>NC_090275.1:122846619-123476369 GCF_040414725.1 Anabrus simplex | reverse complement strand
TGAAAAGCGGGATTTCATACCACGCCTAAGTAAGTGGTCTGCGACCGGCTATCAGTGCCACAGACCAGTCGGCCATTCAGACTTGTGTTGCTGTTCCTCCCGCCTTCACAAAGCGGACCCAACGACTTGTTCGCGTAATAAGCTACAAGGCAAACATAGCTGATGAATTCGAGTGGGGTAATTAAAGATCCTTATCCAAGAAAAGAAGGCTTGGTGAATTGGGATTCGAACCGTTGCCCACGGAAGTGGACAGCGACCTGAACGGAGCGCCTTATAGCGCTCTGACCCCTTCATATGTGCTCGTTGATTTGCTCTCCGCTAACATAAGCAGACCCAACGACTTGCTCCCGTAATAGGCTACAAGTCAATATTGGTGTAGAATTCTGAAAGGAGGGAGTCAGTTTCCGGTATCCCAGAAAAATGCTGCGTCAGGATTTCGTAATGAACCCACGGACAAACTAATGGACTGCGACCAGAAAGCAGCACTTTATAACGCTCGGTGCCACCCTCACAATCCCATTTGATGTTGCTCTTCGCTATCTCTAGCAGATCGAACGTCTTGCGCTCGTAATAAACTACAACTCAAGTATTGGTGTAGAATTCAGATAGGAGGGAGTGATTTTCCGGTATCCTAGAAAAAATCCGCTTGAGAAGCGGTTGGAAATCCACTGCGACCGGAGTGCTGCGCCGTAAACCAGTCGGCCATTCGGCTTGTGGTGTCCTCCGCCTTCACAAAGCGGACTCAACGACTTGTTCGCGTAATAAGCTACAAGGCAGACATAGCTGATGTATTCGAGTGGTGTAATTAAACTTCCTTATGCAAGAAAAATGCTATGTCTGATTTGGGTTCGAACCCAACCTACAGAAGTTGGCTGCGAACTGAACGGAGTGCCTTACACCGCTCGGCCACCCTGGTATGTGCTAGTTGATGTTGCTGTCCGCTATCATAAGCAGACCCAACGTCTTGCGCTCGTAATAAAGAAAAACTGAAGTATTGTTTTAGAATTCAGACAGGAGTGAGTCACCTTCCGGTATCGTAGATAAAAATTCGCGTGAGAAGCGGGATTTGATCCCACGCCTGAAGAAGTGGACTGCGACCGGCGATCAGCTCCGTAGAACAGACGGCCATTCAGACTTGTGTTGCTGTTCCTCCCGCCTTCACAAAGCGGACCCAACGACTTGTTCGCGGAATGAGCTTCAAGGCAAACATAAATGATGAATTCGAGTGGTGTAATTAAACTAACTCATGCAAGAAAAAATGCTATGACTGATTTGCGTTCGAACCCAACCCACAGAAGTTGGCTGCGAACTGAACGGGGCGCCTTACACCGCTCGGCCACCCTGATATGTGCTCGTTGATGTTGCTCTCCGCTATTATAAGCAGACCCAACGACTTGCTCGCGTAATAGGCTACAATTCAATATTGGTGTAGAATTCTGAAAGCAGGGAGTCAGTTTCCGGTATCCAAGAAAAATGCTGCGTCAGAATTTCGTAATGAACCCACGGACTGCGACCAGAAAGCAGCACTTTATAACGCTCGGTGCCACCCTCACAATCCCATTTGATGTTGCTCTTCGCTATCTTAAGGAGACCCAACGTCTTGCTCTCGTAATAAGGTAAACCTCAATGGCATTTCATGTTGCTCTCCGCTATCTCTAGCAGATCGAACGTCTTGCGCTCGTAATGAAGTACAACTCAACTATTGGTGTAGAATTCAGATAGGAGGGAGTAATTTTCCGTTATCCTAGAAAAAATCCGCTTGAGAAGCGGTTGGAAATCCACTGCGACCGGAGAGCAGCGCCGTAAACCAGTCGGCCATTCGGCTTGTTGTGCTCTCCGCCCTCATAAAGCGGACCCAACGACTTGTTCGCGTAATAAGCTAGAAGGCAAAAATAGCTGATGAATTCGAGTGGAGTAATTAAACTTCCTTATGCAAGAAAAAATGCTATGTCTGATTTGGGATTCGAAACCAAGCCCACAGAAGTGGGCTGCGAACTGAACGGAGTGCCTTACACCGCTCTCCCACCCTGATATATGCTCGTTGATGTTGCTCTCGTCCGCCTCTGTGGTGTAGTGGTTAGCGTGATTAGCTGCCACCCCCGGAGGCCCGGGTTCGATTCCCGGCTCTGCCACGAAATTTGAAAAGTGGTACGAGGGCTGGAACGGGGTCCGCTCAGCCTCGGGAGGTCAACTGAGTAGAGGTGGGTTCGATTCCCACCTCAGCCATCCTGGAAGTGGTTTTCCGTGGTTTCCCACTTCTCCTCCAGGCGAATGCCGGGATGGTACCTACCTTAAGGCCACGGCCGCTTCCTTCCCTCATCCTTGCCTATCCTTTCCAATCTTCCCATCCCTCCACAAGGCCCCTGTTCAGCATAGCAGGTGAGGCCGCCTGCGCGAGGTACTGGTCATACTCCCCAGTTGTATCCCCCGACCAAGAGTCTGAAGCTCCAGGACACTGCCCTTGAGGCGGTAGAGGTGGGATGCCTCGCTGTGTCCGAGGTAAAAGCCGAACCTGGAGGGTAAACAGATGATGATGATGATGATGATGATGTTGCTCTCCGCTATCATAAGCAGACCAAATGACTTGCACGTGTAATAAGCTACAAGTCAGTATTGGTGTAGAATTCAGACAGGAGGGAGTACGTATTGGGTATCCAAGAAAACACGCTGCATCATTAGGGGGATCTGAACCCACGCGGTTTCCGATATCGCAGAAAAAATGCTGTGGCATAATTTCGACGTGCACCCACGGACAAAGAAGTGGACTGCGACCAGGAAGCAGCAATTTATAAAGTTCTGTGCCACCCTGACAATGTTGCTCTCCGCTAACTTAAGAAGACCCAACGTCTTTCTCTCGTAATAAACTAAAACTCAATGTTGGTGTAGAATTCAGACGGGAAGGAGTCACTTTCAGGTATCCTAGAAGAAAATCCGCCTGAGAAGAGGGATTTAATCCCACGCCTAAAGAAGTGGTCCGCGACCGGCTATCAGTGCCGCAGACCAGTCGGCCATTCAGGCTTGTTTTGCTGTTCCAATCCGCCTTCACAAAGCGGGACCAGCGACTTGTTCGCGGAATAAGCTTCAAGGCAAACATAGCTGATGAATTCGAGTGTAGTAATTAAACTACCATATCGAAGAAGGTAGAAATGTCAGAATTCATATTCGAACCCAAGCTCACAGAAGTGGACAGAAGCAGCACTTTATACCGCTCGGTGCAACCAGACAATGGCATTTCATGTTGCTCTCCGCTATCTTAAGAAGACCCAACGTGTTGCGCACGTAATAAAGTAAAAGTCAAGTATTGGTGTAGATTTCAGTAAGGAGGAAATTATTTTACGGTATCCTAGAAAAAAATCCGCGTGAGAAGCGGGTTTTGATCCCACACGTATAGTATTGGACTGCGTCCGGCGATCAATACCCTAGACCAGTCGGCCATTCAGGCTTGTGGTGCTGTTCCTGACCGCCTTCACACAGCGGAACGAGCGACTTGAACGAGGAATAAGCTTCAAGGCAAACACCAATGATGAATTCGAGTGGAGTAATTAAACATCGGGAGTAATTAAACATCGTTATCACCGAGCTCGATAGCTGCAGTCGCTTAAGTGCGGCCAGTATCCAGTATTCGGGAGATAGTAGGTTCGAACCTCACTGTCGGCAGCCCTGAAAATGGTTTTCCGTGTTTTCCCATTTTCACATCAGGCAAATGCTGGGGCTGTACCTTAATTAAGGCCACGGCCACTTCCTTCCACTCCTAGCCCTTTCCTGTCCCATCGTCGCCATAAGACCTATCTGTGTCGGTAGGACGTAAAACAACTAGCAAAAAAAAAAAAAAAAAAAAACATCGTTATCCAAGAAAAAAGTTATGTAGAAGAGGGATTCGAGCCCACTTTAGTGGGTTGTGATCAGAACGCTGAGCCTTATACCGCTCGCCCACCTTGATCCATGCTCCCTGATGTTGCTCTCCGCTATCTTCAGCAGACCGAACGACCTGCGCTCGTAATAGACTACAACTCAAGTATCGTTGTAGAATTCAGATAGCAGTGAGTCACTTTCCGGTATCCTTGTTCGCGTAATAAGCTACAAGTCAATATTGGTGTAGAATTCACACAGGAGGGAGGCAGTTTCCGGTATGCAAGAAAATATGTTGCGTCAGTATTTCGATATGAACCCACGTACTGAGAAGTGGACTGCGACCAGAAAGCAGCACTTTATAACGCTCGGTGCCACCCTGACAATGCCATTTGATGTTGCTTTCCGCTATCTTAAGGAGACCCACCGTCTTGCGCTCGTATTAAACTTAAACTCAAGTGTTGGTGTAGAATGCAGCGGGATGGAAAAAAGCTACAAGTCAGTATTCGTGTAGAATTCAGAGAGGAGGGAATCAGTTTCCGGCATCCCAGTAAAAATGCTGCGTCATGTTTCGATATGAACCCACAGAAAAAGAAGTGGACTGCGACCGGCGATCTGTGCCGTACACCAGTCGGCCATTCAGGCTTGTGTTGTTGTTGCTCTCCGCCTGCACAAAGTGGAACCAGCGACTTGTTCGCGGAATTAGCTTCAAGGCAAACATAAATGATGAATTCGAGAGGAGTATTTAAACATCGTTATCCAAGAAAAAATAGTTATGTCTGAAGTGGGCTGCGATCTGAACGCAGCGACTTATACCGCTCGGCCACCCTGATATGTGCTCGTTGATTTTGCTCTCCAATATCATAAGCAATCCGAAGACTTGTTCGCGTAATAAGCTACAAGTCAGTATTGGTGTAGTATTCAGAGAGGAGGGAGTCACATTTCCGGTATCCTAGAACAAAATCCGCGTGAGAAGCGGTGTTTCTTTCCACGCCTAAGGAAGTGGTGTGCACCCGGCAATCAGCTCCGTAGAACAGTTGGCATTTTAGGCTTGTGTTGGTGTTCCTCTCCGCCTGCACAAAGCGGAACCAAAGACTTGTTCGCGGAATAAGCTACAAGGCAAACATTAATGACGAATTCGAGTGGAGTAATAAAACATCGTTGTCCAAGGAAAAAGTGATGTCAGAAATGGGATTCGAACCCAAGACCCAGAAGTGGAGTACTTCCTCAACGCAGCGCGATATACCGCTCGGCCACACTGACAAGTGCTCGCTGATGTTGCTCTCCGCTATCATAAGCAGACCAAACAACTTGCTCGTGTAATAAGCTACGTCAGTATTGGTGTAGAATTCAGACAGGAGGGAGTCCGTTTCGGGTATCCAAGAATAAAAGCTGCATCGTAAGTGGGATTTGAGCACACGCCTAAAGAAGTGGACTGCGACCGTAGGGCAGCTCCGTAGACCAATCGGCCATTCGGGTAGTGTTGCTATTCCTCTCCGCCTTCACAAAGCGGACCCAACGAATTATTCGCGTAATAAGCTGCAAGGCAAACATAGCTGATGAATTCGAGTGGCGTAACTAAAGTTCCTCATCCAAAAAAATATCGATTTCTCAAGTGGGATTCGATCTCACAGAAGTGGGCTAACCTGAACGTATCCAACTATACTGCTCGGCCACCCTGACTTTTGATCGTTGATATTGCTCTCCACCATCTTGAGCAAACCCAAGGAATTCTTTGCGTAATAAGCTACAAGTCAGTATTGGTGCAGAATTCAAAGAGGAGGGAGTCAGTTTCCGATATACCAGAAAAAAGGCTACGGCAGAGTTTCGACATGCACCACGGACAAGGAAGTGGACAGCGACCAGAAATCATCAATTTAAAACGCTCGGTGCCACCCTGACATTTGCATTTGATGTTGCTCTCCGCTATCTTAAGCAGACCCAACGTCTTGCGCTCTTAATAAACTAAAACTCAAGTATTGTTTTAGAATTCGGTCAGGAGGGAGTCACTTTCAGATATCCTAGATAAAAATTCCCGTGAGAAGCGGGATTAGGTCCTATGCCTAAAGAAGTGGACTGCGACCGGCGATCAGCTCCGTGGAACAGTCGGCCTTTCAGGCTTTTGTTGCTGTTCCACTCCGCCTTCACAAAGCGGAAGTAACGACTTGTTCGCGGAATAAGCTTCAAGGCAAACATAGCTGATGAATTCGATTGGAGTCATTAAACATCGTTATCCAAGAAAAAGAGCGATATCCGAAGTGGGATTCGAACGCAAGCCCGCTTCTCCAGCCCACTGAAGCGCCTTAAACCGCTAGGCCACCTTGACATATGCACGCTGATGTTGTTCTCCGCTATCTTAAGCAGACCCAACGTCTTGCGCTCGTAATAAACTAAAATTCAAGTGTTGGTGTAGAATTCAGACGGGAAGGAGTCACTTTCCGGTATCCTAGAAAACAACACGCGTGAAAAGCGGGATTTCATACCACGCCTAAATAAGTGGTCTGCGACCGGCTATCAGTGCCACAGACAAGTCGGCCATTCAGACTTGTGTTGCTGTTCCTCCCGCCTTCACAAAGCGGACCCAACGACTTGTTCGCGTAATAAGCTACAAGGCAAACGTAGCTGATGAATTCGAGTGGGGTAATTAAAGTTCCTTATCCAAGAAAAGAAGGCATGATGAATTGTGATTCGAACCGTTGCCCACTGAAGTTGACAGCGACCTGAACGGAGCGCCTTATACCGCCCTGACAGCCCGATATGTGCTCGTTGATGTTGCTCTCCGCTATCATAAGCAGACCCAACGACTTGCTCGCGTAATAGGCTACAATTCAATATTGGTGTAGAATTCTGAAAGGAGGGAGTCAGTTTCCGGTATCCCAGAAAAATGCTGCGTCAGAATTTCGTAATGAACCCACGGACAAACTAATGGACTGCGACCAGAAAGCAGCACTTTATAACGCTCCGTGCCAACCTCACAATCCCATTTCATGTTGCTCTTCGCTATCTTAAGCAGACCCAACGTCTTGCCCTAGTAATAAGGTAAATCTCAAAGGCATTTCATGTTGCTCTCCGCTATCTCTAGCAGATCGAACGTCTTGCGCTCGTAATAAACTACAACTCAAATATTGGTGTAGAAATCAGATAGGAGGGAGTCATTTTCCGGTATCCTAGAAAAAATGCGCTTGAGAAGCGGTTGGAAATCCAACTGCGACCGGAGAGCAGCGACGTACACCAGTCGGCCATTCGGCTTGTGGTGACCTCCGCCTTCACAAAGCGGACTCAACGACTTGTTCGCGTAATAAGCTACAAGGCAAACATAGCTGACGAATTCGAGTGGAATAATTAAACATCCTTCTCCGAGAAAGACAGCGATGTCTGAAGTGGGATTGGAACACAAGCCCACAGAATTGGGCTGCGGCCTGACCACAGCGGCTTATACTGATCGGCCACCCTGACATGTGCTCTTTGATATTGCTGTTCGCTACCATAAGCCGACCCAACGACTTGCTCGTGTAATAAGCTACAAGTCAGTATTGGTGTAGAATTCAGACGGGAGGGAGTCAGGTATCCAAAAAAAACACGCTGCATCACAAGTGGGATTTGAACCCACGCGTAAAGCAGTGGACTGCGACCGGCGATCAGTGCCGTAGACCAGTCGGCCATTCACGCTTGCGTTGCTGTTCCACTCCGAGATCACAAAACGGACCGAACTACTTGTTCGCGTAATAAGATACAAGGCAAACATAGCTGACGAATTCGAGTGGAGTAATTAAACTTCCTTATGCAAGAAGAAATGCTGTGTCTGATTTGGGATTCGAACCAAAGCCCACAGAAAAGGACTGCGAATCAACGGAGTGCCTTACACCGCTCGGCCACCCTGATATGTGCTCGTTGATGTAGCTCTCCGCTATCATAAGCAGCCCCAACGACTTGTTCGCGTAACAGTTCAGTATTGGTGTAGAATTTAGAGAGGAGGGAATCAGTTTCCGATATCCAGTAAAAATGCTGCATCATATTTCGCTATGAACCCAGGTACAAAGAAGTGTATTGCGACCAGAAAGCAGCAGTTTTACCGCTCTGTGCCACCCTGACAATGGCATTTCATGTTGCTCTCCGCTGTCTTAACCAGACACAACGTCTTGCGCGCGTAACAAACTACAACTCTAGTGTTGGCATAGAATTCAGACAGGAGTGAGTCTTATTCCGGTATCCTAGAAAACAACCCACGTGAGAAGCGGGATTTGATCCCACGCGTAAAGAAGTGGACTGCGACCGGCGATCAGTGCCGTACACCAGTCGGCCATTCAGGCTTGTGTTGCTGTTGCTCTCCGCCATCACAAAGCGGAACCAGCGACTTGTTCGCGGAATAAACTTCAAGGCAAACACAAATGATGAATTCGAGTGGAGTTATTAAACATCGGGAGTAATTAAATATCGTTATCCAAGAAAAAAAGTTAAGTCCGAAGAAGGATTCGAACCCAAGCCCACTGAAGTGGGTTGCGATCTGAACGCAGTGTCTTATACTGCTCGTCCACCTTGATCTATGCTCTTTGATGTTGCTCTCCGCTATCTTAAGCAGACCCAACGACTTGCGCTCGTAATAGACTACAACTTAAGTATTGGCGTAGAATTCAGATAGCAGGGACTCACTTTCCGGTATCCTTGTTCGCGTTACAAGTTACAAAGCAAACATAGCTGATGAATTCGAGTTTAATTATTAAACTTCCTTATCCATGAAAAAAAGCAATGTCTGATTTGGGTTCGAACCCAAGCCCACAGAAAAGGTGCGAGCTGAACGGAGTGCCTTACACCGCTCGCCCTCCCTAATAAGTGCTCGTTGATGTTGGTCTCCGCTGTCATAAGCAAACCCAAAGACTTCTTCGCGCAATAAGCTACAAGTCAGTATTGGTGAAGAATTCGGAGAGGAGGGAGTCAGTTTCCGATATCCCAGAAAAAATGCTGCTGCAGAATTTCGACGTGCACCCACGGACAAGGAAGTGGACTGCGACCAGAAAGCAGCACTTTAGAACGCTCGGTGCACCCTGATAATGGCATTTGATGTTGCTCTCCGCTATCTTAAGCAGACCCAACGTCTTAGGCACGTAATTGACTACAACTCAAGTTTTGGTGTAGAATTCAGATAGCAGGGAGTCAATTTCCGGTATCCTAGGTAAAAATTCGCGTGAGAAGCGGGATTTGATCCCACGCCTAAAGGAGTGGACACGCAACCGGCGATCAGCTCCGTGGAACATTCGGCCATTCAGGTTTGTGTTGCTGTTCCAATCCGCCTTCACAAAGCGGGACCAGCGACTTGTTCGCGAAATAAGCTTCAAGGCAAACATAGCTGACGAATTCCAGTGGAATAATTAAACATGCTTCTCCGAGAAAGACAGCGATGTCTGAACTGGGATTGGAACACAAGCCCACAGAATTGGGCTGCGGCCTGAATACAGCGCCTTATACTGCTCGGCCACCCTGACATGTGCTCTTTGATATTGGTCTCCGCTATCATAAGCCGACAAAACGACTTGCTCGTGTAATAAGCTACAAGTCAGTATTGGTGTAGAATTCAGACAGGAGGTAGTCAGTTTCAGGTATCCAAGAAAACACGCTGCATCATAAGTGGGATCTGAACCCACGCGTATAGAAGGGGACTGCGACCGGCGATCAGTGCTGTAGACCAGTCGGCCATTCGGGCTTGTGTTGTTGTTCCACTCCGCCTTCACAAAGCGGACCGAACGACTTGTTCGCGAAATAAGCTACAAGGCAAACATAGCTGATTAATTCGAGTGTAGTAATAAAACTACCATATCCAAGAAAGAAGAGATGTCAGAATTGATATTCGAACCCAAGCTCACAGAAGTGGACTGCGACCTGAACGTGTTGCCTTATACCGCTCGTCCACCTGACATGTGCTCGTTGATATTGCTCTCCATCATCTTAAGCAAACCCAAAGACTTCTCTGCGTAATAAGCTACAAGTCAGTATTGGTACAGAATTCAGAGAGGAGGGAGTCAGTTTCCGATATCCAGGAAAAAAGGCTGTGGCAGAATTTCGACATGCACCCACGAACAAAGAAGTGGACTGCGACCAGAAAGCAGAACTTTATCCCGCTCAGTGCAAACCTGACAATGGCATTTCAAGTTGCTCTCCGCTATCTTAAGGAGATCGATCGTCTTGCGCTCGTAATAAACTACAACTCAAGTACTGGCGTAGAATTCAGATAGGAGGGAGTCATTTTCCGGTATCCCAGAAAAAATCCGCTTGAGAAGCGGTTGGAAATCCACTGCGACCGGAGAACAACGCCGTAGACCAGTCGGGCATCCGGCTTGTGTTGCTGATCCTCTCCGCCTTCACAAAGCGGACCGAACGACTTTCTCGCGTAATAAGCTACAAGGCCGATGTATTCGAGTAGTGTAATTAAACTTCCTTATGCAAGAGAAAATGTTATGTCCGATTTGGGTTCGAACCCAAGCCCAGAGAAGTGGGCTGCGAACTGAACGGAGTGCCTTACACCGCTTGGCCACCCTGATATGTGCTAGTTGATGTTGCTCTCCGCTATCATAAGCAGACCCAACGACTTGTTCACGTAAAAAGCTGCAAGTCAGTATTGGTGTAGAATTCAGAGTGGAGGGAATCAGTTTCAGTTATCCCAGTAAGAATGCTGCGTCATATTTCAATATGAACCCACGGACAAGGAAGTGAATTGCGACCAGAAAGCAGCAGTTTTAACACTCGGTGCCACCCTGACAATGGTATTTCATGTTGCTCTCCGCTATCTTAACCAGAAGCAAAGTCTTGCGCATGTAATAAACTCCAGCTCTAGTGTTGGCGTAGAATTCAGACAGGAGGGTGTCACATTCCGGTATTCTAGAAAACAACCCGCGTGAGAAGCGGGATTTGATCCCACGCGTAAAAATGTTGCTGTCCGCTATAGTAGTGTAAATTGGACAGTTCGGCGGCCTCCTCCTCCTGAATTCTGGCGGGAAATTTGAATTTTGGCGGTTGATATGAATTTTGGCGGGAGATTTGAATTTGTAAACAAAGCCACGTGTTTTTTGACAGCCACGTGCTTTTTAGCAGACAACAACGCATCGCTAACCTCAGTACTGCCATCTTGACGGGCCTAAACCTCAGTAGTGCCAACTTAACCTAACTAGCGTGAGGTAAACAAATCCACGTGCTTTTTGACAGCTATCACTTAACCTAACTAGCGCGAGGTAAACAAAGCCACGTGTTTCTGACAGCCACGTGCTTTTTGACAGACAACAACGCATCGCTAACCTCAGTACTGCCATCTTGACGGGCCTAAACCTCAGTAGTGCCAACTTAACCTAAGTAGCGTGAGGTAAACAAATCCACGTGCTTTTGACAGCTATCACTTAACCTAACTAGCGCGAGGTAAACAAAGCCACGTGTTTTTAAACAGCCATTTGCTTTTTGACAGACAACAACGCATCGCTAACCTCAGTACTGCCATCTTGACGGGCCTAAACCTCAGTAGTGCCAACTTAACCTAACTAGCGCGAGGTAAACAAAGCCACGTGCTTTTTGACGGCCACGTGCTGTTTTGACAGCTGTCATCCGCCATCTTTAAACTACAAAGCACTGTGCTGCCCTCTTTATCGTAGTAGGTGTAAAATTCGTCACCTGTCATCGGCAGTGCTGCCATCTTGGCGGGTCTAAACCTTAGTGCTACCAACTTAACCTCACTAGCTCGAGATAAACAAAGCCACGTGCAGCTCTCATCCGCCATCTTTAATCCAGAGAGCATCGTGCTGCCCTCTTTAGCTACTTACCTTTCAAATGTGGTGACGGATAATTTGAAAAATGCTTTTTGACAGCAGCCATCTTTGAGCTCCGTGCTGCCCTCTTTAGCTACTTACCTTTGAAATGTGGTGGCGGTAAATTTCACGTGCTTTACAAACCTATATGCTTTTCTGACAGCTGTCATCCGCCATCTTTAATCCAGAGAGAACAGTGCTGCAATCTTTGTGGTGGCGGCAAATTCCACGTGCTCTTGATTGGAAACAAATCAACATGCTTTTATGACAGCTGTCAACCGCCATCTTTAATCACCGTGCTGCCCACTTTAACTACTTACATTTGAAATGTGGTGGCGGTAAATTCCACGTGCTTTACAAACCTATATGCTTTTCTGGCAGCTGTCATCCGCCATATTTAATCCAGAGAGAACAATGCTGCCCTCTATGTGGTGGCGGCAAATTCCACGTGCTCTTGTTTGGAAACAAAGCCATGTGCAGCTGTCATCCGCCATCTTTAATCAACAGAGCACCGTGCTGCGGGCAATTTCGTCAGTTGTCATCCGCCATCTTTAATCCACAGAACACCGTGCTGCCCTCTTTATGGCTACTACCTTAAGCACGGAGTAGCGGGCAATTTGAAAATTTCTGTTAGCTATCATCCGCCATCTTTAATCAAGAGAGTACCGTGCTGCCATCTTTAGCTAGATACCTTTGAAATGTGACGGCGGATAATTTGAAAAATGCTTTTTGACAGCAGCTATCTTTGAGCACCGTGCTACCCTCTATGTGGTGGCGGTAAATTCTACATGCTCTTGTTTGGAAACAAACCCACGCGCTTTTTTTGACAGCCATCATCCGCCATCTTTAAGCAACAGAGTACAGTGCTGCCCTCTTTGTTGTGGCGGCAAATTCCACGTGCTCTTGTTTGGAAACAAAGCCACATGCTCTTTTGACAGCTGTCACCCGCCATCTTTAACCAACAGAGCACTATGCTGCTATCATGCGGGCAATTTCGTTAGCTGTCATCCTACATCTTTAATGAACAGAGCACCGTGCTGCCCTCATGCGGGGGGCAATTTCGTTAGCTGTCATCCACCATCTTTAATGAACAGAGCACCGTGCTACCCTCATGCGGGGGCAATTTCGTTAGCTGTCATCCGCCATCTTTTAATGAACAGAGCACCGTGCTGCTTTCTGTAGTAGCGGGTAATTTGAAAAGTTCTGTTAGCTGTCATCCGCCATCTTTAATCAAGAGAGCACCGTGCTGCCATCTTTAGTTGAACTGTGGTGGCGGCAAATTCCACGTGCTCTTGTTTAGTAAACAAACTCACGCGCTTTTTGTCAGCTGTCATCCGCCATCTTACATCGCAAACCTCAGTGCTACACTCTTTAGTTGAAAAATGGTGGCGGATAATTTAAAAAGAAAAATTCTACAGCAGCCATCTCTCGACGCTAATTGCACAAGATGGTGGCTATACATGACTCCTTAAAGGTGCTTATGCGAGATGATCGCTATACATAGACTCCCTTGGGATGCTTGCGCAAGATGGCGGTTATACATGGCTCCTTATGAGACACCCTAGGGATGCTTGCGCAAGATGGTGGTTGCTCTTATGAGGCGGCTTAAGGATCCTTGCACAAGATGGCTAGAGACGCCCTAAGGATGCTTGCGCAAGATGGCGCACGCAAGATGGCGGCTATACATAGCTCCTTATGAGACAGCCAGTACTCGATACAACATGTGATCAGAACATTGATTGATGTGTTCAGAACACAAAATAAGTAGAATCGAACACTGTACTCGATGTCGTTAACTTCAACATGTTATTAAAACATTGTTTGGTGTGTTCAGAACACTACATAATTAGAATCGAACGCTGTACAACATGTTAGGGGATACCTTTGTTCTAAGAAGATCAGATTGAAACATAACAAGACTAGAATTGAACACTGCACTCGATACAACATGTGAACAGAACATTGATTGATGTGTTCATTTCACTAAACAAGTAGAACCGAACACAGTACAACATGTTAGCGGATACCTTTGTTCTAAAAAATTAGATTGAAACATAACAAGACTAGAATCGAACGCTGCACTCGAATTAACATGTGATCAGAGAATTGATTGATGTATTCAGATCACTAAACAAGTAGAACCGAACGCTGTACAACATGTTAGGGGATACCTTTGTTCTAAGAAGATCAGATTGAAACATAACAAGACTAGAATTGAACACAGCACTCGATGTCGTTAACCCTAACATGTGATCAGAACATTGATTGATGTGTTCAGATCACTAAACAAGTAGAACCGAACACTGTACAACATGTTAGGGGATACCTTTGTTCTAAGAAGATCAGATTGAAACATAACAAGACTAGAATTGAACACTGCACTCGATGCAACATGTGAACAGAACATTGATTGATGTGTTCAGATCACTAAACAAGTAGAACCGAACACTGTACAACATATTAGGGGATACCTTTGTTCTAAGAAAATTAGATTGAAACAAAACAAGACTAGAATCGAACACTGCACTCGATGTCGTTAACCTTAACATGTGATCCGATGCAACATGTTAGGGGATATCTTTGTTCTAAGAAAATTAGATTGAAACATAGCAAGACTAGAATCGATCACTGTAAGAACATTGTTTGATGTGTTCAGTACAACTTCAATGATTTACATAGTGTAAAACACGCACTGTGCACATATCGCATAGCTATCTCGCCTATCACTTGCCTAGTATGAAAATCAAAAACACACTGTGCACATATCGCATAGCTAACTCGGCAACACTTCAAATGATTTGCTTAGTACGAAAATAAAAACATCTATACCGCGTAGCTAACTCGTTCATCGCACTGCTAAGACGCTTAGTAATTGCGAATACACTGATATATCTCATACGAAAATCAAGAAAGCACACTGCGTAGCCAACTCGCTCGGCTCACTCGCTTAGTAATTGCAACACTGATACACACACGGAGGAGAATGTTGTAAGATACTACATGCTTTCATGTTTTTTAAGGGGGGTGAAAGATCATAAATTATATGTACTCATGTTGTCTCCTCCAAGTTGTAAGATGAAATAGACGCAGTACTGCGAGTTTCCGCTCTAGCTGGCGAACGGAAGTAGCATGATATCTCAGCAAAAAAAAAAAAAAATACGCGTGAGCTTGCAAGTCAGACACAATGATGGATACCGCGATTCAAATCCTGGCAACTTATGCCGCCGGGAAGGGCATCCGGCGAGCATCTAGCTGTAAATCCCCGATTCTCATGTTAGAAGTTGTAAAACATTCTTAATCCCAGTTCTTTGACGTGAGGAAGGGCAACCGGTCGTAAAACTATGGTGTATGATCTAAGAGGCGGGGTGTGCAAAAAGCTAGCATTAAGTAAGGGGCACTGTGTGTTTTAACCTCTCCGTACAATCATGTTAGGAGCTTACACGGTGAGTTACAAGTAGCTTATCACCACGCAGTGTCTTCGTTCAAGGTTACTACTACAGCCGGAAGATACGTATACAATTTCAGCCAACACATGCATTCCGCACGTCGCTCAGAATGACTGCGCTGATACAACTTCAAAGACTGTGGAACAAAAAAAATGTAACCTATAGCCTACAGTTCGGTTTAGTGTGCATGCCTCTCACACGTTAGTCTCGGGTTCGATTCTCTTGGGATTAAAAATATATTTCACAGATTTTAAATCGCAAGAATTTGTTGAGTTGTCCTTCCTGACGCAAAACTAGCAGTATCTAACCTCTTACATCATACACTATTGTTTTCGACCGGTTGCCCTTCCTGACGACAAAGAACTCGGATTAAGAATCTGTTTTACTACTTCTAACACGAGAATCGGAGATTTACAGCTAGATGCTCTTCTTAGATTTTAAATCACTGTATCACGAACTATTGTTTTACAGCCGGATGCCCTTCCTGACGCAAAACTAAGATTTTAAATCGCAATAATTTGTTTTAAGACTAGTTGCCCTTCCTGACGCAAAACTGGCAGTATCTAGCCTCTTACATCATACACTATTGTTTTCGACCGGTTGCCCTTCCTGACGTCAAAGAACTCGGATTAAGAAACTGTTTTACAACTTCTAACACGAGAATCGGGGATTTACAGCTAAATGCTCATCTTAGATTTTAAATCGCTGTATCACGAGCTATTGTTTTACAGCCGGATGCCCTTCCTGACGCAAAACTAAGATTTTAAATCGCAAGAATTTGTTTTAAGACTAGTTGCTCTTCCCGACGCAAAACTAGCAGTATCTAGCCTCTTACATCATACACTATTGTTTTCAACCGGTTGCCCTTCCTGACGTCAAAGAACTCGGATTAAGAATCTGTTTTACAACTTCTAACACGAGAATCGGGGATTTACAGCTAGATGCTCTTCTTAGATTTTAAATCGCTGTATAGTGAACTATTGTTTTACAGCCGGATGCCCTTCCTGACGCAAAACTAAGATTTTAACTCGCAAGAATGTTTTAAAACTAGTTGCTCTTCCTGACGCAAAACTAGCAGTATCTAGCCTCTTACATCATACACTATTGTTTTCGAACGGTTGCCCTTCCTGACGTCAAAGAACTCGGATTAAGAATCTGTTTTACAACTTCTAACACGAGAATCGGGGATTTACAGCTAGATGCTCTTCTTAGATTTTAAATCGCAGTATCACGAGCTATTGTTTTACAGCCGGATGCCCTTCCTGACGCAGAACTAAGATTTTAAATCGCAAGAATTTGTTTTAAGACTAGTTGTCCTTCCTGACGCAAAACTAGCAGTATCTAGCCTCTTACATAATACACTATTGTTTTCGACCAGTTGCCCTTCCTGACGTCAAAGAACTCGGATTAAGAATCTGTTTTACAACTTCTACCGGTTGCCTTCCTGACGTCAAAGAACTAGGATTAAGAATCTCTTTTACAACTTCTAACACGAGAATCGGGGATTTACAGCTAGATGCTCTTCTTAGATTTTAAATCGCTGTATCACGAACTATTGTTTTACAGCCGGATGCCCTTCCTGACGCAGAACTAAGATTTTAAATCGCAAGAAAATGTTTTAAGACAAGTTGCCCTTCCTGACGCAAAACTAGCAGTATCTAGCCTCTTACATCATACGCTATTGTTTTCGACGGGTTGCCATTCCTGACGTCAAAGAACTCGGATTAAGAATCTGTTTTACAACTTCTCTAACACGAGAATCGGGGATTTACAGCTAGATGCTCTTCTTAGATTTTAAATCGCTGTATCACGAACTATTGTTTTACAGCCGGATGCCCTTCCTGACGCAAAACTAAGATTTTAAATCGCAAGAATTTGTTTTAAGGCTAGTTGCCCTTCCTGACGCAAAACTAGCAGTATCTAGCCTCTTACATCATACACTATTGTTTTCGACCGGTTGCCCTTCCTGACGTCAAAGAACTCGGATTAAGAATCTGTTTTACAACTTCTAACACGAGAATCGGGGATTTACAGCTAGATGCACTTCTTAGATTTTAAATCGCTGTATCACGAACTATTGTTTTACAGCCGGATGCCCTTCCTGACGCAAAACTAAGATTTTAAATCGCAAGAATTTGTTTTAAGACTAGTTGCCCTTCCTGACGCAAAACTGGCAGTATCTAGCCTCTTACATCATACACTATTGTTTTCGACCGGTTGCCCTTCCTGACGTCAAAGAACTCGGATTAAGAATCTGTTTTACAACTTCTAACACGAGAATCGGGGTTTTACAGCTAGATGCTCTTCTTAGATTTTAAATCGCTGTATCACGAACTATTGTTTTACTGCCGGATGCCCTTCCTGACGCAAAACTAAGATTTTAAATCGAAAGAATTTGTTTTAAGACTAGTTGCCCTTCCTGACGCAAAACTAGCAGTATCTAACCTCTTACATCATACGCTATTGTTTTCGACCGGTTGCCCTTCCTGACGTCAAAGAACTTGGATTAAGAATCTGTTTTACAACTTCTAACACGAGAATCGGGGATTTACAGCTAGATGCACTTCTTAGATTTTAAATCGCTGTATCGTGAACTATTGTTTTACAGCCGGATGCCCTTCATGACGCAAAACAAAGATTTTAAATCGCAAGAATTTCTTTTAAGACTAGTTGCCTTTCCTGACGCAAAACTGGCAGTATCTAGCCTCTTACATCATACACTATTGTTTTCGACCGGTTGTCCTTCCTGACGTCAAAGAACTGGGATTGAGAATGTTTTACAACTTCTAACATGAGAATCGGGGATTTACAGCTAGATGCTTGCCGGATGCCCTTCCCGACGGCATAAGTTGCCAGGATTTGAATCGCGGTATCCATCATTGTGTCTGACTTGCAAGCTCACGCGTATTTTTTTTTTTTTTTTTGCTGTGATATCATGCTACTTCCGTTCGCCAGCTAGAGCGGAAACTCGCAGTACTGCGTCTATTTCATCTTACAACTTGGAGGAGACAACATGTGTACATATAATTTATGATCTTTCACCCCCTTAAAAAACATGAAAGCATGTAGTATCTTACAACATTCTCCTCCGTGTGTGTATCAGTGTTGCAACTACTAAGCGTGTGAGCCGAGCGAGTTGGCTACGCAGTGTGCTTTCTTGATTTTCGTATGAGATATATCAGTGTATTCGTAATTACTAAGCGTCTTAGCAGTGCGATGAACGAGTTAGCTACGCGGTATAGATGTTTTTATTTTCGTACTAAGCAAATCATTTGAAGTGTTGCCGAGTTAGCTATGCGATATGTGCACAGTGCGTTTTTGATTTTCATACTAGGCAAGTGATAGGCGAGATAGCTATGCGATATGTGCACAGTGCGTGTTTTACACTAGGTAAATCATTGAAGTTGTACTGAACACATCAAAACAATGTTCTTACAGTGTTCGATTCTAGTCTTGCTATGTTTCAATCTAATTTTCTTAGAACAAAGGTATCCCCTAACATGTTGTATCGGATCACATGCTAAGGTTAACGACATCGAGTGCAGTGTTCGATTCTAGTCTTGTTATGTTTCAATCTAATTTTCTTAGAACAAAGCTATCCCCTAATATGTTGTACAGTGTTCGGTTCTACTTGTTTAGTGATCTGAACACATCAATCAATGTTCTGTTCACATGTTGCATCGAGTGCAGTGTTCAATTCTAGTCTTGTTATGTTTCAATCTGATCTTCTTAGAACAAAGGTATCTCCTAACATGTTGTACAGTGTTCGGTTCTACTTGTTTAGTGATCTGAACACATCAATCAATGTTCTGATCACATGTTAGGGTTAACGACATCGAGTGCTGTGTTCAATTCTAGTCTTGTTATGTTTCAATCTGATCTTCTTAGAACAAAGGTATCCCCTAACATGTTGTACAGCGTTCGGTTCTACTTGTTTAGTGATCTGAATACATGAATCAATGTTCTGTTCACATGTTAATTCGAGTGCAGTGTTCGATTCTAGTCTTGTTATGTTTCAATCTAATTTTCTTAGAACAAAGGTATCCCCTAACCTGTTGTACAGCGTTCGATTCTAATTATGTAGTGTTCTGAACACACCAAACAATGTTTTAATCACATGTTGAAGTTAACGACATCGAGTACAGTGTTCGATTCTACTTATTTTGTGTTCTGAACACATCAATCAATGTTCTGATCACATGTTGTATCGAGTACTGGCTGTCTCATAAGGAGCTATGTATAGCCGCCATCTTGCGTGCGCCATCTTGCGCAAGCATCCTTAGGGCGTCTCTAGCCATCTTGTGCAAGGATCCTTAAGCCGCCTCATAAGAGCAACCACCATCTTGCGCAAGCATCCCTAGGGTGTCTCATAAGGAGCCATGTATAACCGCCATCTTGCGCAAGCATCCCAAGGGAGTCTATGTATAGCGATCATCTCGCATAAGCACCTTTAAGGAGTCATGTATAGCCACCATCTTGTGCAATTAGCGTCGAGAGATGGCTGCTGTAGAATTTTTCTTTTTAAATTATCCGCCACCATTTTTCAACTAAAGAGTGTAGCACTGAGGTTTGCGATGTAAGATGGCGGATGACAGCTGACAAAAAGCGCGTGAGTTTGTTTACTAAACAAGAGCACGTGGAATTTGCCGCCACCACAGTTCAACTAAAGATGGCAGCACGGTGCTCTCTTGATTAAAGATGGCGGATGACAGCTAACAGAACTTTTCAAATTACCCGCTACTACAGAAAGCAGCACGGTGCTCTGTTCATTAAAAGATGGCGGATGACAGCTAACGAAATTGCCCCCGCATGAGGGTAGCACGGTGCTCTGTTCATTAAAGATGGTGGATGACAGCTAACGAAATTGCCCCCCGCATGAGGGCAGCACGGTGCTCTGTTCATTAAAGATGTAGGATAACAGCTAACGAAATTGCCCGCATGATAGCAGCATAGTGCTCTGTTGGTTAAAGATGGCGGGTGACAGCTGTCAAAAGAGCATGTGGCTTTGTTTCCAAACAAGAGCACGTGGAATTTGCCGCCACAACAAAGAGGGCAGCACTGTACTCTGTTGCTTAAAGATGGCGGATGATGGCTGTCAAAAAAAGCGCGTGGGTTTGTTTCCAAACAAGAGCATGTAGAATTTACCGCCACCACATAGAGGGTAGCACGGTGCTCAAAGATAGCTGCTGTCAAAAAGCATTTTTCAAATTATCCGCCGTCACATTTCGAAGGTATCTAGCTAAAGATGGCAGCACGGTACTCTCTTGATTAAAGATGGCGGATGATAGCTAACAGAAATTTTCAAATTGCCCGCTACTACGTGCTTAACGTAGTAGCCATAATGAGGGCAGCACGGTGTTCTGTGGATTAAAGATGGCGGATGACAACTGACGAAATTGCCCGCAGCAAGGTGCTCTGTCGATTAAAGATGGCGGATGACAGCTGCACATGGCTTTGTTTCCAAACAAGAGCACGTGGAATTTGCCGCCACCTAATAGAGGGCAGCATTGTTCCCTCTGGATTAAGGATGACGGATGACAGCTGTCAGAAAAGCATATAGTTTTGTAAAGCACGTGGAATTTACCGCCACCACATTTCGAAGGTAAGTAGCTAAAGAGGGCAGCACGGTGATTAAAGATGGCGGTTGACAGCTGTCATAAAAGCATGTTGATTTATTTCCAAAAAGAGCACGTGGAATTTGGCGCCACCACAAAGATTGCAGCACTGTTCTCTCTGGATTAAAGATGGCGGATGACAGCTGTCAGAAAAGCATATAGGTTTGTAAAGCACGTGGAATTTACCGCCACCACATTTCAAAGGTAAGTAGCTAAAGAGGGCAGCACGGTGCTCAAAGATGGCTGCTGTCAAAAAGCATTTTTCAAATTATCCGTCACCACATTTCAAAGGTAAGTAGCTGAAGAGGGCAGCACGATGCTCTCTGGATTAAAGATGGCGGATGAGAGCTGCACGTGGCTTTGTTTATCTCGAGCTAGTGAGGTTAAGTTGGTAGCACTAAGGTTTAGACCCGCCAAAATGGCAGCACTGCCGATGACAGGTGACGAATTTTACATCTACTACAATAAAGAGGGTAGCACAGTGCACTGTGGTTTAAAGATGGCGGATGACAGTGTCAAAAAAGCACGTGGCCGTCAAAAGCACGTGGCTTTGTTTACCTCGCGCTAGTTAGGTTAAGTTGGCACTACTGAGGTTTAGGCCCGTCAAGATGGCAGCAGTGAGGTTAGCGATGCGTTGTTGTCGATGACAGCTGTCAATAAGCACGTAGCTTTGTTTACAAATTCAAATCTCGCGCCAAAATACAAATTTCCCGCCAAAAATTCAAATTTCCCGCCAGAATTCCAATTTCCCGCGCCGCGGGAGGAGGAGGAGGCCGCGAATCCCCCTATTATACTACTCGCTATCATAATCAGACCCAACGTCTTGCGCTCGTAATAAAGAAAAATTCAAGTATTGTTTTAGAATTCAGACAAGAGGGAGTCACCTTCCGGTATCGTAGATCAAAATTCGCGTGAGAAGCGGGATTTGATCCCACGCCTGAAGAAGTGGACTGCGACCGGCGATCAGCTCCGTAGAACAGACGGCCATTCAGATTGTGTTGCTGTTCCTCCCGCCTTCACAAAGCGGATCCAACGACTTGTTCGCGGAATGATCTTCAACGCAAACATAAATGATGAATTCGAGTGGGGTAATTAAAGTTCCTTATCCAAGAAAAGGATCCATTATGAATTGGGATTCGAACGCATGCCCACGGAAGTGGGCAGCGACCTGAACGGAGCGCCTTATACCGCTCTGACCCCCTGATACGTGCTCGTTGATGTTGCTCTCCGCTATCATATGCAGACCCAACGACTTGCTCGCGTAATAGGCTACAAGTCAATATTGGTGTAGAGTTCAGAGAGGAGGGAGTCACTTTTCCGGTATCCTAGAACAAATTCCGCGTGTGAAGCGGGGTTTCATCATCATCATCATCATCTGTTTACCCTCCAGGTTCGGTTTTTCCCTCGGACTTAGCGAGGGATCCCACCTCTACCGCCTCAAGGGCAGTGTCCTGGAGCTTCAGACTCTTGGTCGGGGGATACAACTGGGGAGTATGACCAGTACCTCGCCAGGCGGCCTCACCTGCTATGCTGAACAGGGGCCTTGTGGAGGGATGGGAAGATTGGAAGGGATAGGCAAGGAAGAGGGAAGGAAGCGGCCGTGGCCTTAAGTTAGGTACCATCCCGGCATTCGCCTGGAGGAGAAGTGGGAAACCACGGAAAACCACTTCCAGGATGGCTGAGGTGGGAATCGAACCCACCCCTACTCAGTTGACCTCCCGAGGCTGAGTGGACCCCGTTCCAGCCCTCGTACCACTTTTCAAATTTCGTGGCAGAGCCGGGAATCGAACCCGGACTTCCGGGGGTGGCAGCTAATCACGCTAACCACTACACCACGGAGGCGGACGGGGTTTCATTCCACGCCTAAGGAAGTGGTCTGCGACCGGCAAATAGCTCCGTAGAACAGTTGGCATTTTAGGCTTATGTTGGTGATCCTCTCCGCCTTCACAAATCGGAACCAAGGACTTGTTCGCGGAATAAGCTACAAGGCAAACATTAATGATGAATTCGAGTGGAGTAATTAAACATTGTTATCCAAGAAGAAAAAGCGATGTCTGAAGTAGGATTCGAACCCAAGGCACTTCCCAAGCCCACTGAAACGCCTTAAACCGCTCGGCCACCTTGACATAACTCGTTGATCTTGTTCTCCGCTATCTTAAGCAGACCCAACGTCTTGCTCGCGTAATAAGCTACAAGTCAATATTTGTGTAGAATTCAGAGAGCAGGGAGCCAGTTTCCGGTATGCTAGAAAAAATGCTGCGTCAGAATTTCGTAATGAACCCACGGACAAACTAATAGACAGCGACCAGAAAGCAACACTTTATACCGCTCGGTGCCACCGATGCTGCTCTCCGCTATCATAACCAGACGCAACATCTTGTGCGCGTAATAAACTACAACTCAATTGTTGGCGTAGAATTGAGACAGGAGGGAGTCAGTTTCAGGTTTCCAAGAAAGAAAGCTGCGTCATATGTGGCATTTGAACCCACGCCTAAGAATTGGACTTCGACCTGAGAGCCACGCCGTGGATATGACCTCCATGCAGGCTTGTGTTGCTGTTCCTCTCAGCCTTGTCAAGGCGGCCCAAACGATTTGTTCTCCTATAACGCGAAAGGTCAAGTACTGGTGGTGAATTCAGAGTGGTTTAATCCAAGAAAAGAAAATATGTCAGCAACAGGATTCGAACCTGTCCCCTCTGGAGTGGACTCGGATGTTCTCGTTGAAGTTGCTCTCGCCTATCTTAAGCAGACCCACCGTCCTGCGCTCGTAATAAAGTAAAAGTCAAGTATTGGTGTAGAATTCAGAGAGGAGGGAGTCAGTTTCCGGTATCCCAGAAAAATGCTGCGTCAGAATTTCGTAATGAACCCAATGACAAACTAATGGACCCCGACCAGAGAGCAGCAGTTTTACCGCTCGGTGCCACCCTGACAATGGCATTTCATGTTGATCTCCGCTATCATAACCAGACACAACGTCTTGTGCGCGTAATAAACTACAACTCTAGTGTTGGCGTAGAATTTAGACAGGAGGGAGTCACATTCCGGTATCCTAGAAAACAACCCGCGTGAGAAGCGGGATTTGATCCCACGCCTAAGGAAGTGGTCTGCGACCGGCGATCAGTGCCGTACACCAGTCGGCCATTCAGGCTTGTGTTGCTGTTTCTGTCCGCCTCCACAAAGCGGAACCAGCGACTTGAACGCGGAATAAGCTTCAAGGCAAACACAAATGATGAATTCGAGTGGAGTAATTAAACATCGGGAGTAATTGAACATTTTTATCCAAGAAAAATAAGTTATGTCTGAAGAGGGATTCGAACCCAAGCCCAGTTTATTGGGTTGTGATCTGAACGCTGCGCCTTACCGCTCGCCCACCTTGATCTATGCTCCTTGATGTTGCTCTCCGCTATCTTAAGCAGACCCAACGACTTGCGCTCGTAATAGACTACAACTCAAGTATTGGCGTAGAATTCTGGTAGCAGAGAGTCACTTTCCGGTATCCTTGTTCGCGTAATAAGCTACAAGTCAGTATTGGTGTAGAATTCACAGAGGAGGGAGGGAGGTTCCCTTATGCAAGAAAATATGCTGCGTCAGTATTTCGATATGAACCCACGGACTGAGAAGTGGACTGCGACCAGAAAGCAGCACTTTATAACGCTCGGCGCCACCCTCACAATCCCATTTGATGTTGCTCCCCGCTATCTTACGGAGACCAAAAGTCTCACCCTCGTAATAAACTACAACTCAAGTATTGGGGTAAAATTCACAGAGGAGGGAATCACTTTTCCGATATCCTAGAAAAAAATCCGCGTGAGAAGCGCGGTTTCATCCCACGCCTAAGGAAGTGGTCTGCGACCGGCAATCAGCTCCGTAGAACAGTTGGCATTTAAGGCTTGTGTTGGTGTTCCTCTCCGCCTTCACAAAGCGGAACCAAAGACTTGTTCGCGTAATAAGCTACAAGTCAATATTGGTGTAGAATTCACAGAGGAGGGAGGCAGTTTCCGGTATGCAAGAAAATATTCTGCGTCAGTATTTCGATATGAACCTACGGACAAAGAAGTGGACTGCGACCAGAAAGCAGCAAACGCTCGGTGCACCTTGACAATGGCATTTGATGTTCCTCTCCGCTATCTTCAGCAGACCCAACGTCTTAGGCTCGTAATAGACTACAACTCAAGTATTGGTGTAGAATTCAAATAGCAGGGACTCACTTTCCGGTATCCTTGTTCGCGTAACAAGTTACAAAGCAAAGATAGCTGATGAATTCGAGTTTTATAATTAAACTTCCTTATCCAAGAAAAAGGCTATCTCTGATTTCGGTTCGAACCCAAGTCCACAGAAATGGCTGCGAACTGAACGGAGTGGCTTACACCGCTCGCCCACCCTGATATGTGCTCGTTGATGTTGCTCTCCGCTATCATAAGCAAAACCCAAGGACTTATTCGCGCAATAATCTACAAGTCAGTATTGGTGAAGAATTCAAAGAGGAGGGAGTCAGTTTCCGATATCCCAGAAAAAATGCTGCTGCAGAATTTCGACGTGCACCCACGGACAAGGAAGTGACTGCGACCAGAAAGCAGCACTTAAGAACGCTCGGTGCACCCTGATAATGGCATTTGATGTTGCTCTCCGCTATCTTCAGCAGACCCAACGTCTTAGGCTCGTAATAGACTACAACTCAAGTATTGGTGTAGAATTCAGATAGCAGGGAGTCACTTTCCGTTATCCTAGGTAAAAATTCGCGTGAGAAGCGGGATTTGATCCCACGCCTAAAGAAGTGGACACGCGACCGGCGATCAGCTCCGTGGAACATTCGGCCATTCAGGCTTGTGTTGCTGTTCCAATCCGCCTTCACAAAGCGGGACCAGCGACTTGTTCGCGGAATAAGCTTCAAAGCAAACATAGCTGATGAATTCGATTGGAGTAATTAAACATCGTTATCCAAGAAAAAAGAAATGCCCGAAGTGGAATTCGAAACCATGGCCACTTCTCAAGCCCACTGAAGCGCCTTAAACCGCTCGGCCACCTTGACATATGCTCGTTGATGTTGTTCCCCGCTATCTTAAGCAGACCCAACGTCTTGCGCTCGTTATATTTTTTTTTTTGCTATGGGCTTTACGTCGCACCGACACTGATAGGTCTTATGGCGACGATGGGATAGGAAAGGCCTAGGAGTTGGAAGGAAGCGGCCGTGGCCTTAATTAAGGTACAACCCCAGCATTTGCCTGGTGTGAAAATGGGAAACCACAGAAAACCATTTTCAGGGCTGGCGATAGTGGGATTCGAACCTACTATCTCCCGGATGCAAGCTCACAGCCGCGCGCCTCTACGCGCACGGCCAACTCGCCCGGTGCGCTCGTTATAAACTAAAACTCAATTGTAGGTGTAGAATTCAGACGGGAAGGAGTCATTTCGGGTATCCTAGAAAACAACCCGCGTGAGAAGCGGGATTTCATACCACGCCTAAATAAGTGGTCTGCGACCGGCTATCAGTGCCGCAGACCAGTCGGCCATTCAGGCTTGTGATGCTGTTCCACTCCGCCTTCACAAAGCGGAACCAGCGATTTGTTCGCGGAATAAGCTTCAAGGCAAACATAGCTGACGAATTCGAGTGGAATAATTAAACATCCTTCTCCGAGAAAGACAACGATGTCTGAACTGGGATTGGAACACAAGCCCACAGAATTGGGCTGCGGCCTGACCACAGCGCCTTATACTGCTCGGCCACCCTGACATGTGCTCTTTGATATTGCTCCCCGCTATCATGAGCCGACCCAACGACTTGCTCGTGTAATAAGCTATAAGTCAGTATTGGTGTAGAATTCAGACAGGAGGGAGTCAGTTTCAGGTATACAAGAAAACATGCTGCTTCATAAGTGGGATTTGAACCCACGCGTATAGAAGTGGACTGCGACCGGCGATCAGTGCCGTAGACCAGTCGGCTATTCAGGCTTGCGTTGCTGTTCCACTCCGCCTTCAAAAAAGCGGACCGAACAACATGTTCGCGGAATAAGCTTCAAGGCAAACATAGCTGATGAATTCGATTGGAATAATTAAACTTCCTTATCCCGTTAAAAGAGCGATGTCTGAATTGGGATTCGAAACCAAGCCCACAGAAGTGGGTAGCGACCTGAGCGGATCGCCTTATACTGCTCGGCGAACCTGAGATGTTCTCGTTGAAGTTGCTCTCCCCTATATTCAGCAGACCCAACGTCTTGCGCACGTAAAAAAGTAAAGGTCAATTTGATCCCACGCGTATAGAATTGGACTGCGTCTGGCGATCAATGCCGTAGACCAGTCGGCCATTCAGGCTTGTGTTGCTGTTCCTGTCCGCCTCCACAAAGCGGAACCAGCGACTTGAACGCGGAATAAGCTTCAAGGCACACACAAATGATGAATTCGAGTGGAGTAATTAAACATCGGGAGTAATTAAACATTCTTATCCAAGAAAAAGAGTTATGTCTGAAGAGGGATTCGAACCCAAGCCCACTTTAGAGGATTGTGATCTGAATGCTGCGCCTTAACGCTCGCCCACCTTGATCTATGCTCTTTATTGTTGCTCTCCGCTATTTTAAGCAGACCCAACGACTTGCGCTCGTAATAAACTAAAACTCAAGTGTTGGTGTAGAATTCAGACGGGAAGGAATCACTTTCCGGTATCCTAGAAGAAAATCCGCCTGAGAAGCGGGATTTCATCCCACGCCTAAAGAAGTGGAATGCGACCGTATGGCAGCTCCGTACATCAACCGGCCATTCAGGCTATTGATGCTATTCCTATTCAAATTTCCTTATCCAAGAAAAATATCGGTTTCTGAACTGGGATTCGATCCCACAAAAGTGGGCTGTGACCTGAACATATCGCCTTATACTGCTCGGCCACCCTGATCTGTGCTCTTTGATGTTGCTCTCCGCTATCATAAGCAAAACCCAAAGACTTCTTCGCGCAATAAGCTACAAGTCAGTATTGGTTTAGAATTCAGAAAGGAAGAAGTCAGTTTCCGATATCCCAGAAAAAATGCTGCGTCAGAATTTCGACATGAACCCACGGACAAACGAGTGGATTGCGACCACAAGGCAGCACTTTATAACGCTCGGTGCCACCCTGACAATAGCATTTGATGTTCCTCTCCGGTAACTTAACCAGACGCAACGTCTTGCGCGCGTATAAACTACAACCCAAGTGTTGGCGTAGAATTCAGACAGGAGGGAGTCGGTTTCGGGTATCCAAGAAAAAAAGCTGCATCATAAGTGGGATTTGAGCACACGCCTAAAGAAGTGGACTGCGAAAAGACCAGTCGGCCCAGTCGGCCATTCAGTCTTGTGTTGCTGTTCCTCTCCGCCTTCACAAAGAGGACCCAACGACTTATTCGCGTAATAAGCTGCAAGGCAAACATAGCTCATGAATTCGAGTAGAGTATTTAAACTTCCTTATGCAAGAAAAAATGCTATGTCTGAGTTGGGATTCGAACCCAAGCTCACAGAATTGGGCTGAAAACTCAACGGAGTGCCTTACACCGCTCGCCCATCCTGATATGTGCTCGTTGACGTTGCTCTCCGCTATATTAAGCAAACCTAAAGACTTGTTCGCGTAATAAGCTACAAGTCAGTGTACCGGGCGGTACAACTCCACGCCGCTAATTTAAAATGTGCGCCAGTTGAAACTCTACTGCTGGAGGAAGTCTGAACTTAATCGACGGTAGTAATTTTCAAGTTTCTCAGAAGATGTCACTACTTGGAAAGTTTGGAGTTTTTGAACTGTGCCACTTTTGATGTATTTTTGTTTTACCGGTAGTAAGAAGTGTGAACTTTCTCTTCTAGAGGACACTACTGAAAAACTACAATGGTGCACCCTAGTGCGATGTGAAAGAACTGATTTTTGGAGAAATTTTTATTTCAAAAGTTTGTTTCTTGTTAAATTTTTTTCTGTTGTTGTTTAAGTTGGCTGTATACCCCTCTCTTTCCCCTTGTTTTGTATTTAGCCAATCCCGAATTTCTTTAATTAATTTCTGACCAATCTGATGTATCTTCCCCCAACTTGAATATGTTGCTGTTCCCTAGCCAATAAAGTGATTGTGGGCGGGTGTTCTCTTCCCTAAAACGCCTCGAACTTCCCGCGAGAGTATATAAACTGCTGATTTTTGGGTCTCTGGGCCTCTTCTGTACCATCTTTCAGTGTGTAAAGTACATAGCAGGGGGCGGGAAGCGCCTCTTTCTTCGGCAGCGGTCAACAACAAGGTAATGGCCGATTAAAAACTTCTTTCTTTCCTAGCTCAGCAGTTTAACTCTCGGGGCGGGTCCGAAGTTTTTCCATAATGTAACCTTCCTTAAAATGTAAAGACCCTTGGTATCTATTCTATCTTTAAACTGCATATCGGGATAGAGAGTGCTTAACCCTCTCGAGCTCCCACTCATATTGTTTTGAGGTGAACTTATTTTTTTTCTCAACCTATTCTTCTTTAACGTAATGTAAATTGTTTCTTTCTTAAGTCACCTCTTTAGTATGGGATTAGCCCTTGTATTAACGGCCTAGTGCCAAGTAGGTTTTAAACAAGCGTATTAGGAGCGCAAGTTCGCCTCCTCTCAAATTGTTATTTTAGAGGTCATGTAATTAATCTTTTTCTCACTTAATAGACCTCATTAGGTTGGGTATTTTACCCCTGTGTCTATGTCCTGAGAGGACAACTTGAAGGTGGAGTTTGGTGTGGCCTTTGAGAGGCTTAAAGTTTGAGAGCGAGTGGCTCTTTGAGTGTTGTATGCCTCGAGGAGGCTTTTCTGTGTAATTTGGAGCAAGTGCTCCTGAGCATGAATGGGGTTTTCTGCCCCTCTGTTAAAACTTATTTTGAAGTAAGGTTGGGCTGATTGCCCAAGAATTGTGAAGTCGCGGCGCGAAGCCCAAATCCGGTAAAGTATTGTAACTACATTTTGTTGCCTTGCTACTCTGTACCTGCCATGCTTGTTATTTCTTTATTTTGAAAAGAAAATATAACCTCGTTAATTTTATATGAACTCTAATTTCGTAGCTTGAGACCCGTTCACACCCGCACATTCTTTCACCTCTAACTACCGCAAAAATCTCGGTAACAAGTGGTAGCAGAGCGTGGTTGAATGGGTCTCAATTTAGCCCCTTTTGACGGCTAAACATTGTTTGTTCCGAACTCTAACAATTTTCTCAGTTGCTGGAATTTTCTGATTTTTTCAAAATTGTTCTGTTATCATGCCCGGCCCTCGTGATTTTCTCCATCTTAACTATTTGCGCAAGGAGGAGTTGATCTATGAGTTAACTATCAGAAATGTGCAATCTGGAGGCACGGTTGCGATAGACACCAACAAGCTTAGAGAGTCCCTTGATTTGCCCATTTCCATCCCTAATTTGGGAGAGAAAGAAATTGACGACTCTCTTTCCACGATCACCGAGAATGCTACTGGGCTAGCATCGGTAGTTAGTTTCTTTGACGAAAATGATCCTTCTCCTAATCAAATTAAGCGTGTGCAAGCCACGCTATATCATTTTTCAAATAGAGTTAACGATCTGTTGTCTCTGAAGTTGAATGACGTTCAGAGGAAGGAAGCTAGTACGTTGCTTGAAAGTATTTCTGAATTATCTAGCAAGGTCACTCAATTGTTAACTGGGGAGGTTCCTCCCAAAATTGATCAACCCACCACGATGAATGTAGGTAGCGAGGAAGAGCCTCCTAAGGGAGAAGCTAATAGGATAACCGTTGCTGCTCAAACTATCTCTGCCCCATTGGACGAGTCTGAACGTCGTGCATCGTTGAATAATATACGTTCTGAATTAACTTTCTTGCCACTGAAACCTTTACCTACTATGTCACCAGGGTTTAGCAGCTTGCTTCATCCATTGGCAATGTTGCTCAGAGGTATCTCTAAGTTTTCCGTTAATACCACCAGTGACGTAATTTCATTTTTAAGATTTTAGTTGAATTTCAGGATCATGCCCTTGTGTTTTCTCTTTCCCCATGTCAGATTTTGCAAATCATCTATCCCTATGCTATTGGTATTCTCTCAGACAAAATCGTAAGAGCCATTGCCGGGCAATAATCTATTGAGGATTTCCACGCCCACTTGCTAGCTAACTTCATCCCGGCTAGGGCCAGGTCCTCCCTTATTCAGAAGTACTATTATCGTGTACAGCGTTTGGATGAAAACTTAGCAGACTTCATCCAAGATATTAAATTCTATACTAGGGTGTTTGCACTTCATTTTCCTGATGATCAAATTGTACAGGCTATTGTAGAAGGAATTTCACCATCCTATAGGTCATATTTGTGTTTCGCGGCGTGCCCGCAAACCTTCTCTGAACTTGAAGCATTGGCCGTCTCAGCGGAAGGAGTTAGATACGCCGATTCTTTGCGTGTCGCGAAAGAACCCCCTCCTTCTTTTGGTCATCCTCGGCCTCCTCCTCCTCGCCGACCAGTCACACCTCGTAAATGCTATGCTTGCGGATCGCCCGACCATCTTCGGAACAAGTGCCCATTGCTCAAGTCTAGTGGGACAAGGAATGGAACTGGTTCATCACAAGGCTGTTTTAAATGTGGGGCTTTCTCACATATCGCCAAGATTTGTCCCAATTCGAATAGCACCCCCTCCTGCTCTACTTCAGTTGCAACTTCCAACAACAATCAAAAGTGACTAGTGGCTTCGGCTGAGTCGACTAATCCATCTTCCCGAGGCTCAGCCGCTGGCGAACAGGTCGTAAATTCAGGGAATGTTCAATCTGCAAATCTATCTTTTGAATGCCCCAAAGAGTGTCCTAGGATTGCGGCGGATACCCCAGCACCGGTCCCTTTTCTCAAACTTGAGTTAAATAATGAACCTGTAACAGCTCTTTTAGATTCAGGCAGTGTTTGTTCGATTATTTCGGCTGAATGGTATTCTAAATTGAAATCTGTTTGTAAACTACCTGACCATGTCTCATCTCCTCTTCAATATGTTTCGGCTAATTCATCTCCTTTGGAAATTCTAGGTTCCTTACAGGTGAAAATTCGTATTTTTAAATTTACATGGAAAATCAAATTGTTTGTGGCCAAGCACTTGTCTTGCCCCATTATATTGGGAGCTGACTTCATTTCTCACACTGGTCTTGTGCTCGATCTTCAGAGTAAGTCGTGCACATTCAAATTTGCTTCTAATTGTAAAATCCCCTTGTTAAAATGTAGTTCTGCATCATGTTCATCTATTTCGCCTACCCAGGATGAGATGTTGTTAGACCTTAGACATTTACGTGAGGAGCAGGCTGATAGTATTCGTAAGTTGTGTCAGTCGTTTCCAGAGGTGTTCTCTGATACTCTTGGTGTTACTGACCTTATTGAATACAAAATTGAGGTCACGGATTCAATTCCTGTCCGTTTTCCACCTTACAGGCTATCTCCACCTAAAATGAAGGCTCTGAAAGAAATCATCGATCAGATGTTGAAGGATGGTATTATTAGGCCCTCTAAGTCGGCGTATTCGTCACCCCAAGGGGGCTTCAGGCCTGTCATTGATTATAGGGCTCTCAATCGGAAGGTGGTGTTACAATTTGTGCCCTTTCCCGACCTTCATTCTTGTTTTTCATGGTTCCGTAAGGCCAAGTTCTTCACCATCTTGGATTTGAATCAAGCCTACAATCAAATTCCACTTGCGGAAGAGTCTAAACATCTTACAGCGTTTGCCACGGACTGGAATTTATACGAATACAACCGCGTGCCTTATGGGCTCCCCACGGGAGCAGCTGTACTGACTAGGCTGCTAGATAGGGTCTTCTCCGACATCAAATTTGAGTACTTGTATCACTACTTAGATGATGTCGTCGTATTTTCGGAGACCTTTGAAGAACATCTAGATCATCTGCGAGAAGTTCTCAATCGCCTTCGTAAGGCTGGGTTAACTGTCAAGTTGTCCAAGGTTGCCTTTGCTAAGCCCTCTATGTCATTCCTAGGGCATATTGTGTCACCTGATGGTGTTGCCGTCGATCATTCTAGAACACAGGCCATCCGTGATTTTAAACCTCCCAAGGACATCAAAGGTACCGCCAGGTTCATTGGTATGGTGAATTTCTTCAGGAAGTTCATTCCTAACTTCGCTAATAGAGCGGCGCCCTTGAACCTTCTTCGTAGGAAAGGCATCAAATTCGAGTGGGGACCTTCTCAACAAGCCGCTTTTGAAGATCTCAAATTAGCTCTCTGTAATGCCCCTGTACTTGCTATGCCTGATTTCTCGAAGAAACTCATCGTCCAAACCGACGCGTCGTCGTCAGCAGTAGCTGCAGTCCTTCTTCAAGAGACTGAACTGGGGAGGCGACCCATCGCCTATGCATCTAGGACATTGTCGGCTCAAGAAGCCAAGTATTCCATCTATGAGCTCGAAGGTTTGGCAGTCTTATTCGCCTTAGAAAAGTTCCGTCTCTATCTGGAACATGTCAAATTCGACCTGGAGACAGATAATCAAGCCTTAAGCTGGGTCTTAGGTAGGCCGCGTCGTACTGGTCGTATAGCCCGTTGGGCCATCCGAATTTCTGCCTTCCAATTCGATTCAGGCACATTAGAGGTACCGAAAATGTTGTTGCTGATGGACTCAGCCGTATGTTTTCCAACGACGTCGAGACCCACGAACGGTCGACAGTTCATCACCTCCCGAGTCCATACTATCTGGTGTTAATGCCATCTTAACAGATGCTCCCGTGCTCTTTAGGGATATCGAGAAATACCAACGTGAAGATCCGACGCTGGCTCCGATAATGGAAACCCTTCCTTCTGGGGAACATGTTGTCCCTTATGTTCTGAGGAATGGTGTTCTATGTTGCCCTTCGAAGCATGATAAGATGATGAAGGTTGTCGTTCCAGCTGTTCTTGTGCCTATGATCTTCAAGTACTATCATGAGACCCCATTAGGGGGGCATCTTGGAATCTTTAAAACTCGTGAGAAGATTCGTGAAAGGTTCATCTGGAAGGGTATGGACGGTGAAATACGTGAACTAGTAAAAGCTTGTAAATCTTGTTTGGTCAGTAAACCCACCATGTCCACCAAGGTAGGCCTTTTGTCTTCGCATCAAGCGTCGCGCCCCATGGAACGCCTGTATATTGATTATGTAGGACCCTTCCCCCAGTCAAAGGGAAATGCCAACAAGTTCATCTTTGTATGCGTAGATGGTTTTACAAGATTTTCCTGGTTATTTCCGACTAAGCTGGCTACCGCTCAGTCCACCATTACTTGCCTAAATTCTATTTTCGCTTCTTTTGGTCCGTGCCAATATATTGTGTCTGATAATGCTAAGGCGTTCACATCAAATCTTTTTCGTAAATTCTGTTTTGACTTGTCTATCTCTCATGTAACTACTTCTGCTTATTACCCTCAACCATCTCTGGCTGAACGGGTTAACCGTAATCTCAGGTCCGCGCTTATTGCCTATCATCATGAAGATCATTCCAGGTGGGACACGTCCCTGCATTGGTTAGCTTTTGCTTTGAATTCGGCGGTTCATGAATCACATAAATTTACTCCAGCCTCTTTGATGTTCAAGTTTGTTCCCAACACGCCGCTCTCTAACCTCTGGTCTCTGAGTGACATTCTACCTGAGACAATAGATCCGGACAACATTAAAGATCTTTGGAAGAAGGCTAAAGCCAATCTTAAAGTGTCTCATGAAAAGGTACGGGAAAGGTATGATCGTGGACGGAGACCCACCCATTTAAAGGTAGGTGACCAGGTAATGGCCAAGAATTTTGTTCCCGCGGGCAAGCTTGCCCCCAGATTTCATGGGCCGTGTGTCATTCTCGATTTCCTTACGCCGGTTACATTGTTATTAAGCAATCCAGCCACCGAGAGGATATTTAGGGTTCACCTGTCGCAGGTGAAACCTGTATAATTTCTGTGCTAACTTGCCTCATATTATCTTGAAAGGAATATGAAGGTTATATTTTTTTGAGTTTCACTTTTAAGGCTTTCTGCCCCTACTATAATATTTTGTTTTATATGTGAGCATTTTTGTAAAACCTGCCCCGAACCGTTAAACTGCCATCCTGTCCTTCCCACGGCCATTACCACGCTCCCGTCTCCTGCTCCACTCTACACAGTGGCTTATTTAATGCCATGGATATCTGCACGCCGCTGGTCCCTCAACCTCTCCACAAGCCTGTGCCCTCAAAAAAAAAAAAAGATGATGGTCCAACAAATTCTGCCGCCTAGCTTTAATGTTTCAGTGCCCCCGCAGCCGCGCGGCGCCGTGCAGCGACTGGGATAGAGGAAGGGCCCCCTCGACGTCAGCGAGGACGACATGTGCACGGCGAGCCGGAGCTCTCCTCCCGGCCAAGGCTGATGTGCGGCGCACGACCTGCTACTGGCCCGCAGCTCCCCTCATAGTGCGGGTGAGCGGTATCTCAGGGTACTTGAGGGGCTCGGGCGGCCTCCTCTGAACACAAGCAGTGGCGGCTGGTCTGGCCGTTAAAATCATCAACGTTTGAAGTACATATCCAGCTATATGGACATTCCAGTTCAACTTTACTACCTTTTCTTGGGCATTCTACTGCAACATTTGGTGGACTTAGAAAATTTTCCTCAACTTCAAAAACTAAAGTTTTCCTTCTGAATTCAACTTCTACAAACATAAACACTTTACTTCACCAGTTACAACAAAAATTTTGAAACTGAATCAAACCAAATTAAGAAAATCTTATAAATACTTCTGCAATTAATCTCCATATCAACATCAAAACTTGGACCTTATTTTCAAACAAAAGTTTATGTCCTTCTGTGTTACCCCTTGGAGGAACTTATGGGGGGCAGGTCTGTTCCGGGCGGTACACCTCCACGCCGCTAATTTAAAATGTGCGCCAGTTGAAACTCTACTGCTGGAGGAAGTCTGAACTTTATCGACGGTAGTAATTTTCAAGTTTCTCAGAAGATGTCACTACTTGGAAAGTTTGGAGTTTTTGAACTGTGCCACTTTTTGTTTTACCGGTAGTAAGACGTGTGAACTTTCTCTTCTAGAGGACACTACTGAAAAACTACAATGGTGCACCCTAGTGCGATGTGAAAGAACTGATTTTTGGAGAAATTTTTATTTCAAAAGTTTGTTTCTTGTTACATTTTTTTCTGTTATTGTTTAAGTTGGCTGTATACCCCTCTCTTTCCCCTTGTTTTGTATTTAGCCAATCCCGAATTTCTTTAATTAATTTCTGACCAATCTGATGTATCTTCCCCCAACTTGAATATGTTGCTGTTCCCTAGCCAATAAAGTGATAGTGGGCGGGTGTTCTCTTCCCTAAAACGCCTCGAACTTTCCGCGAGAGTATATAAACTGCTAATTTTTGGGTCTCTGGGCCACTTCTGTACCATCTTTCAGTGTGTAAAGTACATAGCAGGGGGCGGGAAATGCCTCTTTCTTCGGCAGCGGTCAACAACAAGGTAATGGACGATTAATAACTTCTTTCTTTGCTAGCTCAGCAGTTTAACTCTCGGGGCGGGTCCGAAGTTTTTCCATAATGTAACCTTCCTTAAAATGTAAAGACCCTTGGTATCTATTCTATCTTTAAACTGCATATCGGGATAGAGAGTGCTTAACCCTCTCGAGCTCCCACTCATATTGTTTTGAGGTGAACTTATTTTTTTTCTCAACCTATTCTTCTTTAACGTAATGTAAATTGTTTCTTTCTTAAGTCACCTCTTTAGTATGGGATTAGCCCTTGTATTAACGGCCTAGTGCCAAGTAGGTTTTTAACAAGCGTATTAGGAGCGCAAGTTCGCCTCCTCTCAAATTGTTATTTTAGAGGTCATGTAATTAATCTTTTTCTCACTTAATAGACCTCATTAGGTTGGGTATTTTACCCCTGTGTCTATGTCCTGAGAGGACAACTTGAAGGTGGAGTTTGGTGTGGCCTTTGAGAGGCTTAAAGTTTGAGAGCGAGTGGCTCTTTGAGTGTTGTATGCCTCGAGGAGGCTTTTCTGTGTAATTTGGAGCAAGTGCTCCTGAGCATGAATGGGGTTTTCTGCCCCTCTGTTAAAACTTATTTTGGAGTAAGGTTGGGCTGATTGCCCAAGAATTGTGAAGTCGGGGCGCGAAGCCCAAATCCGGTAAAATATTGTAACTACATTTTGTTGCCTTGCTACTCTGTACCTGCCATGTTTGTTATTTCTTTATTTTGAAAAGAAAATATAACCTCGTTAATTTTATATGAACTCTAATTTCGTAGCTTGAGACCCGTTCACACCCGCACCTTCTTTCACCTCTAACTACCGCAAAAAACTCGGTAACAGTCAGTATTGGTGCAGAATTCAGAGAGGAGTCAGTTTCCGATATCGCAGAAAAAATGCTGTGGCAGAATTTCGACGAGCACCCACGGACATAGAAGTGTACTGCGACCGGAAGAAGCACTTTATAACGTTCGGTGCCACCCTGACAATGGCATTTGATGTTGCTCTCCGCTATCTTCAGAAGACCCAACGTCTTGCGCTCGTAATAAACTAAAACTCAATGTTGGTGTAGAATTCAGAAAGGAAGAAGTCAGCTTCCGGTATCCCTGAAAAAATGCTGCGTTGAAATTTCGATATGAACCTACGGACAAAGAAGTGGATTGCGACCGCTCGGTACTACCTTGACAATGGAATTTGATGTTGCTCTCCGCTATCTTAAGCAGACCCAACGTCTTGAGCCCATAATAAACAAAAACTCAAGTATTGTTTTAGAATTCGGACAGGAGGGAGTCACTTTCCGGTATCCTAGAAGAAAATCCGCCTGAGAAGCGGGATTTCTTCCCACGCCTAGAGAAGTGGACTGCGACCGTAGAGCAGCTCCGTAGACAAATAGGCCATCCGCGTAGTGTTGCTATTCCTCTCCGCCTTCACAAAGCGGCCCCAACGACTTGTTTGCGTAATAAGAAATCAGGCAAACATAGTTGATGTATTCGAGTGGAGTAATTAAACATTGTTCTCCTAGAAAAAAGGCGATGTCTGAAGTGGGATTCGAACCCTTGTACGGGCACACAAGTGGGGTGCCTCCTGAACGCAGCGCCTTGTACCGCTCGGCCACCCTGCCAAGTGCTCGTTGATGTTGCTCTCCACTATCATAAGCAAACACATCGACTTGCTCGCAAATAAGCTACAAGTCAATATTAGTGTAGAATTCAGGGAGGAAGGAGTCAGTTTCCGGTATCCCAGAAAAAATGTTGCGTCAGTATTTTGATATGAACCCACGGACAAAGAAGTGGACAGCGACCGCTCGGTACTACACTGACAATGGCATTTGATGTTGCTCTCCGCTATCTTAAGCAGACCCAACGTCTTGCGCTCGCAATACTCTAAAACTCAAGTATTGTTTTAGAATTCGGACAGGAGGGAGTCACTTTTCCGGTATCCTAGAAAAAAATCCGCGTGAGAAGCGGGGTTTCATCCCACGCCAAATAAGTGGTCTGAGACCGGCAATCAGCTCCGTAGAACAGTTGGCATTTAAGGCTTATGTTGGTGTTCCTCTCCGCCTTCACAAAGCGGGACCAGCGACTTGTTCGCAGAATAAGCTTCAAGGCAAACATAAATTATGAATTCGAGTGGAGTAATTAAAGTTCCTTATCCAAGAAAAACAACGATTTCCGAACTGGGATTCGATCCCACAGAAGTGGGCTGCGACCTGAACGTATCGCCTTATACTGCTCGGCGAACCGGACATGTGCCCGTTGATGTTGCTGTCGGCTATGTTAAGCAGACCCAACGACTTGATCGCGTAGTAACTTACAAGTAATATTATTGTAGAATTATGAAAGGAGGGAGTCAGCTTCCGGTATCCCAGAAAAAATGCTGCGTCAGAATTTCGATATGAACCTACGGACAAAGAAGTGGACTGCGACCAGAAAGCAGCACTTTATAACGCTCGGTGCACCTTGACAATGGCATTTGATGTTGCTCTCCGCTATCTTCAGCGGACCCAACCTCTTGCGCTCGTAATAGAATACAACTCAAGTATTGGTGTAGAATTCAGATAGCAGGGACTCACTTTCCGGTATCCTTGTTCGCGTAACAAGTTACAAAGCAAACATAGCTTATGAATTCGAGTTTAATAATTAAACTTCCTTATCAAAGAAAGAAAGCTATGTCTGATTTGGGTTCGAACCCAAGCCCACAGAAAAGGTGCGAGCTGAACGGAGTGCCTTACACCGCTCGCCCACCCTAATATGTGCTCGTTGACGTTGCTCTCCGGTATATTAAGCAAACCGAAAGACTTCTTCGCGCAATAAGCTACAAGTCAGTATTGGTGAAGAATTCAAAGAGGAGGGAGTCAGTTTCCGATATCCCAGAAAAAATGCTGCTGCAGAACATCGACGTGCACCCACGGTCAAGGAAGTGGACTGCGACCAGAAAGCAGCACTTTAGAACGCTCGGTGCACCCTGATAATGGCATTTGATGTTGCTCTCCGCTATCTTAAGCAGACCCAACGTCTTAAGCTCGTAAAAGACTACAACTCAAGTATTGGTGTAGAATTCAGATAGCAGGGAGTCACTTTCCGGTATCCTAGATAAATATTCGCGTGAGAAACGGGATTTGATCCCACGCCTAATGATGTGGACACGCGACCGGCGATCAGCTCCGTGGAACATTCGGCCATTCAGGCTTGTGTTGCTGTTCTAATCCGCCTTCACAAAGCGGGACCAGCGACTTGTTCGCGGAATAAGCTTCAAGGCAAAGATAGCTGACGAATTCGAGTGGAATAATTAAACATACTTCTCCGTGAAAGACAGCGATGTCTGAACTGGGATTGGAACACAAGCCCACAGAATTGCGCTGCGGCCTGAACACCGCCTTATACTTCTCGGTCACCCTGACATGTGCTCTTTGATATTGGTCTCCGCTATCATAAGCCGACCCAACGACTTGCTCGTGTAATAAGCTACAAGTCAGTATTGGTGTAGAATTCAGACAGGACGTAGTCAGTTTCAGGTATCCAAGAAAACACGCTGCATCATAAGTGGGATCTGAACCCACGCGTATAGAAGGGGACTGCGACCCCCGATCAGTGCCGTAGACCAGTCGGCCATTCAGGCTTCTGTTGTTGTTCCACTCCGCCTTCACAGAGCCGACCGAACGACTTGTTCGCGGAATAAGCTACAAGGCAAACATAGCTGATGAATTCGAGTGTAGCAAATAAACTACCATATCCAAGAAAGAAGAGATGTCAGAATTGCTATTCGAACCCAAGCTCACAGAAGTGGACTGCGACCTGAAAGTATGGCCTTATACCGCTCGGCCACCTGACATGTGCTCGTTGATATCGCTCTCCACCATCTTCAGCAAACCCAAAGACTTCTCTGCGTAATAAGCTACAAGTCAGTATTGGTACAGAATTCAGAGAGGAGGGAGTCAGTTTCCGGTATCCCAAGAAAATGCTGCATCAGAATTTGGATATGAACCCCCGGACAAACGAGTGGATTGCGACCACAAAGCAGCACATTATCCCGCTCGGTGCAACCTGACAATGGCATTTCAAGTTGCTCTCCGCTATCTTAAGGAGATCGATCGTCTTGCGCTCGTAATAAACTACAACTCAACTACTGGCGTAGAATTCCGATAGGAGGGAGTCATTTTCAGGTATCCTAGAAAAAATCCGCCTGAGAAGCCGTTGGAAATCCACTGCGACCGGAGAACAGCGGCATAGACCAGTCTGGCATCCGGCTTTTGTTGCTGATCCTCTCCGCCTTCACAAACCGGACCCAACGACTTGTTCGCGTAATAAGCTACAAGGCCGATGTATTCGAGTGGTGTAATTAAACTTCCTTATGCAAGAAAAATGTTATGTCTGATTTGGGTTCGAACCCAAGCCCAGAGAAGTGGGCTGCGAACTGAACGGAGTGCCTTACACCGCTCGGCCACCCTGATATGTGCTAGTGGATGTTGCTCTCCGCTATCATAAACAGACCCAACGACTTGTTCACGTAAAAAGCTACAAGTCAGTATTGGTGTAGAATTCAGAGTGGAGGGAATCAGTTTCCGGTATCCCAGTAAAAATGCTGCGTCATATTTCAATATGAACCCACGGACAAAGAAGTGAATTGCGACCAGAAAGCAGCACTTTTACCACTCGGTGCCACCCTGACAATGGCTTTTCATGTTGCTCTCCGCTATCTTAACCAGACACAACGTCTTGCGCGCGTAATAAACTCCAGCTCTAGTGTTGGCGTAGAATTCAGACAGGAGGGAATCACATTCCGGTATTCTAGAAAACAACCCGCGTGAGAAGCGGGATTTGATCCCACGCGTAAAGATGTTGCTGTCCGCTATCATAAGCAGACCCAACGTCTTGCGCTCGTAATAGAGAAAATCTCAAGTATTGTTTTAGAATTCAGACAGGAGGGAGTCACCTTCCGGTATCGTGGATAAAAATTCGCGTGAGAAGCGGGATTTGATCCCACGCCTGAAGAAGTGGACTGCGACCGCCGGTCAGCTCCGTATAACAGACGGTATTCAGACTTGTGTTGCTGTTCCTCCCGCCTTCACAAAGCGGACCCAACGACTTGTTCGCGGAATGAGCTTCAAGGCAAACATAAATGATGAATTCGAGTGGGGTAATCAAAGTTCCTTATCCAAGAAAAGGAGCCATGATGAATTGGGATTCGAACGCATGCCCACGGAAGTGGGCAGCGACCTGAACGGAGCGCCTTATACCGCTCTGACCCCTTGATATGTGCTCGTTGATGTTGCTCTCCGCTATCATATGCAGACCCAACGACTTGCTCGCGAAATAGGCTACAAGTCGATATTGGTGTAGAATTCTGAAAGGAGGGAGTCAGTTTCCGTTTTCCCAGAAAAATGCTGCGTCAGAATTTCGTAATGAACCCACGGACAAACTAATGGACTGCGACCAGAAAGCAGCAATTTATAACGCTCGGTGCCACCCTCACAATCCCATTTGATGTTGCTCTTCGCTATCTTAAGGAGACCCAACGTCCTGCTCTCGTAATAAGGTGAAATTCAATGGCTTTTTATGTTGCTCTCCGCTATCTCTAGCAGATCGAAAGTCTTGCGCTCGTAATAAACTACAACCCAACTATGGGTGTAGAATTCAGACAGGAGGGAGTCCGTTTCGGGTAGCCAAGAAAAAAAGCTGCATCATAAGTGGGATTTGAGCACACGCCTAAGGAAGTGGACTGCGAACAGAAAGCAGCACTTCAGAACGCTCGGTGCACCCTGATAATGGCATTTGATGTTGCTCTCGGCTATCTTAACCAGACGCAACGTCTTACGCTCGTAAATAACTAAAACACAAGTATTGTTTTAGAATTCAGACAGCAGGGAGTCACCTTCCGGTATCCTAGATAAGAACACGCCTGAGAAGCGGGATTTGACCCCACGCCTAAGGAAGTGGACTTCGACCGGCGATAAGCTCCGTAGAACAGTCGCCCAATCAGGCTTGTGTTGCTGTTCCTCTCCGCCTTCACAAAGCGGAACCAGCGACTTGTTCGCGTAATAAGCTACAAGGTAAACATAGCTGATGAATTCGAGTGGAGTAATTAAACATCGGGAGTAATTAAACATCGTTATCCAGGAAAAAGAAGTTATGTCTGAAGAGGGATTCGAACCCAAGCCCACTTCCCAAGCCCACTGAAGTGGGTTGTGATCTGAACGCAGCGCCTTATACCGCCCGCCCACCTTGATCTATGCTCTTTGATGTTGCTCTCCGCTATCTTAAGCAGACCCAACGACTTGCGCTCGTAATAGCCTACAACTCAAGTACTGGCGTAGAATTTAGATAGCAGGGAGTCACTTATCGGTATCCTTGTTCAAGTGATAAGCTACAAGTCAATATTGGTGTAGAATTCACAGAGGAGGGAGGCAGTTTCCGGTATGCAAGAAAATATGCTGCGTCAGTATTTCGATTTGAACCCACGGACTGAGAAGTGGACTGCGACCAGAAAGCAGCACTTTATAACGCTCGGTGCCACCCTAACAATCCCATTTGATGTCGCTCCCCGCTACCTTAAGGAGACCGAAAGTCTTGCCCTCGTAATAAACTACAACTCAAGTATTGGGGTAAAATTCACAGAGGAGGGAGTCACTTTTCCGGTATCCTAGAAAAATATCCGCGTGAGAAGCGCGGTTTCATCCCACGCCTAAGGAAGTGGTCTGCGACCGGCAATCAGCTCCGTAGAACAGTTGGCATTTAAGGCTTGTGTTGGTGTTCCTCTCCGCCTTCACAAAGCGGAACCAAAGACTTGTTCGCGGAATAAGCCACAAGGCAAACTTTAATGATGAATTCGAATGGAGTAATTACACATCGTTATCCAAGAGAAAAACCGATGTCTGAAGTGGGATTCGAACCCACGCCAACTTCCCAAACCCACTGAAGCGCCTTATACCGTTTGGCCACCTTGATATATGCTCGTCGATGTTGCTCACCGCTAACTTAAACACACCCAGCGACCTGCTCGCGTAATAAGCTACAAGTCAATATTGGTGTAGAATTCAGAGAGGAGGGAGCCAGTTTCCGGTATGCCAGAAGAAATGCTGCGTCAGTATTTCGATATGAACCCACGGACAATGAAGTGGACTGCGACCAGGAAGCAGCACTTTATAACGCTCGGTGCCACCTTGACAATGCCATTTGATGTTGCTTTCCGCTATCTTAAGGAGACCCACCGTCTTGCGCTCGTAATAAACTAAAACTCAAGTGTTGGTGTAGAATTCAGACGGGAAGGAATCACTTTCCGGTATCCTAGAAGAAAATCCGCCGGAGAAGCGGGATTTCATCCCACGCCTAAAGAAGTCGAATGCAACCGTACGGCAGCTCCGTAGATCAATCGGCCATTCAGGCTATTGTTGCTATTACTCTCCGCCTTCACAAAGCGGAACCAACGACTTGTTGGCGTAATAAGAAACAAGGCAAATATAGCCGATGAATTCGAGTGGAGAGATTAAAGTTCCTTATCCAAGAAAAATATCGGTTTCTGAACTGGGATTCGATCCCACAGAAGTGGGCTGCGAACTGAACATATCGCCTTATACTGCTCGACAATCCAAACATGTGCACGTTGATATTGCTCTCCACTATCTTGAGCAGACAAAATGTCTTGCGCTTGTAAGAAACTAAAACTCAAGTGTTGGTGTAGAATTCAGACAGGAGGGAGTCACTTTCCGGTATCCTAGAAAATAACCCGCGTGAGAAGCCGGGTTTGATCCCACGCCTAAATAAGTTGCCTGCGACTGGCTATCAGTGCCCCAGACCAGTCGGCCATTCAGGCTTGTGTTGCTGTTCCACTCCGCCTTCACAAAGCGGAACTAACGACTTGTTCGCCTTTTACTGCTCGGCGAACCTGTGATGTGCTCGTTGAAGTTGTTCTCCCCTATCTTAAGCAGACCCAACGTCTTGCGCTCGTAATAAAGAAAAACTCAAGTATTGGTGTAGAATTCAGGCAGGAGGGAGTCACTCTCCCGTATCCTAGAAGAGAAGCTGGATTTGATTCCACGCGTATAGAAGTGGACTGCGACCGGCGATCGGTGCCGCAGACCAGTCGGCCATTCAGGCTTGTGTTGCTGTTCCAATCCGCCTTCACAAAGCGGGACCAGGGACTTGTTCGCGTAATAAGCTTCAAGGCAAACATAGCTGACGAATTCGAGTGGAATAATTAAACATCCTTCTCCGGGAAAGACAGCGATGTCTGAACTGGGATTGGAACACAGGCCCAGAGAATTGGGCTGCGGCCTGAACACAGCGCCTTATACTGCTCGGCCACCCTGACATTTGCTCTTTGATATTGGTCTCCGCTATCATAAGCCGACCCAACGACTTGCTCGTGTAATAAGCTACAAGTCAGTATTGGTGTAGAATTCAGACAGGAGGTAGTCAGTTTCAGGTATCCAAGAAAACACGCTGCATCATAAGTGGGATCTGAACCCACGCGTATAGAAGTGGACTGCGACCGGCGATCAGTGCCGTAGACCAGTCGGCCATTCAGGCTTGTGTTGTTGTTCCACTCCGCCTTCACAAAGCGGACCGAACGACTTGTTCGCGGAATAAGCTACAAGGCAAACATAGCTGATGAATTCGAGTGTAGTAATTAAGCTACCATATCCAAGAAAGAAGAGATGTCAGAATTGATATTCGAACCCAAGCTCACAGAAGTGGACTGCGACCTGAACACTGCGCCTTATATCGCTCGGTCACCCTGATCTGTGCTCGTTGATGATGCTCTCCGCTATCATAAGCAGACCAAACGACTTGCTCGCGTAATGAGCTACAAGTCAATATTGGTGTAGAATTCAGAGAGGAGGGAATCAGTTTCCGGTATCCCAGGATAATGCTGCATCAGAATTTGGATATGAACCCACGGACAAACGAATGGATTGCGACCACAAAGCAGCACTTTATCCCGCTCGGTGCAACCTGACAATTGTATTTCAAGGTGCTCTCCGCTATCTTAAGGAGATCGATCGTCTTGCGCTCGTAATAAACTACAACTCAAGTACTGGCGTAGAATTCAGATAGGAGGGAGTCATTTTCCGGTATCCTAGAAAAAATCCGCTTTGAATCGGTTGGAAATCCACTGCGATCGGAGAACAGCGCCGTAGACCAGTCGGGCATCCGGCTTGTGTTGCTGATCCTCTCCGCCTTCACAAAGCGGACCGAACGACTTGCTCGCGTAATAGGCTACAAGGCCGATGTATTTGAGTGGTGTAATTAAACTACCTGATGCAAGAAGAAATGTTATGTCTGATTTGGGTTCGAACCCAAGCCGGTGTAAGTCCATGATCCGCCGGCACGGGCGAGCACGTTCTCCGCGGCTGCTGCTCGTGCGTCTATATGACGTCATGTATGACGTGTTTAGCGAGTTGATGTTTACAAACATGGCGGATAATTCGAAGGAACGTGTAGCAGCCACTAAATGTTTGAATTAATGGTCTGGTATATTTAGCTGTTTGAGACTGCGTAACACAATTCACAGCACAAGATTGGCACTAGATTGGGTTAAAAATTGACTAGTTGGATAGTGAAATAGATATTAACGGGGCGATATGATGGGGCTGACTTGATTTCGCGAAAACTTTACGAATATTATGTACGTCCGGCAAGTAGGAAAAACACTGATCTGGTTTGGTTAAGTCCGGCTAGTGGCAAAATCATTGGTCTAGAGACAAGCAAAAGGTGGTCGGTGGGCATAAGCCCCCATGTTAGCGCCGCGAAGCGGATTACAGCCTCTAGCATCCTTTACGAAAGCAATTGTGATTCACCGAAAACCACTTTTATTTGCTAGTTGCTTTACGTCGCACTGACACAGATAGGTGGGAATGGGAAGGAAGTGGCCGTGGCCTTAATTAAGGTACAGCCCCAGCATTTGCCTGGTGTGAAAATGGGAAACCACGGAAAACCATCTTCAGGGCTGCCGACAGCTTTACTAATTTAGCGCGTGATCCAACGAAAAAAACTGATAGTGACAGGTTAGGTTGTGATCCACCGAAAACCACTAGTAGTGACACGTTAGGTTAGGTTTGGTTTGGTGCGACAGCATTACTAATTTAGCGCGGTGATCCACCGAAAACCACTGATAGTGACAGGATAGGTTGTGATCCACTGAAAACCAAAGCTAGTGACAGGTTAGGTTAGGTTAGGTGCGACAGCATTACTAATTTAGCGGGGTGATCCACCGAAATCCACTGATTGTGACAGATTAGGTTGTGATCCACCGAAAACCACTGATAGTGACAGGTTAGGTTGCGATCCACCGAAAACCACTGATAGTGACAGGTTAGGTAGTGATCCACCGAAAACCACTGGTAGCGACACGTTAGGTTAGGTTTGGTTAGGTGCGACAGCAATACTAATTTCGCGGGGTGATCCACTGAAAACCACTGATAGTGACAGGTTAGGTTGTGATCCACTGAGAACCACTGATAGTACCAGGTTAGTTTGTGATACACCGAAATCCACTGATAGTGACAGGTTAGGTTGTGATCCACCGAAAACCACTGATAGTGACAGGTTAGGTTGTGATCCACCGAAAACCACTGGTAGCGATACGTTAGGTTAGGTTTGGTTAGGTGCGACGGCAATACTAATTTCGCGGGGTGATCCACCGAAAACCACTGATAGTGACAGGTTAGGTTGTGATCCACTGAAAACCACTGATAGTACCAGGTTAGGTTGTGATCCACCGATATCCACTGATAGTGACAGGTTAGGTTGTGATCCACCGAAAACCACTGGTAGTGACAGGTTAGGTTGCGATCCACCGAAAACCACTGGTAGTGACACGTTAGGTTTAGTTTAGTTAGGTGCGACAGCATTACAAATTTCGCGGGGTGATCCACCGAAAACCACTGATAGTGACAGGTTAGGTTGTGATCCACCGAAAACCACTGATAGTGACAGGTTAGGTTGTGATCCACCGAAAAGCACTGGTAGTGACAGGTTAGGTTGTGATCCACCGAAAACCACTGGTAGTGACAGGTTAGGTTGTGATCCACAAAACCACTGGTAGTGACACGTTTGGTTAGGTTTAGTTAGGTGCGACAGCATTACAAATTTCGCGGGGTGATCCACCGAAAACCACTGATAGTGACAGGTTAGGTTGTGATCCACCGAAAACCACTGATAGTGACAGCTTAGGTTGTGATCCACCGAAAAGCACTGGTAGTGACACGTTAGGTTAGGTTTGGTTAGGTGGGACAGCATTACTAATTTAGCGGGGTGATCCACCGAAAACCACTGTTAGTGACAGGTTAGGTTAGGTTTGGTTAGGTGGGACAGCATTACTAATTTAGCGGGGTGATCCTCCGAAAACCACTGATAGTGACACGTTAGGTTAGGTTTGGTTAGGTGCGACAGCATTATTAATTTAGCGGGGTGATCCACCGAAAACCACTGATAGTGTCAGGTTAGGTTGTGATCCACCGAAAACCACTGATAGTGACAGGTTAGGTTGTGATCCACCGAAAACCACTGGTAGTGACACGTTAGGTTGTGATCCACCGAAAACCACTGGTAGTGTCAGGTTAGGTTGTGATCCACCGAAAACCACTGGTAGTGACACGTTAGGTTAGGTGCGACAACATTGCGAATTGAGCGACTGTTGTTGGAAGTACACTTTTGGTGGTGGCATCACGAATAGGAAAGCAACACTATACACACGAGTATATTGCAACCACAGAGACAGGATATGAATTTATGAGTACTCACCAAAAGTTGGCACAGGAGTAGACAGAAGATGGACTTCTTGTGTTTGCGTAGATGTACTCCCTCTTAAAATAATAATTACTAGTATGGATGCAGCAATAAACGGGAGTTTTAATTGTTTTGGTTAGTTGTACGTCGTCTTAAAACAATCATCACGACTATCACAGAACTGAACACACGACTCGACTGTTTATCTCTAGTTATACTTCCTCTTAAAACTATAATCGCGACTATGACAGAGCTGGACACACAACTCGATTGTTTTCGTCTAGTTGTAGGCCTATTTCCTCTTAAGATAGCAATCAAGACTATAACATAGCTGGACACACGACTGGTTTGTTTTCGTCTACTTGTACTCCCTCTTCAAACAATAATTACACTGCTGGTAATGAAACTCGTGATTTGAGTTTGATGTAGTGATGGGTCGCGTGATGCAAAGCTCTCGATGCATTCTGAGCAAGCGATGCAGTTCGTGCCTCATAATGCTATCTCGATGTCGTATAGTGACGTCAGGCGCATGAGCTCTTTGTCTCGAGACAGTGCTGGGAAACGTATCGAGAGCTCTCGATGCATTTCGAGCAACTGATGCAGTCCATGACTCGTAATCCTATCTCAAAGTTTAAATCGGGACATCATGCGCATGCGGTATGTTATCCCTCGAGTCTCGACTATAGCCTACTTCGCCTGTTAATCAACTACTGACGTCTCCGAAAACCTTAATAAGTAGTTAGTGGGACGTAAAGCAAATAACATCATTATAACAACTAATGACGATACGCCAACTACGGTACTTTATAATCTACTCGCAGTAAACTTCCCTACCTGTACTTCCTGCATTTTTCTTAACCATTGTCCGTTTCCGTGGCGAATTGGTTAGCGTACTGGCGTTTCGTCCAAGGGTCTCTGGGTTCGATTCTCGGCTAGGTAAGATATTTTATCCTTCATTGATTAGTTCCTATGGTTCGGGGACTGGGTTTGTGAAATAAATAGTAATGAAGAGTGTGATATATTTTTAACATTTTATTGAAACGATGTCTTTTACGACGTATCGAGTTGTGTAATAATTTGAACAGAAAGTAAAATATACCGGTAATGGCATATACTGCTATATGTGTGCATGTATCCGATGAGGGACTCGTTCTCGGGTTAAGTCTCCTTCTGGACTATCGATACTTTTATGTAAGTATGGTAACAAGTAGATCGTTTCCTTGAAAACGGACCTGAAGGCACGTATACAGGATGAAGCCGAACTCCATCGACAAATTTTCGGAAATTGTTCAGGGAAACCTTCTGTGTATATTGGTATAAGGTACCCGTGGTCTCCGGTGTTTCGTTATAGAGTAGAACCGGTAATTAAATGATGATTTATTCGGTTTTATTACCGCAAACAAACTTATTTCTGTTAAAATACCTTGACAACAGAGAAAAGGTCTGCAATATTCAATAACCAAAACGTACAACACAAAACTGAGAGAAACAAAGCCTGTAATATGTAATAACCAAAACGTACAATACCGAACACAGAGTAGTGCGATAACCCTCTGTCGAAACACGTAGGCCCTACATCTTTATCCTAGTGTGTTCAATATGTTCTGTCAGTGCACCTACTGTTTTAAAGGTAACAATTCCATGTCGTTGGCTTCCAGCACGTTAATGAACTCCTGCGGGACAAAATTCCCACACCCAGGCGTCTGTCAAGAACTAGCATTTAGGACTGACGTAACACAACATTATTATGAGTACTATTTTCAGTGCAATACAGATGCAAAGCTAACTGATCTGATGACATGGCCACGAGGTAATCAGGTTTGTTTACATTATGATTGGTGTATATTGTATGTGTTGGAGTGGAAGAGATTTTATTATCTATTGGTTATTTTGTATATTTAGTAACGTTACAATTAATTAATTCTATTAGCGATCTGGTTGTTTCTGCACGAACAGGTGTGTGTTTGGTAGCCGAAACTCCGATGGCAAAACAAGAACAAACAAAAATATTTGAAGATAAGATTCGAACCGCTACAAAACGTAGCGGATGATAATGCCAAACGATGATATTTAGCCAACTGAGCCACGCTAACAGTTCGAGTTCAATGTTTACTAATCATTTCTGTTTCTGCTACATTCGTCCTGGCTGAGGTTCAATTGGAGCGTGCCTCGAGATGCATCGAGAAAGTGACGTCAGGCTCGAGTATCTCAAACGAGAGTTATGCCCATCTCTACGTAGATCTCGAAGATGCATCGAGAGTGGTGACGTCAGTCTCGAGTATCTCGAACGAGAGTTTCGCCCACCACTAGTTTGATGTATTTTTGTTCCTCGTAAAAGTTAAGTTGGCGACAGTTCAAAGAGAGATGACAGAGTCATCTTTTGGGGTAAATATTAATTACATTGGAATGCCATCTCTGTTACTGGTAATGTACTATATGTACCTATATATACATCGTTTACGCTTCAAATTATCAAATAACATGTTAGGTAAGTGGATAAGCTGATGGACTACGGAGGTGAAGATCGCAGGTTCAAGACGGCCTGTCGCCAGGAATTTATAACAGGTAAGTAAAATTAGATTAGTATGCGAATATATAAGTGAAATAAGTACGTATAAAATAGGTTAAATGGATGCTGGTGAAATACAGGCGCGGGCTGAAAGAAAGTGAAGGGAGAGGAAATACAAGGCGGAAGTTCTTCAGTATCTTTCAAGTTCTCCCCACCCGAAACCCCTCCTTCCCAGGAGGTCCCGTAAGTATGTCGTCATAGCTGTGCCGTCGAATTCTGGCCTTGTTCCGGAAGTTTAATTATTCCACTCTAATTCATCAGCTATGTTTGCCTTGAAACTTATTCCGCGAAAAAGTCGTTAGTTCCGCTTTGTGAAGGCGGAGTGGAACAGCAACAAAAGCCTGAATGGCCGACTGGTCTGCGGCACTGATAGCCGGTCGCAGTCCACTTCTTTAGACATGGGATTAAATCCCGCTTCTCTGAATTCTACACCAATATTGACTTGTGGCTTATTACGCGAGCCAGTCGTTGGTTCTGCCTAAGATTGCGGAGAGCAAAATAAACGAGCACATTTCAGGGTGACCGGGCGGTATAAAGCGCTGCGTTCTGTCGCAGTCAACTGTTGTGGGCACCGGATCCAATCCTGCTTCTGACGTAGTTTCTTTTCTTTGATACTGGTAACTGGAATAATCCACTCTGAATTCATCACCAATTCTTTGGGTCTGCCTACGAAACGGAGAGCGAAATCCGCAGCACATATCAGGGTGGCACCGCGGTGTAAGGCGCTGCGTAGCTTCGATCCCACTTCAGACATTAATTTTTTTATGTTAAGGAAATTGAATTACTACACTTGAATTCATCATCTATGCTTGCCTTGTAGCTTATTCGGCGAACATGTCGTTGGGTATCCTGATGAAAGCGGAGAGAAAAAACGACGGAATTCAGAATTGCCGAGCAGGCTAAGGGGCTGCATACATGTCGAAGTTCACTTGAGTGGGCGTTGGTTGAAATCACAATTCAGACATCGCTTTTTTCTTGGTTACCGTGAATTGACTCCCTCCTGTCTGAATTCTTCACCAATACTTGAGATGTAGTTTATTACGAGCGCAAGCCGTTCGATCTGCTTAAGATAGCGGAGAACAACATAAAATGCCATTGTCAGGGTTGCACTGAGCGGTATAAAGTGCTGCTTTGTTGTCGCAGTCCACTCGTTTGTCCGTTGGTTCATATCGAAATTCTGACGCAGCATTTTTTCTGGGATACCGGAAACTGACTCCCTCCTCTCTGAATTCTACACCAATATTGACTTGTAGCTTATTACGCGCGCATGTCGTTGGGTCTGTTTAAGATAGCGGAGAGCAACATCAACGAGCATGTATCAAGGTGGCCGAGCGGTGTATGGCGCAACGCTGGACGTGTGAATTGGGCTTGTGTTCGAATCCCACTTCAGACATCGCTTTTTTTCTTGGATAACGAGGTTTAATTACTCCACTCCAATTCATCATTCATCATTTATGTTTGCCTTGAAGCCGCCTCTGTGGTGTAGTGGTTAGCGTGATTAGCTGCCACCCCCGGAGGTCCGGGTTCGATTCCCGGCTCTGCCACGAAATTTGAAAAGTGGTACGAGGGCTGGAACGGGGTCCACTCAGCCTCGGGAGGTCAACTGAGTAGAGGCGGGTTCGATTCCCACCTCAGCCATCCTCGAAGTGGTTTTCCGTGGTTTCCCACTTCAACTCCAGGCAAATGCCGGGATGGTACCTATCTTAAGGCCACGGCCGCTTCATTCCCTGATCCTTGCCTATCCCTTCCAATCTTCCCATCCCCCTACTAGGCCCCTGTTCACTATAGCAGGTGAGGCCGCCTGGGCGAGGTACTGGTCATACTCCCCAGTTGTATCCCCCGACCAAGAGTCTGAAGCTCCAGGACACTGCCCTTGAGGCGGTAGAGGTGGGATCCCTCGCTCGGTCCGAGGGAAAAGCCGAACCTGGAGGGTAAACAGATGATGATGATGATGACGATGTTTGCCTTGAAGCTTATTCCGCGAACAAATCGTTGGGTCCGCTTTGTGAAGGCGGGGAGGAACAGCAACAAAAGCCTGAATGGCCGACTGGTCTACGGCGCTGCTCTCTGGTCTCAGTCCACTTCCTTAGGCGTGGGATCAAATCACGCTTCTCACGCGGATTTTTATCTAAGATACCGGAAAGTCAATCCCTCCTGTCTGAATTCTACACCAATACCTGAGTTTTAGTTTATTACGAGCACAAGACGTTGGGTCTGCTTAAGATAGCAGAGAGCAACATCAACGAGCTCATGTCAGGGTCGCCGAGCAGTATAAGGCGATCCGTTCAGGTCGCTACCCACTTCTGTGGGCTTGGGTTCGTATCCCAGTTCAGACATCGGTTTTTTTCCTGGATAAGGAAGTTTAATTATTCCACCCTAATTCATCAGCTATGTTTGCCTTGAACAAGTCGTTAGTTCCGCTTTGTGAAGGCGGAGGGGAACAGCAACAAAAGCCTGAATGGCCGACTGGTCTACGGCATTGATCGCCGGACGCAATTCTATACGCGTGGGATCAAATCCCGCTTCTCACACGGATTTTTTCTAGGATACCGTTAAGTGACTCCCTCCTGCCTGAATTCTACACCAATACTTGAGTTTTACTTTATTACGAGCGCAAGACGTTGGGTCTGGTTAAGATAGGGGAGAGCAACTTCAACGACAACATCTCAGGTTCGCCGAGCAGTATAAGGCGATCCGTTCGGGGTATAAGTCCAGGATCCGCCGGCACTGGCGAGCACGGGCTCCACGGCTGCTGCTCGTGCGTCTATATGACGTCATGTATGACGTGTTTAGCGAGTTGATGTTTGCAAACATGGCGGATAATTCGAAGGAACGTGTAGCAGCCGCTAAATGTATTAATTAATGGTCTGGTATATTTAGCTGTTTGAGACTGCGTAACACAATTCACAGCCACAAGATTGGCACTAGATTGGGTTAAAAATTGACTAGTTGGATAGTGAAATAGATATTAACGGTGCGATATGATGGGGCTGAATTGATTTCGCGAAAACTTTACGAATATTAAGTACGTCCGGCGAGAAGGAAAAACACTGATCTGGTTTGGTTAAGTCCGGCTAGTGCCAAATCATTGGTCTAGAGACAAGCAAAAGGTGGTCGGTTGGCATGAGCCCCCATGCTAGCGCCGCGAAGCGGCCAACAGCCTCTAGCATCCTTTACGAAAGCAATTGTGATTCACCGAAACCTCTTTTATTTGCTAGTTACTTTACGTCGCACTGACACAGATAGGTGGGAATGGGAAGGAAGTGGCCGTGGCCTTAATTAAGGTACAGCCCCAGCATTTGCCTGGTGTGAAAATGGGAAACCACGGAAAACCATCTTCAGGGCTGCCGACAGCATTACTAATTTAGCGCGGTGATCTACCGAAAACCACTGATAGTGACAGGTTAGGTTGTGATCCACCGAAAACCACTAGTAGTGACACGTTAGGTTAGGTTTTGTTAGGTGCGACAGCATTACTAATTTAGCGCTGTGATCCACCGAAAACCACTGATAGTGACAGGTTAGGTTGTGATCCACTGAAAACCAAAGCTAGTGACAGGTTAGGTTAGGTTAGGTGCGACAGCATTACTAATTTAGCGGGGTGATCCACCGAAATCCACTGATTGTGACAGATTAGGTTGTGATCCACTGAAAACCACTGATAGTGACAGGTTAGGTTGTGATCCACCGAAAACCACTGGTAGTGACACGTTAGGTTAGGTTTGGTTAGGTGCGATAGCATTACTAATTTCGCGGGGTGATCCACCGAAAACCACTGATAGTGACAGGTTAGGTTGTGATCCACTGAAAACCACTGATAGTGACAGGTTAGGTTGTGATCCACTGAAAACCACTGATAGTGACAGGTTAGGTTGTGATCCACCGAAATCCACTGATAGTGACAGGTTAGGTTGTGATCCACCGAAAACCACTGGTAGTGACAGGTTAGGTTGCGATGCACCGAAAACCACTGGTAGTGACAGATTAGGTTGTGATCCACCGAAAGCCACTGATAGTGACAGGTTAGGTTGCGATCCACCGAAAACCACTGATAGTGACAGGTTAGGTTGTGATCCACCGGAAACCACTGGTAGTGACACGTTAGGTTAGGTTTGGTTAGGTGCGACAGCATTAATAATTTCGCGGGGTGATCCACCGAAAACCACTGATAGTGACAGGTTAGGTTGTGATCCACTGAAAACCACTGATAGTGGCAGGTTAGGTTGTGATCCACCGAAATCCACTGATAGTGACAAGTTAGGTTGTGATCCACCGAAAACCACTGGTAGTGACAGGTTAGGTTGCGATGCACCGAAAACCACTGGTAGTGATAGGTTATGTTGCGATCCACCGAAAACCACTGATAGTGACAGGTTAGGTTGTGATCCACCGAAAACCACTGGTAGTGACAGGTTAGGTTGTGATCCACCGAAAACCACTGGTAGTGACACGTTAGGTTAGGTTTGGTTAGGTGCGACAGCATTACTAATTTCGCGGGGTGATCCACCGAAAACCACTGATAGTTTGCGTAGATGTACTCCCTCTTAAAATAATAATTACTAGTATGGATGCAGCAAGGAACGGGAGTTTTAATTGTTTTGGCTAGTTGTACGTCGTCTTAAAACAATCATCACGACTATCACAGAACTGAACACACGACTCGACTGTTTACTCTAGTTATACTTCCTCTTAAAACTATAATCACGACTATGACAGAGCTGGACCCACAACTCGATTGTTTTCGTGTAGTTGTAGGCCTACTGCCGCCTCTGTGGTGTAGTGGTTAGCGTGATTAGCTGCCACCCCCGGAGGTCCGGGTTCGATTCCCGGCTCTGCCACGAAATTTGAAAAGTGGTACGAGGGCTGGAGCGGGGTCCACTCAGCGTCGGGAGGTCAACTGAGTAGAGGCGGGTTCGATTACCACCTCAGCCATCCTCGAAGTGGTTTTCCGTGGTTTCCCACTTCACCTCCAGGCAAATGCCGGGATGTTACCTATCTTAAGGCCACGGCCGCTTCCTTCCCTCATCCTTGCCTATCCCTTCCAATCTTCCCATACCCCTACTAGGCCCCTGTTCACTATAGCAGGTGAGGCCGCCTGGGCGAGGTACTGTTCATACTCCCCAGTTGTATCCCCCGACCAAGAGTCTGAAGCTCCAGGACACTGCTCTTGAGGCGGTAGAGGTGGGATCCCTCGCTCAGTCCGAGGGAAAAGCCGAACCTGGAGGGTAAACAGATAATGATTGCTGATTGATTGTAGGCCTACTTCCTCTTAAGATAGCAATCAAGACTATAACATAGCTGGACACACGACTGGTTTGTTTTCGTCTACTTGTACTCCCTCTTCAAACAATAATTACACTGCTGGTAATGAAACTCGTGATTTGAGTTTGATGTATTTTTGTTCCTCGTAAAAGTTAAGTTGGCGACAGTTCAAAGAGAGACGACAGAGTCATCTTTTGGGGTAAATATTAATTACATTTGCAATGCCGTCTCTGTTACTGGTAATGTACTATATGTACCTATATATACATCGTTTACGCTTCAGATTATCAAGTAACATGTTAGCTAAGTGGATAAGCTGATGGACTACGGAGTTGAAGATCGCTGGTTCAAGACGGCCTGTAGCCAGGAATTTATAACAGGTAAGTAAAATTAGATTAGTATGCGAATATATAAGTGAAATATCTACGTATAAAATAGGTTAAATGGATGCCGGTGAAATACAGGCGGGGGCTGAAAGAAAGTGAAGGGAGAGAAAATACGAGGTGAAAGTTATTCAGTATCTTTCAAGTTCTCCCCACCCGAAACCCCTCGTTCCCAGGAGGTCCCGTAAGTATGTCGTCATAGCTGTGCCTGCGAATTCTGGCCTTGTTCCGGAAGTTTAATCATTCCACCCTAATTCATCAGCTATGTTTGCCTTGAAGCTTATTCCGCGAAAAAGTCGTCAGTTCCGCTTTGTGAAGGCGGCCTGGAACAGCAACAAATGCCTGAATGGCCGACTGGTCTGCGGCACTGATAGCCGGCCGCAGTCCACTTCTTTAGGCGTGGAATCAAATCCGGCCTTTCACGCGGGTTGTTTTCTAGGATACCGGAGAGTGACTCCCTCCTGTCTGAATTCTACACCAACACTTGAGTTTCAGTTTTTTACGAGCGCAAGACGTTGTGTCTGCTCAAGACAGTGGAGAGCAATATCAACGAGCACATGTCAGGGTGGCCGAGCAGTATAAGGCGAAACGTTCAGGTCGCAGCCCACTCCTGCGGGATCGACTCCCACTTCAGAAATCGATATTTTTCTTGGATAAGGAACTTTAATTACTCCACTCGAATTCATCGGCTATGTTTGCCTGGTTTCTTATGACGCGAACAAGTCGTTGGGTCCGATTTGTGACGGCGGAGAGGAATAGCAACACTAGCCTGAATGGCCGATTGGTCTACGGAGCTGCCCTACGGTCGTAGTCCACTTCTTTAGGCGTGGGATGAAATCCCGCTTCTCAGGCGGATTTTCTTCTAGGATACCGGAAAGTGACTCCTTCCCGTCTGAATTCTACACCATCACTAGAGTTTTAGTTTATTACGAGCGCAAGACGTTGGGTCTCCTTAAGATAGCGGAGAGCAACATCAAATGGCATTGTCAGGGTGGCACGGAGCGTTATAATGTGCTGCTGTCTGGTCGCAGTTCACTTCATTGTCCGTGGGTTCATATCGAAATACTGATGCAGCATTTTTTCTGGCATACCGGAAACTGTCTCCCTCCTCTCTGTATTCTACACCAATATTGACTTGTACCTTATTACGCGAGCAAGTCGTTGGGTCTGCTTAAGATAGCGGAGAGCAACATCAAAGAGCATATATCAAGGTGGCCGAGCGGTACAAGGCACTTCAGGGGGCTTGAGAAGTGGGCTTGGGTTCGAATCCCACTTCAGACATCGCTTTTTTCTTGGATAAGGAAGTTTAATTATTCCTCGTTTGCCTTGAAGGCCGCCTCTGTGGTGTAGTGGTTAGTGTGATTAGCTGCCACCCCCGGAGGTCCGGGTTCAATTCCCGGGTGTGCCACGATATTTGAAAAGTGGTACGAGGGCTGGAACGGGGTCCACTCAGCCTCGGGAGGTCAACTGAGTAGAGGTGGGTTCGATTCCCACCTCAGCCATCCTCGAAGTGGTTTTCCGTGTTGTCCCACTTCACCTCCAGTCGAGTGCCGGGATGGTACCTAACTTAAGGCCACGGCCGCTTCCTTCCCTCATCCTTGCCCATCCCTTCCCATCTTCCCATCCCCCTACAAGTCCCCTGTTTACCATAGCAGGTGAGGCCGCCTGGGCGAGGTACTGATCATACTCCCCAGTTGTATCCCCTCGACCAAGAGTCTGAAGCTCCAGGACACTGCCCTTGTGGCGGTAAAGGTGGGATCCCTCGCTGAGTCCGAGGGAAAAGCCGAACCTGGAGGGTAAACAGATGATGATGATGAAGCATATTCCGCAAACATGTCGCTGGTTCCGCTTTGTGAAGGCGGAGAGGAACAGCAACACAAGCCTGAATGGCCGACTGTTCCACGGAGCTGATCGCCGGTCGCAGTCCACTTCCTTAGGCGTGGCATCAAATCCCGCTTCTCACGCGAATTTTTATCTAGGTTACCGGAAAGTGACTCCCTCCTGTTTGAATTCTAAAACAATACTTGAGTTTTAGTTTATTACGAGCGCAAGTCGTTGGGTCTGCTTAAGATAGCGGAGAGCAACATCAACGAGCATATCTCAAGGTGGCCGAGCGGTACAAGGCGCTTCAGTGGGCTTAAGAAATGGGCTTGGGTTCGAATCCCACTTCAGACATCGCTTTTGTTCTTGGATAACGATGTTTAATTACTCCACTCGAATTCATCATTTATGTTGGCCTTGAGGCTTATTCCGCGAACAAGTCGCTGGGTCCGCTTTGTGAAGGCGGAGAGGAACAGCAACACAAGCCTGAATGGCCGACTGGTGTACGGCGCTGCTGTCTTGTCGCAGTCCACTTCTTTAGGCGTGTGTTCTAATCCCACTTATGATGCAGCTTTTTTTTCTTGGATACCCGAAACGGACTCCCTCCGGTCTGAATTCTACGCCAACACTTGAGTTGTAGATTATTACGCGCGCAAGACGTTGTGTCTGGTTAAGATACCGGAGAGCAGCATGAAATGCCATTGTCAGGGTGGCACCGAGCTGAAAAAAGTCAGCTTTCTGGTCGCAATCCACTTCTTTGTCCGTGGGTTCATATCGAAATTCTGACGCAGCATTTTTTCTGGGATACCGGAAAGTGACTCCCTACTGTCTGAATTCTACACCAATATTGACTTGTAGCTTATTACGCGAGCAAGTCGTTGGGTCTGCTTATGATAGCGGAGAGAAACAGCAACACATGCCTGAAGGACCGGCTGGTCTACGGTGCGGGGTTCATGCCGAAGTCTACTTTTGTAGGCGTGCGTTCGAATCCCTATTCGTAGTCCACTCCTGTGGCCTCAGGTTCGAATCTTGCATCTGACATAGCTTCTTTTCTTTGATACTTTAAACTGAAATAAACAACTCTTAATTCACCACCAATTGTAGCGTATTATGAGAACAATCGTTGGGACCCAGGAGGCGGAGAGGAACAGCAACACAAGTCTGAAAGGCCGACTGGCCTGCGGCACTGGGTTCATGTCGAAGTCCACTTCTGTGGCCGTGGGTTCGAATCCCAATTCGCAGGCAATCTCGTGGCCACAGGTTCGAATCCTGCTTCTGACACAGCCTTTTTCTTGGATACCGGAAATTGAATTACTCAACTCTAATTCATCACCATAGCTTGTGAACGCGAACAAGTGTATAAGAATGCGGAGAGCCACATCAGCTGCTCAAATCAGGGTGGCCGAACGGTATAAAGTGCTACTTTCTGGTCGCAGTCCACTTCTTTGTCCGTGGGTTCAAATCGAAATTCTGACGCAGAATTTTTCTGTGAAACCGGAAACTGACTCCCTCCTCTCTCAAACCTACACCAATACTGGCTTTTAGCTTAATACGCAAAAGAGTCGATGGGTCTGCTCATGAAAGCGAGAGAACCTCCTGTGGGCGTGTGTTCGAATCGCGCTTGAGAAATTGCCATTTTTCTTGGATACCGCCACTTGAAATACTCAATTCTAATTCATCACCAAGGCTTGAGTTATAGCATAATACGCCAACAAGTCGTGGGGCTTGCTTAAGAAGAGGAGAGTAACGTTAGCAATACACGTCTGCGTGGCCTAGCGGTATAAAGCGCTGCGATCTGTTCGCAGTCAACTCCAGTGGGCACAGGTTCGAATCCTGTTCCTGACCTATTTTCTTTTCTTGGATTAAACCACTCTGAATTCACCTCCAGTACTTGACCTTTCGTGTAATAGGAGAACAAATCGTTTGGTCCGCCTTGACAAGGCGGAGAGGAACAGCAACACAAGTCTGAATGGCGGTCATATCTACGGCGTGGCTCTCAGGTCGAAGTCCACTTCTTTAGGCGTGAGTTCAAATCCCACTTATGACGCAGCTTTTTCTCTTGGAAACCTGAAACTGACTCCCTCCTGTCTGAATTCTACGCCAATACTTGAGTTTTAGTATATTACGAGCGCAGGACGTTGGGTCTGCTTAAGATAGCGGAGAGCAACGTCAACGAGCACATGTCAGGGTGGCCGAGCAGTATAAGGCGCAGCCCACTTCTGTGGGCTTGAGTTCGAATCCCACTTCAGAAATCGATTTCTCTCTTTGATAAGGAAGTTTAATTACTCCACTCGAATTCATCAGCTTTTCTTACCTTGTAGCTTATTACGCGAACAATTCGCTGCGTCCGCTTCGAGAAGGCGAAGAGGAACAGCAACACAAGCCTGAATGGCCGACTGGTCTACGGCGCTGCTCGCCGGTCGCAGTCCACTTCTTTGGGCAGGGGATTAAATCCCGCTTCTCACGCGGATTTTTTTCTAGGAAACCGGAAAGTGACTCCCTGCTGCTTATGAAAGCGGGGAGAAACAACAATCAAAGTCAGAATTGTCGAGCGGCCTAAGACGCTACTTTCCGTCGAAGTCCACTTCTGTGGTCGTGGTTTCGAATCACACTTGTGAAATGGCCTTTTTTTTGGGGTCCCGCAAGTTGATGTACTCAATACTAATTCATCGCCTAAGCTTGAGTTATAGCATAATACACGAACAAGTCGTCGGGTATACTTAAGAAGCGGAGAGTAACGTTAGCAATACACGTCAGCGTGGCCTAGCGGTATAAAGCGCTGCGATCTGTGCGCAGTCCACTCCTGTGGGCACAGATTCGAGTCCTGCATCTTACATAGATTCTTTTCTTTGATACTGCAAACTGGATTAAACCACCCTGAATTCGCCACCAATACGTGACTTGTAGACTATTAGAAGAACAATCGTTGGCTCCGCCTTGAGGAGGCGGAGAGGTACAGCAACACAAGCCTGAATGGCCGTCTGTTCTACTGAGCTGATCGCCGGTCGCAGTCCACTTCTTTAGGCGTGGGATGAAATCGCGATTCTTACGCGGATTTTTTGCTAGGATACCGGAAAGTGACTCCCTTCTGTCTGAATTCTACACCAATACTTGAGTTTTAGTTCATTACGAGCGGAAGACGTTGGGTCTGCTTAAGATAGCGGAGAGCAACATCAAATGCCATTGTCAGGGTAGTACCGAGCGGGATAAAGTGCAGCTTTCTGGTCGCAGTCCACTTCTTTGTTCGTGGGTTCATAACGAAATTTTAACGCAGCATTTTTTCTGGGATACCGGAAGCTGACTCCATCCTTTCAGAATTCTACACCAATATTGACTTGTAGCTTATTACGCGAGCAAGTCGTTGGGTCTGCTTATGATAGCGGAGAGCAACATCTACGAGCACATATCAGGGTGTCAGAGCGGTATAAGGCGCTTCGTTCAGGTCGCAGCCCACTTCCGTGGGCTTGGGTTCGAATCCCAATTCGTCATGGCTTCTTTTCTTGATAAGGAAGTTTAATTACTCCACTCGAATTCATCGGCTATGTTTGCCTTGTAGCTTATTACGCGTACAAGTCGTTGGGTCCACTTTGTGAAGGGTGGGAGGAACAGCATCACAAGCCTGAATGGCTGACTGTTCTACGACCCTGCTCTGTCGTCTCAGCCAAAATCCTTAGGCGCGGGATCATATCACGCTTCTCACGCGGATATTTTATAGGATACCGGAAAGTGACTCCCTCCTGTCTGAATTCTACACTAATACTTGAGTTGTAGTTTATTACGAGCGCAAGACGTTCGGTCTGCTTAAGATAGCCGAGAGCAACATCAAATGCCATTATCAGGGTGGCACCGAGCGGTATAAAGTGCTGCTTTCTGGTTGCAGACCATTTGTTTGTCCGTGGTTTGAAATTCTGATGCAGCATTTTTTCTGGGATACCGGAAACTGACTCCCTCCTCTTTGAATTCTACACCAATACTGACTTGTAGCTTATATCGCGAACAGTCGTTGGGTCCGCTTTGCGAAGGCGATGAGGAACGGCAACACAAGCCTGAATGGCCGACTGGTCTACGGCGCTGCTCTCCGGTCTCAGTCCACTTCTTTAGGCGTGGGATCAAATCACGCTTCTCACGCGGATTTTCTGTAGGATACCGGAAAGTGACTCCCTTCTGTCTGAATTCTACACCAATAGTTGAGTTGTAGTTTATTACGAGCGCAAGATTTTCGGTTTGCTTAAGATAGCGGAGAGCAACATCAAATGCCATTGTCAGGGTGGCACTGAGCGGTATAACGTGCTGCTTTCTGGTCGCAGTCCATTAGTTTGTTCGTGGGTTCATTACGATTTTCTGACGCAGCATTTTTCTGGGATACCGGAAACTGACTCCCTCCTCTCTGAATTCTACAGCAATACTGACTTGTAGCTTATTACGCGAACAAGTCGTTGGGTCCGCTTTGTGAAGGCGGGGGAGGAACAACAACTCAAGCCTTAATGGCCGACTGGTCTACGGCGCTGCTCTCTGGTCTCAGTCCACTTCTTTAGGCGTGGGATCAAATCACGCTTCTCACGCGGATTTTTTTATAGGATACCGGAACGTCACTCCCTCCTGTCTGAATTCTACACCAATACTTGAGTTTTAGTTTATTACGAGCACAAGGCGTTGGGTCTGCTTAAGATAGCGGAGAGCATCACCAATGAGCACATGTCAGGGTCGCCGAGCGGTATAAGGCGATGCGTTCAGGTCGCAGCCCACTTCCGAGGGCTTGGGTTCGAATCCCAATTCAGACATCGCTTTTCTTCTTGGATAAGGAAGTTTAATTATTAAACTCGAATTCATCAGCTATGTTTGCCTCGTAGCTTATTACGCGAACAAGGATACCGGAAAGAGACTCCCTGCTATCTGAATTCTACACCAGTACTAGAGTTGTTGTCTATTACGAGCGCAAGACGTTGGGTCTGCTTAAGATAGCGGAGAGCAACATCAAATGCCATTATCAGGGGGGCACCGAGCGGTATAAAGTGCTGCTTCTGGTCGCAGTCCACTTCTTTGTCCGTGGGTTCTTATCAAAATACTGGCGCAGCATTTTTTCTGGGATACCGGAAACTGGCTCCCTCCTCCCTGAATTCTACACCAATATTGACTTGTAGCTTATTTGCGAGCAAGTTGATGGGTCTGCTTATGATAGCGGAGAGCAACATCAACGAGCACTTGTCAGTGTGGCCGAGCGGTATTAGGCGCTGCGTTCAGGAAGCACCCCACTTGTGTGGGCTTGAGTTCGAATCCCACTTCAGACATCTCTTTTTTTCTTGTATAACGATGTTTAATTACTCCACTCGAATTCATCATTTATGTTTGCCTTGTAGCTTATTCCGCGAACAAGTCGATGATTCCGCTTTGTGAAGGCGGAGAGGAACACCAACACAAGCCTTAAATACATACATACATACATATCTTTATTGCCCACCCTAGTGTACACCTTCGGCTTACAGGTAATAAAGGCAGACAGAGCGAAGCAAAGGAAAACAAGCAATAATGGCAACTACATCTCTCTTAGAACTACTTTACAATTACTACCTCTACATCTACTCAGTATCATCCCACACGTACGCGGATAGCCAGCACACATGTAGGACGATACCGCACTGCTAACTACCCAAAGCCCAACCCTTGACTACCACCTAAAAAATAATAAAATATTAATTAGACTGTTCGCTGCAACAGCCCTGGCATGGAACACACGCCCACCAACCCGTCTACAGCAGCCACCAGCCTTGCCACGTTGAACTGGTATCGTATCTCACCGACCCTCGCTGACAAACACTGTGTCCCTTTCCTTATCATGTGTTACAAGCCACCCTGGCTGAAACCAGACCCAACAGGTGGCCTGCAACACACTTCCGCTATGTACGTCACACATACTCTTGTCCATTGTCAGCACACTACCTTCCCTATCCTTTTCATTTCCGTGCAGACATGCTCAAGTCTAACTTCTTTGGAGTGGGGTCAAGTCCCCCACCCCTCCCTCTTCCCTTGATACGTCACCCTCACCTCTCACGCACTACTCCCGCTATCTACATCTCACCTTATAAAACTTAAGACTTAAACATCAGCTAACAACCATTTAACATCCCTCATCAACGCACCTAAAACAATTAACACATTTTTTTACACAGACAAACTTTTTTCATTCGATGTCCATTAGTTCACTCAGTCTTCTCCACCTACCGCACCACACGTCATATATCAAACCGACTCACCTTATTAAGCTTCAGACTTAAACATCAACTAACAATCATTTTATATCGCACTTAAAACAATTTGACTTTTTTTAACATTTCACTTACACACAAACAAACAGTTTTCATTCCAAATCCATTAGTTCACTCCGTCTTCTCAGTCTACAACACCTCAATTACATCAAACTGTTAGATCCCATTTCTTCCATCCTATTAAACTTAATACATAAACATCAAGAATCCCTCAATTTTACACCCCTCATCAAGGCATCTACAACATTTAATTTTTTTAAAATTTTTTTATGACCTACTTTCATAATTTCCATACTGCCAACATTTTCTCCTTAACTACATTCCCACTTAATCTATCACAATTCTATCACATATACCTTCTTTATACTCACTCCTCACACAAATACACTTAAACAATCCATTTTTTCACTCCTCATTTACACCCCAACAGACAGTACTCCATTCCAAGTCCATTAGTTCACTCAGTCAACTCGCTTTTTTTTTTGTTTTATTTATTATTATTATTTTTTACTTCCACCTAAGCTTTACACTACCCCCAAACCTACTCAACCTCCCCTTTTCTCAACGCTTACCTAATTTTCTCAGGCTTTCCCTTTGCCCCAGGCGGATCACCTTTCCACAGGGCAAGGTGTTCTCCTCCTTTCCCCTAACACTACAGCCCCTCTTCTGATATCATGATTACCATGATACCCTTCCCGCATTTGCTCAGGGCGGATATCCATTCCTCTGAGCAGAATGAATTCCCCCTTTCTCCCTCAACACGAACCACATTATCTGCACAACCCCTGTTACTCCCTCAATTTCTTTATAAATATAGCTCTGGCCACATTTAAGAATTTCGCTATATTCGTTCCTTTCTCCCACTCTCTACATAACCAAGATGTTATCTTATAGCTTTCCCCTACCATATGCAGCTCCTTCTTACTTAGTAGTTTGATCTTTATCTCCGCCAAAGGTCGGCATTGATTAAAAATATACAGGTCCTCCCACTTCTCTCCACATAACACACATCTATCCCTATTCTCACTACCTACCCACCCCCTATTCCTCGGAACACCCAATATCCACCAATACAAACCTCTCTTATCCCTTCTACCCTCAAACTCCGTTTTAGGGTTTATTACTTCCACCAATTTATTTAATACTGATAAAGAGACTCTCTCTCTACATTCCCCTATTAAGCTCTGTCTTTCAATATCTAGTAGTCTTCCCTTTATCCTTTCCCATACCCATTTATTCCTACCATCCCCCAGACCTCTTCATATACCCCCAATCCAATCTTTTGTAACCATTTTTTGCACTTATTCACCCACTAACCTTCATTCGTCATACCTTTCTGAAAATTAAACGTTTCTTGTACTAACGCCCCACCCTTCCCTTCCTCCAATCGAATCCAGTACTTGAACACCCTCTTAGCTATTTCAACCTCTATCGATTCTTTACAGACTAATCTGGCCCCGGTATTGGCTGTACAATTCGGTAGGTCCATCATGATCTTGCTAAATTTCGCCACCACCTGGTTTAGTTCACTCCTGTCTTCCTCCATGCCCCATACTTCAACCCAAAATAGCATTTTGCCCATTACCAGTGATTTAAACACCGTTTTCTGAATTTTGTATTTAACGTCTGGAAATTTCTTTTCTAATACTCCTACTACCGCAAGCGCTCCTCTTCCTTTAAGTTTTGCCTTCTTACACTGATTTTTCCAAGAAGCATTCTTACTAATTATTACACCTAGGTACTCAATTTTTCCCCCTGGTTTAATTTATTCCTGCTCCAGCCTCCAGACTTCCTTATTCTTTCTCCCACCCCTTTTCCTACACACCATTATCTGAGTCTTTCTTACATTTACTCTGAGAGACCATTTCCTAGTATATTCAACTACCTTGTCCAACCCTTTTTGCAACCCATTTGCCGTCAAAGCCAAAATAAATAGGACATCCGCGAATAGCAACCCCGGAACCTCCATTTTCCCAACCCAAGGGCATTGCCATGCGTCTCCACCATGACCCTCTAAAATATTATTTATAAATAATATAAATAATATCGGGGATAGCTTACATCCCTGTCTCACCCAGCATTTCGATTCAAAACACTTACTCAACCTTCCATCCTGCAATTTAATCATCACAAACACTTCCTCATCAATAGTTTCAATTGCCACCCTCATTTCTTTCGACATTCCAACCTCCCCTAATCTCAAAAATAGCGCCTCCCTACTGACCGTATCAAAGGCTTTTTCTAAGTCAATCGCTGCTATAAATAATTTACGCCCTGCTATCCTCACATACTTTGTAATCAAAGTGTCCAGAATCCAAATATTATCAACCACTGAGGTTTGTGATGCAAGATGGCGGATGACAGCTGCACGTGGCTTTGTTTCCAAACAAGAGCACGTGGAATTTGCCGTCACCAGGCAGCACGGTTGCAAGATGGCGGATGACGTACCACATTTCAGAGGTAAGTAGCTAAAGAGGGCAGCATGGTGCTCAAAGATGGCGGATGTCAGCTGCACGTGGCTTTGTTTCTAAACAAGAGCACGTGGAATTTGCCGTCACCAGGCGGCACTGAGGTTTCGGATGCAAGATGGCGGATGACAGCTGTCAAAGGTAAGTAGCTAAAGAGGGCAGCACGATGCTCGAAGATGATGGATCTAAAGAGGGCAGCACAGTGCTCAAAGATGGCGGATGACAGCTGCACGTGGCTTTGTTTACCTCGCGCTAGTGGGGTTAAGTTGGTAGCACTAAGGTTTAGACCCGTCAAGATGACAGCACTGCCGATGACAGGTGACGAAAGAGGGCAGCACAGTGCTCAAAGATGGCGGATGACAGCTACCAAAAAAGGGCATAGGTTTGTAAAGCATTTAGAATTTGCTGCCACCACATAGAGGGCAGCACTGCTTAAAGATGGCGGATAACAGCTGTCAAAGGTAAGTAGCTAAAGAGGGCAGCACTGTGCTCAAAGATGGCGGATGACAGCTGTCAAAAAGCACGTGGCTTTGTTTACCTCATGCTAGTTAGGTTAAGTTGGTACCACTAAGGTTTAGGCCCGTCAAGATGGCAGTACTGAGGTTAGCGATGCGTTGTTGTCTGTCAAAAAGCACGTGGCTTTGTTTACAAATCTGTCAAAAAGCACGTGGCTGTCAAAAGCACGTGGCTTTGTTTACCTCGCGCTAGTGAGGTTAAGTTGGCACTACTGAGGTTTAGGCCCGTCAAGATGGCAGCAGTGAGGTTAGCGATGCGTTGTTGTCGATGACAGCTGTCAAAAAGCACGTGGCTTTGTTTACAAATTCAAATCTCCCGCCAAAATTCAAATTTCCCGCCAAAATTCAAATTTCCCGCCAAAATTCAAATTTCCCGCGGGCGGCGGCGGCGGAGGCGGCGGAGGAGGAGGCGGGCGGCGGCGGCGGCCGCAGAATCCGCTTATTATACTACTCGCGTGAGAAGCGGGATTTCATACCACGCCTAAATAAGTGGTCTGCGACCGGCTGTCAGTGCCGCAGACCCGTCGGCCATTCAGGCTTTTGTTGCTGTTCCACTCCGCCTTCACAATGCGGACCGAACGACTTGTTCGCCTAATAAGCTTCAAGGCAAACATAGCTGATGAATTCGAGTGTAGTAATTAAGCTACCATATCCAAGAAAGAAGAAATGTCAGAATTCATATTCGAACCCAAGCTCACAGAAGTGGACAGAAGCAGCACTTTATACCGCTCGGTGCAACCAGACAATGGCATTTCATGTTGCTCTCCGCTATCTTAAGAAGACCCACGCTCGTAATAAACTAAAACTCAAGTATTGGTGTAGAATTCAGGCAGGAGGGAGTCACTTTCCCGTATCCTAGAAAAAAATCCGCGTGAGAGGCGGGATTTGATCCCACGCGCATAGAAGTGGACTGTGACCGGCGATCAGTGCCGTAGACCAGTCGGCCATTCAGGCTTGTGTTGCTGTTCCACTCCTTCTTCACAAAGCGAACCGAACGACTTGTTCGCGGAATAATCTTCAAGGCAAAAGATAAATGATGAATTCGATTGGAGAAATTAAACATCGTTATCCAAGCAAAAAGCGATACCTGAAGTGGGATTCGAACCGAAGCCCACAGAAGAGGGCGCTTTCTCAATGCAGCGCCTTATACCGCTCGGCCACCCTGACATTTGCTCGTTGAAGTTGCTCTCCGCTATGATAAGCAGACCTCCTTTCCTAAATCCATTTTGGAACTCGGATATCCTACCGTACTGTTCCGCCCAATTTGTTATCCTATTCGCCAAAACCCCTGTGTACACCTTTGACAGCGAGTCTAGGAGTGTAATACCTCTATAGTTGTTTGGATCACTACTAGCTCCTTTATTTTTATAAATAGGGCATAATACCCCCTTCCTCCATTCTCTAGGAAATTTCCCCGTGTCCAGCAACCTAGTAAAGAATTTCACAATCCCTCTCAACATCGGTTCATTTGCCCCTACCTCTTTCCATACACTATTGGAAATACCAGTCACACCTCCTGCAGCCTTGGGTCTAACATGTTTAAATACTGTAATTACCTCCTGCCTTGTTATCTCCCCATCCAATATTGTAATGCCTACTTCCAGTTCCCTTCCGATTTGTGACTTGTCTATTTCTCTACTCAATTTCCTCTCCCCTTCTAAAAGCCTTTTAAAATGCCTAACCCACTCGTTTTCTCCTATTTTATCCCCCTTCCCCTCCGGTTTCGTTCTTCTGATCTTGTTTATTGACTCCCAAACCCTCTCAAATTTCTTCTCTATACAATATATATTTATTTTTTCAGCTTCCGCCTTCCATCCTCTTTTCTTTTCATTCAATACCTCCTTATATTCCCTTCTCAATTTACAATATTCCTTCCATTTTTCTTGCACACCCTCCTTCCTAAACTCCGCTAGGGCTCTCATTACAACCTCACGTTTTCTCCTACAGTCTTCATCAAACCATCCTTTCATTTTATTCTTTTTTCCCTCTACCCTTCTCACTTTCTTCCCCACCCTCCATACAGGGAGTTTAATTAATTTTAGCACGTTATCCATATCATTCCCTTCTACCGCCCTTTCAATTCCTACCCTTAATATATCTCCCTCCTCTTTCAAATGCCGTCTTAATTTCTCTTTAGTATTATCATCCCATACATACTTCCATCCTCCATTCCTATACCTCTCCTTACTTTCCTCCATCTTTCCCTTCTCATCAGCGACCAACGTTCTCAATTTTATTTTGATAGGCATATGTTCTGTCAACCCATATTCTAACACCGCAAAACTTATTATTCTCCTTAACGCTATCTCTGAGCTTATTCCTACGTCCACCACACTCCCTCCATTTGTTGTAATATACGTCAAATCTCCCACACTATCCCCCTTCATCCACCCATTTAAAATAAATAAATGTTCTAGAGCACATAACTCTAATAACCTTTCTCCATAACTATTTACAACATTATCCTTACTCTTCCTTTGCAGTAACCCGTCTACTTTTCCTTCTTTCCCGTATACCGGTACTCTATTGCTCACTCTCGCATTCCAATCCCCCAATAAAATCATCCCATCTTCTACATACATTCCTTTAATTGTGTTTATTTCTTCAATCAGTTCGTCAAAGAAATGTTTATTTGCATACACTGAATCGCTCGGATGGTTATAAAGCAGTGCCAGACAAATTGCTTCCGCTGCCCCCTTCCCCATTTTTACTCTCAACCACACTACCCCTTCTACCCTAGTCTGTAACGTCTCCACCCATTCAGCTATCTCATTTCTTATTAAAACTACTATGCCCCCTGGGTTTCGGCCCCTCTTCCCTATTTTTTTCCTTAACACGTTAACTACTCTATAACCGTCCCATGTAATTTCAACCCCCTTCCCTAACCACGTCTCTACTAGAGCAATAATCTCAAAATCTTTCACTAAATCCACAATTTCCTTATTCCCTAACTTCCCCATCAACCCCTCAATATTCAGCATCCCTATCACCATATCTAGTTATTTATTTCCTCCCCCTCCCTCCCTATACTTCTGCATTTCACCACTTCCCCCCTTACTTCTCGTGATTCTTCCTTTTGGCTCCACCCCATCCCTCTCTTTCTTCTCACCCCCATACTTCCCCTTTTCCGTGCAAGAGCCTTTTTCCCACCCCATAGATCTTTTAAACTTAAGGATCTCGCCTTATTTAACGCCTGCTTTCTCTCCAGGTTTATTTCTGCATTATTCCTATTCGGGGAGGTTGAGTCACTACCCTGACTCCTTTCCCTTCCCGTCACCTCTTCACTACCGGTATCCACTTCACTTCGTTCTAGTGTCCTACTTGTTGATTCACTCCTTCATGGGCTGTTCTGACTCACCAATGACTCTGCTGTCTTCGCTACCTGCCCGCTGACACCGCAGTCCCCTCTTCTCTCTTCCTTCTCCGTACTGATGTCGCCCTGCTCTCGATTTCTGCAACTCATTTCCTCCTCACATTTTTCCATCCTCAGCAGTTCCTCCTGTGTCCACGATCGCGACCAATTTCTGCCTGAAGTAACCAGACACCTCCCCACTATCTTGACTCGCAATCCCTCCGCTCTAGCACGCCACATATGCCGCTTATAGACATCGGACCGCATCCTGTCTTCTTTCTCTATCTCAGCCTTCAAATAAATGTTCGATCCTTTCAAATTTCCAGCATTCCTCAGACGTATATCAGCCATCAGGGTTGATATAAATCTTAACTTCACCTTCCCACTCTATATATATCATCTATATCAACTTCAGAAAAGTTTATCTTCATTTTGTTCGAAACTATGTCCACCACTTTCAATACTAATTCCACTTTTGATTCTGTTCCTTCCTCAGGTACACCATACACAAACACATTTTTTCTTGCCGATTCGTTCCTCGCTAACCTCACTTCTCTCTTAATTGCTGTTAATTCCGCTTCCAGTACCACCACCTTCTTTTTCAAGCTCCCTACCTCATCTTCTATCTCCGCTAACTTGTCATTTACACCTCCAATTTCTTCTTTTATAAAACATTTTAAGACCTTCATCTCCTTCATTTGGGTTGCCTGGTGTTCCTGCATCATTTCCTTAATTTCTTCTCCTTTGCTTGCTTCCTTCACCACTCTCTTGATCTCTTCAAGCTCCTCCCAGCCGAACGGTCCCTAGTTTGGACACGGATTTTTTTCTATACCTCCTACAACCAGCAGCGTCGCAATAACCGTCGCACACAACATAATCTCCAACAGTCCTTTATAACCACTAATTTCTCTTCCTCTCTCAACTCCACCTTCCTTCCAACACTGCCTTGCACCATGCCATCTTCCAATTCTCAGCCTGTATTGCTCTATCGTTATTCCCATATTGCGCACCTCAGCTCTTTCACACGTCCGCACTTCCCGATGTCACGCCCGTGACTGACAAGCCTTAAATGCCAACTGTTCTACGGAGCTAATTGCCGGTCGCAGACCACTTCTTTAGGCGTGGGATGAAACCCCGCTTCTCACGCGGATTTTTTTCTAGGATACCGGAAATATGACTCCCTCCTGTCTGAATTCTACACCAACATTGAGTTTTAGTTTATTACGAGCGCAAGACGTTGGGTCTTCTTAAGAGAGCGGAGAGCAACATCAAATGCCATTGTCAGGGTGGCACCGAACGTTATAAAGTGCTACTTTCTGGTCGCAGTCCACTTCTTTGTCCGTGGGTGCATGTCGAAATTCTGACGCAGCATTTTTTCTGGGATACCGGAAACTGACTTCCTCCTCTCTGAATTCTACACCAATACTGACTTGTAGCTTATTACGCGAACAAGTCGTTGGGTTTGCTTATGATAGCAGAGAGCAACATCAACGACTTATATCAGGGTGGCCGAGCGGTGTAAGGCACTCCGTTCAGTTCGCAGCCCACTTCTGTGGGCTTGGGTTCGAATCCTAAGTCAGACATAGCATTATTTTTTGCATAAGGAAGTTTAATTACTCCCCTCGAATTCATCAGTTATGATTGCCTTGTAGCTTATTACGCGAACAAGACGTTGGGTCCGCTTTGTGAAGGCGGAGAGGAACAGCAACACAAGCCTGAATGGCCGACTGGTCTACGGCGCTGCACTCCGGTCGCAGTCGATTTCCAACCGCTTCTCACGCGGATTTTTTTCTAGGATACCGGAAAGTGACTCCCTCCTGTCTGAATTCTACACCAATAATTGAGTTGTAGTTTATTACGAGCGCAAGAGTTTGGGTCCGCTCAAGATAGCGGAGAGCAACATCAAATGCCATTGTCATTGTGGCACCGAGCAGAGCTGCTTTCTGGTCGCGGTCCACTTCTTTGCCCGTGGGTTCATATCGAAATTCTGACGCTGCATTTTTTCTGGGATACCGAAAACTGACTCCCTCCTTTCTGAATTCTACACCAATACTGTCTTGTAGCTTACTACGCGAACAAATCGCTGGGTTTGCTTAAGAATGCGGAGAGAAACAACAACCAAAGCCAGAATTGTCGAGCGGTCTAAGACGCTATATTCATGTCGAAGTCCACATCTGTGGGCGTGGATTCGAATCACACTTGAGAAATGGCCTTTTTTTTGGGTACCGCTTGTTGATGTACTCAATTCTAACTCATCACCAAAGCTTGAGTTATAGCATAATACGCGAACAAGTCGTCGGGTTTGCTTAAGAAGCGGAGGGTAACGTTAGCAATACACGTCAGGGTGGCCGAGCGTTATAAAGCGCTGCGTTCTGTTCGCAGTCCACTGCTGTATGCACAGAAACGAATCCCGCTTCTGACGTAGCTTCTTTTCTTTGATACTGGTAACTGGATTAATCCTCTCTGAATTCATCACCAGTTCGTTGGGTCTGCCTACGAAACGGAGAGCGAAATCCGCAGCACATGACAGGTTCGATCCCACTTCAGACATTAATTATTTTATGTAAAGGAAATTGAATTACTCCACTTGAATTCATCATCTCTGAATGGCCGACTGGTCTACGGCTCTGCTCTCCGGTCGCAGTCCACTTCTTTGGGCGTGGGATGAAAACCCGCTGCTCACGCGGATTTTCTACTACGATACCGGAAAGTCACTCCTTCGCGTCTGTATTCTACACCAATATTTGAGTTTTAGTTTATTACGAGCACAGGACGTTGGGTCTGCTTAAGATAGCGGAGAGCAACATCAACGAGCACATGTCAGGGTCGCAGAGCAGTATAAGGCGTTGCGTTCAGGTCGCAGTCCACTTCTCTAGGCGTGTGTTCAAATCCCACATATGAAGCAGCTTTTTTACTTGGATACCTGAAACTGACTCCCTTCTTTCTGAATTCTACGCCAACACTAGAGTTGTAGTTTATTAAGACGTTGTGTCTGGTTAAGATAGCGGAGAGCAACAACAAATGCCATTATCAGGGTGGCACCGAGCGGTATAAAGTGCTGCTTCTTGTTGCAGTCTACTTCTTTGCCCGTAGGTTCATATCGAAATTCTGACGCAGCATTTTTTCTGGGATTCCGAAAACTGACTCCCTCCTTTCTGAATTCTACACCTATGCTGACTTGTACCTTATTACGCGAACAAGCTGCTGGGTCTGCTTATGAAAGCGGAGAGAAACAACGACGAAAGTCAGAATTGTCGAGCGGCCTAAGACGCTACATTCATGTCGAAGTCCACTTCTGTGGGCGTGGGTTCATATCGAAATTCTGACGCAGCATTTATTCTGGGATACCGAAAACTGACTCCCTCCTTTCTGAATTCTACACCTATATTGACTTGTGGCTTATTACGCGAGCAAGTCGTTCGTAGCGGAGAGCAACGTAAACGAGCACATTTCATGGTGGCCGAGCGGTATAAAGCGCTGCGTTCTGTCGCAGTCAACTGCTCTGGGCACAGGATCCAATCCTGCTTCTGACGTAGTTTCTTTTCTTTGATACTGGTAACTGGAATAATCCACTCTGAATTCATCACCAATTCTTTGGGTCTGCCTACGAAACGGAGAGCGAAATCCGCAGCACAGATCAGGGTGGCACCGCGGTGAAAGGCGCTGCGTAGGTTCGATCCCACTTCAGACAATAATTTTTTTATGTTAAGGAAATCTAATTACTCCACTTGAATTCATCATCTATGCTTGCCTTGTATCTTATTCGGCGAACATGTCGTTGGGTCTCCTGATGAAAGCGGAGAGAATAAACGACGGAATTCAGAATTGCCGAGCGGGCTAAGGGGCTGCATTCATTTCGAAGTTCACTTGAGTGGGCGTTGGTTGAAATCACAATTCAGACGTCGCTTTTTCTTGGTTACCGTGAATTGACTCCCTCCTGTCTGAATTCTACACCAATACTTGAGTTGTACCTTATTACGCGCACAAGAAAGCGGTGAGCAAGACGAGCAGTACATGTCAGGGTTGTGCACTGGTATAAAATTCTGCTCTCTGGTCGCAGTCCACATCTGTGGGCGTTGGTTCGAAACCAATTTCACATAACGCATTTTTTTTCTTGGATAATAAAATTGAATTACTCCACTGTAATTCATCATCTATGCTCGCCTTGTAGCTTATTACGCGAACAAGTCGTTGAGTTGCTAAGGAAAAGCAGAGGGAAACAGCAACACATGCCTGAAAGTCCGGCTGGTCTACGGTGCCGGTGTCATGTCGAAGTCCACTTTTGTAGGCGTGCGTTCGAATCCCTGTTCGCAGTCCACTCCTGTGGCCTCAGGTTCGAATCCTGCATCTGACATAGCTTCTTTTCTTTGATACTGGAAACGAATAAACCACCCTTAATTCATCACCAATACATAACTTGTAGCGTATTATGAAAACAATCGTTGGGTCCGCTTTGAGGAGGCGGAGAGGAACAGCAACACCAGTTTGAAAGGCCGACTGGCCTGCGGCGCTGGGTTCATATCGAAGTCCACTTCTGTGGCCGTGGGTTCGAATCCCCATTCGCAGGCAATCTCGTGGCCACAGGTTCGAATCCTGCTTCTGACACAACCTTTTTCTTGGATACCGGAAATTGAATTACTCAACTCTAATTCATCACCATATCTTGTGAACGCGAACAAGTGTTTACGAATACGGAGATCCACATCAGCTGCTCAAATCAGGGTGGCCGAGCGGTATAAACTGCTGCTTTCTGGTCGCAGTCCACTTCTTTGTCCGTGGGTTCACATCGAAATCCTGACGCAGAATTATTCTGTGAAACCGGAAACTGACTCCCTCCTCTCTCAAATCTACACCAATACTGGCTTGTAGCTTATTGCGCAAAAGAGTCGTTGGGTCTGCTCATGAAAGCGAGAGAACCTCCTGTGGGCGTGTGTTCGAATCACACTTGAGAAATTGCCATTTTTCTTGGATACCGCAAGTTGAAATACTCAATTCTACTTCATCACCAAGGCTTGAGTTATAGCATAATACGCCAACAAGTCGTGGGGCTTGCTTAAGAAGAGGAGAGTAACGTTAGCAATACACGTTAGAGTGGCCTAGCGGTATAAAGTGCTGCGATCTGTTCGCAGTCCACTCCTGTAGGCACAGGTTTGAATCCTGTTCCTAACATATTTTCTTTTTTTGGATTACTCCACACTGAATTCACCACCAGTACTTGACCTTTCGCGTTATAGGAGAACAAATCGTTTGGTCCGCCGTGACAAGGCGGAGAGGAACAGCAACACAAGTCTGAATGGCGGTCATATCTACGGCGTGGCTCTCAGGTCGAAGTCCACTTCTTTAGGCGCGAGTTCAAATCCCACTTGTGACGCTTTTTTTTCTTGGAAACCTGAAACTGACTCCCTCCTGTCTGAATTCTACATCAATACTTGAGTTTTAGTACATTACGAGCGCTTAAGATAGCGGAGAGCAACGTCCACGAGCACATGTTAGGGTGGCCGAGCAGTAAGGCGATTCGTTCATGTCGCACCCCAATTCTGTGGGCTTGAGTTCGAATTCAACTTCAGAAATCGATTTCTCTCCTTGATAAGGAAGTTAAATTACTCCACTAGAATTCATCAGCTATTCTTGCCTTGTAGCTTATTACGCGAACATTTCACTGGGTCCGCTTTGAGAAGGCGAACAGGAACAGCAACACATGCCTGAATGGCCGACTGGTCACCGCCGCTGCTCTCTGGTCTCAGTCTACTTCTTTAGGCGTGGGATCAAATCACGCTTCTCACGCGGATTTTTTTCTAGGATACCGGAAAATGACTCCCTCCTGTCTGAATTCTGCACCAATACTTGAGTTATTGTTTATTACGAGCGCAAGACGTTCGGTCTGCTTAAGATAGTGGAGATCAACATCAAATGCAGTAGTGTAAATTGGACAGTTCGGCGGCCTCCTCCTCCCGCGGCGCGGGAAATTTGAATTCTGGCGGGAAAATTGAATTTTGGCGGGAAATTTGAATTTTGGCGGGAGATGTGAATTTGTAAACAAAGCCACGTGCTTTTTGACAGCTGTCATCGACAGCAACGCATCGCTAACCTCACTGCTGCCATCTTGATGGCCTAAACCTCAGTAGTGCCAACTTAACCTAACTGGCGTGCGGTAATCAAAGCCACGTGTTTTTTGACAGCCACGTGCTTTTTGACAGACATCAACGCATCGCTAACCTCAGTACTGCCATCTTGACGGGCCTAAACCTCAGTAGTGCCAACTTAACCTAACTAGCGCGAGATAAACAAATCCACGTGCTTTTTGACAGCCACGTGCTTTTTGACAGATTTGTAAACAAAGCCACGTGCTTTTTGACAGCTGTCATCGACAACAACGCATCGCTAACCTCAGTACTGCCATCTTGACGGGCCTAAACCTCAGTGGTACCAACTTAACCTAACTAGCGTGAGGTAAACAAAGCCACGTGCTTTTTGACAGCCACGTGCTTTTTGACAGCCACGTGCTTTTTGACAGACAACAACGCATCGCTAACCTCAGTACTGCCATCTTGACGGGCCTAAACCTCAGTGGTACCAACTTAACCTAACTAGCGCGTGGTAAACAAAGCCACGTGCTTTTTGACAGCTACGTGCTTTTTTGACAGCTGTCATCCGCCATCTTTAAACCACAGAGCGCTGTGCTGCCCTCTTTATCGTAGTAGATGTAAAATTCGTCACCTGTCATCGGCAGTGCTGCCATCTTGGCGGGCCTAAACCTTAGTGCTACCAACTTAACCTCACTAGCTCGTGATAAACAAATCCACGTGCTTTTTGACAGCCACGTGCTTTTTTGACAGCTGTCATCGCCATCTTTAATCCATAGAGCACAGTGCTGCCCTCTTTAGCTAATTACCTTTGAATTGTGGTGGCGGATAATTTGAAAAATGCTTTTTGACAGCAGCCATCTTGCATCGCAAACCTCAGTGCTGCCCTCTTTACCTAGATACCTGTGGTGGCAGACAATTCCACGTGACAGCAGCCATCTTTGAGCACAGTGCTACCCCTCTTTTTGGCGGCGGGAAATTCCACGTGCTCTTGTTTGGAAACAAATTCACGTGCTATTTTCTGACAGCTGTCATCCGCCATCTTGCATCACAAACCTCAGTGCTACACTCTTTAGTTGAAATGTGGTGGCGGCAAATTCTAAATGCTCTTGTTTGGAAACAAACCTATGCGCTTATTTGACAGCTATCATCCGCCATCTTTAATCCAGAGAGCACCGTGCTGCCCTCTATGTGGTGGCGGCAAATTCCACGTGCTTTACAAACCCATGTGCTTTTCTGACAGCTGTCATCCGCCATCTTTAATCTAGAGAGAACAGTGCTGCACTCTATGTGGTGGTGGCAAATTCCACGTGCTCTTGTTTGGAAACAAATTCTACTCGCTCTTCAGCTGTCATCCACCATCTTTAATCAAGAGAGCACCGTGCTGCCCTCTTTGTGGTGGCGGATAATTTGAAAAATTATTTTCGACAAGCAGCCATCTTTAATCCAGAGAGAACAGTGCTGCCCTCTTTAGCTACTTACCTTTGAGGCGGTTAATTTGAAAAATTCTTTTCGACAGGCAGCCATCTTTAATCCAGAGAGAACAGTGCTGCCCTCTTTAGCTACTTAACTTTGAGGCGGTTAATTTGAAAAATTCTATTTAACAAGCTGCCATCTTTAATGAAAAGAGCATCGTGGTACTATCTTGCGGGTAAATTTTACGTCACAGCTGTCATCCACCATCTTGCATTGCTAACCTTAGTGCTGCCCTCTTTAGCTACTTGCCTTTGAAAAAAAATCTATTTGACAAGCTGTCACCCGCCATCTTGCATCGCAAACCTCAGTGCTGCACTCTATGTGGTGGCGGATAATTTGAAAAAATCTTTTTGACAAGCAGCCATCTTTAATCAACAGAGCACCGTGCTGCCATTTTTAGCTACCGCCATCTTACATCTCTTACCTCGCTGCTGCACTCTTTAGTTGAAATGTGGTGGTGGTAAATTCGAACAAGTTTAATCACGCATCGGGAAAGCTAGAGTAAGCACGTGCTGCAGTGATGACATCATCATGCATGTTTAGACTTGTCCGTTTTCTTAAGAGTAAGTCGGTGTAAAGCAATGCAATAAGTATGCATCATAAAAACAAGAGTTTGCATGTGCTGCAGTGATGACGTTATTGTGCATGTTTAAACCCGTTCGTTGACTAAAAGCTTTAGTCTTCGAGAAACAGTGATAGAGAGTGGAGTGCAAACATGACGAAAACATTAATAGTTGATGTGCAAGGCTTTAAAGTAAACGGAAACAAATTTGTGTTTAAAGAGGTGGCTGTGTTAGATTGCAATGTGTTGTGGGCACCAAAACTTGTTAGTTTAGTATTTAGTCCACCGTTCCCTTACTGTTTGCAAACAGATGAAGATAAAAAGCAGACCTAGTGGATTGAAAATAATTTAGGTTTGAAGTGGGAAGAAAAAGGAATACCTTATCGTTTTCTGCCTTTAATGATGAATGCACATTTGTCAAGAGCAAATCTTGTTCTTTTAAAGGGTTGTGAAAAGAAAGAATGGTTGCGTGATTTTCTACCATCATCATGTGAAGTTATCGACATGCATGAATTGGGGTGCCCATCATTTAAAACTCTTCCGAAAGAGCATAGCAGAGAAACAAGTAAACAGTCTTTACAACATGTATGCATGCTCTTTGCTTGGTTGTGTCGCAGTGCATGCCGGGAAGTGAACAACATATGTAAAGTACAGTGTCGAAATAACCTTAGTGTAAAAGAAACATTTGTAGTGTAAAGACATCATGTCATTTCTAACAGATACTAAGTGTAACGCAGTTGAAAACTCGATCGTAAAGTTTTATGCATGCAAAAAGAAACTAAACACTTTTACTGAAGAAGAGTTAAATGCATTACCAAAGGCATTTTTGGTTAATGTAGCTGCGAATGCTGTAAAGAAGATTTGGGAAAAGGTGCCTCGTGAGTGGACTCAAGATCCTGTTTTGTCAGAGCTTCAAACGTGTAGTTTACATCATGAACACGTGAGTTTAGCTAGAAGACCTTCTGTGAGACAGTGCCGTACATGTCAACTAATTAAACTGTATCACGGACCTAAAACTAATGAGTTGTCTTCGCTTATAAACACTTATCATGGCTGTGGAGAGAGTAAACAAGGAAAAGGTGAAGAAACGTGCTGGGAGAAAGATGAGGAAGCATGTTGGGCGTTGACTCATCAATAGAGTGATTGATCTTCTTTTCTTCGTGCTTCATCTCCTCTGCGGTTCTAGAACACGTTCGCCTGACACGTAGTTACACGCTGCCTGCATAGAGTATGTCGTGTAGCTGTTAAAATCTGCTTCGTAAAGTTATGCTGTGTGTGTGTGTTATTACCTAGTGCTTTAGCTGCTCAGAAGAATATAGCAGCACTTGTCGTTGTTGGTGCAATAAAACGAAAACTGAGTGACAAAGACCGTAAAATAAACAAAGGATAAAAATGTATATATTCTAAGATAAATATGAATTGTCAAAACATATTACAGGTGTTGTTTAATCCTACAGCATGTCCTAGTGACTTAGAAGAAAGGAAACGTAGAGGATTAAAAGAAAACACACATAAGATTTAAAGTACATCCTCTTTATTAATCCATGAATTAAAGGTGTTATTAAAACCAAGCCATTTAACATACAGTTTATTGCCACGACGTCGAATAACACGTTCAACTAAAAAGTGATCAGGATATTTTCTTTTCTGCAGTTCTTCGATGTAGAATCCTCCTTCAATAGGCTGTCCTCTGAGATCGCGAAGTAAATACGTAACTGGATTAGTAAGCTTAACACTTCTGATTTGAAAAATTTCAGTGCTCCAGTTAGGTGTGTATCCTTTTGCAAAGATAGACTTGTGTTTGCTGATGCGAACGAAATCACCTTCTTTAAAGCGATGGCGACGTGGATCAGCTGTTTTAATTACAAGATGAATAGCATCTAGACGAGGTGTATTCTTTGTAACAAGACGTGGCTTTGTTCCGATAGTGCGATGAGGTGTATCGTTGTAGGTAGATAAAAGTCTAGGTAGCAGATCAATCCAACGATATGAACCTTGCGCTGTAAATTCTCGCCACATCATTGTTTTGAGTGTACGATTAAAGCGTTCTACAACACTTGCCTTAAGATTGCTGAACGTAGAGTAGTGTTGAATGCCAAGTAACTTGAAGTAAGAAGAAAAATCCTTGATCAGTTTGAAGAAGCCTTGGGCAGCGTTTCGATTCTTCAACAATATGTTTAAATCCTTCTTTAACTTGAGCTGCTGTTTTAGAACGGGTTGTGCAAAAGCAAACTTTGAGTGCACATCGATAACAGTAAGTAGATACTTATACCCCTTATTACTAGAGGCATATGGAATCATTTCTACTAAGTCTGCTTGCCAGAGATCATCTTTTCCTCGCGTAATAACGCGTCTGCGACAGTAGGTGCGATGTGCTGGTTTATGTAACTCATGTGCGATGTTTACCTTTACAGGTGAGATCTTCTCTTGACGAGCCATTACAAAATAATACCGGCATAACATAGTTCTCTTTCTATTTCTAGAATTTCTGATCCGTGACCAGTGTGACCAGCCTCTTGCGATGCTCTTAAAAGTTGTAATCGTTCAACGAGTAAGTTTGGGTCATTCCAGTATCTTACATCCACATACGGCAACAAAGGCTTGTAGATAACGTCTAGACTACGTGCAGTCGGAAAGAGCTTAGAAATAAACTCACGATACTTGTAACTCTTATTCGCATTTACAGCCTCTGTTCTCTTGTAATTACGTCGTGTTGCGTCAGTAGCAAAAAGTATTGCTTTATACTTTTTAAGGTCATCTTGTAAAATTATATCCTTGTCAGGTATTCTTGAGAAAAGAAGTTCTAAGAGTCCTTTCGTAGGTTTATAGGTAACCCCTTTTACAATGAGTTTGTTGCTATTAATCTTAACATTTGAATTTCCTATCCGGAAACAGTCATCTTCGTAGCGAATACCGTAGGTAGTGTCAGTTTGTCCTGTAAAAAGTTTTTCTATATAAGGTGCAAAGAGAGATCCATAGGTATCTTGAATAAAAGTTCTAAACTGATTGCGATACTCTGGTGTAATCATAACCTCAGACAAAGATGGTAGATTTTGCGTCGATGTAGTAGGTGTTTCAGCAATAACATCTGTAGTTAAAAACTCAACACGCTTAGATGGTGATGTATCATTAAGTTCTTCTTCTTCTTCTTCCTTATCTTCCTCTTCTTGATCTATATCCTGCTTCTTCTCTTCCGTATCTTCTTCATGCTTTTCTTCTTCATGCTTCTCTTTATGATATGATGTTTGCATAGAAGCAAAACTTGAAGTAGACTGCGGTAATGAAGTAGAATTAAAAATTTATTTGAGTGGTGTACTTAGTTGTGTTTTTAAAAATAAATCCGTGTCTGCTTGAATATGTTTAAGCTCTTTAAATTTCCGTCGAATATTGTTTCGAGCTTGGATGATATGTTTTGTGATCTCCTTGCTAGATGTTAACATGATGGTGGTTTTTAATCAAGTAGTTACTGTAATTCTGTGTTAATGCATATAAAATGATCGAAACCCATGCGATATCGTCCATGCTGTGCATCATTTTCTTTATCAATAACTAAAAAGCTGTAACGGTGTAATGACCAACATTTAGCACACATACGTTTAAAGTCATCGAATGTCATATCAGTGTTAACATGATCGTTATACACATGTCGCATGTTGCGCTCATCTTGCCGAAAAAGCACAATAACATTTGCGTTGTCGCTTATCAACTGCTTAGGCACACGAGAATAGGTTTGGCACAAATAGATGCAATCAACATATTTATGCCGACCCATACTAAAGAATGCACGAATAACGTTTTGCTGTTCTGTTGCGACATCATCGAAGATCATAAGAGAATTAGGAAGCACATCGTCTGGTGATGGTACTTGCTCATGTGAATTAAATTTATAATATCTTATTCCATCTTTAGCTAGATCGTGCATTACAGTTTGTAGAATAGTATATAGCGGCTGATAGAGTGACTTTGCGAAAACGTAAATATTCTCGAAGCGTACACCATTTACAGAAGTAATAAGTGTGAGTAAAAGATTTGTTTTACCGCATCCCGACGGACCTGATATAATACATCGAACAGTAAAAGGAAACAACGTTCCATGACGTTTTCTTGTAGTTGTACTAGAACTAGGTAAGAGATGTGGTACAATGTCGGTAACAGGTAGCGTGTCTTGCTGCTTTATAATCTTCATGATAACTGAATCATAAAGTACGTAATAGTAATATATATATATTAAACGAAACAAGAGGCAACGGTTAGTTTATGATTTGCTCTTGACTAGTAAAGTCGTGTCCAGCATGGTGAAACAACGATATCCAAACGACATGAAGAAGAAGAAGAAGAAAGTAAAAACTGTTGGATGGAAAGATGTTATAAAGGCTGCGCAAAAAGCTATTCGAGGGGAATACAATCCTCGTGTAGCTATTACTAAGGCGTTACGTGCAGCAAGAGCGAGAATTTCTCCAAAGTGCAGAGCAATATTTAGTAAACGTGAGCGAATTATTCCTGTACCAAAACGAGGAGGATTTCTTCCTTTGCTGGCTTAGCAGCTTTAGGGTCATTGCTAGGTGGTGCTAGTGCTGTAGCGAGAACTGTCAAAGCTGTAGAAGAAGCGAAACAACAGTTGAAAGAGAGTGAACGTCATAACAAGACGATGGAGGCAATTGCGTTACGAGGCAAAGGTGTGAACATGAAGCTAGCGCCATACAAGAAAGGGCCTTGTATCTACATTTCTCCAAAAAACGTCTGCCATATCGAGCTCTAACGCATGATGAAGTTTTTACGTTTGCTAAACAACTAGGAATTCATTATTTTCGAGGAGTGTATATGCGCGATCAACTACCAGTACGCCCACGTGAACGTGAAAGTGCCGTAATTAACTTGGACGACAGTCGTGGACCAGGAACTCATTACGTTGCTTATGTAAAACGTAAATCTAAAGTATGGTATTTTGATAGCTATGGAGATTTACCTCCTCCTTTTGAGCTCATACGTTATTTCGGAAGCAGTGCAGACATTGTTTACAATAAAAACCGTGTGCAAAACTTTAATACACGCATGTGCGGACGATTATGTCTTATGTTCTTAAATCAAACCCAGACAGTAGAGGAAGTGCATTAGTGCCTACGTGATGACGAACAGTGAAAGAACGTTTGCTGTACGTGGAGAAGGACCTGAAACAACCGTCTATTTTAATCCACCAATCGAACTTGGTTATCAGCCGCATAGTCTTGGACTAGTATCGTTTGAAAGCTACAATAAAATCTATAATGTGCGTGATGGTTTAAACAAGTTCTATTACGATGAGTATGTGCTAACACTACCCTCAGGTAGTTATACAGTAGATGATATTCACGACTATATTGAAAGTACGTTAATTGATCAGTTTGGGGAAGATAGTTTTAGTAATCATAATTACAAGTTCTCAATCACTATAAGCAACATTACACATAAATGTGTTATTGAATCATCATTTAAGATTGACTTCAAATCACAACCTGATTCGATTGGACCACTGCTTGGATTTTCATCTAGGGAGCTCCTACCGAACGTACGTTACGAGTCTGATCAACCAATAAAACTCTTCGATGATTATAATGTGAACATTACTTGTAATATTATTACAGACTTGAATAGTAATCTACAACCTTCGCACGTCCTGCACGACTTTATTGTTACAGAGGAACGTGGATATACTATTTGTGAGAAACCAGCAGTAGTTCTTTATCATCCTGTGTCTGTAAAACACATTAGCAACATTACTCTTAGACTTGTAAATAAACATAATCAGCTTATTCATTTAGATCAGCACGCGTACGTAGCTTACAAACTACATCTTAAACCAGTATGAAAACCATCTATAAAACACGGTGTACATTCCGAAGACATACTACATGTGTGCAGAGACTCATCGAGTTAACAGATACCCATAAGCAGATACTCCAAGATTTAGGATATACACTACTACTTCAGAATGGAAGAAATGCTAGACATTACGAATACAGTAGAAAGTCGTGAAGGTGTAGTACGAAGTGAGCTTCATTTCTATCAACCTTTTACGTTTGGATTAAATAACAATGATGAAATTCATTTTATTATTAATCAACAAGATGTTTACACCTTACCACACGAAACCTACCTCTATATTGAAGGACGATTAGAAAAGTCTGATGGAAGTGGACCAAGCACTTCACAACTAAACAACCATGCTCTAGCTTTTCTCTTTTCTGAAGCGCGATATGAAGTAAATAATGTTGAAATAGATCGAACGAAGAATGTTGGTATTACAAGTGCAATGAAACTCTACCCTTCTTTCTTTGATGAAGAAAGTATTCTTTTGCGGATGGCTGGATGGTGTCCAAAAGCTACTAACAACTGGATGATTAGTGAGGATGGAACTTTTACGGGTATGTTATCACTGAAACATATTTTTGGATTCGCAGAAGACTTTACACGTATTGTAATCAACGCAAAACAAGAGCTTATTCTAATCCGAGATCGAAGTGATTACAATTCTCTTAAAGCAGTAGAAACACCTGTAGAATCGAAAATAACACTGCATCGTATACTGTGGCGGATTCCACATGTAACCTTATCTGATCGTGAAAATCTTCGATTGCTCAAGATTGTAGAAAATGATACACCATTACCTATACGTTTTAGAAGTTGGGAGCTGCATGAATATCCTGTGTTACCACCTACAACCAAGCATAGCTGGGCTGTTAAAACATCACGTTTTACTGAGAAGCCCTTGTACATTATTTTTGGATTTCAAACTAATCGTAAATTCAATCACGAAAAAGATAGCTCACTGTTTGATCACTGCAAATTAAGATACGTTAGACTATATCTCAACGGAATTACGTATCCCTACGTAAACATCGACATTAACTTTGAGAAAAATAATTTTGGGATGCTCTATGACATGTTTTGTAAATTTCAATCATCGTATTATCAGAAAGAAGATCGTCCGCTATTTACACCTCAAGAATTTAAAAATAAAGCACCGATTGTAGTTATAGACTGCTCTTATCATGAAGAATCTATAAAAGAATCTCCAGTTGATATTCGTTTAGAATTTGAAACATCTGAAAACATTCCTGCTAACACAGCAGCCTATTGTCTTATTATTCATATGAGTGATGTTACTTACCATCCGCTAACGAATATTGTTACGAGACTATAAATAAGAATAGATCTTTATCATTTTCATTAGTGTGTGCTTCGACAACGTACGCTATGGAACAAAACTGTAAATGTGCATGCTGTTTGCATGCTCATACGCAACATCTTATTTATGTTTCACGAGTGAGTGAGGCTATTAAGATGTTCTATAAACGTAGATCGTCGATGCCGAAACATCTTATTCAATACTTACCACCAGGATTTTTATATACGTACGCTGCTTCTTACGTACATAATTTTTGGGACATCCTTCCTCTACACAGTAAGATGTCAATCGAAGTAGCTTTATGCAGAACTTGTGAACGACATTACAAGCATCGAGGAGAAAATGGTGATGATGATTGGGATGGACCAAATCCGAGGATTGAACACTGTACACAGTGTATGAATGAACTTTCTCTAGTACCTCATGATGATGATGATGATGATGATTCCGAAAAGGAATAACAGCAAGGTAAGAAGCATATGATCTTCTCTGTAAAGCATAACATACTTAGTATAATATATTTCTAAATGCTTTGTTTAATTTGAATGTTGCAGGAGGCATTTCAGAAGCATACGTTGTTAAGAAGCACACCAACCATGTCAGCAGCAAAAACGAACACTGTTGTAGTACATTTGTAAATAAATATTTGATCGCATTCAAAAAATGTTGTACTTATTGCATTGCTTTACACCGACTTACTCATAAGAAAAACGATCAGGTCTAAACATGCACAATGACGTCATCAAAACAGCACGTGCTTACTCTAGCTTTCCCGATGCATGTTTAAACTTGTTCGAATTTACCGCTACCACATCCCTTTACACCGACTTACTCTTAAGAAAACGGACAAGTCTAAACATGCATGATGATGTCATCACTGCAGCACGTGCTTACTCTAGCTTTCCCGATGAGTGATTAAACTTGTTCGAATTTACCACCACCACATTTCAACTAAAGAGTGCAGCAGCGAGGTAAGCGATGTAAGATGGCGGTAGCTAAAGATGGCAGCACGGTGCTCTGTTGATTAAAGATGGCTGCTTGTCAAAAAGATTTTTTCAAATTATCCGCCACCACATAGAGTGCAGCACTGAGGTTTGCGATGCAAGATGGCGGGTGACAGCTTGTCAAAGAGATTTTTTTCAAAGGTAAGTAGCTAAAGAGGGCAGCACTAAGGTTAGCAATGCAAGATGGTGGATGACAGCTGTGACGTAAAATTTACCCGCAAGTTAGCACCACGATGCTCTTTTCATTAAAGATGGCAGCTTGTTAAATAGAATTTTTCAAATTAACCGCCTCAAAGGAAAGTAGCTAAAGAGGGCAGCACTGTTCTCTCTGGATTAAAGATGGCTGCCTGTCGAAAAGAATTTTTCAAATTAACCGCTCAAAGATAAGTAGCTAAAGAGGGAAGCACTGTTCTCTCTGGATTAAAGATGGCTGCTTGTCGAAAAGAATTTTTTCAAATTATCCGCCACCACAAAGAGGGCAGCACGGTGCTCTCTTGAATAAAGATGGTGGATGACAGCTGAAAAGCGAGTAGAATTTGTTTCCAAACAAGAGCACGTGGAATTTGCCGCCACCACATAGAGTGCAGCACTGTTCTCTCTAGATTAAAGATGGCGGATGACAGCTGTCAGAAAAGCGCATAGGTTTGTTTCCAAACAAGAGCACGTAGAATTTGCCGCCACCACATTTCAACTAAAGAGTGCAGCACTGTTCTCTCTGGATTAAAGATGACGGATGACAGCTGTCAGAAAAGCACATGGGTTTGTAAAGCACGTGGAATTTGCCGCCACCACATAGAGTGCAGCACTGTTCTCTCTGGATTAAAGATGGCGGATGACAGCTGTCAGAAAAACACATGGGTTTGTAAAGCACGTGGAATTTGCCGCCACCACATAGAGGGCAGCACGGTGCTCTCTGGATTAAAGATGGCGGATGATAGCTGTCAAAAAAGCGCATAGGTTTGTTTCCAAACAAGAGCTTTTCAAATTTGCCGCCACCACATTTCAACTAAAGAGTGTAGCACTGAGGTTTGTGATGCAAGATGGCGGATGACAGCTGTCAGAAAATAGCACGTGAATTTGTTTCCAAACAAGAGCACATGGAATTTCCCGCCGCCACAAAGAGGGGTAGCACTGTGCTCAAAGATGGCTGCTGTCACGTGGACACCACAGGTATCTAGCTAAAGAGGGCAGCACTGAGGTTTGCGATGCAAGATGGCTGCTGTCAAAAAGCATTTTTCAAATTATCCGCCACCACATTTCAAAGGTAATTAGCTAAAGAGGGCAGCACTGTGCTCTATGGATTAAAGATGGCGGATGACAGCTGTCAAAAAAGCACGTGGCTGTCAAAAAGCACGTGGATTTGTTTATCTCGAGCTAGTGAGGTTAAGTTGGTAGCACTAAGGTTTAGGCCCGCCAAGATGGCAGCACTGCCGATGACAGGTGACGAATTTTACATCTACTACGATAAAGAAGGCAGCACAGCGCTCTGTGGTTTAAAGATGGCGGATGACATCTGTCAAAAAAGCACGTAGCTGTCAAAAAGCACGTGGCTTTGTTTACCACGCGCTAGTTAGGTTAAGTTGGTACCACTGAGGTTTAGGCCCGTCAAGATGGCAGTACTGAGGTTAGCGATGCGTTGTTGTCTGTCAAAAAGCACGTGGCTGTCAAAAAACACGTGGCTTTGTTTACCTCACGCTAGTTAGGTTAAGTTGGTACCACTGAGGTTTAGGCCCGTCAAGTTGGCAGTACTGAGGTTAGCGATGCGTTGTTGTCGATGACAGCTGTCAAAAAGCACGTGTCTTTGTTTACAAATCTGTCAAATAGTACGTGGCTGTCAAAAAGCACGTGGATTTGTTTATCTCGCGCTAGTTAGGTTAAGTTGGCACTACTGAGGTTTAGGCCCGTCAAGATGGCAGTATTGAGGTTGGCGATGCGTTGTTGTCTGTCAAAAAGCACGTGGCTGTCAAAAAACACGTGGCCTTGTTTACCTCACGCTAGTTAGGTTAAGTTGGCACTACTGAGGTTTAGGCCCGTCAAGATGGCAGCAGTGAGGTTAGCGATGCGTTGTTGTCGATGACAGCTGTCAAAAAGCACATGGCTTTGTTTACAAATTCAAATCTCCAGCCAAAATTCAAATTTCCCGCCAAAATTCAAATTTCCCGCCAGAATTCAAATTTCCAGCGCCGCGGGAGGAGGAGGAGGCCGCCGAACTGTCCAATTAACACTACTAAATGCCATTGTCAGGGTTGCACCGAGCGGTATAATGTGCTGCTTTCTGGACGCAGACCATTAGTTTGTCCGTGGGTTCATTACGATATTCAGACGCAGCATTTTTCTGGGATACCGGAAACTGATTCCCTCCTTTCTGAATTCTACAGCAATACTGACTTGTAGCTTAATACGCGAACAAGTCGTTGGGTCCGCTTTGTGAAGGCGGGAGGAACAGCAACTCAAGCCTGAATGACCGACTGGTCAGCGGCGCTGCTATCTGGTCTCAGTCTAATTCTTTAGGCGTGGGATCAAATCACGCTATCACGCGGATTTTTGTCTAAGATACCGGAAAGTCACTCCCTCCTGTCTGAATTCTAAACCAATACTTGAGTTTTGGTTTATTACGAGCACAAGACGTTGGGTCTGCTTGAGATAGCGGAGAGCAACACCTACGAGCACATATCAGGGTCGCCGAGCAGTTTAAGGCGATGCGTTCAGGTCGCAGCACACTTATGAGGGCCTGGGTTCGAATCCCAATTCAGACATCGCTTTTTTTCTTGGATAGGGAAGTTTAATTATTAAACTCGAATTCATCACCTATATTTGCCTTGTAGCCTATGAAGCGAACAAGGATACAGGAAAGTGACTCCCTGCTATCTGAATTCTACACCAATACTTGAGTAGTTGTCTATTACGAGCGCTAGACGTTGGGTCTGATTAAGATAGCGGAGAGCAACATCAAATGCCATTATCAGGGTGGCACCGAGCGGAATGAAGTGCTGCTTCTGGTCGCAGTCCACTTCCTTGTCCGTGGGTTCATATCAAAATGCAGACGCAGCATTTTTTCTGGAATACCGGAAACTGACTCTCTCCTCCCTGAATGTTACACCAGTATTGACTTGTAGCTTATTTGCGAGCAAGTCGATGGGTCTGCTTATGATAGCGGAGAGCAACATCAACGAGCACTTGTCAGGGTGGCCGAGCGGTAACAGGCGCTGCGTTCAGGAAGAACCCCGCATGTGTGGGCTTGGGTTCGAATCCTACTTCACACATCGCTTTCCTTGGATAAAAATGTTTAATTACTCCACTCGAATTCATCATTTATGTTTGCCTTGTAGCTTATTCCGCGGACAAGTCGATTGTTGCGCTTTGTGAAGGCGGAGAGGAACACCAACACAAGCCTTAAATGCCAACTGTTCTATGGAACTGATCGCCGGTCGCAGACCACTTCTTTAGGCGTGGGATGAAACCCCGCTTCTCACGCGGATTTTTCTCTAGGATCCCGGAAATGTGACTCCCTCCTGTCTGAATTCTACACCAACATTGAGTTTTAGTTTATTACGAGCGCAAGACGTTGGGTCTTCTTAAGATAGCGGAGAGCAACATCAAATGCCATTTTCAGGGTAGCATCGAACGTTGTAAAGTGCTGCTTTCTGGTCGCAGTCCACTTCTTTGTCCGTGGGTGCATGTCGAAATTCTGCCCCAGCATTTTTTCTGGGATACCAGAAACTGACTCCCTCCTCTCTGAAATCTGCACCAATACTGACTTGTAGCTTATTACGCGAATCCCGCTTCTGACGTAGTTTGTTTTCTTTGATACTGGTAACTGGAGTAATCCACTCTGAATTCATCACCAATTCGTTGAGTCTGCCGACGGCGAGCGAAATCCGCAGCACATGTCAGGGTGGCCCCGCGGTAAAAGTCGCTGCGTAGGTTCGATCCCTCTTAAGACTTTAATTTTTTTATGTTAAGGAAATTTAATTACTCCACTTGAATTCATCATCTATGCTTGCCTTGTAGCTTATTACGCGAACAGGTCGTTGAGTCTGCTCAGGAAAAGCAGAGAGAGATAGCAACACATGTCTGAAAGTCCGGCTGGTCTACGGTGCCGGGTTCATATCGAACTCGAATTTTCAGGCGTGCGTTCGAATCCCAATTTGCAGTCGACTCCTGTGGCAACAGGTTCGATTCCTACATCTGCATAGCTTCTCTTCTTTGATACTGGAAATTGGATTAAACCACCCTGAATACACCACAAATACTTCACTTGTAGCGTATTAGCAGAGCAATCGTTGGGTCCGCTTTGAGGAGGCGGAGAGGTGCAGCAACACAAGTATGAATGGCCGAAATATCTACGGCGCTGCTGAATTGTCGCAGTCCACTTCTTTAGGCGTGTGTTCAAATCTCACTTATGATGCAGCTTTTTTTCTTTGATACCCGAAACTGAATCCCTCTTGTCTGAGTTCTACGCCAACACTTGAGTTGTAGTTTATTACGCGCGCAAGACTTTGCGTCTGTTTAAGATAGCGGCGAGCAACATCAAATGCCATTGTCAGGGTGGCACCGAGCGGTATAAAGTGCTCCTTTCTGGTCGCAGTCCATTGTTTTTTCCGTGAGTACATTACGAAATTCTGACGCAGCATTTTTCTGGGATGCCGGAAACTGACTCCCTCCTCTCTGAATTCTACACTAATACTGACTTGTAGCTTATTACGCGAACAAGTCACTGGGTCCGCTTTGTGAAGGCGCGGAGGTACAGCAACTCTGCCTGAATGGCCGACTGGTCATCGGCGCTGCTCTCTGGTCTCAGTCCAATCTTTAGGCGTGGGATCAAATCACGCTTCTCACGCGGATTTTTATCTAAGATACCGGAAAGTCACTCCCTCCTTTCTGAATTCTACACCAATATTGATTTTTAGTTTATTACGAGCACAGGAAGTTGGGTCTGCTTATGATAGCGGAGAGCATCATTAACGAGCACATGTCAGGGTCGCCGTGAAGTATAAGGCGATGCGTTCAGGTCGCAGCCCACTTCTGAGGGCTTGGGTGCGAATCTCAATTCAGACATCGCTTTTTTTCGTGGATGAGGAAGTTTAATTATTAAAATCGAATTCATCAGCTATGTTTGCCTTGTAGCTTATTACGCGAACATGGGTACCGGAAGTGACTCCCTGCTATCTGAATTCTACACCAATACTTAAGTTGTAGTCTATTACGAGCGCAAGACGTTGGGTCTCCTTATGATAGCGGAGAGCAACATCAAATGGCATTGTCAGGGTGGCACCGAGCGTTATAAAGTGCTGCTTTCTGGTCCCAGTCCACTTCATTGTCCGTGGGTTCATATCGAAATACTGACGCAGCATTTTTTCTGGCATACCGGAAACTGGGCCCCTCCACCCTGAATTCTACACAATTATTGACTTGTAGCTTATTACGCGAGCAAGTCGTTAGGTCTGCTTAAGATAGCGGAGAGCAACATCAACGAGCGTATATGAAGGTGGCCGAGTGGTATTAGGCGCTTCAGATGGCTTGGGAATTGGGCTTGTGTTCGAATCCCACTTCAGAGGACGCTTTTTTTTTTTTGGATAACGATGTTTAATTACTCCACTCGAATTCATCATTTATGTTTGCCTTGAAGCTTATTCCGCGATTAGGCCGCTGGTTCCGCTAGGTGAAGGCGGGGAGGAACAGCAACACAAGCCTGAATGGCCGACAGTTTTACGGAGCTGATCGCCGGTCGCAGTCCACTTCTTTAGGCGTGGGATCAAATCCCGCTTCTCACGCGAATTTTTATCTAAGATAAAGGAAAATCACTTCCTCCTGTCTGAATTCTACACCAATACTTGAGTTTTAGTTTATTACGAGCACAAGAGGTTGGGTCTGCTTAAGATAGCGGAGAGCAACATCAACGAGCACATGTCAGGGTCGCCGAGCGATATAAGGCGATGCGTTCAGGTCGCAGCCCACTTCTGGGGGCTTGGGTTCGAATCCCAATTCAGACAACGCTTTTTTTCTTGGAAAAGGAAGTTTAATTATTAATCTCGAATTCATCAGCTATGTTTGCCTTGTAGCTTATTACGCGAACAAGGATACCGGAAAGTGACTCCCTGCTATCTGATTTCTACACCAATACATGAGTTGTTGTCTATTACGAGCGCAAGACGTTGGGTCTGCTTAAGATAGCGGAGAGCAACATCAAATGCTATTATCAGGGTGGCACCGAGCGGTATAAATTGCTGCTTCTGGTCGCAGTCCACTCCTTTGCCCGTATGTTCATATCAGAATACTGACGCAGCATTTTTTCTGGCATACCGGAAACTGGATCATTTCTCTCTGCATTCTACACCAATATTGACTTGTAGCTTATTACGCGAGCAAGTCGTTGGTTCTGCCTATGATAGCCGAGAGCAAAATAAACGAGCACATTTCAGGGTGGCCGAGCGGTATAAAGCGCTGTGTTCTGTTCGCATTCCACTGCTGTGGGCACAGGATCGAATCATGCTTCTGACGTAGTTTCTTTTCTTTGATACTGGTTGTACCGGGCGGTACACCTCCACGCCGCTAATTTAAAATTTACGCCAGTTGAAACTCCTCTGCTGGAGGAAGTCTGAACTTTATCTACGGTATTAATTTTCAAGTTTCTCAGAAGATGTCACTACTTGGAAATTTTGGAGTTTTTGAACTGGGTCATTTTTGATGTATTTTTGTTTTACCTGTAGTAAGAAGTGTGAACTTTCTCTTCTAGAGGACACTACTGAAAAACTACAATGGTGCACCCTAGTGCGAAGTGAAAGAACTGTTTTTTGGAGAAATTTTTATTTCAAAAGTTTGTTTCTTGTTAAATTTCTTTCTGTTATTGTTTAAGTTGGCTGTATACCCCGTTCTTTCCCCTTGTTTTGTATTTAGCCAATCCCGAATTTCTTTAATTAATTTCTGACCAATCTGATGTATCTTCCCCCAACTTGAATATCTTGCTTAACCCTAGCCAATAAAGTTTTTGTGGGTGGGTGTTCTCATTCCAAAAGTGCCTCGAACTTTCCGCGAGAGTATATAAACTGCTGATTTTCGGGTCTCCGGGCCAGTCCAGTAATAGCTTTTGGTGTGTAAAGTACGTAGCAGTGGGCGGGGAGCGCCTCTTTCTTCGGGCAGCAGTTCAACAACCAGGTAATGGCCATTTAATAACTTATTTTCTTGCTAGCTCAGCAGTTTATCTCTCGGGGCGGGTCCGAAGCGTTTTAACCATGTAACTTTTCCCTAAAATGTAACTACTCTTAGCATCTATTCTCTTTTAAAGCTACATATTGGGATAGAGAGTGCTTAACCCTCTCGAGCTCCCACTCATATTGCTTTGAGGTGAACTTATTTCTCACAACCGATTCTTCCTTAATGTAATGTAAATTGTTCTTTTCTAAAGTCACCTCTGTAGTATGGGATTAGCCCTTGCATTAGCGGCCTAGAGCCAGATTAGGTTTTAAACAAAATGTATTAGGAGTGCAGATCGCCTCCTCTCAAATTGTTATTTTAGAGGTCATGTAATTAACCTTTTCGTCACTTAATAGGCCTCAGTAGGTTGGGTATTTTACCCCTGTGTCTATGTCCTTAGAGGACAACTTGAAGGTGGAGTTTGGTGCAGCGTTTGATAGGCTTAAAGTTGAGAGCGAGTGGCTCTTTCTCGAAAATTGAGTGTTGTATGCCTCGAGGAGGCTTTTCTGTGTAACTGGGAGCAAGTGCTCCTGGGCATGATTGGGGTCTTCTGCCCCTTTGTTGAATTTCTGTATATCGTAAGATTGGGCTAATTGTTCAAGTATTGTGTGCTTGGCACTCGGAGCCCATCCTGTAACTCTGTAATTGTACATTCTCGAATAGTGGCTTTGCTACTCTGTACCTGCCATGCTTGTTATTTCTTGATTTTACAAAGAAAATATAACCTTGTTAAATTTTAAATTAACTTTAATTTCGTAGCCTGAGACCTGTTCACCCCCGCACATTCTTTCACCTCTAACTACCACGGAAATCTCCGTAACACTGGTAACTGGATTAATCCACTCTGAATTCATCACCAATTTGTTGGGTCTGCCTATGAAACGGAGAGCGAAATCCGCACCACATGTCAGGTTTGATCCTACTTCAGACACTAATTTTTTTATGTTAAGGAATTTGAATTACTCCACTTGAATTCATCATCTCTGCCTGCTTTGTTGCTTATTAGGCGAACAAGTCGTTGGGTCTCGTTATGAAAGCGGAGAGAAAAAACGACGGAATTCAGAATTGCCAGGCGGGCTAAGGGGCTGCATTCATGTCGAAGTTCGCATGTGTGGGCGTGGGTTGAAATGACAATTCAGACGTCGCTTTTTTCTTGGTTACCGGAAATTGACTCCCTCCTGTCTGAATTCTACACCAATATTTGCGTTGTAGTTTATTAAGCTCGCAAGACTTTGGGTCTGCTTAAGAAAGCGGAGGGCAACATCAAATGCCATTATCAGGGTGGCACCGAGCGGTATAAAGTGCTGCTTCTGGTCGCAATCCACTTCTTTGCCCGTGGGTTCATATCAGAATACTGACGCAGCATTTTTTCTGGGATACCGGAAACTGGATCCCTTCTCTCTGAATTCTACACCAATATTGACTTGTGGCTTATTACGCGAGCAAGTCGTTCGTTCTGCCTATGATAGCGGAGAGCAAAATAAACGAGCACATTTCAGGGTGGCCGAGCGGTATAAAGCGCTGCGTTCTGTCGCAGTCAACTGCTGTGGCCACAGGATCCAATCCTTCTTGTGACGTAGTTTCTTTTTTTTGATACTGGTAACTGGAATAATCCACTCTGAATTCATCACCAATTCTTTGGGTCTGCCTACGAAACGGAGAGCGAAATCCGCAACACATATCAGGGTGGCACCGAGGTGTAAGGCGCTGCGAAGGTTCGATCCCACTTCAGATATTATTTTTTTTATGTTAAGGAAATTGAATTACTACACTTGAATTCATCATCTATGCTTGCCTTGTAGCTTATTCGGCGAACATGTCGTTGGGTCTCCTGATGAAAGCGGAGAGAAAAAACGACGGAATTCGGAATTGCCGAGCGGGCTAAGGAGCTGTATTCATGTCGAAGTTCACTTGAGTGGGCGTTGGTTGAAATCACAATTCAGACATCGCTTTTTTCTTGGTTACCGTGAATTGACTTCCTCCTGTCTGAATTCTACACCAATGTTTTGAGATGTAGTTTATTACGAGCGCAAGACGTTCGATCTGCTTAAGATAGCGGAGAGCAACATGAAATGCCATTGTCAGGGTTGCACCGAGTGGTATAGAATGCTGCTTTGTTGTCGCAGTCCACTCGTTTGCCCGTGGGCTCATATGGAAATTCTGATGCAGCATTTTTTCTGGGATACCGGAAACTGACTCCCTCCTCTCTGAATTCTACACCAATATTGACTTGTAGCTCATTACGCGAGCATGTCGTTTGGTCTGCTTATGATAGCGGAGAGCAACATCAACGAGCACAGATCAGGTGTGACCGGGCGATATAAGGCGCTGCGTTCAGGTCGCAGTCCACTTCTGTGGGCTTGGGTTCGAGTATTAATTCAGACATCTCTTTTTTCTTGGATAAGGAAGTTTAATTACTCCACTCGAATTAATCAGCTATGTTTGCCTTGTAGCTTATTACGCGAACAAGTCGGTGGGTCCGCTTTTTGGAGGCGGAGAGGAACAGCAACAAAAGCCTGAATGGCCGGCTCTTCTACGGCGCTTCTATCTGGTCGCAGTCCACTTCTTTAGGCGTGGGATCACATCCCGCTTCTCACACGGATTTTTTTCTAGGATACCGGAAAGTGACACCCTCCAGTCTGAATTCTACACCAATACTTGAGTTGTAACTTATTACGCGCGCAAGAAAGCGGTGAGCAAGATTCGCAGTACATGGCAGGGTTGTGCAGTGGTATAAGATTCTGCTCTCTGGTCGCAGTCCACTTCTGTGGCGTTGGTTCGAATCCAACTTCACGTAACGCTTTTTTTTCTTGGATAATAAAATTGAATTTCTCCACTGTAATTCATCATCTATGCTCGCCTCGTAGCTTATTACGGGATCAAGTCGTTGAGTTGCTCAGGGAAAGCAGAGAGAAACAGCAACACAAGCCTGAAAGTCGGGCTGGTCTACGGTGCCGGGTTCATGTCGAAGTCCACTTTTGTAGGCGTGCGTTCAAATCCCTATTCGCAGTCCACTCCTGTGGCCTCAGGTCCGAATCCTGCATCTGACATACCTTCTTTTCTTTGATAATGGAAACTGGAATAAACCACTCTTAATTCACCACCAATACTTAACTTCTAGCGTATTATGAGAACAATCGTTGGGTCCGCCTTGAGAAGGCGGACAGGAACAGCAACACCAGTTTGAATGGCCGACTGGCCTGCGGCACTGGGTTCATGTCGAAGTCCACTTCTGTGGCCGTGGGTTCGAATCCCTCTTCGCGGGCAATCTCGTGGACACAGGTTCGAATCCTGCTTCTGACACAACCTTTTTCTTGGATACCGGAAATTGAATTACTCAACTCTAATTCATCACCATAGCTTGTGAATGCGAACAAGTGTTTAAGAATGCTCAAATCAGGGTGGCCGAGCGGTATAAAGTGCTGCTTTCTGGTCGCAGTCCACTTCTTTGACCGTGGGTTCACTACGAAATTCTGACGCAGAATTTTTCTGTGAAACCGGAAACTGACTCCCTCCTCTCTCAATTCTACACCAACACTGACTTGTATGTTATTGAGCAAGAGAGTCGTTGGGTCTGCTCATGAAAGCGAGAGAACTTCCTGTGGGCGTGTGTTCGAATCACACTTGAGAAATTGCCTTTTTTCTTGGATACCGCAAGTTGAAATACTCAATTCTAATTCATTACCAAGGCTTGAGTTATAGCATAATACGCCAACAGGTCGTGGGGCTTGCTTAAGAAGCGGAGAGTAACGTTAGCAATACACGTCTGCGTGGCCTAGCGGTATACAGCGCTGCGATCTGTTCGAATCCTGTTCCTGACATATTTTCTTTTCTTGGATTAAACCACTCTGAATTCACCACCAGTACTTGAACTTTCGCGTTATAGGAGAACAAATCGTTTGGTCCGCGTTGACAAGGCGGAGAGGAACAGCAACACAAGTCTGAATGGCGATCATATCTACGGCGTGGCTCTCAGGTCGAAGTCCACTTCTTTAGGCGTGAGTTCAAATCCCACTTATGACGCAGCTTTTTTTTCTTGGAAACCTGAAACTGACTCCCTCCTGTCTGAATTCTACACCAATACTTGAGTTTTAGTATATTACGAGCGCAGGACGTTTGGTCTGCTTATGATAGCGGAGAGCAACGTCAACGAGCACATGTCAGGGTGGCCGAGCAGTATAAGGCGATTCGTTCATGTCGCAGCCCACTTCTGTGGTCATGGATTCGAATTACACTTGTGAAATGGTCTTTTTTCTTGGATACCGCAAGTTGAAATGCTCAATTCTAATTCTCCACCAAAGCATGTATTATAGCATAATACACGAACAAGTCGTCGGGTATACTTAAGAAGCGGAGAGTAACGTTAGCAATACACGTCCGCATGGCCTAGCGGTATAAAGCGCTGCGATCTATCCGCAGTCCACTCCTGTGGGCACAGATTCGAGTCCTGCATCTGACATAGCTTCTTTTCTTTGATACTGGAAACTGGATTAAACCACCCTCAATTCACCACCAATACGTGACTTGTAGGGTATTAGGAGAACAATCGTTGGGTCCGCTTTGAGGAGGCGGAGAGGTACAGCAACACAAGTCTGAATGGCCGACATATCTACGGAGTTGATCGCCGGTCGCAGTCCACTTCTCCAGGCGTGGGATCAAATCCCGCTTCTCAAGCGAATTTTTATTCAGGATACCGGAAAGTGACTCCCTCCTGTCTGAATTCTACACCAATACTTGAGTTTTAGTTTATTACGAGCGCAAGATGTTGGGTCTGCTTAAGATAGCGGAGAGCAACATCAAATGCCATTGTCAGGGTAGTACCGAGCGGTATGAAGTGCAGCTTTCTGGTCGCAGTCCACTACATTGTCCGTGGGTTCATATCGAAATTTTGACGCAGCATTTTTTCTGGGATACCGGAATCTGACTCCCTCCTTTCAGAATTCTACACCAATATTGACTTGTAGCTTATTACGCGAGCAAGTCGTTGGGTCTGCTTATGATAGCGGAGAGCAACATCTACGAGCACATATCAGGGTGTCAGAGCGGTAAGGCGCTTCGTTCAGGTCGCAGCCCACTTCCGTGGGCTTGGGTTCGAATCCCAATTCATCATGGCTTCTCTTCTTGGATAAGGAAGTTTAATTACTCCGCTCGAATTCATCAGCTATATTTGCCTTGTAGCTTATTACGCGAACAAGTCGTTGGGTCCGCTTTGTGAAGGCGGGAGGAACAGCAACACAAGCCTGAATGGCCGACTGGTCCACGACCCTGCTCTCTGGTCTCAGTCCAAATCCTTAGGCGTGGGATCAAACCACGCTTCTCACGCGGATTTTTTTATAGGATACCGGAAAGTGACTCCCTCCTGTCTGAATTCTACACCAATACTTGAGTTGTAGTTTAATGCGAGCGCAATACGTTCGGTCTGCTTAAGATAGCGGAGAGCAACATCAAATGCCATTGTCAGGGTGGCACCGAGCGGTATAAAGTGCTGCTTTTTGGTCGCAGACCATTAGTTTGTCCGTGGGTTGATTACGAAATTCTGACGCAGCAGTTTTTCTGGGATACCGGAAACTGACTCCCTCCTCTCTGAATTCTACACCAATACTGACTTGTAGCTAATCACACGAACAAGTCGTTGGGTCCGCTTTGTGAAGGCGGGGAGGAACAGCAACTCAAGCCTTAATGGCCGACTGGTCTACGGAGCTGCTCTCCGGTCTCAGTCCACTTCTTTAGGCGTGGGATCAAATCACGCTTCTCACGCGGATTTTTATCTAAGATACTGGAAAGTCACTTCCTCCTGTCTGAATTCTACACAAATACCTTAGCTTTAGTTTATTACTGCGAACCATGTGACCTTGCCGCGGTGGGGAGGCCTGCGTGTCCCAATGATGCAGATAGCCGAGCCGCAGGTGCTGCCATATCGGATGGGTATCTGTTGAGAGACCAGACTAACGAATGGTTCATCGAAAGGGGGGTAGCAGCGTTTCGGTAGTTGCAAGGGCGGCAGTCTACATGATAGACTGATACGGCCTTGTAATAATACTCAACATGGCTTAGCTGTGTTGATACTGCTACACGGCTGAAAGCAACGGGAAACTACAGCCGTAACCACCTCCCGAGGTCATGGAGCTCTCTCTGTATGAATGATGGACTGATGATGGCTTCCTCCCGGGTAAAATATTCCGGAGGTAAACTAGTCCCCCATTCGGATCTCCGGGTGGGGACTACACGAGAGGGGGCGATCATCAGGAAGATAGATACCGACATTCTGCGAGTCGGAGCGTGGAATGTTAGAAGTTTGAATCATTGTGGTAGGTTAGAGAATCTGAAAAGGGAGATGGATAGGCTAAAGTTAGATGTAGTTGGTATAAGTGAAGTACGTTTGCAGGAAGAACAGGATTTTTGGTCAGGCGACTACCGAATTATCAACACGAAATCAACAGGGGTAATGCAGGAGTTGGTTTAATAATGAATTAGAAAATAGGACAGCGGATAAGCTACTATGACCAGTATAGTGAAAGAATTATTGTCGCCAAGATAGATACGAAACCAATGCCCACCAAAATAGTGCAGGTCTATATGCCAACTAGTTCAGCGGATGATGAAGAAATTGAAAGAATATATGAGGAGATAGAAGATTTAATACAATATGTCAAAGGTGATGAGAATCTAATTGTGATGGGAGACTGGAACGCAGTGGTAGGCCAAGGAAGAGAAGGTAGCACAGTAGGAGAATTTGGATTGGGACAAAGGAACGAAAGAGGAAGTCGGCTGGTTGAATTCTGCACTGACCATAATTTAGTCCTCGCCAATACTTGGTTCAAACACCACAAACGACGGCTGTATACGTGGACGAGACCTGGAGACACTGGAAGGTATCAAATAGATTTCATTATGATTAGGCAGAGATTCAGAAACCAGGTGTTGGATTGCAAAGCTTTCCCAGGAGCAGACGTGGACTCTGACCACAACTTGTTGGTCATGAAATGCCGTCTGAAGTTGAAGAAATTGAAGAAAGTATAGAATGCAAAAAGATGGGATCTGGACAAGTTGAAAGAAAAGAGTGTGAGGGATTGTTTCAAGGAACATGTTGCACAAGGACTAAATGAAAAGGCCGAAGGAAACACAGTAGGGGAAGAGTGGAGAGTCATGAAAAATGAAGTCAGTAGGGCTGCTGAAGAAATGTTAGGAAGGAAGAAAAGGTCAAGTAAGAATCAGTGGATAATTCAGGAGATATTAGACCTGATTGATGAACGACGAAAATACAATAATGCTAGAAATGAAGAGGGCAGAAAAGAATACAGGCGATTAAAGAATGAAGTGGATAGAAAGTGCAAGGTAGCTAAGGAAGAGTGGCTGAAGGAGAAGTGCAAGGATGTTGAAGACTGTATGGTCCTGGGAAAGGTAGATGCTGCATACAGGAAAATCAAGGAAACCTTTGGAGAAAGGAAATCTAGGTGCATGAATATTAAGAGCTCAGATGGAAAGCCACTTCTAGGGAAAGAAGACTAAGCAGAAAGATGGCAGGACCATATCCAACAGTTTTATCAAGGTAACGATGTAGATAATTTCGTTCTGGAACATGAAGAGGCTGTTGATGCTGATGAAATGGGAGACCCAATTTTGAGGTCAGAGTTTGACAGAGCTGTGAGTGACTTAAATAGGAACAAGGCACCTGGAATTGATGATATTCTCTCTGAATTACTGACTGCCTTAGGAGAAACCAGCATGGTAAGGTTATTTCATTTAGTGTGCAAGATGTATGAGACAGGAGATGTCCCATCCGATTTTCGGCAGAATGTTGTTATACCTATTCCCAAGAAAGCCGGTGCTGACAGGTGTGAAAACTACCGCACTATTAGTTTAGTATCTCATGCCTGCAAAATTTAAACACGTATTATTTACAGAAGAATGGAAAAACAAGTTGAAGCTGAGTTGGGGGAAGATCAATTTGGCTTCAGAAGAAATGTAGGAACACGTGAAGCGATCCTGACTTTACGTCTGATGTTAGAGGATCGAATCAAGAAGGACAAGCCCACGTACATGGCATTCGTAGATCTAGGAAAGGCATTCGATAATGTTGATTGGACCAAGCCAATTATGATTCTGAAGATGATAGGGATCAGATACCGTGAACGAAGAATTATCTACAATTTGTATAAAAATCAGTCTGCAGTGATAAGAATCGAGGGCTTTGAAAAAGAAGCAGCAATCCAGAAAGGAGTGAGGCAAGGCTGCAGTTTGTCTCCTCTCCTTTTCAATGTTTACATAGATCGGCAGTAAAGGAAATCAAGGAGAAATTTGGAAAGGGAATCACAGTCCAAGGAGAGGAAATCAAAACCTTGAGATTTGCCGATGATATGGTTATTTTATCTGAGACTGCAGAAGATCTCGAGAAGTTGCTGAATGGTATGGATGAAGTCTTAGGTAAGGAGTACAAGATGAAAATAAATAAGTCCAAAACAAAAGTAATGGAGTGCAGTCGAATGAAGGCAGGAGATGTAGGAAATGTTAGATTAGGAAACGAAGTCTTAAAGGAAGTAGATGAATACTGTTACTTGGGTAGTAAAATAACCAACGATGGCAGAAGTAAGGAGGACATAAAATGCAGACTAGCACAAGCAAGGAAGAGCTTTCTTAAGAAAAGAAATTTGCTCACTTCAAACATTGATATCGGAATTAGAAAGATGTTTTTGAAGACTTTTGTGTGGAGCGTGGCATTGTATGGAAGTGAAACATGGACGATAACTAGCTCAGAAAGAAAGAGAATAGAAGCTTTTGAAACTTGGTGTTACAGAAGAATGCTGAAGGTGAGATGGATAGATCGAATCACGAATGAAGAGATACTGAATCGAATTGGTGAGAGGAGATCGATTTGGCTAAATTTGACGAGAAGAAGAGATAGAATGATAGGACACATGTTAAGACACCCAGAACTTGTTCAGTTGGTTTTTGAAGGAAGTGTAGGTGGCAAGAATGGTAGGGGTAGACCAAGGTATGAATAAGACAAACAGATTAGAGCAAATGTAGGATGCAATAGTTACGTAGAAATGAAAAGGTTAGCACAGGATAGGGTGGCATGGAAAGCTGCATCAAACCAGTCTATTGACTGATGACTCAAACAACACCACGAGCACAAGACGTTGGGTCTGCTTAAGATAGCGGAGAGCAACATCAACGAGCACATGTCAGGGTCACCGAGCGGTGTAAGGCGATGCGTTCAGGTCGCAGCCCACTTCTGAGAGCTTGGGTTCGAATCCCAATTCAGACATCGCGTTTTTTCTTGGATAAGGAAGTGTAATTATTAAACTCGAATTCATCAGCTATGTTTGCCTTGTAGCTTATTACGCGAACAAGGATACCGGAAAGTGACTCCCTGCTATCTGAATTCTACACCAATAATTGAGCTGTAGTCTATTACGAGCGCAAGACGTTGGGTCTGCTTAAGATAGCGGAGAGCAAAATTTACGAGCACATTTCAGGGTGGCCGAGCGGTATAAAGCGCTGCGTTCTGTTCGCATTCCACTGTTGTGGGCACAGGATCGAATCATGCTTCTGACGCAGTTTTTTTTTCTTTGATACTGGTAACTGGATTAATACACTCTGAATTCATCACCAATTCGTGAAATCCGCAGCACATTTCAGGGTGGCCCCACGGTAAAAGGCGCTGCGTAGGTTCGATCCGACTTAAGACTTTAATTTTTTTATGTAAAGGAAATCTAATTACTCCACTTGAATTCATCATCTATGCTTGCCTTGTAGCTTATTACGCAAAAGAGTCGATGGGTCTGCTCACGAAAGCGAGAGAACCTCCTGAGGGCGTGTGTTCGAATCACACTTGAGAAATGGCCTTTTTTCTTGGATACCGCAAGTTGAAATACTCAATTCTAATTCATCACCAAGGCTTGAGTTATAGCATAATACGCCAACAAGTCGTGGGGCTTGCTTAAGAAGCGGAGAGTAACGTTAGAAGTACACGTCAAGGTGGCCTAGCGGTATAAAGCGCTGCGATCTGTTCCCAGTCCACTCCAGTGGGCACAGGTTCGAATCCTGTTCCTCACACATTTTCTTTTCTTGGATTAAACCACACTGAATTCACCACCAGTACTTGACATTTCGCGTTAGAGGAGAACAAACGCTTGGGACGCCTTGACAAGGCGGAGAGGAACAGCAACACAAGCCTGAATGGCGGTCATATCTACGGCGAGGCTCTCAGGTCGAAGTCCAATTCTTTAGGCGTGGCTTCAAATCCCACTTATGACGCAGCTTTCTTTCTTGGAAACCTGAAACTCACTCCCTCCTGTCTGAATTCTACGCCAACTCTTGAGTTGTATTTCATTACGCGCACAAGACGTTGCGTCTGGTTAAGATAGCGCAAAGCAACATCAAATGCCATTGTCAAGGTGGCACCGAGGGGTATAAAGTGCTGCTTTCTGGTCGCAGTCCATTAGTTTGTCCGTGGGTTCATTACGAGATTCTGACGCAGCATTTTTCTGGGATACCGGAAACTGACGCCCTCCATTCAGAATTCTACACAAATATTGACTTGTAGCTTATTACGCGAGGAAGTCGTTGGGTTTGCTTATGACAGTGGAGAGCAACATCTGCGAGCGCATATCAGGGTGTCAGAGCGGTATAAGGCGCTCCGTTCAGGTCGCAGCCCACTTCCGTGAGCTTGGGTTCGAATCCCAATTCTACATGGCTTCTTTTCTTGGATAAGGAACTTTAATTACTCCACTCGAATTCATCAGCTATGTTTGCCATGTAGCTTATTACGCGAACAAGTCGTAGGGTCCGCTTTGTGAAGGCGGGAGGAACAGCAACACAAGCCTGAATGGTCGACTGGTCTACGACCCTGCTCTCTAGTCTCAGTCCAAATCCTTAAGCATGGGACCAAATCACGCTTCTCACGCGAATTTTTTTATAGGATACCGGAAAGTGACTCCCTCCTGTCTGAATTCTACACTAATACTTGAGTTGTAGTTTATTACGAGCACAAGACGTTGGGTATGCTTAAGATAGCGGAGAGCAACATCAACGAGCACATGTCAGGGTCGCCGAGCAGTATAACGCGATGCGTTCAGGTCGCAGCCCACTTCTGAGGGATTGGTTTCGAATCCCAATTCAGACATCGCTTTTTTTCTTGGATAAGGAAGTTTAATTATTAAACACGAATTCATCAGCTATGTTTTCCTTGTAGCTTATTGCGCGAACAGGTCGTTGAGTCTTCTCAAGAAAAGCAGAGAGAGATAGCAACACATGTCTGAAAGTCCGGCTAGTCTACGGTGCCGGGTTCATGCGAACTCCACTTTTCCAGGCGTGCGTTCGAATCCCAATTTGCAGTCAACTCCTGTGACCACAGGTTCGATTCCTGCATCTGACATAGCTTCTCTTCCTTGATACTGGAAACTGGTTTAAACCACCCAGAATACACCACCATTACTTGACTTGTAGGGTATTAGGAGAACAATCGTTGGGTCCGCTTTGAGGAGGCGGAGAGGTTCAGCAACACAAGTATGAATGACCAAAATATCTACGGCGCTGCTGTCTTGTCGCAGTCCACTTCTTTGGCGTGTATTCAAATCCCACTTATGACGCAGCTTTTTTTCTTGGATACCCGAAACTGACTCCCTCCTGTCTGAATTCTACGCCAACACCTGAGTTGTAGTTTATAACGCGCGCAAGACGTTGCGTCTGGTTAAGATAGCGGAGAGCAACATCAAATGCCATTGTCAGGGTGGCGCCGAGCGTTCTAAAGTGCTGCTTTTTGGTCGCAGTCCACTTCTTTGTCCGTGGGATCATATCGAAATTCTGACGCAGAATTTTTTCTGGGATACCGGAAACTGACTCCCTCCTCTCTGAATTCTACACCAATATTGACTTTTAGCTTATTACGCGAGCACGTCGTTGGGTCTGCTTATGATAGCGGAGAGAAACGTCAACGAGCTCGTATCAGGTTGTCCGAGCGGTATAAGGAACTCCGTCCGGGTCAAAGCCCATTTCTGTGGGCTTTGGTTTGAATCCCATTTCAGACATCACTTTTTTTTCTTGGATTAGAAAGTTTAGTTATTCCACACGAATTCATCAGCTATGTTTGCCTTGCAGCTTATTACGAGATCAAGGGTATCGGAAAGTGATTCCCTGCTATCTGAATTCTACACCAATACTTGGGTTGTAGTCTATTACGAGCGCCAGACGTTGGGTCTGCTTAAGATAGCGGAGAGCAAAATCAAATGCCATTATCAGGGTGGCACCGAGCGGTATAAAGTGCTGCTTCTGGTCGCAGTCCACTTCTTTGTCCGTGGGTTCACATCAAAATACTTAAGCAGCTTTTCTTCTGGGATACCGGACACTGACTCCCTCCTCTCTGAATTCTACACCAATACTGTTTTGTAGCTTATTTGCGAGCAAGTCGTTGGGTCTGTTTATTATAGCGGAGAGCAACATCAACGGCCACTTGTCAGGGTGGCCGAGCGGTATAAGGCGATGCGTTCAGGAAGCACCCCACTTCTGTTGGCTTGGGTTCGAATCCCACTTCATACATCGCGTTTTTTCTTGCATAAGGAAGTTTAATTATTCCACTCGAATTCATCAGCTATGTTTGCCTCGGTCCGCCTCTGTGGTGTAGTGGTTAGCGTGATTAGCTGCCACCCCCGGAGGTCCGGGTTCGATTCCCGGCTCTGCCACGAAATTTGAAAAGTGGTACTGGGCTGGAACGGGGTCCACTCAGTCTCGGGAGGTCAACTGAGTAGAGGTGGGTTCGATTCCCACCTCAGCCATCCTGGAAGTGGTTTTCCGTGGTTTCCCACTTCACCTCCAGGCGAATGCCGGGATGGTACCTAACTTAAGGCCACGGCCGCTTCCTTCCCTCATCCTTGCCTATCCCTTCCAATCTTCCCATCCCCCTACAAGGCCCCTGTCCACCATAGCAGGTGAGGCCGCCTGGGCGAGGTACTGGTCATACTCCCCAGTTGTATCCCCCGACCAAGAGTCTGAAGCTCCAGGACACTGCCCTTGCGGCGGTAGAGGTGGGATCCCTCGCTAAGTCCGAGGGAAAAACCGAACCTGGAGGGTAAACAGATGATGATGATGATGATGACGAGCCCAAGACGTTGGGTCTGCTTAAGATAGCGGAGAACAACATCAACGAGCATATGCCAAGGTGGCCGAGCGGTTCAAGGCGCTTCAGTGGGCTTGAGAAGTGGGCTTGGGTTCGAATCCCACTTCAGACGACACCAATAGTTATTATAAGTTTGGCACCGAGCGGTGTATAGTGCTGCTTCTGGTCGCAGTCCACTTATTTGTCCGGGGGTTATGTCAAAATACTGACGCAGCATTTTTTCTGGGATACCGGAAACTGACTCCCTCATCCCTGAATCCTACACCAATATTGACTTGTAGTTTATTTGCGTGCAAGTCGATGGGTCTGCTTATGATAGCGGACAGCAACATCGACTAGCACTTGTCTGGGTGGCCGAGCGGTATAAGGCGCTGTGTTCAGGCAGCACCCCACTTGTGTGGGCGTGGGTTCGAATCCCACTTCAGACATCGGTTTTTTTTCTTGGATAACAATGTATAATTACTCCACTGGTATTGATCATTTATGTTTGCCTTGTAGCTTATTCCGCCAACAAGTCGTTGGTTCCGCTTTGTGAAGGCGGAGAGGAACACCAACACAAGCCTTAAATGCCAACTGTTCTACGGAGCTGATTGCCGGTCTCAGACCACTTCCTTAGGCGTGGGATCAAACCCCGCTTCTCACGCGGATTTTTTTCTAGGATACCGGAAAAGTGACTCCCTCCTGTCTGAATTCTACACCAACACTGAGTTTTAGTTTATTACGAGCGCAAGACGCCGCCTCTGTGGTGTAGTGGTTAGCGTGATTAGCTGCCACCCCCGGAGGTCCGGGTTCGATTCCCGGCTCTGCCACGAAATTTGAAAAAGTGGTACGAGGGCTGGAACGGGGTCCACTCAGCCTCGGGAGGTCAACTGAGTAGAGGTGGGTTCGATTCCCACCTCAGCCATCCTGGAAGTGGTTTTCCGTGGTTTCCCACTTCTCCTCCAGGCGAATGCCGGGATGGTACCTAACTCAAGGCCACGGCCGCTTCCTTCCCTCTTCCTTGCCTATCCCTTCCAATCTTCCCATCCCTCCACAAGGCCCCTGTTCAGTATAGCAGGTGAGGCCGCCTGGGCGAGGTACTGGTCATACTCCCCAGTTGTATCCCCCGACCAAGAGTCTGAAGCTCCAGGACACTGCCCTTGAGGCGGTAGAGGTGGGATCCCTCGCTAAGTCCGAGGGAAAAACCGAACCTGGAGGGTAAACAGATGATGATGATGACGAGCGCAAGACGTTGGGTCTTCTTAAGATAGCGGAGAGCAACATCAAATGCCATTGTCAGGGTGGCACCGAGCGATATAAAGTGCTGCTTTCTGGTCGCAGTCCCCTTCATTGTCCGTGGGTTTATATCGAAATACTGACGCAGCATTTCTTCTGGGATCCCGGAAACTGACTCCCTCCTTTCTGAATTCTAAACCAATACTGACTTATAGCTTATTACGCGAACAAGTCGTTTGGTCTGCTTATGATAGCGGAGAGCAACAACAACGAGCAAACGGCAAGGTCGCCGAGCAGTATAAGGCATTGCGTTCAGGTCGCAGCCCACATCTGTGGGCTTGTGTTCAAATCCCAATATAGACATTGCTTTTTTTCTTGGATAAGGAAGTTTAATTATTCCACTCGAATTCATCAGCTATGTTTGCCTTGCAGCTTATTACGCGAATAAGTCGTTGGGTCCTCTTTGTGAAGGCGGAGAGGAACAGAAACACAAGCCTGAATGGCCGACTGGTCTACGGCGCTGCTGTCTTGTTGCAGTCCACTTCTTTAGGCGTGTGCTCAAATCCCACTTATGATGCAGCTTTTTTTCTGGGATACCCGAAAGTACTCCTGACTGAATTCTACGCCAACACTTCTTTTGTAGTTTATTACGCGCGAAAGACCTTGCGTCTGGTTACGATACCGCAGAGCAGCATCAAATGCCATTGTCAGGGTGGCACCGAGCGGTATAAAGTGCTGCTTTTTGATCGCAGTCCACTTCTTTGTCCGTGGGTTCTTATCGAAATTCTGACGGAGCCTTTTTTCTGGGATACCGGTACTGACTCAATCTTCTCTGAATTCTACACCAATACTGACTTGTAGCTCATCACGCGAACAGGTCGATGGGTCCGCTTTGTGAAGGCGGGGAGCAACTGCAATACAAGCCTGAATGGCCGACTGGTCCACGGCGCGGCTCTCTGGTCTCAGTCCACTTCTTTAGGCGTGGGATCAAATCACGCTGCTCACGCGGGTTTTTTTTGTATGATACCGGAAAGTGACTCCCTCCTGTCTGAATTCTACGCCAATACTTAAGTTGTAGTTTATTGCGAGCGCAAGACGTTCGGTATCCTTAAGATAGGGGAGAGCAACATCAAATGCCATTGTCAGGGTGGCACCGAGCGGTATAAAGTGCTGCTTTCTGGTATCACTCCACTAGTTTGTCCGTGGGTTCATTACGAAATTCTGACGCAGCATCTTTCTGGGATACCGGAAACTGACTCCCCCTCCCTGATTTCTACACCAATACTGACTTGTAGCTTATTATGCGAACAAGTCACTGGGTCCGATTTTGAAGGCGGGGAGGAACAGCAACTCAAGCCTTAATGGCCGACTGGTCTACGGCGCTGCTCTCTGGTCTCAGTCTACTTCTTTAGGCGTGGGATCAAATCACGCTTCTCACGCGGGTTTTTATCTAAGATACAGGAAAGTCACTCCCTCCTGTCTGAATTCTACGCCAATACTTGAGTTTTAGTTTATACGAGCACAAGACGTTGGGTCTACTTAAGATAGAGGAGAGCAACTTCAACGAGCACATGTCAGGGTCGCCGAGCAGTATAAGGCGATGCGTTCAGGTCGCAGCCCACTACTGTGGGCTTGGGTTCGAATCCAAATTCAGACATCGGTATTTTTCTTGGTTGAGGAAGTTTAATTATTCCACTCGAATTCATCAGCAATGTTTGCCTTGAAGCTTATTCCACGAACAAGTCGTTAGTTCCTCTTTTTGAAGGCGGAGTGAAACAGCAACAATAGCCTGAATGGCCGACTGGTCTGCGGCGGTCGCAGTCCACTTCATTAGGCGTGGGATCAAATCCGGCTTTTCAAGCGGGTTGTTTTCTAGGATACCGGAGAGTGACTCCCTCCTGTCTGAATTCTACACCAACACTTGCGTTTTAGTTTTTTACGAGTGCAAGACGTGTGGTCTGCTCAAGATAGTGGAGAGCAATATCAAAGAGCACATGTCAGGGTGGCCGAGCAGTATAAGGCGATACGTTCAGGTCGCAGCCCACTTCTGTGGGATCGAATCTCACTTCAAAAATCGATATTTTTCTTGGATAAGGAACTTTAATTACTCCACTCGAATTCATCAGCTATGTTTGCCTTGAAGCTTATTCCGCGAACAAGTCGTTAGTTCCGCTTTGGGAAGGCGGAGAGGAACAGCAACACAGGCCTGAATGGCCGACTGTTCCACGGAGTTGATCGCCGGTCGCAGTCCACTTCTTTAGGCGTGGGATCAAATCCCGCTTCTCAAACGAATTTTTATCTACGATACCGGAAGCTGACTCCCTCCCTTCAGAATTCCACACCAATATTACTTGTAGCTTATTACGCGAGCAAGTCTTTGGGTCAGCTTAACATAGCGGACAGCAACATCAACGACCACATATCAGGGTCGCCGAGCAGTAAAAGGCGATGAGTTCAGATCGCTACCCACTTCTGTGAGCTTGGGTTCGAATATGAATTCTGACATGTCTTCTTTCTTGGATGTGGTAGTTTAATTACTACACTCGATTTAATCACCTATGTTTGCTTTGTAGCTTATTACGCGAACAATTCGTTCGGACTGTTTTGTGAAGGCGGAGAGGAACAACAACACAAGCCTGAATGGCCGACTGGTCTACGGCGCTGATGTCTTGTCGCAGTACGCTTCTTTAGGCATGTGTTCAAATCCCACTTATGATGTAGCTTTTTTTCTTGGATACCGGAAAGTGACTACCTCCTGTCTGAGTTCTACGCCAACACTTGAGTTGTAGTTTATCACGCGCGCAAGACGTTGCGTCTGGTTGAGATAGTGGAGAGCAATATCAACGTGCACATGTTTGGGTGGCCGAGCAGTATGAGGCGATATGTTCAGGTCGCAGCCCACGTCTGTGGGATCGAATCCCAGTTCAGAAACCGATATTTTTCTAGGATAAGGAACTTTAATTACTCCACTCGAATTTTCGGCTATGTTTGCCTGGTTTCTTATTACGCGAACAAGTCGTTGCTTCCGCTTTGTGAAGGCGGAGAGGAATAGCAACAATAGACTGAATGGCCGATTGATCTAAGGAGCTGCCGTACGGTTGCATTTGACTTGTTTAGGCGTGGGATGAAATCCCGCTTCTCAGGCGGATTTTCTTCTAGGATACCGGAAAGTGATTCCTTCCCGTCTGAATTCTACACCAACACTTGAGTTTTAGTTTATTACGCGAGCAGGTCGCTGGGTGTGCTTAAGAGAGCGGTGAGCAACATCAAATGGCATATATCAGGGTGGCCGAAGGGTATAAGGCGCTTCAGTGGGCTTGGGAATTAGGCTTGGCTTCGAATCCCTCTTCTTACATCGGTTTTTCTCTTGGATAACGATGTTTATTTACTCCAATCGAATTCATCATTAATGTTTGCCTTGTAGCTTATTCCGCGAACAAGTCTTTGGTTCCGCTTTGTGAAGGCGGAGAGGAACACCTACACAAGCCTTAAATGCCAACTGTTCTACGGAGCTGATTGCCGGTCGCAGACCAGTTCCTTAGGCGTGGGATGAAACCGCGCTTCTCAAGCGGATTTTTTTCTAGGATACCGGAAAAGTGACTCCCTCCTCTGTGAATTTTACCCCAATACTTGAGTTGTAGTTTATTACGAGGGCAAGACTTTGGGCCTCCTTAAGATAGCGGGGAGCAACATCAAATGGGATTGTGAGGGTGGCACCGAGCGTTATAAAGTGCTGCTTTCTGGTCGGAGTCCACTTCTCAGTCCGTGGGTTCATATCGAAATACTGGCGCAGCATATTTTCTTGCATACCAGAAACTGCCTCCCTCCTCTGTGAATTCTACACCAATATTGACTTGTAGCTTATTACGCGAACAAGGATACCGATAAGTGACTCCCTGCTATCTGAATTCTACGCCAATACTTGAGTTGTAGTCTATTACGAGCGCAAGTCGTTCGGTCTGCTTAAGATAGCGGAGAGCAACATCAAAGAGCATAGATCAAGGTGGGCGAGCGGTATAAGGAGCTGCGTTCAGATCACAACCCACTTAAGTGGGCTTGGGAAGTGGGCTTGGGTTCGAATCCCTGTTCAGACATAACTTCTTTTTCTTGGATAACGATGTTTAATTACTCCCGATGTTTAATTACTCCACTCGAAATCATCATTTGTGTTTGCCTTGAAGTTTATTCCGCGAACAAGTCGCTCGTTCCGCTTTGTGATGGCAGAGAGCAACAGCAACACAAGCCTGAATGGCCGACTTGTGTACGGCACTGATCGCCGGTCGCTGTCCACTTCTTTACTCGTGGGATCAAATCCCACTTCTCACGCGGGTTGTTTTCTAGGATACCGGAATATGACTCCCTCCTGTCCGAATTCTACGCCAACACAAGAGTTGTAGTTTATTTCGCGTCCAAGACGTTGTGTCTGGTTAAGATAGCGGAGAGCAACATGAAATGCCATTGTCAGGGTGGCACCGAGCGGTAAAACTGCTGCTTTCTGGTTGCAATCCACTTCTTTGTCCGTGGGTTCATATCGAAATAAAACGCAGCATTTTTACTGGGATACCGGAAACTGATTCCCTCCTCTCTAAATTCTACATCAATACTGACTTGTAGCTTTTTACGCGAACAAGTCGCTGGGTCTGCTTACGATAGCGGAGAGCAATATCAACGAGCACATATCAGGGTGGCCGAGCGGTGTAAGGCACTCCTGAGTTCGCAAACGACTTCTGTGGGCTTGGGTTCGAATCCCAAATCAGACATAGCATTTTTTCGTGCATAAGGAAGTTTAATTACTCCACTCGAATTCATCAGCTATGCTTGCCTTGTAGCTTATTACGCGAACAAGTCTTTGGGTCCGCTTTGTGAAGGCGGAGAGCACAACAGGCCGGATGGCCGTCTGGTATACGGCGCTGCTCTCCGGTCGCAGTGGATTTCCAACCGCTTCTCAAGCGGATCTTTCTAGGATACCGGAAAATGACTCCCTCCTATCTGAATTCTACACCAATACTTGAGTTGTAGTTTATTACGAGCGCAAGACATTCGATCTGCTTAAGATAGCGGAGAGCAACATGAAATGCCATTGAGTTTTACCTTATTACGAGAGCAAGACGTTGGGTCTCCGTATGATAGCGGAGAGCAACATCAAATGGGATTGTGAGGGTGGCACCGAGCGTTATAAAGTGCTGCTTTCAGGTCGCAGTCCATTAGTTTGTCCGTGGGTTCATTACGAAATTCTGACACAGCATTTTTCTGGGATACCGGAAACTGACTCCCTCCTTTCAGAATTCTACATCAATATTGACTTGTAGCCTTTTACGCGAGAAAGTCGTTGGGTCTGCTTATAATAGCGGAGAGAAACATCAACGAGCACATATCGGGGTGTCAGGGCGGTATAAGGCGCTCCGTTCAGGTCGCTGCCCACTTCCGTGGGCATGGGTTCGAATCCTAATTCATCATGGCTCCCCTTCTTGGATAAGGAACTTTAATTACTCCACTCGAATTCATCATTTATGTTTGCCTTGAAGCTTATTCCGCTAACAAGTCGCTGGTTCCGCTTTGTGAAGGCGGAGAGGAACAGCAACACAAGCCTGAATGGGCGACTGTTCTACGGAGCTTATCGCCGGTCGCAGTCCACTTCCTTAGGCGTGGAATTAAACCCCGCTTCTCACGCGGATTTTCTTCTAGGATACCGGAAAAGTTATTCCCTCCTCTCTGAATTCTACACCAATACTGACTTGTAGCTTATTACGGAAACAAGTCTTTGGGTATGCCTATGAGAGCGGAGAGCAACATGAACGAGCATATATCAAGGTGGGCGAGCGGTATAAGGTGCTGCGTTCAGATCGCAGCCGTCTTCAGTGGGCTTGGGAAGTGGGCTTGGGTTCCAAACCCACTTCAGACCTAACTTTTTTTCTTGGATAACGATGTTTAATTACTCCACTCGAATTCATCATTTATGTTTGCCTTGAAGCTTATTCCGCGCACAAGTCGCTGGTTCCGGATTGTGAAGGCGGACAGGAACAGCAACACAAGCCTGAATGGCCCACTGGTCTACGGCACTGATCGCCGGTCGCAGTCCACTTCTATACGCGTGGGTTCAAATCCCACTTATGATGCAGCGTGTTTTCTTGGATACCTGAAACTGACTCCCTCCTGTCTGAATTCTACACCAATACTGACTTGTAGCTTATTTCACGAGCAAGTCGTTGGGTCGGCTTATTATAGCGGAGAGCAATATCAAAGAGCACATGTCAGGGTGGCCGAGCAGTGCAAGGCGCTGTGGTCAGGCCGCAGCCCAATTCTGTGGGCTTGTGTTCCAATCCCAATTCAGACATCGCTGTCTTTCTCGGAGAAGGATGTTTAATTATTCCACTGGAATTCGTCAGCTATGTTTGCCTTGTAGCTTATTCCGCGAACAAGTCGCTGGTCCCGCTTTGTGAAGGCGGAGTGGAACAGCAACACAAGCCTGAATGGCCGAATGTTCCACGGAGTTGATCACCGATCGCGTGTCCACTTCTTTAGGCGTGGGATCAAATCCCGCTTCTCACGCGAATTTTTATCTAGGATACCGGAAAGTGACTCCCTGCTATCTGAATTCAACACCAATACTTGAGTTGTAGTCTATTACGAGCCTAAGACGTTGGGTCTGCTTAAGATAGCGGAGAGCAACATCAAATGCCATTATCAGGGTGCACCGAGCGTTCTAAAGTGCTGCTTTCTGGTCGCAGTCCACTTCCTTGTCCGTGGTTGCACGTCGAAATTCTGCAGCAGCATTTTTTCTGCGATATCGGAAACTGACTCCCTCCTCTCCGAATTCTTCACCAATACTGACTTGTAGCTTATTGCGCGAAGAAGTCTTTGGGTTTGCTTATGATAGCTGAGAGCAACGTCAACGGGCACATATCATGGTGGGCGAGCGGTGTAAGGCACTCCGTTCAGTTCGCAGCCCTTTCTGTGGGTTTGGGTTCGAACCCAAATCAGACATAGCTTTTTTTCTTGGATGAGGAAGTTTAATTATTAAACCCGAATTCATCAGCTATGTTTGCTTTGTAACTTGTTACGCGAACAAGGATACCGGAAAGTGAGTCCCTGCTATCTGAATTCTACACCAATACTTGAGTTGTATTCTATTACGAGCGCAAGAATATGGGTATGCTGAAGATAGCGGAGAGCATCATCAAATGCCATTGTCAAGGTGCACCGAGCGTTATAAAGTGCTGCTTTCTGGTCGCAGTCCACTTCTTTGTCCGTAGGTTCATATCGAAATTCTGACGCAGAATTTATTCTGGGATACCGGAAACTGACTCCCTCATCCCTGAATTCTACACAAATATTGACTTGTAGCTTATTTGCGTGCAAGTCGATGGGTCTGCTTATGATAGCGGACAGCAACATCAACGGGCACTTGTCTGGGTGGCCGAGCGGTACAAGGCGATGCGTTCAGGAAGCACCCCACTTGTGTGGGCTAGGGTTCGAATCCCACTTCAGACATCGTTTTTTTCTTGGCTAACGATGTTTAATTACTCCACTCGAATTCATCATTTATGTTTGCCTTATAGCTTATTCCGCGCACAAGTCGTTGTTTCCGCTTTGTGAAGGCGGGAGAACACCAACACAAGCCTCAAATGCCTACTGTTCTACAGAGCTGATTGTCGGTCGCGGACCACTTCTTTAGGCGTGTGCTCAAATCCCACTTATGTTGCGGCTTTTTTTTCTTGGATACCCGAAACGGACTCCCTCCTGTCTGAATTCTACACCAATACTGACTTGTAGCTTATTACACGAGCAGGTCGCTTGGTCTACTTATGATAGCGGAGAGCAACATCAACGAGCGCTTGTCAGGGTGGCCGAGCGGTATATGGCGCTGCGTTCAGGAAGCACCCCACTTCCGGGTGCTTGGGTTCGAATCCCACTTCTGACATCACTTTCCTTCTTGGATAACAATGTTTAAGTACTCCACTCGAATTCATCATTAATGTTTGCCTTGTAGCTTATTCCGCGAACAAGTCTTTGGTTCCGCTTTGTGAAGGCGGAAAGGAACACCAACACAAGCCTAAAATGCCAACTGTTCTACGGAGCTGATTGCCGGTTGCAGACCACTTCCTTAGGCGTGGAATGAAACCCCGCATCTCACGCGGGTTTTGTTCTAGGATACCGGAAATGTGACTCCCTCCTCTCTGAATTCTACACCAATACTGACTTGTAGCTTATTACGAGAACAAGTCTTTGGGTTGCTTATGATAGCGGAGAGCAAAATCAACGAGCAGATATCAGGGTGGCCGAGCGGTATAAGGCGCTGCGTTCAGATCGCAACCCACTTCAGTGGGCTTGGGAAGTGGGCTTGGGTTCGAATCCCACTTCAGATATAATTCTTTATTCTTGGATAACGATGTTTAAATACTCCACTCGAATTCATCATTTATGTTTGCCTTGAAGCTAATTCCGCGAACAAGTCGCTGGTTCCACTTTGTGTAGGCGGAGAGCAAAAGCAACACAAGCCTGAATGGCCGACTGGTGTACGGCACTGATCGCCGGTCGCAGTCCACTTCTTTGTCCGTGGGTTCATATCGAAATATGACGCAGCATTTTTACTGGGATACCGGAAACTGATTCCCTCCTCTCTGAATTCTACACCAATACTGATTTTTAGCTTTTTACGCGAACAAGTCGTTGGGTCTGCTTATGAAAGCGGAGAGCAACATCAACGAACACATATCGGGGTGGCCTATCGGTGTAAGGCACTCCGTTCGGTTCGTAGCCCACTTCTCTGGGCTTGGTTTCGAATCCCAAATCAGTCATAGCATTTTTCTTGCATAAGGAAGTTTAATTACTCCACTCGAATTCATCAGCCTTGTAGCTTTTTACGCGAAGAAGTCGTTGGGTCCGCTTGTCCGTCGGTTCATATCGAAATTCTGATGCAGCATTTTTTTTTTTTTTTTGGATACCGGAAATTGACTCCCTCCTCTCTGAATTCTACAGTAATATTGACTTGTAGCTCATTACGCGAGCAAGTCGTTTGGTCTGCTTATGATAGCGGAGAGCAACATCAACGAGCACAGATCAGGGTGACCGAGCGATATAAGGCGCTGCGTTCAGGTCGCAGTCCACTTCTGTGAGCTTGGCTTCGAATATCAATTCTGACATCTCTTCTTTCTTGGATATGGTAGTTTAATTACTACACTCGAATTCATCAGCTATGTTTGCCTTGTAGCTTATTACGCGAACAAGTTGTTCGGTTCGCTTTGTGAAGGCGGACTGGAACAGCCGCACAAGCCTGAATCGCCGACTGGTCTATGGCACTGATCGCCGGTCGCAGTCCACTTCTATACGCGTGGGATCAAATCCCACTTCTCACGCGGATTTTTTCTAGGATACCGGAGAGTGACTCCCTCCTGCCTGAATTCTACACCAATACTTGAGTTTTTCTTTATTACGAACGCAAATCGTTTGGTCTGCTTATGATAGCGGAGAGCAACTTCAACAAGCACATCACAGGTAAAAGGCGATGCCTTCAAGTCGATACCCACTTCTGTGGGCTTGGGTTCGAATCCCAATTCGGACATCGCTTTTTTTCTTGGATAAGGAAGGTTAATTATTCTACAGGAATTCATCAGCTATGTTTGTCGTGAAGCTTATTCCGCGAACAAGTCATTAGTTCCGCTTTGTGAAGGCGGAGTGGAACAGCAACAAAAGCCTCAATGGCCGACTGGTCTGCGGCACTGATAGCCAGCCGCAGGCAACTTATTTAGGCGCGGGATCAAACCCGGCTTCTCACGCGGGTTATTTTCTAGGATACCGGAAATTGACTCCCTCCTGTCTGTGTTCTACACCAACACTTGAGTTTTAGTTTTTTACAAGCGCAAGACGTTTTGTCTGCGCAAGATATTGGAGAGCAATATCAGCGTGCACATGTTTGGGTGGCCGAGCAGCATAAGGCGATACGCTCAGGTCGCAGCCCACTTCTGTGTGATCGAATCCCAGTTCAGACACCGATATTTTTCTTGGATAAGGAACTTTAATTACTCCACTCGAATTCATCGGCTATGTTTGCCTGGTTTCTTATTACGCGGACAAGTCGTTGGTTCCGCTTTGTGAAGGCGGAGAGGAATAGCAACAATAGCCTGAATGGCCGATTGATCAACGGAGCTGCCGTACGGTTGCATTCGACTTGTTTAGGCGTGGGATGAAATCGCGCTTCTCAGGCAGATTTTCTTCTAGGATACCGGAAAGTGATTCCTTCTCGTCTGAATTCTACACCAATATTGACTTGTAGCTTATTACGCGAGCAGGTCGCTGGGTGTGCTTAAGATAGCGATGAGCAACATCAACGAGCATATATCAACGTGGCCGAACGGTATAAGGCGCTTCATTGGGCTTGGGAAGTTGGGTTGGGTTCGAATCCCACTTCAGACATCGCTTTTTCTCTTGGATAACGATGTTTAATTACCCCAATCGAATTCATCATTAATGTTTGCCTTGTAGCTTATTCCGCGAACAAGTCTTTGGTTCCGCTTTGTGAAGGCGGAGAGGAACAGCAACACAAGCCTGAATGGCCGAGTGGTGTACGGCACTGATCGCCGGTCCCAGTCCACTGCTTTACGCGTGGGATCAAATCCCGCTACTCACGCGGGTTGTTTTCTAGGATACCGGAATATGACTCCCTCCTGTCTGAATTCTACGCCAACACTAGTGTTGTAGTTTATTACCCGCGCAAGACGTTGTGTCTGGTTAAGATAACGGAGAGCAACATGAAATGCCATTGTCAGGGTGGCACTGAGCAGTAAAACTGCTGCTTTCTGGTCGCAATGCACTTCTTTGTCCGCGGGTCATATCGAAATATGACGCAGTTTTTTTACTGGGATACCGGAAACTGATTCCCTCCTATCTAAATTCTACACCAATACAGAATTTTTACGCGAACAAGTCGTTGGGTCTGCTTATGATAACGGAAAGCAACACCAACGAGCACATATCAGGGTGGCCGAGCGGTGTAAGGCACTCCGTTGAGTTCGCAGCCCACTTCTGTGGCGTTGGGTTCGAATCCCGAATCAGGCATAGAATTTTTTCTTGCATAAGGAAAGTTAATTACTCCACTCGAATTCATCAGCTATGTTTACCTTGTAGCTTATTACGCGAACAAGGGTACCGGAAAGTGACTCCCTGCTATCTGAATTCTACACCAATAGTTGAGTTGTAGTCTATTACGAGCACAAGACGTTGGGTCTGCTCAAGATAGTGGAGAGCAATATCAACGAGCACACGTCAAGGTATTCGCCCACTACACGGCGCCGCGCCGCGCAGCGCAGCCGAGAAGAAATTTCCGTGGTCTGCTTCTTGTGAAATGAAATGGCATAACGCCCACTGCAGGGAGCCGCGCCGCGCCGCGCGGAACAAGCTTGTGGAATTTCCGCACCAGAAGCCCCCAGGTTTCTGGAACGGAACTTTTTCCTTTCGGCGCGCTTGTATGGGCGAGGGTAGAAGGAAGGAATAACGGAAATAATGTGGTTTCGTGGCATTTCGGCAGTCTTCGTGAGTCCTCGTCTAGTGCCAGCACGCTCGTACCTTCACGCGGTTAGTGGTATTGTGCACTGTACGCCTTTCTCGGCGAAAGGTGATATTATTTTCTTGCTCTACACGCGGCTTTTTTTATTTGCTTGTTGCTTCACGTCGCACCGACACAGATAGGTCTTATGGCGAGGATGGGACAGTAAAGGGGTAGGAGTAGGAAGGAAGTGGCCTTAATTAAAGCACAGCCCCAGCATTTGCCCGGTGTGAAAATGGGACACAACGGAAAACCATCTTTAGTGCTGCCGACAGTGGGGTTCGGACCTACTATCTCCCAAACACTAGATACTGTCCGCACTTAAGCGACTGCAGCTATAGAACTCGGTACACACGGCTTAACTAGGTTCAATAGTTCATAGAATTTTTCTTGGGACATACGAAAGCAGGGGGAAAATTTACTTCGGTTCTTTAGTAGATCAGGAAATAAATGGTGAAACTCTCCGTACGTTTCCCTTTTCTCATGAATGTTGTGGACCCAAACTTTTCTTTCGCGTTTTTCTTCTTCCTCATTTGCAAATATCGCAACCGCAAATAATAAGTCCTCCTCGGAACTGGAACTCATATTTCTGTGTGAGCTGCACTTCCCCAACTGGAGAGAGGCGGCGCGTTGAGTTGTGCTGTATGGGCGAAGTCTCGGAAAATGGCCCGTGGAATGTTCCACAAGCTTGTTCTGCGCGGCGCGGCGCGGTTCCCTACAGTGGGCGATTACCCTCCAGTATAAGGCGATACTTTCAGGTCACAGTCCACTTCTGTGGGATCGAATCCCACTTCAGCAATCGACACTTTTCTTGGATAAGGAACTTTAGTTACTCCACTCGAATTCATCAGCTATGTTTGCCTGCTTTCTTATTACGCGAACAAGTCGTTGGGTCCGCTTTGTGAAGGCGGAGAGGAATAGCAACACTAGCCTGAATGGCCGATTGGTCTACGGAGCTGCCCTACGATCGCAGTCCACTTCTTTAGGCGTGGGATGAAATCCCGCTTCTCAGGCGGATTTTCTTCTAGCATACCGGAAAGTGACTCCTTCCCGTATGAATTCTACACCAACACTTGAGTTTTAGTTTATTACGAGAGCAAGACGTTGGGTCTCCTTAAGATAGCGGAGAGCAACATCAATTGCCATTGTCAGGGTGGCACCGAGCGTTATAAAGTGCTGCCTTCTGGTCGCAGTCCACTTCATTGCCTGTGGGTTCATATCGAAATACTGACGCAGCATTTTTCTAGCATACCGGAAACTGGCTCCTTCCTCTCTAAATTCTACACCAATATAGACTTGAAGCTTATTACGCAAGCAAGTCCTTGGGTCTGCTTAAGATAGCGGAGAGCAACATGAACGAGCGTATATAAAGGTGGCCGAACGGTATAAGGCCCTGGTTCGAGAAGTGGAGAATCAAAATCAATGTAGACAAATGTAGTGCTACACTATTTACTAAACGCCATCCTGACCCTCCCCCTCCCCTGATGTTTTTCGGCGAAGTCATCAGGTGGACCAATAAAACTAAATATCTAGGTGTCACCCTAGACAGAGGACTCACGTTTGCGGACCACACTAAAACTATCGCTGCGCAAGCTAAAGTGCGCCTTTTCAAAATTATTCCTATGATTAAAGCCGACAATGGGCTCACTCTTGAAAACAGAATCCGCTTGTACAAGACGATGGTTCGACCCATCTTAGAGTATGCCAGTCCTATTTGGGGCATCGCAGCCAAGTCTCACCTGTCGACAGTGCAGCGCGTGCAGAATCGTGCGCTGCGTTGCCTGACAGGTGCTCAATGGTTTGAGCGGAACGCTGACCTCCATGACACACTACAACTCTCCACCCTCACAACTAGGATAGAACGTGCAGCACACCAATTTTATAGCAAACTCCATCTCAGTTCCAACCCCCTCATTACTGATCTGGGGAATTATGATACGGACGGTCTTCGCTATCGCAGACCAAAAGATGCCCTCAATGTAACAACTTAGAACCCCCTCTCACCCTACTGGGTGCAGGCCATATCCTGGCCAATCAGATCCATACACAAAAGTCCACACACTTCACACAGTAATGCAGTCTCGGTAGCACATATCACGAAATAGCACTCAAGGCCGTTACAGGCCGATGGGCTACAATCACTCATCGGTCCTCGTGACCAATGAGATTTGTGGTCTTCTTAAGGCGCTTCAGTGGGCTTGGGATTGGGCCTGGGTTCGAATCCCAATTCAGACATCGCGTTTTTTCTTGGATAAGGAAGTTTAATTATTCCACTCGAATTCGTCAGCTATGTTTGCCTTGGTCCGCCTCTGTGGTGTAGTGGTTAGCGTGATTAGCTGCCACCCCCGGAGGCCCGGGTTCGATTCCCGGCTCTGCCACGAAATTTGAAAAGTGGTACGAGGGCTGGAACGGGGTCCACTCAGCCTCGGGAGGTCAACTGAGTAGAGGTGGGTTCGATTCCCACCTCAGCCATCCTGGAAGTGGTTTTCCGTGGTTTCCCACTTCTCCTCCAGGCGAATGCCGGGATGGTACCTAACTTAAGGCCACGGCCGCTTCCTTCCCTCTTCCTTGCCTATCCCTTCCAATCTTCCCATCCCTCCACAAGGCCCCTGTTCAGCATAGCAGGTGAGGCCGCCTGGGCGAGGTACTGGTCATACTCCCCAGTTGTATCCCCCGACCAAGAGTCTGAAGCTCCAGGACACTGCCCTTGCGGCGGTAGAGGTGGGATCCCTCGCTAAGTCCGAGGGAAAAACCGAACCTGGAGGGTAAACAGATGATGATGATGATGATGACGAGCCCAAGACGTTGGGTCTGCTTAAGATAGCGGAGAACAACATCAACGAGCATATGCCAAGGTGGCCGAGCGGTTCAAGGCGCTTCAGTGGGCTTGAGAAGTGGGCTTGGGTTCGAATCCCACTTCAGACGACACCAATAGTTATTATAAGTTTGGCACCGAGCGGTGTATAGTGCTGCTTCTGGTCGCAGTCCACTTATTTGTCCGGGGGTTATGTCAAAATACTGACGCAGCATTTTTTCTGGGATACCGGAAACTGACTCCCTCATCCCTGAATCCTACACCAATATTGACTTGTAGCTTATTTGCGTGCAAGTCGATGGGTCTGCTTATGATAGCGGACAGCAACATCGACTAGCACTTGTCTGGGTGGCCGAGCGGTATAAGGCGCTGTGTTCAGGCAGCACCCCACTTGTGTGGGCGTGGGTTCGAATCCCACTTCAGACATCGCTTTTTTTTTCTTGGATAACAATGTATAATTACTCCACTGGTATTGATCATTTATGTTTGCCTTGTAGCTTATTCCGCCAACAAGTCGTTGGTTCCGCTTTGTGAAGGCGGAGAGGAACACCAACACAAGCCTTAAATGCCAACTGTTCTACGGAGCTGATTGCCGGTCTCAGACCACTTCCTTAGGCGTGGGATCAAACCCCGCTTCTCACGCGGATTTTTTTCTAGGATACCGGAAAAGTGACTCCCTCCTGTCTGAATTCTACACCAACACTGAGTTTTAGTTTATTACGAGCGCAAGACGCCGCCTCTGTGGTGTAGTGGTTAGCGTGATTAGCTGCCACCCCCCGGAGGTCCGGGTTCGATTCCCGGCTCTGCCACGAAATTTGAAAAAGTGGTACGAGGGCTGGAACGGGGTCCACTCAGCCTCGGGAGGTCAACTGAGTAGAGGTGGGTTCGATTCCCACCTCAGCCATCCTGGAAGTGGTTTTCCGTGGTTTCCCACTTCTCCTCCAGGCGAATGCCGGGATGGTACCTAACTCAAGGCCACGGCCGCTTCCTTCCCTCTTCCTTGCCTATCCCTTCCAATCTTCCCTGTTCAGTATAGCAGGTGAGGCCGCCTGAGCGAGGTACTGGTCATACTCCCCAGTTGTATCCCCCGACCAAGAGTCTGAAGCTCCAGGACACTGCCCTTGAGGCGGTAGAGGTGGGATCCCTCGCTAAGTCCGAGGGAAAAACCGAACCTGGAGGGTAAACAGATGATGATGATGACGAGCGCAAGACGTTGGGTCTTCTTAAGATAGCGGAGAGCAACATCAAATGCCATTGTCAGGGTGGCACCGAGCGATATAAAGTGCTGCTTTCTGGTCGCAGTCCCCTTCATTGTCCGTGGGTTTATATCGAAATACTGACGCAGCATTTTTTCTGGGATCCCGGAAACTGACTCCCTCCTTTCTGAATTCTAAACCAATACTGACTTATAGCTTATTACGCGAACAAGTCGTTTGGTCTGCTTATGATAGCGGAGAGCAACAACAACGAGCAAACGGCAAGGTCGCCGAGCAGTATAAGGCATTGCGTTCAGGTCGCAGCCCACATCTGTGGGCTTGTGTTCAAATCCCAATATAGACATTGCTTTTTTTCTTGGATAAGGAAGTTTAATTATTCCACTCGAATTCATCAGCTATGTTTGCCTTGCAGCTTATTACGCGAATAAGTCGTTGGGTCCTCTTTGTGAAGGCGGAGAGGAACAGAAACACAAGCCTGAATGGCCGACTGGTCTACGGCGCTGCTGTCTTGTTGCAGTCCACTTCTTTAGGCGTGTGCTCAAATCCCACTTATGATGCAGCTTTTTTTCTGGGATACCCGAAAGTACTCCTGACTGAATTCTACGCCAACACTTCTTTTGTAGTTTATTACGCGCGAAAGACCTTGCGTCTGGTTACGATACCGCAGAGCAGCATCAAATGCCATTGTCAGGGTGGCACCGAGCGGTATAAAGTGCTGCTTTTTGATCGCAGTCCACTTCTTTGTCCGTGGGTTCTTATCGAAATTCTGACGGAGCCTTTTTTCTGGGATACCGGTACTGACTCAATCTTCTCTGAATTCTACACCAATACTGACTTGTAGCTCATCACGCGAACAGGTCGATGGGTCCGCTTTGTGAAGGCGGGGAGCAACTGCAATACAAGCCTGAATGGCCGACTGGTCCACGGCGCGGCTCTCTGGTCTCAGTCCACTTCTTTAGGCGTGGGATCAAATCACGCTGCTCACGCGGGTTTTTTTTGTATGATACCGGAAAGTGACTCCCTCCTGTCTGAATTCTACGCCAATACTTAAGTTGTATTTTATTGCGAGCGCAAGACGTTCGGTATCCTTAAGATAGGGGAGAGCAACATCAAATGCCATTGTCAGGGTGGCACCGAGCGGTATAAAGTGCTGCTTTCTGGTATCACTCCACTAGTTTGTCCGTGGGTTCATTACGAAATTCTGACGCAGCATCTTTCTGGGATACCGGAAACTGACTCCCCCTCCCTGATTTCTACACCAATACTGACTTGTAGCTTATTATGCGAACAAGTCACTGGGTCCGATTTTGAAGGCGGGGAGGAACAGCAACTCAAGCCTTAATGGCCGACTGGTCTACGGCGCTGCTCTCTGGTCTCAGTCTACTTCTTTAGGCGTGGGATCAAATCACGCTTCTCACGCGGGTTTTTATCTAAGATACAGGAAAGTCACTCCCTCCTGTCTGAATTCTACGCCAATACTTGAGTTTTAGTTTATACGAGCACAAGACGTTGGGTCTACTTAAGATAGAGGAGAGCAACTTCAACGAGCACATGTCAGGGTCGCCGAGCAGTATAAGGCGATGCGTTCAGGTCGCAGCCCACTACTGTGGGCTTGGGTTCGAATCCAAATTCAGACATCGGTATTTTTCTTGGTTGAGGAAGTTTAATTATTCCACTCGAATTCATCAGCAATGTTTGCCTTGAAGCTTATTCCACGAACAAGTCGTTAGTTCCTCTTTTTGAAGGCGGAGTGAAACAGCAACAATAGCCTGAATGGCCGACTGGTCTGCGTCGGTCGCAGTCCACTTCATTAGGCGTGGGATCAAATCCGGCTTTTCAAGCGGGTTGTTTTCTAGGATACCGGAGAGTGACTCCCTCCTGTCTGAATTCTACACCAACACTTGCGTTTTAGTTTTTTACGAGTGCAAGACGTGTGGTCTGCTCAAGATAGTGGAGAGCAATATCAAAGAGCACATGTCAGGGTGGCCGAGCAGTATAAGGCGATACGTTCAGGTCGCAGCCCACTTCTGTGGGATCGAATCTCACTTCAAAAATCGATATTTTTCTTGGATAAGGAACTTTAATTACTCCACTCGAATTCATCAGCTATGTTTGCCTTGAAGCTTATTCCGCGAACAAGTCGTTAGTTCCGCTTTGGGAAGGCGGAGAGGAACAGCAACACAGGCCTGAATGGCCGACTGTTCCACGGAGTTGATCGCCGGTCGCAGTCCACTTCTTTAGGCGTGGGATCAAATCCCGCTTCTCAAACGAATTTTTATCTACGATACCGGAAGCTGACTCCCTCCCTTCAGAATTCCACACCAATATTACTTGTAGCTTATTACGCGAGCAAGTCTTTGGGTCAGCTTAACATAGCGGACAGCAACATCAACGACCACATATCAGGGTCGCCGAGCAGTAAAAGGCGATGAGTTCAGATCGCTACCCACTTCTGTGAGCTTGGGTTCGAATATGAATTCTGACATGTCTTCTTTCTTGGATGTGGTAGTTTAATTACTACACTCGATTTAATCACCTATGTTTGCTTTGTAGCTTATTACGCGAACAATTCGTTCGGACTGTTTTGTGAAGGCGGAGAGGAACAACAACACAAGCCTGAATGGCCGACTGGTCTACGGCGCTGATGTCTTGTCGCAGTACGCTTCTTTAGGCATGTGTTCAAATCCCACTTATGATGTAGCTTTTTTTCTTGGATATCGGAAAGTGACTACCTCCTGTCTGAGTTCTACGCCAACACTTGAGTTGTAGTTTATCACGCGCGCAAGACGTTGCGTCTGGTTGAGATAGTGCACATGTTTGGGTGGCCGAGCAGTATGAGGCGATATGTTCAGGTCGCAGCCCACGTCTGTGGGATCGAATCCCAGTTCAGAAACCGATATTTTTCTAGGATAAGGAACTTTAATTACTCCACTCGAATTTTCGGCTATGTTTGCCTGGTTTCTTATTACGCGAACAAGTCGTTGCTTCCGCTTTGTGAAGGCGGAGAGGAATAGCAACAATAGACTGAATGGCCGATTGATCTAAGGAGCTGCCGTACGGTTGCATTTGACTTGTTTAGGCGTGGGATGAAATCCCGCTTCTCAGGCGGATTTTCTTCTAGGATACCGGAAAGTGATTCCTTCCCGTCTGAATTCTACACCAACACTTGAGTTTTAGTTTATTACGCGAGCAGGTCGCTGGGTGTGCTTAAGAGAGCGGTGAGCAACATCAAATGGCATATATCAGGGTGGCCGAAGGGTATAAGGCGCTTCAGTGGGCTTGGGAATTAGGCTTGGCTTCGAATCCCTCTTCTTACATCGGTTTTTCTCTTGGATAACGATGTTTATTTACTCCAATCGAATTCATCATTAATGTTTGCCTTGTAGCTTATTCCGCGAACAAGTCTTTGGTTCCGCTTTGTGAAGGCGGAGAGGAACACCTACACAAGCCTTAAATGCCAACTGTTCTACGGAGCTGATTGCCGGTCGCAGACCAGTTCCTTAGGCGTGGGATGAAACCGCGCTTCTCAAGCGGATTTTTTTCTAGGATACCGGAAAAGTGACTCCCTCCTCTGTGAATTTTACCCCAATACTTGAGTTGTAGTTTATTACGAGGGCAAGACTTTGGGCCTCCTTAAGATAGCGGGGAGCAACATCAAATGGGATTGTGAGGGTGGCACCGAGCGTTATAAAGTGCTGCTTTCTGGTCGGAGTCCACTTCTCAATCCGTGGGTTCATATCGAAATACTGGCGCAGCATATTTTCTTGCATACCGGAAACTGCCTCCCTCCTCTGTGAATTCTACACCAATATTGACTTGTAGCTTATTACGCGAACAAGGATACCGATAAGTGACTCCCTGCTATCTGAATTCTACGCCAATACTTGAGTTGTAGTCTATTACGAGCGCAAGTCGTTCGGTCTGCTTAAGATAGCGGAGAGCAACATCAAAGAGCATAGATCAAGGTGGGCGAGCGGTATAAGGAGCTGCGTTCAGATCACAACCCACTTAAGTGGGCTTGGGAAGTGGGCTTGGGTTCGAATCCCTGTTCAGACATAACTTCTTTTTCTTGGATAACGATGTTTAATTACTCCCGATGTTTAATTACTCCACTCGAAATCATCATTTGTGTTTGCCTTGAAGTTTATTCCGCGAACAAGTCGCTGGTTCCGCTTTGTGATGGCAGAGAGCAACAGCAACACAAGCCTGAATGGCCGACTTGTGTACGGCACTGATCGCCGGTCGCTGTCCACTTCTTTACTCGTGGGATCAAATCCCACTTCTCACGCGGGTTGTTTTCTAGGATACCGGAATATGACTCCCTCCTGTCCGAATTCTACGCCAACACAAGAGTTGTAGTTTATTTCGCGTCCAAGACGTTGTGTCTGGTTAAGATAGCGGAGAGCAACATGAAATGCCATTGTCAGGGTGGCACCGAGCGGTAAAACTGCTGCTTTCTGGTTGCAATCCACTTCTTTGTCCGTGGGTTCATATCGAAATAAAACGCAGCATTTTTACTGGGATACCGGAAACTGATTCCCTCCTCTCTAAATTCTACATCAATACTGACTTGTAGCTTTTTACGCGAACAAGTCGCTGGGTCTGCTTACGATAGCGGAGAGCAATATCAACGAGCTCATATCAGGGTGGCCGAGCGGTGTAAGGCACTCCTGAGTTCGCAAACGACTTCTGTGGGCTTGGGTTCGAATCCCAAATCAGACATAGCATTTTTTCGTGCATAAGGAAGTTTAATTACTCCACTCGAATTCATCAGCTATGCTTGCCTTGTAGCTTATTACGCGAACAAGTCTTTGGGTCCGCTTTGTGAAGGCGGAGAGCACAACAGGCCGGATGGCCGTCTGGTATACGGCGCTGCTCTCCGGTCGCAGTGGATTTCCAACCGCTTCTCAAGCGGATCTTTCTAGGATACCGGAAAATGACTCCCTCCTATCTGAATTCTACACCAATACTTGAGTTGTAGTTTATTACGAGCGCAAGACATTCGATCTGCTTAAGATAGCGGAGAGCAACATGAAATGCCATTGAGTTTTACCTTATTACGAGAGCAAGACGTTGGGTCTCCGTATGATAGCGGAGAGCAACATCAAATGGGATTGTGAGGGTGGCACCGAGCGTTATAAAGTGCTGCTTTCAGGTCGCAGTCCATTAGTTTGTCCGTGGGTTCATTACGAAATTCTGACACAGCATTTTTCTGGGATACCGGAAACTGACTCCCTCCTTTCAGAATTCTACATCAATATTGACTTGTAGCCTTTTACGCGAGAAAGTCGTTGGGTCTGCTTATAATAGCGGAGAGAAACATCAACGAGCACATATCGGGGTGTCAGGGCGGTATAAGGCGCTCCGTTCAGGTCGCTGCCCACTTCCGTGGGCATGGGTTCGAATCCTAATTCATCATGGCTCCCCTTCTTGGATAAGGAACTTTAATTACTCCACTCGAATTCATCATTTATGTTTGCCTTGAAGCTTATTCCGCTAACAAGTCGCTGGTTCCGCTTTGTGAAGGCGGAGAGGAACAGCAACACAAGCCTGAATGGGCGACTGTTCTACGGAGCTTATCGCCGGTCGCAGTCCACTTCCTTAGGCGTGGAATTAAACCCCGCTTCTCACGCGGATTTTCTTCTAGGATACCGGAAAAGTTATTCCCTCCTCTCTGAATTCTACACCAATACTGACTTGTAGCTTATTACGGAAACAAGTCTTTGGGTATGCCTATGAGAGCGGAGAGCAACATGAACGAGCATATATCAAGGTGGGCGAGCGGTATAAGGTGCTGCGTTCAGATCGCAGCCGTCTTCAGTGGGCTTGGGAAGTGGGCTTGGGTTCCAAACCCACTTCAGACCTAACTTTTTTTCTTGGATAACGATGTTTAATTACTCCACTCGAATTCATCATTTATGTTTGCCTTGAAGCTTATTCCGCGCACAAGTCGCTGGTTCCGGATTGTGAAGGCGGACAGGAACAGCAACACAAGCCTGAATGGCCCACTGGTCTACGGCACTGATCGCCGGTCGCAGTCCACTTCTATACGCGTGGGTTCAAATCCCACTTATGATGCAGCGTGTTTTCTTGGATACCTGAAACTGACTCCCTCCTGTCTGAATTCTACACCAATACTGACTTGTAGCTTATTTCACGAGCAAGTCGTTGGGTCGGCTTATTATAGCGGAGAGCAATATCAAAGAGCACATGTCAGGGTGGCCGAGCAGTGCAAGGCGCTGTGGTCAGGCCGCAGCCCAATTCTGTGGGCTTGTGTTCCAATCCCAATTCAGACATCGCTGTCTTTCTCGGAGAAGGATGTTTAATTATTCCACTGGAATTCGTCAGCTATGTTTGCCTTGTAGCTTATTCCGCGAACAAGTCGCTGGTCCCGCTTTGTGAAGGCGGAGTGGAACAGCAACACAAGCCTGAATGGCCGAATGTTCCACGGAGTTGATCACCGATCGCGTGTCCACTTCTTTAGGCGTGGGATCAAATCCCGCTTCTCACGCGAATTTTTATCTAGGATACCGGAAAGTGACTCCCTGCTATCTGAATTCAACACCAATACTTGAGTTGTAGTCTATTACGAGCCTAAGACGTTGGGTCTGCTTAAGATAGCGGAGAGCAACATCAAATGCCATTATCAGGGTGCACCGAGCGTTCTAAAGTGCTGCTTTCTGGTCGCAGTCCACTTCCTTGTCCGTGGTTGCACGTCGAAATTCTGCAGCAGCATTTTTTCTGCGATATCGGAAACTGACTCCCTCCTCTCCGAATTCTTCACCAATACTGACTTGTAGCTTATTGCGCGAAGAAGTCTTTGGGTTTGCTTATGATAGCTGAGAGCAACGTCAACGGGCACATATCATGGTGGGCGAGCGGTGTAAGGCACTCCGTTCAGTTCGCAGCCCTTTCTGTGGGTTTGGGTTCGAACCCAAATCAGACATAGCTTTTTTTCTTGGATGAGGAAGTTTAATTATTAAACCCGAATTCATCAGCTATGTTTGCTTTGTAACTTGTTACGCGAACAAGGATACCGGAAAGTGAGTCCCTGCTATCTGAATTCTACACCAATACTTGAGTTGTATTCTATTACGAGCGCAAGAATATGGGTATGCTGAAGATAGCGGAGAGCATCATCAAATGCCATTGTCAAGGTGCACCGAGCGTTATAAAGTGCTGCTTTCTGGTCGCAGTCCACTTCTTTGTCCGTAGGTTCATATCGAAATTCTGACGCAGAATTTATTCTGGGATACCGGAAACTGACTCCCTCATCCCTGAATTCTACACAAATATTGACTTGTAGCTTATTTGCGTGCAAGTCGATGGGTCTGCTTATGATAGCGGACAGCAACATCAACGGGCACTTGTCTGGGTGGCCGAGCGGTACAAGGCGATGCGTTCAGGAAGCACCCCACTTGTGTGGGCTAGGGTTCGAATCCCACTTCAGACATCGTTTTTTTCTTGGCTAACGATGTTTAATTACTCCACTCGAATTCATCATTTATGTTTGCCTTATAGCTTATTCCGCGCACAAGTCGTTGTTTCCGCTTTGTGAAGGCGGGATGAACACCAACACAAGCCTCAAATGCCTACTGTTCTACAGAGCTGATTGTCGGTCGCGGACCACTTCTTTAGGCGTGTGCTCAAATCCCACTTATGTTGCGGCTTTTTTTTCTTGGATACCCGAAACGGACTCCCTCCTGTCTGAATTCTACACCAATACTGACTTGTAGCTTATTACACGAGCAGGTCGCTTGGTCTACTTATGATAGCGGAGAGCAACATCAACGAGCGCTTGTCAGGGTGGCCGAGCGGTATATGGCGCTGCGTTCAGGAAGCACCCCACTTCCGGGTGCTTGGGTTCGAATCCCACTTCTGACATCACTTTCCTTCTTGGATAACAATGTTTAAGTACTCCACTCGAATTCATCATTAATGTTTGCCTTGTAGCTTATTCCGCGAACAAGTCTTTGGTTCCGCTTTGTGAAGGCGGAAAGGAACACCAACACAAGCCTAAAATGCCAACTGTTCTACGGAGCTGATTGCCGGTTGCAGACCACTTCCTTAGGCGTGGAATGAAACCCCGCATCTCACGCGGGTTTTGTTCTAGGATACCGGAAATGTGACTCCCTCCTCTCTGAATTCTACACCAATACTGACTTGTAGCTTATTACGAGAACAAGTCTTTGGGTTGCTTATGATAGCGGAGAGCAAAATCAACGAGCAGATATCAGGGTGGCCGAGCGGTATAAGGCGCTGCGTTCAGATCGCAACCCACTTCAGTGGGCTTGGGAAGTGGGCTTGGGTTCGAATCCCACTTCAGATATAATTCTTTATTCTTGGATAACGATGTTTAAATACTCCACTCGAATTCATCATTTATGTTTGCCTTGAAGCTAATTCCGCGAACAAGTCGCTGGTTCCACTTTGTGTAGGCGGAGAGCAAAAGCAACACAAGCCTGAATGGCCGACTGGTGTACGGCACTGATCGCCGGTCGCAGTCCACTTCTTTGTCCGTGGGTTCATATCGAAATATGACGCAGCATTTTTACTGGGATACCGGAAACTGATTCCCTCCTCTCTGAATTCTACACCAATACTGATTTTTAGCTTTTTACGCGAACAAGTCGTTGGGTCTGCTTATGAAAGCGGAGAGCAACATCAACGAACACATATCGGGGTGGCCTATCGGTGTAAGGCACTCCGTTCGGTTCGTAGCCCACTTCTCTGGGCTTGGTTTCGAATCCCAAATCAGTCATAGCATTTTTCTTGCATAAGGAAGTTTAATTACTCCACTCGAATTCATCAGCCTTGTAGCTTTTTACGCGAAGAAGTCGTTGGGTCCGCTTGTCCGTCGGTTCATATCGAAATTCTGATGCAGCATTTTTTTTTGGATACCGGAAATTGACTCCCTCCTCTCTGAATTCTACAGTAATATTGACTTGTAGCTCATTACGCGAGCAAGTCGTTTGGTCTGCTTATGATAGCGGAGAGCAACATCAACGAGCACAGATCAGGGTGACCGAGCGATATAAGGCGCTGCGTTCAGGTCGCAGTCCACTTCTGTGAGCTTGGCTTCGAATATCAATTCTGACATCTCTTCTTTCTTGGATATGGTAGTTTAATTACTACACTCGAATTCATCAGCTATGTTTGCCTTGTAGCTTATTACGCGAACAAGTTGTTCGGTTCGCTTTGTGAAGGCGGACTGGAACAGCCGCACAAGCCTGAATCGCCGACTGGTCTATGGCACTGATCGCCGGTCGCAGTCCACTTCTATACGCGTGGGATCAAATCCCACTTCTCACGCGGATTTTTTCTAGGATACCGGAGAGTGACTCCCTCCTGCCTGAATTCTACACCAATACTTGAGTTTTTCTTTATTACGAACGCAAATCGTTTGGTCTGCTTATGATAGCGGAGAGCAACTTCAACAAGCACATCACAGGTAAAAGGCGATGCCTTCAAGTCGATACCCACTTCTGTGGGCTTGGGTTCGAATCCCAATTCGGACATCGCTTTTTTTCTTGGATAAGGAAGGTTAATTATTCTACAGGAATTCATCAGCTATGTTTGTCGTGAAGCTTATTCCGCGAACAAGTCAATAGTTCCGCTTTGTGAAGGCGGAGTGGAACAGCAACAAAAGCCTCAATGGCCGACTGGTCTGCGGCACTGATAGCCAGCCGCAGGCAACTTATTTAGGCGCGGGATCAAACCCGGCTTCTCACGCGGGTTATTTTCTAGGATACCGGAAATTGACTCCCTCCTGTCTGTGTTCTACACCAACACTTGAGTTTTAGTTTTTTACAAGCGCAAGACGTTTTGTCTGCGCAAGATATTGGAGAGCAATATCAGCGTGCACATGTTTGGGTGGCCGAGCAGCATAAGGCGATACGCTCAGGTCGCAGCCCACTTCTGTGTGATCGAATCCCAGTTCAGACACCGATATTTTTCTTGGATAAGGAACTTTAATTACTCCACTCGAATTCATCGGCTATGTTTGCCTGGTTTCTTATTACGCGGACAAGTCGTTGGTTCCGCTTTGTGAAGGCGGAGAGGAATAGCAACAATAGCCTGAATGGCCGATTGATCAACGGAGCTGCCGTACGGTTGCATTCGACTTGTTTAGGCGTGGGATGAAATCGCGCTTCTCAGGCAGATTTTCTTCTAGGATACCGGAAAGTGATTCCTTCTCGTCTGAATTCTACACCAATATTGACTTGTAGCTTATTACGCGAGCAGGTCGCTGGGTGTGCTTAAGATAGCGATGAGCAACATCAACGAGCATATATCAACGTGGCCGAACGGTATAAGGCGCTTCATTGGGCTTGGGAAGTTGGGTTGGGTTCGAATCCCACTTCAGACATCGCTTTTTCTCTTGGATAACGATGTTTAATTACCCCAATCGAATTCATCATTAATGTTTGCCTTGTAGCTTATTCCGCGAACAAGTCTTTGGTTCCGCTTTGTGAAGGCGGAGAGGAACAGCAACACAAGCCTGAATGGCCGAGTGGTGTACGGCACTGATCGCCGGTCCCAGTCCACTGCTTTACGCGTGGGATCAAATCCCGCTACTCACGCGGGTTGTTTTCTAGGATACCGGAATATGACTCCCTCCTGTCTGAATTCTACGCCAACACTAGTGTTGTAGTTTATTACCCGCGCAAGACGTTGTGTCTGGTTAAGATAACGGAGAGCAACATGAAATGCCATTGTCAGGGTGGCACTGAGCAGTAAAACTGCTGCTTTCTGGTCGCAATGCACTTCTTTGTCCGCGGGTCATATCGAAATATGACGCAGTTTTTTTACTGGGATACCGGAAACTGATTCCCTCCTATCTAAATTCTACACCAATACAGAATTTTTACGCGAACAAGTCGTTGGGTCTGCTTATGATAACGGAAAGCAACACCAACGAGCACATATCAGGGTGGCCGAGCGGTGTAAGGCACTCCGTTGAGTTCGCAGCCCACTTCTGTGGCGTTGGGTTCGAATCCCGAATCAGGCATAGAATTTTTTCTTGCATAAGGAAAGTTAATTACTCCACTCGAATTCATCAGCTATGTTTACCTTGTAGCTTATTACGCGAACAAGGGTACCGGAAAGTGACTCCCTGCTATCTGAATTCTACACCAATAGTTGAGTTGTAGTCTATTACGAGCACAAGACGTTGGGTCTGCTCAAGATAGTGGAGAGCAATATCAACGAGCACACGTCAAGGTATTCGCCCACTACACGGCGCCGCGCCGCGCAGCGCAGCCGAGAAGAAATTTCCGTGGTCTGCTTCTTGTGAAATGAAATGGCTTAACGCCCACTGCAGGGAGCCGCGCCGCGCCGCGCGGAACAAGCTTGTGGAATTTCCGCACCAGAAGCCCCCAGGTTTCTGGAACGGAACTTTTTCCTTTCGGCGCGCTTGTATGGGCGAGGGTAGAAGGAAGGAATAACGAAAATAATGTGGTTTCGTGGCATTTCGGCAGTCTTCGTGAGTCCTCGTCTAGTGCCAGCACGCTCGTACCTTCACGCGGTTAGTGGTATTGTGCACTGTACGCCTTTCTCGGCGAAAGGTGATATTATTTTCTTGCTCTACACGCGGCTTTTTTTATTTGCTTGTTGCTTCACGTCGCACCGACACAGATAGGTCTTATGGCGAGGATGGGACAGTAAAGGGGTAGGAGTAGGAAGGAAGTGGCCTTAATTAAAGCACAGCCCCAGCATTTGCCCGGTGTGAAAATGGGACACAACGGAAAACCATCTTTAGTGCTGCCGACAGTGGGGTTCGGACCTACTATCTCCCAAACACTAGATACTGTCCGCACTTAAGCGACTGCAGCTATAGAACTCGGTACACACGGCTTAACTAGGTTCAATAGTTCATAGAATTTTTCTTGGGACATACGAAAGCAGGGGGAAAATTTACTTCGGTTCTTTAGTAGATCAGGAAATAAATGGTGAAACTCTCCGTACGTTTCCCTTTTCTCATGAATGTTGTGGACCCAAACTTTTCTTTCGCGTTTTTCTTCTTCCTCATTTGCAAATATCGCAACCGCAAATAATAAGTCCTCCTCGGAACTGGAACTCATATTTCTGTGTGAGCTGCACTTCCCCAACTGGAGAGAGGCGGCGCGTTGAGTTGTGCTGTATGGGCGAAGTCTCGGAAAATGGCCCGTGGAATGTTCCACAAGCTTGTTCTGCGCGGCGCGGCGCGGTTCCCTACAGTGGGCGATTACCCTCCAGTATAAGGCGATACTTTCAGGTCACAGTCCACTTCTGTGGGATCGAATCCCACTTCAGCAATCGACACTTTTCTTGGATAAGGAACTTTAGTTACTCCACTCGAATTCATCAGCTATGTTTGCCTGCTTTCTTATTACGCGAACAAGTCGTTGGGTCCGCTTTGTGAAGGCGGAGAGGAATAGCAACACTAGCCTGAATGGCCGATTGGTCTACGGAGCTGCCCTACGATCGCAGTCCACTTCTTTAGGCGTGGGATGAAATCCCGCTTCTCAGGCGGATTTTCTTCTAGCATACCGGAAAGTGACTCCTTCCCGTATGAATTCTACACCAACACTTGAGTTTTAGTTTATTACGAGAGCAAGACGTTGGGTCTCCTTAAGATAGCGGAGAGCAACATCAATTGCCATTGTCAGGGTGGCACCGAGCGTTATAAAGTGCTGCCTTCTGGTCGCAGTCCACTTCATTGCCTGTGGGTTCATATCGAAATACTGACGCAGCATTTTTCTAGCATACCGGAAACTGGCTCCTTCCTCTCTAAATTCTACACCAATATAGACTTGAAGCTTATTACGCGAGCAAGTCCTTGGGTCTGCTTAAGATAGCGGAGAGCAACATGAACGAGCGTATATAAAGGTGGCCGAACGGTATAAGGCCCTGGTTCGAGAAGTGGAGAATCAAAATCAATGTAGACAAATGTAGTGCTACACTATTTACTAAACGCCATCCTGACCCTCCCCCTCCCCTGATGTTTTTCGGCGAAGTCATCAGGTGGACCAATAAAACTAAATATCTAGGTGTCACCCTAGACAGAGGACTCACGTTTGCGGACCACACTAAAACTATCGCTGCGCAAGCTAAAGTGCGCCTTTTCAAAATTATTCCTATGATTAAAGCCGACAATGGGCTCACTCTTGAAAACAGAATCCGCTTGTACAAGACGATGGTTCGACCCATCTTAGAGTATGCCAGTCCTATTTGGGGCATCGCAGCCAAGTCTCACCTGTCGACAGTGCAGCGCGTGCAGAATCGTGCGCTGCGTTGCCTGACAGGTGCTCAATGGTTTGAGCGGAACGCTGACCTCCATGACACACTACAACTCTCCACCCTCACAACTAGGATAGAACGTGCAGCACACCAATTTTATAGCAAACTCCATCTCAGTTCCAACCCCCTCATTACTGATCTGGGGAATTATGATACGGACGGTCTTCGCTATCGCAGACCAAAAGATGCCCTCAATGTAACAACTTAGAACCCCCTCTCACCCTACTGGGTGCAGGCCATATCCTGGCCAATCAGATCCATACACAAAAGTCCACACACTTCACACAGTAATGCAGTCTCGGTAGCACATATCACGAAATAGCACTCAAGGCCGTTACAGGCCGATGGGCTACAATCACTCATCGGTCCTCGTGACCAATGAGATTTGTGGTCTTCTTAAGGCGCTTCAGTGGGCTTGGGATTGGGCCTGGGTTCGAATCCCAATTCAGACATCGCGTTTTTTCTTGGATAAGGAAGTTTAATTATTCCACTCGAATTCGTCAGCTATGTTTGCCTTGGTCCGCCTCTGTGGTGTAGTGGTTAGCGTGATTAGCTGCCACCCCCGGAGGCCCGGGTTCGATTCCCGGCTCTGCCACGAAATTTGAAAAGTGGTACGAGGGCTGGAACGGGGTCCACTCAGCCTCGGGAGGTCAACTGAGCAGAGGTGGGTTCGATTCCCACCTCAGCCATCCTGGAAGTGGTTTTCCGTGGTTTCCCACTTCTCCTCCAGGCGAATGCCGGGATGGTACCTAACTTAAGGCCACGGCCGCTTCCTTCCCTCTTCCTTGCCTATCCCTTCCAATCTTCCCATCCCTCCACAAGGCCCCTGTTCAGCATAGCAGGTGAGGCCGCCTGGGCGAGGTACTGGTCATACTCCCCAGTTGTATCCCCCGACCAAGAGTCTGAAGCTCCAGGACACTGCCCTTGAGGCGGTAGAGGTGGGATCCCTCGCTAAGTCCGAGGGAAAAACCGAACCTGGAGGGTAAACAGATGATGATGATGATGATGATGATGTTTGCCTTGAAGCTTATTCCGCGAACAAGTCGCTGGTTCCGCATTGTGAAGGCGGACAGGAACAGCAACAAAAGCCTGAATGGCCGACTGGTCTACGGAGCTGCCCTACGGTCGCAGTCCACTTCTTTAGGCGTGGGATGGAATCCCGCTTTTCAGGCGGATTTTCTTCTAGGATACCGGGAAGTGACTCCTTCCCGTCTAAATTCTACACCAACACTTGAGTTTTAGTTTCTTACGAGCGCATGACGTTGCTTCTGCTCAAGATAGTGGAGAGCAATATCAAAGAGCACATTTCAGGGTGGCCGAGCAGTATAAGGCGACACGTTCAGGTCATAGCCCACTTCTGTGGGATCGAATCCCACTCCAGAGATCGATATTTGTCTCGGATAAGGAACTTTAATTACTCCACTCGAATTCATCAGCTATGTTGGACTGGTTTCTTATTACGCGAACAAGTCGTTGGGTCCTCTTTGTTAAGGCGGAGAGGAACAGCAACCAATGCCTGAATGCCCGGCTCTTCTACGGCCCTGCTCTCCGATCGCAGTCGATTTCCAACCGCTTCTCACGCGGATTTTTTTCTAGGATACCGGAAAGTGACGCCCGCCTATCTGAATTCTACACGAATACTTGCGTTGTAACTCATTATGCGCGCAAGAAAGCGGTGAGCAAGATCCGCAGTACATGTCAGGGTTGTGCAGTGGTATAAAATTCTGCTCTCTGGTCGCAGTCCACTTCTGTGGGCGTTGGTTCGAACCAACTTCACATCACGCTTTTTTTCCTGGATAATGAAAGTGAATTACTCCACTGTAATTCATCTTCTATGCTCGCCATGTAGCTTAATCCGTGAACAAGTCGTTGAGTTGTTCAGGAAAAGCAGAGAGAAACTGCAACACATGCCTGAAAGTCGGGCTGGTCTACGGTGCCGGGTTAATGTCGAAGTCCACTTTTGTAGGCGTCCGTTCGAATCCCTTTACGCAGTCCACTCTTGTGGCCTCAGGTTCGAATCCTGCATCTGACATAGCTTCTTCTCTTTGATCATGGAAACTGGAATAAACCACTCTTAATTCACCACCAATACTTAACATGTAGCGTATTATGAGAACAATCGTAGGGTCCGCTTTGAGGAGGCGGAGAGGAACAGCAACACAAGTCTGAATGGCCGACTGTTCTACGGAGCTGATCGCCGGTCGCAGTCCACTTCTTAAGGCGTGTTATCAAATGCCGCTGCTCACGCGAATTTTTATCTAGGATACCGGAAGGTGACTCCCTCTTGTCTGAATTCTAAAACAATACCTGAGTTTTAGTTTATTACGAGCGCAAGACGTTGGGTCTGCTTAAGATAGCGGAGAGCAACATCAAATACCATTGTCAGGGTAGTACCGAGCGGTCGCAGTCCACTTCTTTGTCCGTGGGTTCATATCAAAATACTGACGCAGCATTTCTTCTTGGATACCGAAAACTGACTCCTTCCTCCCTGAATTCCACACCAATATTGAGTTGTAGCTTAATTGCGAGCAAGTCGATGGGTTTGCTTATGATAGCGGAGAGCAACATCAACGAGCACTTGTCAGGGTAGCCGTGAGGTATAAGGCGCTGCTTTCAGGAAACACCCCAATTGATGGGGCTAGGGTTCGAATCCCACTTCAGACATCGCTTTTTTTTCTTGCATAAGGAAGTTTAATTACTCCACACGAATTCATCAGCTATGTTTGCCTTGTAGCTTATTACGCGAATAAGTCGTTGGGTCCTCTTTGTGAAGGCGGAGAGGAACAGCAACACAAGCCTGAATGGCCGACTGGTCTACGGCGCTGCTGTCTTGTCGCAGTCCACTTCTGTAGGCGTGTGCTCAAATCCCACTTATGATGCAGCTTTTTCTCTTGGATCCCCGAAACGGACTCCATCTTGTCTGAATTCTACGCCAACACTTGTGTGGTAGTTTATTACGCGCGCAAGACGTTGCGTCTGGTTAAGATACCGGAGAGCAACATCAAATGCCATTGTCAGGCTGGCACAGAGCGTTATAAAGTGCTGCTTTGTGGTCGCAATCCACTCGTTTGTCCGTGGGTTCAATACGAAATTCTGACGCAGCATTTTTCTGGGATACCGGAAACAGACTCCCTCCTCTCTGAATGCTAAACCAATACTGACTTGTAGCTTAGTACGCGAACCAGTCTTTGGGTCCGCTTTGTGAAGACGGGGAGGAACAGCAACTCAAGCCTGAATGGCCGACTGGTCTACGGCGCTGCTCTCTGGTCTCAGTCCATTTCTTATGCATGGGATCAAATCACGCTTCTCACGCGGATTTTCAGCTAAGATAACCGGAAAGTCACTCACTCCGGTCTGAATTCTACACCAATGCTTGTGTTTTAGTTTATTACGAGCACAAGACGTTGGGTCTGCTTAAGATAGCGGAGAGCAACATCAAATGCCATTATCAGGTTGGCACCGAACGTTATAATGTGCTGCTTCCTAGTCGCAGTCCACTTCTTTGTCCGTGGGTGCACGTCGAAATTCTGCCACAGCATTTTTCTGCGATATCGGAAACTGACTCCCTCCTCTCTGAATTCTGCACCAATACTGACTTGTAGCTTATTACGCGAACAAGTCTTTGGGTTTGCTTATGATAGCGGAGAGCAACGTCAACGAGCACATATCAGGGTGGCTGAGCGGTGTAAGGCACTCCGATCAGTTCGCAGCCCACATCTGTGGACCTGGGTTCGAATCCGAAATCTGACATAGCTTTGTTTCTTGCATTAAGACGTTTAAATACTCCACTCGAATTCATCAGCTATGTTTGCCTTGCAGCTTATTACGCGAACTAGTCGCTGGGTCCTCTTTGTGAAGGCGGAGAGGAACAGCAACAAAAGCATGACTGGCCGTCTCTTCTACGACGCTGCTCTCCGATCGCAGTCGATTTCAAACCGCTTCTCACGCGGATTTTTTTCTAGGATACCGGAAAGTGACGCCCTCCTATCTGAATTCTACACCAATACTTGCGTTGTAACTCAGTACGCGCGCAAGAAAGCGGTGAGCAAGATCCGCAGTGCATGTCATGGTTGTGCAGTGGTATAAAATTCTGCTCTCTGGTCGCAGTTCACTTCTGTGGGCGATGGTTCGAACCAACTTCACATAACGCTTTTTTTCTTGGATAATTAAATTGAATTACTCCACTGTAATTCATCATCTATGCTCGCCTTGTATATTAATCCGCGAACAAGTCGTTGAGTTGCTCAGGAAAAGCAGAGCCTAGCGGTATAAAGCGCTGCGATGTGTTCCCAGTCCACTCCAGTGGGCACTGGTTCGAATCCTGTTACTCACTTATTTTCTTTTCTTGGATTAAGCCACTCTGAATTCACCACCAGTACTTGAACTTTCGCGTTATAGGAGAACAAATCTTTTGGGCCGCCTCGACAAGGCGGAGAGGAACAGCAACACAAGCCTGAACGGCGGTCATATCTACGGCGTGGCTCTCAGGTCGAAGTCCAATCTTTAGGCGTGGGTTCAAATCCCACTTATGACGCAGCTGTCTTTCTTGGAAACCTGAAACTGACTCCCTCCTGTCTGAATTCTACGACAACACTTGTGTTGAAGTTTATTACGCGCACATGACGTTGCGTGTGGTTAAGATAGCGGAGAGCAACATCAAATGCCATTGTCACGGTGGCACCGAGCGGTATAAAGTGTTGCTTTCTGGTCGCAGTCCATTAGTTTTTCCGTGGGTTCATTACGAAATTCTGACGCAGCATTTTTCTGGCATACCGGAAACTGGCTTCTTCCTCTCTAAATTCTACACCAATATTGACTTGTAGCTTATTACGCGAGCAAGTCCTTGGGTCTGCTTAAGATAGCGGTTAGCAACGTCAACGAGCATATATAAAGGTGGCTGAACGGTATAGGGCGCTTCAGTGGGATTGGGATTGGACCTGGGTTCGAATCCCGCTTGAGACATTGCTTCTTTTTCTTGGATAACGATGTTTAATTACTCCACTCGAATTCATCATTTATGTTTGCCTTGTAGCTTATTCCGCGAACAAGTCGTTGGGTACTCTTTGTGAAGGCGGAGAGGAACAGCAACACAAGCCTGAATGGCCGACTGGTCTACGGCGCTGCTGTCTTGTCGTAGTCCACTTCTTTAGGCGTGTGCTCAATTCCCACTTATGATGCAGCTTGTTTTCTTGGATACCCGAAACGGACTGCCTCCTGTCTGAATTCTACACCAACACTTGTGTTGTAGTTTATTACGCGCGCAAGACGTTGGGTCTGCTTAAGATAGCGGAGAGCAACATCAAATGCCATTGTCAGGGTAGTACCGAGCGGTCGCAGTCCACTTCTTTGTCCGTGGGTTCATATCGAAATACTGACGCAGCATTTTTCTGGCATACCGGAAACTGACTCCTTCCTCTCTAAATTCTACACCAATATTGACTTGTAGCATATTACGCGAGCAAGTCGTTGGGTCTGCTTAAGACAGCGGAGAGCAACATCAACGAGCACTTGTCAGGGTGGCCGAACGGTATAAGGCACTTCAGTGGGCTTGGGATCGGTCTAGGGTTCGAATCCCACTTCAGACATAGCTTTTTTTCTGGATAAGGAAGTTTAATTATTCCACTCGAATTCATCAGCTATGTTTGCCTTGTAGGTTATTACGCAACAACTCTTTGGGTCGGCTTTCTGAAGGCGGAGAGGAACAGAAACACTAGCTTGAATGCCCGACCGATCTACGGCGCGGCTCTCCGGTCGCAGTCCACTTCTTTACGCGTGGGATGAAATCCATCTTCTCATGCGGATTTTTTTCTAGGATACCGGAAAGTGACTCCCTGCTGTCTGAATTCTACGCCAATACTTGAGTTGTAGTCTATTACGAGCGCAAGGGGTTGGGTCTGCTTAAGATAGCGGAGAGCAACATCAAATGCCATTGTCAAGGTGGCACCGAGCGTTATAAAGTGCTGCTTTCTGGTCGCAGTCCACTTCTTTGTCCGTAGGTTCATATCGAAATTCTGACGCAGCATTTATTCTGGGATACCGGAAACTGACTCCTTCCTCTCTGAATACTACACCAATATTGACTTGTAGCTTATTACGCGAGCAGGTCGCAGGGTCTGCTTAAGATGTTGTTGTTTGAGTCATCAGTCCATAGACTGGTTTGATGCAGCTCTCCATGCCACCCTATCCTGTGCTAACCTTTTCATTTCTACGTAACTATTGCATCCTGCATCTGCTCTAATCTGTTTGTCATATTCATACCTTGGTCTACCCCTACCGTTCTTGCCACCTACACTTCCTTCAAAAACCAACTGAACAAGTCCTGGGTGTCTTAAGATGTGTCCTATCATTCTATCTCTTCTTCTCGTCAAATTTAGCCAAGTCGATCTCCTCTCACCAATTCGATTCAGTATCTCTTCATTCGTGATTCGATCTATCCACCTCACCTTCAGCATTCTTCTGTAACACCACATTTCAAAAGCTTCTATTCTCTTTCTTTCTGAGCTAGTTATCGTCCATGTTTCACTTCCATACAATGCCACGCTCCACACAAAAGTCTTCAAAAACATCTTTCTAATTCCGATATCAATGTTTGAAGTGAGCAAATTTCTTTTCTTAAGAAAGCTCTTCCTTGCTTGTGCTAGTCTGCATTTTATGTCCTCCTTACTTCTGCCATGGTTGGTTATTTTACTACCCAAGTAACAATATTCATCTACTTCCTTTAAGACTTCGTTTCCTAATCTAATATTTCCTACATCACCTGCCTTCGTTCGACTGCACTCCATTACTTTTGTTTTGGACTTATTTATTTTCATCTTGTACTCCTTACCTAAGACTTCATCCATACCATTCAGCAACTTCTCGAGATCTTCTGCAGTCTCAGATAAAATAACAATATCATCGGCAAATCTCAAGGTTTTGATTTCCTCTCCTTGGACTGTGATTCCCTTTCCAAATTTCTCTTTGATTTCCTTTACTGCCTGTTCTATGTAAACATTGAAAAGGAGAGGGGACAAACTGCAACCTTGCCTCACTCCTTTCTGGATTGCTGCTTCTTTTTCAAAGCCCTCGATTCTTATCACTGCAGACTGATTTTTATACAGGTTGTAGATAATTCTTCGTTCTCGGTATCTGATCCCTATCATCTTCAGAATCATAAATAGCCTGGTCCAATCAACATTATCGAATGCCTTTTCTAGATCTACGAATGCCATGTACGTGGGCTTGTCCTTCTTGATTCGATCCTCTAAGATCAGACGTAAAGTCAGGATTGCTTCACGTGTTCCTACATTTCTTCTGAAGCCAAATTGATCTTCCCCCAACTCAGCTTCAACTTGTTTTTCCATTCTTCTGTAAATAATACGTGTTAACATTTTGTAGGCATGAGATACTAAACTAATAGTGCGGTAGTTTTCACACCTGTCAGCACCGGCTTTCTTGGGGATAGGTATAACAACATTCTGCCGAAAATCGGATGGGACTTCTCCTGTCTCATACATCTTGCACACTAAATGAAATAACCTTACCATGCTGGTTTCTCCTAAGGCAGTCAGTAATTCAGAGGGAATATCATCAATTCCAGGTGCCTTGTTCCTATTTAGGTCACTCACAGCTCTGTCAAACTCTGACCTCAAAATTGGGTCTCCCATTTCATCAGCATCAACAGCCTCTTCATGTTCCAGAACCAAATTATCTACATCGTTACCTTGATACAACTGTTGGATATGCTCCTGCCATCTTTCTGCTTTGTCTTCTTTCCCTAGAAGTGGCTTTCCATCTGAGCTCTTAATATTCATGCACCTAGATTTCCTTTCTCCAAAGGTTTCCTTGATTTTCCTGTATGCAGCATCTACCTTTCCCAGGACCATACAGCCTTCGACATCCTTGCACTTCTCCTTCAGCCATTCTTCCTTAGCTACCTTGCACTTTCTATCCACTTCATTCTTTAATCGCCTGTATTTTTTTCTGCCCTCTTCATTTCTAGCATTCTTGTATTTTCGTCGTTCATCAATCAGGTCTAGTATCTCCTGAGTTATCCACTGATTCTTAGTTGATCTTTTCTTCCTTCCTAACATTTCTTCAGCAACCCTACTGACTTCATTTTTCATGACTCTCCACTCTTCCTCTACTGTGTTTCCTTCGGCCTTTTCATTTAGTCCTTGTGCAACATGTTCCTTGAAACAATCCCTCACACTCTTTTCTTTCAACTTGTCTAGATCCCATCTTTTTGCATTCCTTCCTTTCTTCAATTTCTTCAATTTCAGATGGCATTTCATGACCAACAAGTTGTGGTCAGAGTCCACGTCTGCTCCTGGGAAAGTTTTGCAATCCAACACCTGGTTTCTGAATCTCTGCCTAATCATAATGAAGTCTATTTGATACCTTCCAGTGTCTCCAGGTCTCGTCCACGTATACAGCCGTCGTTTGTGGTGTTTGAACCAAGTATTGGCGAGGACTAAATTATGGTCAGTGCAGAATTCAACCAGCCGACTTCCTCTTTCGTTCCTTTGTCCCAATCCAAATTCTCCTACTGTGCTACCTTCTCTTCCTTGGCCTACCACTGCGTTCCAGTCTCCCATCACAATTAGATTCTCGTCACCTTTGACATATTGTATTAAATCTTCTATCTCCTCATATATTCTTTCAATTTCTTCATCATCCGCTGAACTAGTAGGCATATAGACCTGCACTATTGTGGTGGGCATTGGTTTGGTGTCTATCTTGGCGACAATAATTCTTTCACTATGCTGGTCGTAGTAGCTTATCCGCTGCCCTATTTTCTTATTCATTATTAAACCAACTCCTGCATTCCCCCTGTTTGATTTCGTGTTGATAATTCGGTAGTCGCCTGACCAAACATCCTGTTCTTCCTGCCAACGTACTTCACTTATACCAACTACATCTAAGTTTAGCCTATCCATCTCCCTTTTCAGATTCTCTAACCTACCACAACGATTCACACTTCTAACATTCCACGCTCCGACTCGCAGAATGTCAGTATCCATCTTCCTGATGATCGCCCCCTCTCGTGTAGTCCCCACCCGGAGATCCGAATGGGGGACTAGTTTACCTCCGGAATATTTTACCCGGGAGGAAGCCATCATCAGTACATCATTCATACAGAGAGAGCTGCATGTCCTCGGGAGGTGGTTACGGCTGTAGTTTCCCGTTGCTTTCAGCCGTGTAGCAGTATCAACACAGCTAAGCCATATTGAGTATTATTACAAGGCCGTATCAGTCAATCATCTAGACTGCCACCCTTGCAACTACCGAAAGGCTGCTACCCCCCTTTCGATGAACCATTCGTTAGTCTGGTCTCTCAACAGATACCCATCCGATATGGTTGCACCTGCGGCTCGGCTATCTGCATCATTGGGACACGCAAGCCTCCCCACCGCGGCAAGGTCACATGGTTCGCAGAGGAGAGCTTAAGATAGCGGAGAGCAACATCAACGAGCAAAAATCAAGGTGGCCGTTCGGTATTAGGCGCTTCAGTGTGCTCGGCAAGTTGATTGGGGTTCGAATCCCACTTCTGACGTCACTTTTTTTCTTGGATAACGTTGTTTAATTACTCCACTCGAATTCAACCTTTATGTTTGCCTTGAAGCTTATTCCGCGAACAAGTCGCTGGTTCCACTTTGCGTAGGCGGAGAGCAACAGCAACACAAGCCTGAATGGCCGACTGGTGTACGAAACTGATCGCCGGTCGCAGCCAATTCTTTACGCGTGGGATCAAATCCCGCTTCTCACGAGGGTTATTTTCTAGGATACCGGAAAGTGACTCCCTCCTGTCTGAATTCTACACTAATACTTGAGTTGTAGTTTATTACGAGCGCAAGACGTTCGCTCTGGTTAAGATAGCGGAGAGCAACATCAAATGCCATTGTCAGGGTAGTACCGAGCAGTCGCCGACCACTTCTTTGTCCGTAGGTTCATATCGAAATTTTGGCGCAGCATTTTTTCTCGGATACCGGAAGCTGACTCCCTCCTTTCATAATTCTACACCAATATTACTTGTAGGTTATTACGCGAGCAATTCGTTGGGTCTGCTTAACATAGCGGACAGCAACGTGAACGACCACATGTCGGGGTCGCCGAGCAGTGTAAGGCGATGCGTTCAGGTCGCAGCCCAATTCTGAGGGCTTGGGTTCGAATCCCAATTCAGACATCGCTCTTTTCCTTGGATAAGGAAGTTTAATTATTAAACTCGAATTCATCAGCTATGTTTGCCTTTGTAGCTTATTACGCGAACAAGTACACCGGAAAGTGACTCCCTGCTATCTGAATTCTACACCAATACTTGAGTTGTACTCTATTACGAGCGCAAGACTTTGGGTCTGCTGAAGATAGCGGAGAGCAACATCAAATGCCATTGTCAGGTTGGCACCGAACGTTATAAAGTGCTGCTTCCTGGTCGCAGTGCACTTCTTTGTTCGTGGGTGCACGTCGAAATTCTGCCACAGCATTTTTTCTGCGATATCTGCACCAATACTGACTTGTAGCTTATTCACTGTCTGGCCATGCTTGCCATGCTACGGTATCCGAGTAGATCGTACAGCCAGGAACTCGACGCCGAGTGTTGGGTGGCGGAAAATAACCTGACTCCCCACAAGAGCCAACGGCTTTGGGCGGATGAGCTCTTGTGGGAGGGTAATGGGCCCTCAGCAGAGGAAATGCTGCTGAAATACCATTGAGCTGCAGCGTCTGTACCCCAGAGGGGCGGCTGCAAAAGTCGTCTCTTCTCCAGGTTATGAGCGGCCTAATTATATGCTGGCAGTAGCTATAAAATGCCCTCAACGACAGACGAAGCGACCCGTCGGTTGAGGAATCATTTGTCGCATCTATGGCTACGTCTCTTCTAAATTCGGAACATACTAGGGCGTCCCCTCAAAGCGACGCGCGCCACTTACGCCCGAGTGACGTGATAAATGAGCAAGGGTTACCTACTCATGGACGGGGTAGGCTAAAGAAGCTAGTTCAACCCAAACAACTACTGAGATTTGCTACTCTCAATATTGGTACGTTGACAGGCCGACATCGTGAACTAGCAGAAATGCTTAAAAACAGACGTGTCAACATTGCCTGCATCCAGGAAACCAAGTGGAAAGGTTCAAAGGCAAAAGAAATAGGAGATGGCTACAAACTCATCTATCATGGTACCAGTACACGAAATGGTGTAGCAATAGTCGTCGACCAGAACTACTGCAACAATGTCACCAGTGTCAACAGGGTGTCAGATAGGCTTATGTCTATCAAGATTGACTCAACTTCCATCACTGCCCACATTGTATCTTGCTATGCACCTCAAACTGGATGCACTGAGGATGAGAAGGATGAATTTTGGAACAGTCTGGATGCCCTCCTTCGAGCAATTCCCCAGGATGAGTCCATTATTCTTGGAGGAGATTTAAATGGACATGTCGGGTCTCACAAAGAAGGATATATGCGATGCCATGGAGGACATGGGTTTGGTGTGCGAAACGATGATGGATGTCGGATACTCGATTGCGCAGAGGCTCATGATCTGATTGTTACCAACACATATTTTAAAAAGAGGCCAACACATCTGGCTACTTATACAAGCGGTGGTCATGCTACTCAGATTGATTATTGGCTAATCCGTCAACAAGATTTTAAGCTGGTAACGGACACTACCGCCTCTGTGGTGTAGTGGTTAGCGTGATTAGCTGCCATCCCCGGAGGTCCGGGTTCGATTCCCGGCTCTGCCACGAAATTTCAAAAGTGGTACGAGGGCTGGAACGGGGTCCACTCAGCCTCGGGTGGTCAACTGAGTAGAGGTGGGTTCGATTCCCACCTCAGCCATCCTGGAAGTGGTTTTCCGTGGTTTCCCAGTTCTCCTCCAGGCAAATGCCGGGATGGTACATAACTTAAGGCCACGGCCGCTTCCTTCCCTCTTCCTTGTCTATCCCTTCCAATCTTTCCCATCCCCCGCAAGGCCCCTGTTCAGCATAGCAGGTGAGACCGCCTGGGCTAGGTACTGGTCATTTCCCCAGTTGTATCCCACGACCAAGAGTCTGAAGCTCCAGGACACTGCCCTTGAGGCGGTAGAGGTGGTATTCCTCGCTGAGTCCGAGGGAAAAACCGAACCTGGAGGGTAAACAGATGATGATGATGGACGGACACTAAAGTAATTCCGTATGACAGCATTGCCCCTCAACACCGATTGCTTGTCCTCGATATTCGTAGCAATGTTACACAACCCAAACCTAAACCTAAGACTGGGCCTGACCGAATTAAGTGGTGGCGGATGAATGCCCAACGAAACGAGTTGATGACAGCCTTGGCAAACTTCTCCGTGAAGTCCGATCAATCGGTTCAAGACATGTGGAAAGATGCTGTGGAACAAATACATCAGGCGGCGACAAAAACGTTGGGAAAAACCATACCCGGGCGAAAATATATTGATAAACAAACCTGTTGGTGGACAGACGAAGTCAAGCAAGCAATCAAGGAGAAAAAGATAGCCTACAAGACTTGGTGGAACTCACGTCTTGATACTGATCTTCAGCAATATCGGTACCTGAAATCTGCAGCAAAAAGAGTTGTAGCTGCAGCAAAGGACCATTATTACCAGTCACTATACGACCAGCTCGACACACCATCAGGAGAAAACAATATATATCGTCTTGCTAAGTCCCGTCACCGTTCAACTCAGGACATTGGACACGTAATGCACATCAAGGGAGCCGACGCCAAACTGCTACGAGATCTACAATCCATTCTCCAGCGTTGGGCAGATTACTTTAGTAACATCAGCAACAAAGAATTTACGCATCCACCAATTTCTAGTCCTGATCCTATCGTAGGCCCTGTTCCCTCAATTACATCCGAGGAAGTAATACTTGCCATTAGCAAAATGAAAAATGGAAAAGCAACTGGTCCAGATGACTTACCAGCGGAAATCTGGAAAATGCTCGGAAAGCCTGCTTCGGAGTTCCTTGTCTCACTCTTCAACCAAATCATCGCCGAGAAACAGCTTCTACACACATGGACAACTAGCACAACAGTTCCAATCTGGAAGGGAAAAGGAGATGTGAGTGATTGCTCGACCTATCGCCCTATACGACTCCTCTGTCATACTTTCAAGATCTTTGAACGTGTACTTGACAGCAGACTCAGATGTATTGTCTCTGTAACACCAAACCAGTGTGGATTTGTTAAGGGATGCAGTACCATCGATGCAATCCATGCCACACGCCTCTTGATGGAAAAGCACAGAGAGCGACAGAAGAGTGTACACATGGCATTTCTAGACCTAGAAAAGGCCATCCCATACGAACTTATTTGGCGAGCTCTTCGCTGCCATGGCGTCCCTGAAGAGTATGTAAGCTGGGTGCAACTTCTGTATCGCAATTCGACTAGTGTTGTCCGGAGTCCTGCTGGAATCTCTCCGCCTTTCGATATCACTGTGGGTGTTCATCAAGGTTCTGCCCTTTCACCATTGCTATTCATCCTCTGCATGGATACGGCAACAGCTGACATACAGACTTCACATCCCTGGATCCTTCTTTATGCCGATGATGTGGTACTTGCACAAGAAACCCGTCCTGAACTCCAGCATCAGGTTCAAACGTGGAAGGACAGACTGGCTGAAAATGGATTGCACCTCAATATCCAGAAGACAGAATACCTGGAATGTGGCCCCCAAACCAGAGGTACCATAAGTATCAGTGAAGAAGACCTCCAGAAGACCATGCAATTTAAGTACTTAGGATCCGTCGTCACCTCAAACTGTGACACCACTCCTGATACTTGGATGAGGGTAAATGCAGCTTGGCTCAAGTGGAGGCAGGTCACTGGAGTCCTCTGTGATAAAAAGATGCCTCAATATCTAAAGGCAAAAGTTTATAAGAGTTTGGTACGGCCAGCAGCGATCTATGGGACTGAATGTCGCCCTATGACGTAACAACAGGAGCAAATGTTGACAACCATGGAGATGAAGATGCTTCGATGGTCCATGGTGCTGACCCGATGTGACCACACAAGGAACACGGACGTCCGGCAAAGGTTTGGTGTCGCGCCCATCATAGACAAAGTGAGGGAAGCCCGTCTCCGCTGGTACGGCCACGTCATGAGAAAACAGGACGACTCAGTTGCCAAAACAGCGCTCCACATCAACCCAGAGGGAACAAGACCACGAGGAAGACCGGCAAAGAGATGGACTGACAACATCAGTGCAGACACTAGAAGATGTCAACGACAGACAGAAATGGAGGAGATGTAGCAAAGCAGCAGACCCTGCAAGTCGGGATTAATGCTAAGAAAGAGAGAGACTGACTTGTAGCTTATTACGTGAACTAGACTTTGGGTTTGCTTATGATAGCGGAGAGCAACATCAACGAGCACATATCAGGGTGTGCGGGCGGTTTAAGGCAATCTGTTCAGTTCGCAGCCCACTTCTGTGGGCTTGGGTTCGAATCCGAAATCGGACATAGTTTTTTCTTGCATAAAGAAGTTTAATTACTCCACTCGAATTCATCAGCTATGTTTGCCTTGTAGCTTATTACTCGAATAAGTCGCTGGGTCCTCTTTGTGAAGGCGGAGATTAACAGCAACACAAGTCTGAATGGCCGACTGGTCTACGGCGCTGCTGTCTTGTCTTGTCGCAGTCCACTTCTTTAGGCGTGTGCTCAAATCCCACTTATGATGCAGCTTTTTTTCTTGGATACCCGAAACGGAATCCCTGAATTCTGCGCCAACACTTGAGTTGTAGTTATATTACGCGCGCAAGCAACAAGGCAAACATAAATGATGAATTCGAGTGGAGTAATTAAACATCGTTATCCAAGAAAAAAAGCGATGTCTGAAGTGGGATTCGAACCGAAGCCCACAGAAGAAGTTCGCTTCCTGAACGCAGCGCCTTATACCGCTCGGCCACCCTCATATGTGCTCGTTAATGTTGCTCTCCGCTATCATTAGCAAACCCAAAGACTTGTTCGCGTAATAAGCTACAAGTCAGTATTGGTGCAGAATTCAGAGAGGAGGGAGTCAGTTGCGTCTGGTTAAGATACCGGAGAGCAACATCAAATGCCATTGTCAGGGTGGCACCGAGCGTTATAAAGTGCTGCTTTGTGGCCGCAATCCACTCGTTTGTCCGTGGGTTCATATCGAAATTCTGACGCAGCATTTTTTCTGGGATACCGGAAACTGACTCCCTCCTTTCTGAATTCTAAACCAATGCTGACTTGTAGCTTATTAAGCGAACAAGTCGTTGGGGCTGCTTATGATAGCGGAGAGCAACATCAACGAGTAAATGTCAGGGTCGCCGAGCGGTTTAAGGCGGCTTAGTGGGCTTGGGAAGTGGCTTGGGTTCGAATCCCACTTCAGTAATCGCTTTTTTCTTGGATAACGACGTTTAATTTCTACACTCGAATTCATCATTTACGTTTGCCTTGAAGCTTATTCCGCGAACAAGTCGCTGGTTCCGCTTTGTGAAGGCGGAGAGGAACAGCAACACAAGCCTGAATGGCCGACTGTTCTACGGAGCTGATCGCCGGTCGCAGTCCACTTCTTAAGGCGTGGGATCAAATCCCGCTTCTCACGCGAATTTTTATCTAGGATACCGGAAGGTGACTCCCTCCTGTCTGAATTCTAAAACAATCATCATCATCATCATCATCATCATCTGTTTACCCTCCAGGTTCGGTTTTTCCCTCGGACTTAGCGAGGGATCCCACCTCTACCGCCTCAAGGACAGTGTCCTGGAGCTTCAGACTCTTGGTCGGGGGATACAACTGGGGAGTATGACCAGTACCTCGCCCAGGCGGCCTCACCTGCTATGCTGAACAGGGGCCTTGTGGAGGGATGGGGAAGATTGGAAGGGATAGGCAAGGAAGAGGGAAGGAAGCGGCCGTGGCCTTAAGTTAGGTACCATCCCGGCATTCGCCTGGAGGAGAAGTGGGAAACCACGGAAAACCACTTCCAGGATGGCTGAGGTGGGAATCGAACCCACCTCTACTCAGTTGACCTCCCGAGGCTGAGTGGACCCCGTTCCAGCCCTCGTACCACTTTTCAAATTTCGTGGCAGAGCCGGGAATCGAACCCGGGCCTCCGGGGGTGGCAGCTAATCACGCTAACCACTACACCACAGAGGCGGACTCTAAAACAATACTTGAGTTTTAGTTTATTACGAGCGCAAGACGTTGGGTCTGCTTAAGATAGCGGAGAGCAACATCAAATGCCATTGTCAGGGTAGTACCGAGCGGTATAAATTGCATCTTTCTGGTCGCAGTCTACTTCTTTGTCCGTGGGTTCATATCGAAATTTTGACGCAGCATTTTTTCTGGGATACCGGAAGCTGACTCCCTCATATCAGAATTCTACACCAGTATTGACTTGTAGCTTATTGTCCAGCAAGTCGATGGGCCTGCTTATGATAGCGGACAAGCAACATCAACGAGAGCTTGTCAGGGTGGCCGAGCGGTTTATGGCGCTGCGTTCAGGAATCACTCCACTTCTGTGTGCTTGGGGTCGAATCCCACTTCTGACATCACTTTTTTTCTTGGATAACGATGTTTAATTACTCCACTCGAATTCATCATTAATGTTTGCCTTGTAGCTTATTCCGCGAACAAGTCTTTGGTTCCGCTTTGTGAAGGCGGAGAGGAACACCAACACAAGCCTAAAATGCCAACTGTTCTACGGAGCTGATTGCCGGTCGCGGACCACTTCCTTAGGCGTGGAATGAAACCCCGCTTCTCACGCGGATTTTGTTCTAGGATACCGGAAAAGTGACTCCCTCCTCTCTGAATTCTACACCAATACTGACTTGTAGCTTATTACGCGAACAAGTCTTTGGGTTTGCTTATGATAGCGGAGAGCAACATCAACGAGCACATACCAGGGTGGCCGAGCGCTGTAAGGCACTCCGTTGCCTTCGCAGCCCACTTCTGTGGGCTCTGGTTCGAATCCCAAATCAGACATAGCCCCTTTTCTTGCATGATGAAGTTTAATTACTCCACTCGAATTCATCAGCTACGTTTGCCTTGTAGCTTATTACGCGTATAAGTCGTTGGGTCCGCTTTGTGAAGGCGGAGAGGAACAGCAACACAAGCCTGAATGGCCGACTGGTCTACGGTGCTGCTCTCCGGTCGCAGTCGATTTCCAACCGCTTCTCACGCGGATTTTTTTCTCGGATACCGGAAAGGACTCCCTCCTGTCTGAATTCTACACCAATACTTGAGTTGTAGTTTATTACGAGGGCAAGACGTTGGGTCTCCTTAAGATAGGGTAGAGCAACATCAAATGGGATTGTGAGGGTGGCACCGAGCGTTATAAAGTGCTGCTTTCTGGTCGCAGTCCACTTCTCAGTCCGTGGGTTCATATCGAAATACTGACGCAGCATATTTCCTTGCATACCGGAAACTGTCTCCCTCCTCTGTGAAATCTACACCAATATTGACTTGTTGATTATTACGCGCGCAAGACGTTGTGTCTGGTTAAAATAGCGGAGAGCAACATGAAATGCCATTGTCAGGTATAAAGTGCTGCTTTGTGGTCGCAATCCACTCGTTTGTCCGTGGGTTCATATCGAAATCTAATGCAGCATTTTTTTCTGGGATACCGGAAATTGACTCCCTCCTCTCTGAATTCTACACCAATATTGACTTGTAGCTTGTTACCGTGTTTTTGTGGTAGGTAGAGGTGAAAGAAGGTGCGGGGCGTGAACAGGTCTCAGGCTACGAAATTAGAGTGAATTTAAAATTTAACAAGGTTATATTTTCTTTTCAAAATTAAGAAATAACACGAATGGCAGGTACAGAGTAGCAAGGTAACAAATTACAAATACAGTATTCACAAGATTTGGGCTTCGAGCCCCTAACTCACAATTCCTTGGCAATCAGCCCAACCTTACTCCAAAATAAGTTTTAACAGAGGGGCAGAAAACCCCATTCATGCTCAGGAGCACTTGCTACAAATTACCCAGAAAAGCCTCCTCGAGGCATACAACACTCAATTTTCAAAAGGAGCCACTCGCTCTCAACCTTAAGCCTGTCAAAGGTCACACCAAACTCCACCTTCAAGTTGTCCTCTAAGGACATATAGACAGGGGTAACGTACCCAACCTACTGAGGTCTATTAAGTGAGAAAAAGGTTAATTACTTGACCTCTTAAATAACAATTGAGAGGAGGCAATCTGCACTCCTAATACATTTGTTTAAAACCTACTTGGCACTAGGCCATTAATGCAAGGGCTAATCCCATACTAAAGAGGTGACTTTAGAAAAAACAATTTACATTACGTTAAAGAAAAAATAAGTTCACCTCAAAACACTATGAGTGGGAGCTCGAGAGTGTTAAGCACTCTCTATCCCGATATGCAGTTTAAAAGATAGAATGGATACTAAGTGTCTTTACATTTTAAGGAAGGTTACATTATGGAAAAACTTCGGACCCGCCCCGAGAGTTAAACTGCTGAGCCAGCAAGGAAAGAAGTTATTAATCGGCCATTACCTTGTTGTTGACTGCTGCCGAAGAAAGAGGCGCTTCCCGCCCCCTGCTATGTACTTTACACACTAAAAGATGGAACAGAAGTGACACCGAGACCCGAAAATCAGCAGTTTATATACTCTCGCGGAATGTTCGAGGCGTTTTTGGAATGAGAACACCCTCCCATAAGGATTTTATTGGTTCATCAAGAAACCCCCTACACAATACGAAGAAGAAACATATTATTGGTTGAAAATTAATTCGAGAAATTCGGAATTGGCTAAATTCAAAACAAGGGGAAAGAAAGGGTTAATATTGCCAACTTAAACAATGACTAAAAGAAATTTAGCAAAGAACAAACTTTGGAAATTAAATTTTCTCAACAAAAACAGTTCTTTCACTTCGCACTAGGGTGCACCGTTGTAGTTCTTCAGTAGTGTCCTCTAGAAGAGAATGTTCACACTTCTTACTACAAGCAAAACAAAAATACATCGAAAACAACACAGTTCAGAAACTTCAAAATTTCCAAGTAGTGGCATCTTCAGGGTAACTTGAAAATTAATACATAAGACAAAGTTCAGACTTCTCCCAGTAGGGGAGTTTCAACTGGCGCAAAGTTTAAATAAGCGGCGTGGAGGTGTACCGCCCGGTACAGACCTCCCCTCCCCCAAAAGTTCATCCAAGGGGGTAACACGGAAGAACGTACACTTTTGTTTGAAAACAAGGTCCAAGTTATGGTGTTGCTATGGAGATTAATTGCAGAAGCATTTATCAACATAGTGAAAATTTGATTTGATCCAGTTTCAAAAATTCTCGTAGTAACTACTGAAGTAATGTCTTTGTGTTTGTAGAAGTTGAATTCAGAAGAAAAACTTTTAATTCTTGAAAGTGAAGAAAATTTTTCAAAGTCCACCAAATATTGCTGTTGAATTCCCAAGTGTAGTAATTGCTGATAGTAAACGTCCATGTAGTTGATTAAATATTTCGATGTTGATTAAGTTGGATGGTCAGACCGGCCGTTGCAGCTTACGTCCAAAGGCAGCCGCTCGGACCCCTCAAGTACCCTGAGATACCGCTCGCCCGCACTATGAGGGGAGCAGTGGTGTTGAAGCACGCCGCGCCCGCGGTGAACATATACAGGCTGCGGGCAAGTAGCAGGTCGTACGCCGCACATCAGTCTTGGCCGGGAGGAGGGCTCCGGCTCGCCGTACACTGGTCGACCTCGCTGGAGGAGAGGGGGCCCTTCCTCTATTCCAGCAGCGGTACGGCGCCGCGCGGCTACGGGGGCACTGAAACATTAAAGCTAGGCGGCAGAATTTTGTTGGACCATCATCTTTTTTGAGGGCACAGGCTTTGTGGAGAGGTTGAGGGGCCAGCGGAGTGCAGATATCCATGGCATTTTATATAAGCAAGCCACAGTGTGTGGAGCAGGAGACGGGAGCGTGGTAATGGCCGTGGTAAGGACAGAATGGCAGTTTAACGGTTCGGGACAGGTTTTACAAAAATGCTTACATATAAAACAAAATATTATAGAAGGGGCAGAATGCCTTAAAGTGAAAACTCAAAAAAATATAACATTCATATTCCTTTCAAAATAATATGAAGCAAGTTAACACAGAAATTACACCGGTTTCACCTGGGACAGGTGAACCCTAAATATCCTCTCGGTGGCTGGATTGCTTAATAACAACGTAACGGGCGTAAGGAAATCAAGAATGACACACGGCCCATGAAATCTGGGAGCAAGCTTGCCCGCGGGAACAAAATTCTTGACCATCACTTGGTCGCCTACCTTCAAATTGGTGGGTCTCCGTCCACGATCATATCTTTCCCTAACCTTTTCATGAGACACCTTAAGATTGGCTTTAGCTTTCTTCCAAGGATCTTTGATATTATCCGGATCTATTGTCTCAGGTAGAATGTCACTCAGAGACCAGAGGTTAGAGAGCGGCGTGTTGGGAACGAACTTGAACATCAAAGAAGCTGGAGTAAATTTGTGAGATTCATGAACCGCCGAATTCAAAGTAAAAAGCTAACCAATGCAGCAGGGACGTGTCCCACCTGGAATGATCTTCGTGATGATAGGCAATAAGCGCGGACCTGAGATTACGGTTAACCCGTTCAGCCAGAGATGGTTGAGGATAATAAGCAGAAGTAGTTACATGAGAGATGGACAAGTCAAAACAGAATTTAGAAAAAGATTTGATGTGAACGCCTTAGCATTATCAGACACAATATATTGGCACGGACCAAAAGAAGCAAAAATAGAATTTAGGCATGTAATGGTGGACTGAGCGATAGCCAGCTTAGTCGGAAATAACAAAGATGAACTTGTTAGCATTTCCCTTCGACTGGGGGAAGGGTCCTACATAATCAATATACAGGCGTTCCATGGGGCGCGACGCTTGATGAGAAGACAAAAGGCTTACCTTGGTGGACAAGGTTGGTTTACTAAGCAAACAGGATTTACAAGCCTTTACTAGTTCACGGATTTCACCGTCCATACCCTTCCAGATGAACATTTCACGAATCTTCTCACGAGTTTTAAAGATTCCAAGATTCCCCCCTAATGGGGTCTCATGATAGTACTTGAAGATCATAGGTACAAGAACAGCTGGAACGACAACTTTCATCATCTTATCATGCCTTGAAGGGCAACATAAAACACCATTCCTCAGAACGTAAGGGACGACATGTTCCCCAGAAGAAAGGGTTTCCATTATCGGAGCCAGCGTCGGATCTTCACGTTGGTATTTCTCGATATCCCTAAAGAGCATGGGAGCATCGGTTAAGATGGCATTAACGCCAGATTGTATGGACTCGGGAGGTGATGAACTGTCGACCGGTTCCTGGGCCTCGACATCGTTGGAACACATACGGCTGAGTCCATCAGCAACAACGTTTTCGGTACCTCTGATATGCCTGACATCGAATTGGAAGGCAGAAATACGGATGGCCCAACGGGCTATACGACCAGTACGACGCGGCCTACCTAAGACCCAGCTTAAGGCTTGATTATCTGTCTCCAGGTCGAATTTGACATGTTCCAGATAGAGACGGAACTTTTCTAAGGCAAATAAGACTGCCAAACCTTCGAGCTCATAGATGGAATACTTGGCTTCTTGAGCCGATAGAGTCCTAGATGCATAGGCGATGGGTCGCCTCCCTAGTTCAGTCTCTTGAAGAAGGACTGCCGCTACTGCTGACGACGACGCGTCAGTTTGGACGATGAATTATTTTGAGAAATCAGGCATAGCAAGGACAGGGGCATTACAGAGAGCTAATTTAAGATCTTCAAAAGCGGCTTGTTGAGAAGGTCCCCACTCGAATTTGATGCCTTTCCTACGAAGAAGGTTCAAGGGCGCCGCTCTATTAGCGAAGTTAGGAATAAACTTTCTGAAGAAATTCACCATACCAATGAACCTGGCGATACCTTTAATGTCCTTAGGGGGTTTAAAATCACGGATGGACTGTGTTCTCGAATGATCGACTGCAACACCATCAGGTGACACAATATGCCCTAGGAATGACATAGAGGGCTTAGCAAAGGCAACCTTGGACAACTTAACAGTTAACCCAGCCTTACGAAGGCGATTGAGAACTTCTCGCAGATGATCTAGATGTTCTTCAAAGGTCTCCGAAAATACGACGACATCATCCAAGTAGTGATACAAGTACTCAAATTTGATGTCGGAGAAGACCCTATCTAGCAGCCTAGTGAGTACAGCTGTTCCCGTGGGGAGCCCGAAAGGCACGCGGTTGTATTCGTATAAATTCCAGTCCGTGGCAAACGCTGTAAGATGTTTAGACTCTTCCGCTAGGGGAATTTGATTGTAGGCCTGATTCAAATCCAAGATGGTGAAGAACTTGGCCTTACGGAACCATGAAAAACAGGAATGAAGGTCGGGAAGGGGCACAGATTGTAACACCACTTTCCGATTGAGAGCCCTATAATCAATGACAGGCCTGAAGCCCCCTTGGGGTTTTGGGACTAGAAAAATAGGTGACGAATACGCCGACTTAGAGGGCCTAATAATACCATCCTTCAACATCTGATCGATGATTTCTTTCAGAGCCTTCATTTTTGGTGGAGATAGCCTATAAGGTGGAAAATGGACAGGAATCGAATCCGTGACCTCAATTTTGTATTCAATAAGGTTAGTAACACCAAGAGTATCAGAGAACACCTCTGGAAACGACTGACACAACTTACGAATACTATCAGCCTGCTCCTCAGGTAGATGTCTAAGGTCTAACAACATCTCATCCTGGGTAGGCGAAATAGATGAACATGATGCAGAATTACATTTTAACAAGGTGATTTTACAATTGGGAGCAAATTTGAAAGTGCACGACCTACTCTGAAGATCGAGCACAAGATCAGTGTGAGAAATGAAGTCCGCTCCCAATATGATGGGGCAAGACAAGTGCTTAGCCACAAACAGTTTGATTTTCCATGTAAATTTAAAAATACGAATTTTGACCTTTACAGAACCGAGAATTTCTAATGGAGATGAATTAGCCGAAACATATTGAACAGTAGAAAAGCCATAGTCAGGTAGTTTACAAACAGATTTCAATTTTGAATACCATTGGTCCGAAATAATTGAACAAACACTGCTTGAATCTATTAGAGCGGTTATAGGCTCGTTATTTAACTCAATCTTAAGAAAAGGAACAGGTGCGGGGGAATCCGTCGCAATCCTAAGACACTCTTTGGGGCATTCAAAAGATGGATTTGCAGATTGAACGTTCCCTGAATTTTCGACCCGTTTACCAGGGGCTGAGCGTCGGGAAGGGGGATAAGTCGACTCAGCCGAAGCGCCTAGTCACATTTTATTATTGGCATTGGTGGAATTTGCACCAGAAGTTGAGCAGGAGGGGGTGCTATTTGAATTTGGGCAATTCTTGGCGATATGTGAGAAAGCCCCACATTTAAAACAGCCTTGTGATGAGCCAGCTCCATTATTTGCCCTACTAGATTTGATCAATGGACACTTGTTCCGAAGATGGTCAGGCGACCCGCAAGCGTAACATTTACGAGGTGTGACTGATCGGCGAGGTGGAGGCCGAGTATTACTAAAAGAAGGCGGGGGTTCTTTCGCGACACGCAAGGAATCGGCGTATCTAACTCCTTCCGCTGAGACGGCCAATGCTCCAAGTTCAGAGAAGGTTTGCGGGCACGCCGCGAAACACAAATATGACCTATAGGATGGTGAAATTCCTTCTACAATAGCCTGTACAATCTGATCTTCAGGAAAATGAAGAGCAAACACCCTAGTATAAAACTTAATGTCTTGTATGAAATCAGCCAGATTTTCATCCAATCTCTGTACTCGATAATAGTACTTCTGAATCAGAGATGACCTCGCGCGGGCAGGAATAAAATTTGCAAGCAAGTGTGCATGAAAATCTTCAATAGATGACTGTTCAGCTATGGCTCTTACTATTTTGTCAGAGAGAATACCAATAGCATAAGGATAGATGATTTGCAAAATTTGACATGGAGAAAGAAAAAACAAGGGCATGATCCTGAAATTCAACTAAAAACCTTAAGAAAGAAATAACTTCACTGGTGGTGTTGACAGAAAACTTCGAGATACCTCTGAGCAACATTGCCAATGGATGAGGCAAACTGCTGAACCCAGGTGACATCGTCGGTAAAGGTTTAAGTGGCAAAGAAGCTAATTCAGAACGTACATTATTCAATGAGTTACGGCGTTCAGACTCGTTGTCCAATGGGGCAGAGATAGTTTGAGCAGCAACGGTTATCCTATTGACTTCTCCCTTAGGAGGCTCTTCCTCACTACCTACATTCACCGTGGTGGGTTGATCGATTTTTGGAGGAACTTCCCCAGTTAACAATTGAGTTACCTTATTAGATAATTCAGAAATATTTTCAAGCACCGTACTAGCCTCCTTCCTCTGAACGTCATTCAACTTTAGAGACAACAGATCGTTAACTCTATTTGAAAAATGAAATAGCCTGGCTTGCACACGCTTAATTTGATTAGGAGAAGGATCATTTTCATCAAAAAAACTATCTACAGATGCTAGCCCAGTAATATTCTCGATGATCGTGGAAAGAGAGTCGTCAATTTCTTTGTCTCCCAAAGTGGGGATGGAAATGGGCAAATCAAGGGACTCTCTAAGCTTGTTTGTGTCTACTGCAACCGTGCCTCCAGATTGCACATTTCTAATAGTCAATTCATAGATCAACTCCTCCTTGCGCAAATAGTTAAGATGGAGGACATCCCGAGGGCCGGGCATGATGACAGAACAATTTTGAAAAAGGAAAATTTAAAAATTCCAGCAACTGAGAAAATTGTTAGAGTTGGAATCAAAACAATGTTTAGCCGTCAAAGGGGCTAAATTGAGACCCATTCAACCACGCTCTGCTACCACTTGTTGTCGTGTTTTTGTGGTAGGTAGAGGTGAAAGAAGGGCGGGGGATGAACAGGTCTCAGGCTACGAAATTAGAGTGAATTTAAAATTTAACAAGGTTATATTTCTTTTCAAAATTAAGAAATAACACGAATGGCAGGTACAGAGTAGCAAGGTAACAAATTACAAATACAGTATTCACAAGATTTGGGCTTAGAGCCCCTAACTCACAATTCTTGGGCAATCAGCCCAACCTTACTCCAAAATAAGTTTTAACAGAGGGGCAGAAAACCCCATTCATGCTCAGGAGCACTTGCTCCAAATTACCCAGAAAAGCCTCCTCGAGGCATACAACACTCAATTTTCAAAAGGAGCCACTCGCTCTCAACCTTAAGCCTGTCAAAGGTCACACCAAACTCCACCTTCAAGTTGTCCTCTAAGGACATATACACAGGGGTAACGTACCCAACCTACTGAGGTCTATTAAGTGAGCTTATACCAGTTGTATAGTATTATTAGAAGTAATTTCACATACCGTACTGTATATGAGTTGACTATGTAAGATATTATAAGTAGAATTTTGTAAACAATATAAATTTATTAAGGATGATGTGTGTGTTTAATAGAAAAAATTATTAGAGTAAATTGTATAATATTGTATTCTAGGACAAATGTCTTCGTCTCCTGTTAATTTAAAATTTAGTGCTTGACAATAATGTACTTTAGTGTACCATTTGCAAATAAAGAGATTTTGATTTGATTTTATTTGATTTGATTCTGGAAGCAGCCAACTTCTGGGTGCTTGGGTTCGAATCCCAATTCAGACTTCGCTTTTTTCCTTGGATAAGGAAGTTTAATTATTAAACTCGAATTCATCAGCTATGTTTGCCTTTGTAGCTTATTACGCGAACAAGGATACCGGAAAGTGACTCCCTGCTATCTGAATTCTACACCAATACTTGAGTTGTAGTCTATTACGAGCGCAAGACGTTGGGTCTGCTGAAGATGGCGGAGAGCAACATCAAATGCCATTGTCAGGTTGGCACCGAACGTTATAAAGTGCTGCTTCCTGGTCGCAGTGCACTTCTTTGTTCGTGGGTGCACGTCTAAATTCTGCCACAGCATTTTTTCTGCGATATCTGCACCAATACTGACTTGTAGCTTATTCACTGTCTGGCCATGCTTGCCATGCTACGGTAACCGAGTAGACCGTACAGCCAGGAACTCGACGCCGAGTGTTGGGCGGCGGAAAATAACCTGACTCCCCACAAGAGCCAACGGCTTTGGGCGGATGAGCTCTTGTGGGAGGGTAATGGGCCCTCAGCAGAGGAAATGCTTCTGAAATACCATTGAGCTGCAGCGTCTGTACCCCAGAGGGGCGGCTGCAAAAGTCGTCTCTTCTCCAGGTTAGGGGCGGCCTAATTATATGCTGGCAGTAGCTATAAAATGCCCTCAACGACAGACGAAGCGACCCGTCGGTTGAGGAATCATTTGTCGCATCTATGGCTATATCTCTTCTAAATTCGGAACATACTAGGGCGTCCCCTCAAAGCGACGCGCGCCACTTACGCCCGAGTGACGTGATAAATGAGCAAGGGTTACCTACTCATGGACGGGGTAGGCTAAAGAAGCTAGTTCAACCCAAACAACTACTGAGATTTGCTACTCTCAATATTGGTACGTTGACAGGCCGACATCGTGAACTAGCAGAAATGCTTAAAAACAGACGTGTCAACATTGCCTGCATCCAAGAAACCAAGTGGAAAGTTTCAAAGGCAAAGGAAATCGGAGATGGCTACAAACTCATCTATCATGGTACCAGTACACGAAATGGTGTAGCAATAGTCGTCGACCAGAACTACTGCAACAATGTCACCAGTGTCAACAGGGTGTCAGATAGGCTTATGTCTATCAAGATTGACTCAACTTCCATCACTGCCCACATTGTATCTTGCTATGCACCTCAAACTGGATGCACTGAGGATGAGAAGGATGAATTTTGGAACAGTCTGGATGCCCTCCTTCGAGCAATTCCCCAGGATGAGTCCATTATTCTTGGAGGAGATTTAAATGGACATGTCGGATCTCACAAAGAAGGATATATGCGATGCCATGGAGGACATGGATTTGGTGTGCGAAACGATGACGGATGTCGGATACTCGATTGCGCAGAGGCTCATGATCTGATTGTTACCAACACATATTTTAAAAAGAGGCCAACACATCTGGCTACTTATACAAGCGGTGGTCATGCTACTCAGATTGATTATTGGCTAATCCGTCAACAAGATTTTAAGCTGGTAACGGACACTAAAGTAATTCCGTATGACAGCATTGCCCCTCAACACCGATTGCTTGTCCTCGATATTCGTAGCAATGTTACACATCCCAAACCTAAACCTAAGACTGGGCCTGACCGAATTAAGTGGTGGCGGATGAATGCCCAACGAAACGAGTTGATGACAGCCTTGGCAAACATCTCCGTGAAGTCCGATCAATCGGTTCAAGACATGTGGAAAGATGCTGTGGAACAAATACATCAGGCGGCGACAAAAACGTTGGGAAAAACCATACCCGGGCGAAAATATATTGATAAACAAACCTGGTGGTGGACAGACGAAGTCAAGCAAGCAATCAAGGAGAAAAAGATAGCCTACAAGACTTGGTGGAACTCACGTCTTGATACTGATCTTCAGCAATATCGTTACCTGAAATCTGCAGCAAAAAGAGCTGTAGCTGCAGCAAAGGACCATTATTACCAGTCACTATACGACCAGCTTGACACACCATCAGGAGAAAACAATATATACCGTCTTGCTAAGTCCCGTCACCGTTCAACTCAGGACATTGGACACGTAATGCACATCAAGGAAGCCGACGCCAAACTGCTACGAGATCAACAATCCATTCTCCAGCGTTGGGCAGATTACTTTAATAACATCAGCAACAAAGAATTTACGCATCCACCAATTTCTAGTCCTGATCCTATCGTAGGCCCTGTTCCCTCAATTACATCCGAGGAAGTAATACTTGCCATTAGCAAAATGAAAAATGGAAAAGCAACTGGTCCAGATGACTTACCAGCGGAAATCTGGAAAATGCTCGGAAAGCCTGCTTCAGAGTTCCTTGTCTCACTCTTCAACCAAATCATCGCCGAGAAACAGCTTCTACACACATGGACAACTAGCACAACAGTTCCAATCTGGAAGGGAAAAGGAGATGTGAGTGATTGCTCGACCTATCGCCCTATACGACTCCTCTGTCATACTTTCAAGATCTTTGAACGTGTACTTGACAGCAGACTCAGATGTATTGTCTCTGTAACACCAAACCAGTGTGGATTTGTTAAGGGATGCAGTACCATCGATGCAATCCATGCCACACGCCTCTTGATGGAAAAGCACAGAGAGCGACAGAAGAGTGTACACATGGCATTTCTAGACCTAGAAAAGGCCATCCCATACGAACTTATTTGGCGAGCTCTTCGCTGCCATGGCGTCCCTGAAGAGTATGTAAGCTGGGTGCAACTTCTGTATCGCAATTCCACTAGTGTTGTCCGGAGTCCTGCTGGAATCTCTCCGCCTTTCGATATCACTGTGGGTGTTCATCAAGGTTCTGCCCTTTCACCATTGCTATTCATCCTCTGCATGGATACGGCAACAGCTGACATACAGACTTCACATCCCTGGACCCTTCTTTATGCCGATGATGTGATACTTGCACAAGAAACCCGTCCTGAACTCCAGCATCAGGTTCAAACGTGGAAAGACAGACTGGCTGAAAATGGACTGCACCTCAATATCCAGAAGACAGAATACCTGGAATGTGGCCCCCAAACCAGAGGTACCATAAGTATCAGTGAAGAAGACCTACAGAAGACCATGCAATTTAAGTACTTAGGATCCGTCGTCACCTCAAACTGTGACACCACTCCTGATACTCGGATGAGGGTAAATGCAGCTTGGCTCAAGTGGAGACAGGTCACTGGAGTCCTCTGTGATAAAAAGATGCCTCAATATCTAAAAGCAAAAGTTTATAAGAGTGTGGTACGGCCAGCAGCGATCTATGGGACTGAATGTCGCCCTATGACGAAACAACAGGAGCAAATGTTGACAACCATGGAGATGAAGATGCTTCGATGGTCCATGGTGCTGACCCGATGTGACCACACAAGGAACACGGACGTCCGGCAAAGGTTTGGTGTCGCGCCCATCATAGACAAAGTGAGGGAAGCCCGTCTCCGCTGGTACGGCCACGTCATGAGAAAACAGGACGACTCAGTTGCCAAAACAGCGCTCCACATCAACCCAGAGGGAACAAGACCACGAGGAAGACCGGCAAAAAAGATGGACTGACAACATCAATAGCGGAGAGCAACATCAACGAGCACATATCAGGGTGTGCGAGCGGGGTAAGGCACACTGTACAGTTCGCAGCCCACTTCTGTGGGCTTGGGATCGAATCCCAAATTGGACATAGCTTTTTTCTTGCATAAATAAGTTTAATTACTCCACTCGAATACATCAGCTACGATTGCCTTGTAGCTTATTACGCGAACAAGTCGTTCGGTCCTCTTTGTGAAGGCGGAGAGGAACAGCAACACAAGTCTGAATGACCGACTGGTCTACGGCGCTGCTGTGTTGTCGCAGTCCAATTCTTGTTTTTTTTTTTTTTTTTTTTTTTTTGCTACGGGCTTTACGTCGCACCGACACCGATAGGTCTTATGGCGACGATGGGATAGGAAAGGTCTAGGAGTTGGAAGGAAGCGGCCTTGGCCTTAATTAAGGTACAGTCCACTTCTTTAGGCGTGTGCTCAAATCGCACTTATAATGTAGCTTTTTTTCTTGGATACCCGAAACGGACTCCCTCCTGTCTGAAGTCTGCGCCAACACTTGAGTTGTAGTTTATTACGCGCGCAAGCAACAAGGCGCACATAAATGACGAATTCGAGTGGAGTAATTAAACATCGTTATCCAAGAAAAAAAGCGATGTCTGAAGTTTGATACGAACCGAAGCCCACAGAAGAAGGGCGCTTCCTGAACGCAGCGCCTTATACCGCTCGACCACCCTGATATGTGCTCGTTAATATTGCTCTCCGCTATCATAAGCAAACCCAAAGACGAGTTGGCGTAATAAGCTACAAGTCAGTATTGGTGCAGAATTCAGAGAGGAGGGAGTCAGTTGCGTCTGGTTAAGAAACCGGAGAGCAAATTCAAATGCCATTGTCAGGGTGGCACCGAGCGTTATAAAGTGCTGCTTTGTGGTCGCAATCCACTCGTTTGTCCGTGGGTTCATATCAAAATTCTGACGCAGCATTTTTTCTGGGATGCCGCAAACTGACTCTCTCCGTTCTGAATTCTAAACCAATGCTGACTTGTAGCTTATTAAGTGAACAAGTCGTTGGTTCTGCTTATGATAGCGGAGAGCGACATCAAATGCCATTATCAGGGTGGCACCGAGCGGTATAAGGTGCTGCTTCTGGTCGCAGTCCACTTCTTTGTCCGTGGGTTCATATCAAAATACTGATGCAGCATTTTTTCTGGGGTACCGGAAACTAACTCCCACCTCCCCGAATTCTACACCAATATTGACTTGTAGCTTATTTGCGAGCAAGTCGATGGGTCTGCTTATGATAGCGGAGATCAACATCAACGAGCACTTGTCAGGGTGGCCGAGCGGTATAAGGCGCTGCGTTCAGGAAGCGCCCGTTTTCTGTGGGCTTCGGTTCGAATCCCCCTTCAGACATAGCTTTCTTTCTTGGATAACGATGTTTAATTACTCCACTCGAATTCATCATTTATGTTTGCCTTGTAGCTTAATCCGCGAACAAGTCGTTGGTTCCGCTTTGTGAAGGCGGAAAGGAACACCAACACAAGACTTAAATGCCAACAGTTCTACAGATGAAACCGCGCTTCTCACGTCGATTTTTTTCTAGGATACCGGAAAAATAACTCGCTTCTGTCTGAATTCTACACCAACATTGAGTTTTAGTTTATTACGAGCGCAAGAGTTTGGGTCTGCTCAAGATAGCGGAGAGCAACATCAAATGCCATTGTCATTGTGGCACCGAGCGGTATAAAGTGCTGCTATCTAGTCGCGGTCCACTTCTTTGCCAGTGAGTTCATATCGAAATTCTGACGCTGCATTTTTTCTGGGATACCGGAAACTGACTCCCTCATTTCTGAATTCTACACCAATACTGTCTTGTAGCTTACTACACGAACAAGTCGTTCGGTCCGCTTTGTGAAGGCGGACAGGAACTGCAACACGAGCCTGAATGGCCGACTGGTCTACGACACTGATCGCCGGTCGCAGTCCACTTCTATACGCGTGGGATCAAATCCCGCTTCTTACACGGATTTTTTTCTAGGATACGGGAAAGTGACTCCCTCCTGCCTGAATTCTACACCAATACTTGAGTTTTAGTTTATTACGAGCGCAAGACGTTGGGTCTTCTTAAGATAGCGGAGAGCAACATGAAATGCCATTGTCTGGTTGCACCGAGCGGTATTAAGTGCTGCTTCTGTCCACTTCTGTGAGCTTGGGTTCGAATATGAATTCAGACATTTCTTCTTTCTTGGATATGGTAGTTTAATTACTACACTCGAATTCATCAGCTATGTTTGCCTTGTAGCTTGTTACGCGAACAAGTCGTTCAGTCCTCTTTGTGAAGGCGGAGTGGAACAGCAACACAAGCCTGAATGGCCGACTGGTCTGCAGCACTGATAGCCGGTCGCAGACCACTTATTTAGGCGTGGTATGAAATCCCGCTTTTCACGCGGGTTGTTTTCTAGGATACCGGAAAGTGACTCCTTCCCGTCTGAATTCTACACCAACACTTGAGTTTTAGTTTATTACGAGCGCAAGACGTTGGGTCTCCATAAGATAGCGGAGAGCAACATCAAATGGCATTGTCAGGGTGGCACCAAGCGTTATGTCCGACTCGTTGGCTGAACGGTTAGCGTACTGGCCTTCGGTTCAGAGGGTCCCGGGTTCGATTCCCGGCCGGGTCGGGGATTTTAACCTTAATTGGTTAATTCCAATGGCACGGGGGCTGGGTGTATGTGTTGTCTTCATCATCATTTCATCCTCATCACGACGCGCAGGTCACATACGGGTGTCAAATAGAAAGACCTGCACCTGGCGAGCCGAACCCGTCCTGGGATATCCCGGCACTAAAAGCCATACGACATTTCATTTTTTCATACCAAGCGTTATAAAGTGCTGCTTTCTGGTCGCAGTCCACTTCATTGTCCGTGGGTTCATATCGAAATACTGACGCAACATTCTTTCTGGGATACCGGAAACTGACTCCTTCCTCTCTGAATTCTACACCAATACTGACTTGTAGCTTATTACGCTAAGAAGTCTTTGGGTTTGCTCAAGATGGTGGAGAGCAATATCAACGAGCACATGTCAGGGTGGCCAAGCGGTATAAGGCGATACGTTCAGGTCGCAGCGCACTTCTGTGGGATCGAATCCCACTTTAGAAATCGATATTTTTTGGATAATGGGCTTTAGTTTCGCCACTCGAATTCATCAGCTATGTGTGCTTGGTTTCTTATTACGCTAACAAGTCGTTGTGTCCGCATTGTGAAGGCGGAGAGGAATAGCAACACTACCCGAATTGCCGATTGGTCTACGGAGCTGCCCTACGGTCGCAGTCCACTTCTTTAGGCGTGGGATGAAATCCCGCTTCTCAGGCGGATTTTCTTCTATGATACCGGAAAGTGACTCCTTCCCGTCTGAATTCTACACCAACATCAAATGCCATGGTCAGGGTGGCACCGAACGTTATAAAGTGCTGCTTCCTGGTCGAAGTCCACTTCTTTGTCCGTGGGTGCACGTCGAAATTCTGCCACAGCATTTTTTCTGCGATATCGGAAACTGACTCCCTCCTCTCTGAATTCTGCACCAATACTGACTTGTAGCTTATTACGCGAACAAGTCTTTAGGTTTGCTTATGATAGCGGAGAGCAACGTCAGCGAGCACATATCAGGGTGGGCGAGCGGTGTAAGGCACTCCGTTCAGTTCTCAGCCCACTTCTGTGGGCTTGGGTTGGAATCGCAAGTAAGACATAGCTTTTTTTCTTGCATAAGGGAGTTTAATTACTCCACTCGAATTCATCAGCTATGTTTGCCTTGCAGCTTATTACGCGAATAAGTCGTTGGGTCCTCTTTGTGAAGGCCGAGAGGAACAGCAACACAAGCCTGAATGGCCGACTGGTCTACGGCGCTGCTGTCTTGTCGCAGTCCACTTCTTTAGGCGTGTGCTCAAATCCCACTTATGATGCAGCTTTTTTTCTGGGATACCCGAAACGGACTCCCCCCTGTCTGAATTCTACACCAATACTGACTTGTAGCTTATTACACGAGCAAGTCGTTTGGTCTGCTTATGATAGCGGAGAGCAACATCAACGAGCACATATCAGGGTGGGCGAGCGGTGTAAGGGACTCCGTTCAGTTCTCAGCCCACTTCTGTGGGCTTGTGTTCGAATCCCAAGGCATACATTGCTTTTTTTCTTGGATAAGGAAGTTTAATTATTCCACTCGAATTCATCAGCTATGTTTGCCTTGTAGGTTATTACGCAACAACCCTTTGGGTCGGCTTTGTGAAGGCGGAGAGGAACAGAAACACTAGCCTGAATGGCCGACCGAACTACGGCGCGGCTCTCCGGTCGCAGTCCACTTCTTTAGGCGTGGGATCGAATCCCGCTTCTCACGACAATTTTTATCTAGGATACCGGAAAGTGACTCCCTCCTGTCTGAATTCTACGCCAATACTTGAGTTTTAGTTTATTACGAGCACAAGACTTTGGGTCTGCTTAAGATAGCGGAGAGCATATGTCAGGGTCGCCGGAAAGTATAAAGGCGATGGGTTTAGGTCGCAGCCCACTCTTGTGGGCTTGGGTTCGAATCCCAATTCAGACATCGGTGTTTTTCTTGGTTGAGGAAGTTTAATTATTAAACTCGAATTCATCAGCTATGTTTGTCTTGTATCTTATTACGCGAACAAGGGTACCGGAAAGTGACTCCCTGCTATCTGAATTCTACACCAATAGTTGAGTTTTAGTCTATTACGAGCACAAGACGTTGGGTCTGCTCAAGATAGTGGAGAGCAGTATCAACGAGCACATGTTTGGGTGGCCGAGCAGTATAAGGCGACATGTTCAGGTCTTGCTCTACACACGGCTTTTTTTATTTGCTTGTTGCTTCACGCCGTACCGACACAGATAGGTCTTATGGCGACGATGGGGCAGGAAAGGGCTAGGAGTAGGAAGGAAGTGGCCTTAATTAAAGCACAGCCCCAGCATTTGCCCGGTGTGAAAATGGGAAACCACGGAAAACCATTTTTAGGGCTGCCGACAGTGGGGTTCGAACCTACTATCTCCCAAACACTAGATACTGTCCGCACTTAAGCGACTGCAGCTATAGAACTCGGTACACACGGCTTAACTAGGTTCAATAGTTCATAGAATTTTTCTTGGGACATACGAAAGCAGTGGGAAAATTTACTTCGGTTCTTTAGTAGATCAGGAAATAAATGGTGAAACTCTCCGTACGTTTCCCTTTTCTCATAAATGTTGTGGACCCAAACTTTTCTTTCGCGTTTTTCTTCTTCCTCATTTGCAAATATCGCAACCGCAAATAATAAGTCCTCCTCGGAACTGGAACTCATATTTCTGTGTGAGCTGCACTTCCCCAACTGGAGAGAGGCGGCGCGTTGAGGTGTGCTGTATGGGCGAAGTCTCGGAAAATGGCCCGTGGAATGTTCCACAAGCTTGTTCTGCGCGGCGCGGCGCGGCGCGGCGCGGCGCGGCGCGGCGGCGCGGCGTGGTTCCCTGCAGTGGGCGATTACCCTCCAGTATAAGGCGATACGTTCAGGTCGCAGTCCACTTCTGCGGCATCGAATCCCACTTCAGAAATCGATACTTTTCTTGGATAAGGAACTTTAGTTACTCCACTCGAATTCATCAGCTGTGTTTGCCTGCTTTCTTATTAAGCGAACAAGTCGTTGGGTCCGCTTTGTGAAGGCGGAAAGGAATAGCAACACTAGCCTGAATGGCCGATTGGTCTACGGAGCTGCCCTACGGTCGCAGTCCACTTCTTTAGGCGTGGGATGAAATCCCGCTTCTCAGGCGGATTTTCTTCTAGGATACCGGAAAGTGACTCCTTCCCGTCTGAATTCTACACCAACACTTGACTTTTAGTTTATTACGATAGCAAGACGTTGGGTCTCCTTAAGATAGCGGAGAGCAACATCAATTGCCATTGTCAGGGTGGCACCGAGCGTTCTAAAGTGCTGCCTTCTGGTCGCAGTCCATTTCATAGTCTGTGGGTTCATATTGAAATACTGACGCAGCATTTTTTCTAGCATACCGGAAACTGGCTCCTTCCTCTCTAAATTCTACACCAATATAGACTTGTAGCTTATTACGCGAGCAAGTCCTTGGGTCTCCTTAAGATAGGGGAGAGCAACATCAACGAGCATATATAAAGGTGGCCGAATGGTATGAGGCGCTTGAGTGGGCTTGGGATTGGGCCTGGGTTCGAATCCCACTTCAGACATCGCTGTTTTTCTTGGATAACGATATTTAAATACTCCACTCGAGTTCATCATTTATGTTTGCCTTGAAACTTATTCCGCGAACAAGTCGCTGGTCTCGCTATGTGAAGGCGGAGAGGAACAGCAACACAAGCCTGAATGGCCGACTGTTCCACGGAGCTGATCGACGGTCGCAGTCACTTCTATAGGCGTGGGATCAAATCCCGCTTCTCACGCGAATTTTTATCTAGGATACCGGAATGTGACTCCCTCCTGTCGGAATTCTAAAACAATACTTGAGTTTTAGTTTATTACGAGCGCAAGACGTTGGGTCTGCTTAAGGTAGCGGAGAGCAACATCAAATGCCATTGTCAGGGTAGTACCGAGCAGTCGCAGTCCACTTCTTTGTCCGTGGGTTCACATCAAAATACGTAAGCAGCATTTTTTCTGGGATACCGGACACTGACTTCCTCCTCTCTGAAGTCTACACCAATATTGTGTTGTAGCTTATTTGCGAGCAAGTCGTTTGGTCTGCTTATTATATCGGAGAGCAACATCAACGAGCACTTGTCAGGGTGGCCGAGCAGTATAAGGCGATGCGTTCAGGAAGCACCCCAATTCTGTGGGTTTGGGTTCGAAACCCACAACAGACATCGCGTTTTTTCTTGGATAAGGAAGTTTAATTATTCCACTCCAATTCATCAGCTATGTTTGCCTTGAAGCTTATTCCGGGAACAAGTCGCTGGTTCCGCTTTGTGAAGGCGGACAGGAAGAGCAACACAAGCCTGAATGGCCGACTTGTCTACGGCATCGATCGCCGGACGCAGTCCAATTCTATACGCGTGGGATCAAATCCCGCTTCACACGCGGATTTTTTTCTAGGATACCGGAAAGTGACTTCCTCCTTACTGAATTCTACACCAATACTTGACTTTTACTTTATTACGAGCGCAAGACGTTGGGTCTGCTTAAGATAGGGGAGAGCAAATTCAACGGGAACATCTCAGGTTCGCCGAGCAGTAAAAGGCGATCGTTCAGGTCGCTACCCACTTCTGTATGCTTGGGTTTGAATCCCATTTCACACATGGCTTTTTTTTGGATAAGGAAGTTTAATTATTCCAATCGAATTCATCAGCTATGTTTGCCTTGAAGCTTATTCCGCGAGCAAGTCGTTGGTTCCGCTTTGTGAAGGCGGGATGAGCACCAACACAAGCCTCAAATGCCAACTGTTCTACGGAGCTGATTGCCGGTCGCAGACCACTTCCTTAGGCGTGGGATGAAACCCCGCTTCTCACGCGGATTATTTTCTAGGATACCGGAAATGTCCTCCTCTGCGAATCATGTGACCTTGCCGCGGTGGGGAGGCTTGCGTGTCCCAATGATGCAGATAGCCGAACCGCAGGTGCTACCATATCGGATGGGTATCTGTTGAGAGACCAGACTAACGAATGGTTCATCGAAAGGGCGGTAGCAGCCTTTCGGTAGTTGCAAGGGCGGCAGTCTGGATGATTGACTGATACGGCCTTGTAATAATACTCAACATGGCTTAGCTGTGTTGCTACTGCTACACGGCTGAAAGCAACGGGAAACTACAGCCGTAACTAACTCCCGAGGGCATGCAGCTCTCTCTGTATGAATGATGTACTGATGATGGCTTCCTCCCGGGTAAAATATTCCGGAGGTAAACTAGTCCCCCATTCGGATCTCCGGGTGGGGACTACACGAGAGGGGGCGATCATCAGGAAGATGGATACTCACATTCTGCGAGTCGGAGCGTGGAATGTTAGAAGTTTGAATCGTTGTGGTAGGTTAGAGAATCTGAAAAGGGAGATGGATAGGCTAAAGTTAGATGTAGTTGGCATAAGTGAAGTACGTTGGCAAGAAGAACAAGATTTTTGGTCAGGCGACTACCGAATTATCAACACAAAATCAAACAGAGGAAATGCAGGAGTTGGTTTAATAATGAATAAGAAAATAGGGCAGCGGGTAAGCTTCTACGACCAGCATAGTGAAAGAATTATTGTCGTCAAGATAGACAGCAAACCAATGCCCACCACAATAGTGCAGGTCTATATGCCTACTAGTTCAGCGGATGATGAAGAAATCGAAAGAATATATGAGGAGATAGAAGATTTAATACAATATGTAAAAGGTGACGAGAATCTAATTGTGATGGGAGACTGGAATGCAGTGGTAGGCCAAGGAAGAGAAGGTAGTACAGTAGGAGAATTTGGATTGGGACGAAGGAACGAAAGAGGAAGTCGTCTGGTTGAATTCTGCACTGATCATAATTTTGTCCTTGCCAATACTTGGTTCAAACACCACAAACGACGGCTGTATACGTGGACGAGACCTGGAGACACTGGAAGGTATCAAATAGACTTCATTATGATTAGGCAGAGATTCAGAAACCAGGTGTTGGATTGCAAAACTTTCCCAGGAGCAGACGTGGACTCTGACCACAACTTGTTGGTCATGAAATGCCATCTGAAGTTGAAGAAATTGAAGAAAGGAAAGAATGCAAAAAGATGGGATCTAGACAAGTTTGAAAGAAAAGAATGTGTGGGATTGTTTCAAGGAACATGTTGCACAAGGACTAAATGAAAAGGCTGAAGGAAACACTATAGAGGAAGAGTGGAGAGTCATGAAAAATGAAGTCAGTAAGGCTGCTGAAGAAATGTTAGGAAGGAAGAAAAGATCAACTAAGAATCAGTGGATAACTCAGGAGATACTAGACCTGATTGATGAACGACGAAAATACAAGAATGCTAGAAATGAAGAGGGCAGAAAAGAATACAGGCGATTAAAGAATGAAGTGGATAGAAAGTGCAAGGCAGCTAAGGAAGAATGGCTGAAGGAGAAATGCAAGGATGTCGAAGGCTGTATGGTCCTGGGAAAGCTAGATGCTGCATACAGGAAAATCAAGGAAACCTTTGGAGAAAGGAAATCTAGGTGTAAGAAAATTAAGAGTTCAGATGGAAAGCCACTTTTAAGGAGAGAAGACAAAGCAGAAAGATGGCAGGAGCATATCGAACAGTTGTGTCAAGGTAAAGATGTAGATAATTTGGATCTGGAACATGAAGAGGCTGTTGATGCTGATGAAAAGGGAGACCCAATTTTGAGGTCAGAGTTTGACAGATCTGTGAGTGACCTCAATAGAAACAAGGCACCTGGAATTGATGACATTCCCTCTGAATTACTGACTGCCTTAGGAGAAACCAGCATGGCAAGGTTATTTCATTTAGTGTGCAAGATGTATGAGACAGGAGAAGTCCCATACGATTTTCAGCAGAATGTTGTTATACCTATTCCCAAGAAAGCCGGTGCTGACAGGTGTGAAAACTACCGCACCATTAGTTTAGTATCTCATGCGTGCAAAATTTTAACACGTATTGTTTACAGAAGAATGGAAAAACAAGTTGAAGCTGAGTCGGGAGAAGATCAATTTGGCTTCAGAAGAAATGTAGGAACACGTGAAGCTATCCTGACTTTACGTCTGATCTTAGGGGATCGAATCAAGAAGGACAAGCCCACGTACATGGCATTCGTAGATCTAGAAAAGGCATTCGATAATGTTGATTGGACCAAGCCAATTATGATTCTGAAGATGATAGGGATCAGATACCGTGAACGAAGAATTATCTACAATCTGTATAAAAATCAGTCTGCAGTGATAAGAATCGAGGGCTTTGAAAAAGAAGCAGCAATCCAGAAAGGAGTGAGGCAAGGCTGCAGTTTGTCCCCTCTCCTTTTCAATGTTTACATAGAACAGGCAGTAAAGGAAATCAAAGATAAATTTGGAAAGGGAATCTCAGTCCAAGGAGAGGAAATCAAAACCTTGAGATTTGCCGATGATATTGTTATTTTATCTGAGACTGCAGAAGATCTCGAGAAGTTGCTGAATGGTATGGATGAAGTCTTGGGTAAGGAGTACAAGATGAAAATAAATAAGTCCAAAACAAAAGTAATGGAGTGCAGTCGAACGAAGGCAGGTGATGCAGGAAATATTAGATTAGGAAACGAAGTCTTAAAGGAAGTAGATTAATATTGTTACTTGGGTAGTAAAATAACTAACGATGGCAGAAGTAAGGAGGACATAAAATGCAGACTAGCACAAGCAAGGAAGAGCTTTCTTAAGAAAAGAAATTTGCTCACTTCAAACATTGATATCGGAATTAGAAAGATGTTTTTGAATACTTTCGTGTGGAGCATGGCATTGTATGGAAGTGAAGCATGGACGATAACTGGCTCAGAAAGAAAGAGGATAGAAGCTTTTGAAATGTGGTGTTACAGAAGAATGCTGAAGGTGAGATGGATAGATCGAATCACGAATGAAGAGATACTGAATCAAACTGGTGAGAGGAGATCGATTTGTCCAAATTTGACGAGAAGAAGAGATAGAATGATAGGACACATCTTAAGACACCCAGGACTTGTTCAGTTGGTTTTTGAAGGAAGTGTAGGGGGTATGAACGGTAGGGGTAGACCAAGATATGAATATGACAAGCAGATTCGAGCAGATATAGGATGCAATAGTTACGTAGAAATGAAAAGGTTAGCACAGGATAGGGTGGCATGGAGAACTGCATCAAACCAGTCTAAGGACTGATGACTCAAACAACAACAACAACACCGGAAAAGTCTGAATTCTACGCCAACATTGAGTTTTAGTTTATTACGAGCGCAAGACGTTAGGTCTTCTTAAGATAGCGGAGAGCAACATCAAATGCCATTGTCAGGGTGGCACCGAACGTTATAAAGTGCCGCTTCCTGGTCGCAGTCCACTTCGTTGTCCGTGGGTGCACGTCGAAATTCTGCCACAGCATTTTTTCTACGATATCGGAAACTGACTCCCTCCTCTCTGAATTCTGCACCAATACTGACTTGTAGCTTATTACGCGAACAAGTCTTTGGGTTTGCTTATGATAGCGGAGAGCAACATCAACGAGCACATATCAGGGTGGGCGAGCGGTGTAAGGCAATCCGGTCAGTTCGCAGCCCAATTCTGTGGGCTTGGGGTCGAATTCCAAATCAGACATAGCTTCTTTTCTTGCATAAGGAAGTTTAATTACTCCACTCGAATTCATCAGCTATGTTTGCCTTGTAGCTTCTTACGCGAATAAGTCGTTGGGTCCTCTTTGTTAAGGCGGAGAGGAACAGCAACACAAGCCTGAATGGCCGACTGGTCTACGGCGCTGGTGTCTTGTCGTAGTCCACTTCTTTAGGCGCGTGCACAAATCCCACTTATGATGCAGCTTTTTTTCTTGGATACCCGAAACGGACTCCCTCCTGTCTGAATTCTACGCCAACACTTGTGTTGTAGTTTATTACGCGCGCAAGACGTTGCGTCTGGTTAAGATACCGGAGAGCAACATCAAATGCCATTATCAGGGTGGCACCGAGCGGTATAAGGTGCTGCTTCTGGTCGCAGTCCACTTCTTTGTCCGTGGGCTCATATCAAAATACTGACGCAGCATCTTTTCTGGGATACCGGAATCTGACTCCTTCCTCCCTGAATTCTACACCAATATTGACTTGTAACTTACTTGCGAGCAAGACGATGGGTCTGCTTATCATAGCGGAGAGCAACCTCAACGAGCAAATGTCAGGGTGGCCGAGCGGTATAAGGCGCTGCATTGAGAAAGCGCCCCTCTTCTGTGGGCTTCGGTTCGAATCCCACTTCAGGTATCGCTTTTTGCTTGGATAACGATGTTTAATTTCTCCAATCGAATTCATCATTTATCTTTTGCCTTGAAGATTATTCCGCGAACAAGTCGTTCGGTCCGCTTTGTGAAGAAGGAGTGGAACAGCAACACAAGCCTGAATGGCCGACTGGTCTACGGCACTGATCGCCGGTCACAGTCCACTTCTATGCGCGTGGGATCAAATCCCGCCTCTCACGCGGATTTTTTTCTAGGATACGGGAAAGTGACTCCCTCCTGCCTGAATTCTACACCAATACTTGAGTTTTAGTTTATTACGAGCGTGGGTCTTCTTAAGATAGCGGAGAGCAGCATGAAATGCCATTGTCTGGTTGCACCGAGCGGTATAAAATGCTGCTTCTGTCCACTTCTGTGAGCTTGGGTTCGAATATGAATTCTGACATTTCTTCTTTCTTGGATATGGTAGTTTAATTACTACACTCGAATTCATCAGCTATGTTTGCCTTGAAGCTTATTAGGCGAACAATTCGTTCGGTCCGCTTTGTGAAGGCGGAGTGGAACAGCAACAAAAGCCTGAATGGCCGACGGGTCTGCGCCACTGATAGCCGGTCGCAGACCACTTATTTAGGCGTGGTATGAAATCCCGCTTCTCACGCGAGTAGTATAATAAGCGGGTTCTGCGGCCGCCGCCGCCGCCCGCCGCCGCCGCCCGCCTCCGCCGCCCGCGGGAAATTTGAATTTTGGCGGGAAATTTGAATTTTGGCGGGAGATTTGAATTTCTAAACAAGGCCACGTGCTTTTTGACAGCTGTCATCGACAACAACGCATCGCTAACCTCACTGCTGCCATCTTGACGGGCCTAAACCTCACTAGTACCAACTTAACCTAACTAGCGTGAGGTAAACAAAGCCACGTGTTTTTTGACAGCCACGTGCTTTTTGACAGACAACAACGCATCGCTAACCTCAGTACTGCCATCTTGACGGGCCTAAACCTCAGTAGTGCCAACTTAACCTCACTAGCGCGAGGTAAACAAAGCCACGTGCTTTTTGACAGCCACGTGCTTTTTGACAGATTTGTAAACAAAGCCACGTGCTTTTTGACAGACTACAACGCATCGCTAACCTCAGTACTGTTATCTTGACGGGCCTAAACCTTAGTGGTACCAACTTAACCTAACTAGCATGAGGTAAACAAAGCCACGTGCTTTTTGACAGCTGTCATCCGCCATCATTGAGCACAGTGCTGCCCTCTTTAGCTACTTACCTTTGACAGCTGTCATCCGCCATCTTTAAGCAGTGCTGCCCTCTATGTGGTGGCAGCAAATTCTAAATGCTTTACAAACCTATGCCCTTTTTTGGTAGCTGTCATCCGCCATCTTTGAGCACTGTGCTTCCCTCTTTCGTCACCTGTCATCGGCAGTGCTTTCATCTTGACGGGTCTAAACCTTAGTGCTACCAACTTAACCCCACTAGCGCGAGGTAAACAAAGCCACGTGCAGCTGTCATCCGCCATCTTTGAGCACTGTGCTGCCCTCTTTAGATCCACCATCTTCGAGCATCGTGCTGCCCTCTTTAGCTACTTACATTTGACAGCTGTCATCCGCCATCTTGCATCCGAAACCTCAGTGCCGCCTGGTGACGGCAAATTCCGCGTGCTCTTGTTTAGAAACAAAGCCACGTGCAACTGACATCCGCCATCTTTGGGCACCATGCTGCCCTCTTTAGCTACTTACCTTTGAAATGTGGTACGTCATCCGCCATCTTGCAACCGTGCTGCCTGGTGACGGCAAATTCCACGTGCTCTTGTTTGGAAACAAAGCCACGTGCAGCTGTCATCCGCCATCTTGCATCACAAACCTCAGTGCTACACTCTATGTAGCGGTGGCAAATTCCACGTGCTTTACAAACCTATATGCTTTTCTGACAGCTGTCATCCGCCATCTTTAATCCAGAGAGAACAGTGCTGCCCTCTATGTAGCGGTGGCAAATTCCACGTGCTTTACAAACCTATATGCTTTTCTGACAGCTGTCATCCGCCATCTTTAATCCAGAGAGAACAGTGCTGCCCGGTGACGGCAAATTCCACGTGCTCTTGTTTGGAAATAAAGCCATGTGCTTTTTTGAGAGCTGTCATCCGCCATCTTTAATCCAGTGAGAGCAGTGCTGCCCGGTGACGGCAAATTCCACGTGCTCTTGTTTAGAAACAAAGCCACGTGCAGCTGACATCCGCCATCTTTGAGCACCGTGCTGCCCTCTTTTGCTACTTACCTTTGAAATGTGGTACGTCATCCGCCATCTTGCAACCGTGCTGCCTGGTGACGGCAAATTCCACGTGCTCTTGTTTGGAAACAAAGCCACGTGCAGCTGTCATCCGCCATCTTGCATCACAAACCTCAGTGCTACACTTTATGTAGCGGTGGCAAATTCCACGTGCTTTACAAACCTATATGCTTTTCTGACAGCTGTCATCCGCCATCTTTAATCCAGAGAGAACAGTGCTGCCCTCTATGTAGCGGTGGCAATTTCCACGTGCTTTACAAACCTATATGCTTTTCTGACAACTGTCATCCGCCATCTTTAATCCAGAGAGAACAGTGCTGCCCGGTGATGGCGAATTCCACGTGCTCTTGTTTGGAAACAAACCTATGTGCTTTTTTGACAGCTGTCATCCGCCATCTTTAATCCAGAGAGAGCAGTGCTGCCCGGTGACGGCAAATTCCACGTGCTCTTGTTTGGAAACAAAGCCATGTGCTTTTTTGACAGCTGTCATCCGCCATCTTTAATCACCGTGCTGCCCTCTATGTGGTGGCGGTAAATTATACATGCTTTACAAACCTATATGCTTTTCTGACAGCTGTCATCCGCCATCTTTAAGCTGTAAATCCCCGATTCTCGTGTTGTAAAACAGATTCTTAATCCGAGTTCTTTGACGTCAGGAAGGGTAACCGGTCGAAAACCATAGTGTATGATGTGAGAGGCTAGATACTGCTAGTTTGCATCAGGAAGGGCGACTAGTCTTAAAACAAATTCTTGTGATTTAAAATCCTAGCCAGGAAGGGCATCCGGCAGTAAAACAATAGTTCGTGATTTAAAATCTAAGCTAGCTGTAAATCCCCGATTCTCGACAGATTCTTAATCCGAGTTGTCCGGAAGGGCAACCGGTCGAAAACTATAGTGTAAGAGGCTAGATACTGACAGTTTTGCGTCAGGAAGGGCGACTAGTCTTAAAACAAATTCTTGCGATTTAAAATCCTAGTCAGGAAGGGCATCCGGCAGTAAAACAATAGTTCGTGATTTAAAATCTAAGCTAGCTGTAAAACCCCCGATTCTCGACAGATTCTTAATCCGAGTTGTCAGGAAGGGCAACCGGTTGAAAACTATAGTGTATGAGGTTAGATACTGCTAGTTTTGCGTCAGGAAAGGTTACTCAACACATTCATGCGATTTAAACACATTTTTATTCCCAAGAGAATCGAACCCGAGACTACCGGGTGAGAGGCATGCACGCTAAACTAAACTGTAGGCTATGGGTTTGTTCTACAGTCCTTGAAGTATCGGTACAGTCATTCTGAGCGAGTGTGGAATGCGTGTGTTAGCTGAAATTGTACACGTATCTTCCGGCTCGACCTTGAACGAGGACACTGCGTGCTGATAAGCGGCTTGTAACTCGCGAACGTCTTCTTAGCTGAGTAGCATGTAAGCTCTTAAAACACAGTACCAATTAAGGTTGTAAAATATTCTGAAATAGTCCTCCTCTGTGGTGTAGTAGTTAGTGTGATTAGCTGCTACCCTCGGAGGTCCGAGTTCGATTCCCGGCTCTGCTACGGAATGTGTAGCATTCAGCCTATGTAAGTTCCTAACGTAAACTATCATGATTGTACGGAGAGGTTAAAACACACACACACACATATATACACACACACACACAGTGCGAGTATATAGCACACCCCTATCGAAAGAGCCTGCACGGTGCCGGCATGTAGGCTTCTCCTGATGAAGGAGCCTGCACAAGGTTTAACGCTCCCCCCCTATCAACAGCCCTTACTTAATGCTGGCTTTCTTGCACACCCCGCCTCTTAGATCATACACCATAGTTTTACGACCGGCTGCCCTTCCTGACTAGGATTTTAAATCGCAGTATACGCGATAAATTTGTTGTAGCGGGTTTTATAACTAGATATCCCGGTACCGACACATAGCCTACTCCCACTGAAGAAGCCTGCACAAGGCTTATTGCCTCCATCCGACAAATGAATCACCGTCAAGTCTTGTACTCAAAAAATCATTTTCGAAGGAGTCTGCACAAGGTTTAACACCCCCTATCAACAGTCCTTACATAGTGCTAGCTTTTTGCACACCCCGCCTCACACCATAGTTTTATACGACCGGTTGCCCCACCTGACTAGGATTTTAAATCGATATCCCGACATAGCCTACTCCTACCGAAGAAGCCAGCTTAACACCTCCATCCAACAAATGAATCACCCTCAAACACTCTTCAATCATTCTCGCTACTTCGGAAGATAGCGGGTTCGAACTGGAAGCCGTAAATGTTAGGCGAGGGACCAGCGCGATCGTCATAACATGATCTAGCTAGATGCCCTTCCCGACGGCATAAGTTACCAGGATTTGAATCGCGTACCCCGACTAGAAGAAGCCTGCACATAGCTTAACGCCTCCATCCGACGAATGAATCACCCTCAACACTCTTCAATCATTCTCGCTACTTCGGTAGATAGCGGGTTCGAACTAGAAGCCGTAAATGCTAGGCGAGGGGCCTGCGCGATCGTCATTACATGATCTAGCTTTAGCTCGATACCTACAGGTAAGGAATACCGCGTATGTACCCTCGAGAAGTCGAGGATCACACGCTAACTTTCCAAGGCTCGAACACTTAAATTCTGACACCTCGGCATCAACAGGAGGTTCGAATACGTCAGCCTGCAGGACTATAGGTAGGAGCTCTTGTTGCATAAACACTTCGTTCCGACTGTACGACAGTTGTCAGCAATTATCATATCCGCTTGGTAACAAGCAGAATATTTAGTCGCTGCAGCCTGCGCGAAGTGCTCACAGTTCTCTGTATGCGTTTATTACGTACACACACATCTCCCGTCTGCTGTGAATATTATTCTTCAGCCTTTATCTTAAGGTAAGGTAGAACTGTTAGTTACTTTTTTATTTGCAAAGCAACTTCTACGCTAGACATCTACATTCATATATGTTTGTTCTTTTTTTAGGTACCGTTCGAAAGTACGCAATTTTATTTATCCCAGTAACAGTCTGCAGCACGTGCATTTTTTTTAAAAGGTATGTTTTCGAACTTTGAGTTGTAAAGATAACTAGGTTAGATGATGTACCCCTACACACTACATTCATATATGTTTCTTCTTTTTTTTAGGTACGACCAGAATATTATCATTCGAGTTTCAGGCTTGAACGCACGCATTTTATACATCCGAGTAACAGTTTGCAGCGCGAAGATTTTACGGTATGTCTGACCTCTATTCGTTGAAACTTGGTTTCTTCTAAAACTTTAAGCTATTGATAAATAACTGTTCTCTTTAATCCTCACGCTATAGACGAGGTGCACACATAGCTATGTCTGTCCTCAACAGACCGAAAATTGGTTTCTTCTAAAACATCATAACTTTAAGCTATTGATAAATAGTCGTTCTCTTTAATCCTCATACTATAGACGTGGTGCGCGCATAGCTATGTCTACCCTCAATTGGCTGAAAATTGGTTTCTTCTAAAACATCGTAACTTTAGTCTATTGATAAATAGTTATTCTCTTTAATCCTCATACTATAGACGTGGTGCACACATAGCTATGTCTGTCCTCAACAGGCTGAAAGTTGGTTTCTTCTAAAACATTGTAACTTTAAGCAATTGATAAATAGTTGTTCTCTTCAATCCTCATACTATAGACGAGGTATAATTTCAAACACGCGCACATAGCTATGTCTATCCTCAACAGGCTGAAACTTGGTTTCTTCTAAAACATCGTAACTTTAAGCTATTGATAAATAGTTGTTTTCTTCAATCCTCACGCTATAGACGTGGTATAATTCCAAACACGCGCACATAGCTATGTCTGTCCTCAACGGGTTGAAACTTGGTTTCTTCCGAACATCATAACTTTAAGCTATTGATAAATAGTTGTTCTCTTCAACCCGCATACTATAGACGTGGTGCGCACATAGCTATGTCTGCCCTCAACAGGCTGAAACTTGGTTTCTTCTAAAACATCGTAACTTTAGTCTATTGATAAATAGTTGTTCTCTTCAATCCTCATACTATAGACGTGGTATAATTTCAAACACGTGCACATAGCTATGTCTACCCTCAACAGGCTGAAACTTGGTTTCTTCCGAACATCATAACTTTAAGCTATTGATAAATAGTTGTTCTCTTCAACCCGCATACTATAGACGTGGTGCGCACATAGCTATGTCTGCCCTCAACAGGCTGAAACTTGGTTTCTTCTAAAACATCGTAACTTTAGTCTATTGATAAATAGTTGTTCTCTTCAATCCTCATACTATAGACGTGGTATAATTTCAAACACGTGCACATAGCTATGTCTACCCTCAACAGGCTGAAACTTGATTTCTTCTAAAACATCGTAACTTTAAGCTATTGATAAATAGTTGTTCTCTTCAACCCGCATACTATAGACGTGGTGCGCACATAGCTATGTCTGCCCTCAACAGGCTGAAACTTGGTTTCTTCTAAAACATCGTAACTTTAGTCTATTGATAAATAGTTGTTCTCTTCAATCCTCATACTATAGACTTGGTATAATTTCAAACACGTGCACATAGCTATGTCTACCCTCAACAGGCTGAAACTTGGTTTCTTCTAAAACATCGTAACTTTAGTCTATTGATAAATAGTTATTCTCTTTAATCCTCATACTATAGACGTGGTGCACACATAGCTATGTCTGTCCTCAACGGGCTGAAACTTGGTTTCTTCTAAAACATCGTAACTTTAAGCAATTGATAAATAGTTGTTCTCTTTAATCCTCACGCTATAGACGTGGTATAATTTCAAACACGTACACATAGCTATGTCTGCCCTCAACAGGCTGAAACTTGGTTTCTTCCGAACATCGTAACTTTAAGCAATTGATAAATAGTTGTTCTCTTCAATCCTCATACTATAGACGTGGTATAATTTCAAACACGCACACGTAGCTATGTCTGTCCTCAACAGGCTGAAACTTGGTTTCTTCCGAACATCGTAACTTTAGTCGTTCTCTTTAATCCTCATGCTATAGGTCTAACTCACAGCCATGTCCAACCTCTATACGTTGAAACTTGGTTTCTTCCGTAACTTTCACCTAATCTCTATCGGTCGTTCTCTTTTCAGATGTTCCCCTGCTGCGAGGAATGTAATGTAACGTTTGCAAGGCGTGATAACTTCATGCGCCATATGAAATCAAAACACCCTAGCATAACATCTGCTTTATGTAAAGTTTGTAGTGTGTATTTCGCTAACGTAGAGCGATATGAGGATCACTTAGCAGAGGTACATCAAATATCTACTCGCCCTCAGGTAGTAGTAGGGAAAAAGCGTGCAGCTACTGATGTAGCCGTAGAAAGTACTAGTAGTAAAAAACCTAGAAAAAATCATGAACAGATGTTCCCCTGCTGCGAGGAATGTAATGTAACGTTTGCAAGGCGTGATAACTTCATGCGCCATATGAAATAAAAACACCCTAGCATAACATCTGCTTTATGTAAAGTTTGTAGTGTGTATTTCGCTAACGTAGAGCGATATGAGGATCACTTAGCAGAGGTACATCAAATATCTACTTGCCCTCAGGTAGTAGTAGGGAAAAAGCGTGCAGCTACTGATGTAGCTGTAGAAAGTACTAGTAGTAAAAAACCAAGAAAAAATCATGAACTTCAAACTATTCACTGCGAGCACTATAACACTGATGTACCATCTTCGCATTTTCAGGGACACTTACGGAGTAATGCGCATAAAAATAATGCGTGTAGAAGTGGTAGTAACGCAAACATCGAGGAAATTAATACAGCATTTAAAAGTAGGATTACTAGTTACCGAATTCGCACCAGTCAAAAGTTTCAGAGCACTTCAAACTTTTTAAATTGCGTTCAACCGGATGTACAACAGCTTCTTGCTAAATCTTTGTCCAATCATAATTTATTTAAAGTTAATTTTGAACTTTTCGCCTTGTACATTAAAAGCACTGATGAATCCGAAATGACGGATATTAAATCATTTAATACGAAGAATTTTGTCATAAGTCAGTCGACTAATTTTGGTGATGTACTTAGGGATGTCTCTAACATTATTTCAACTAAGAGCGAGGAATTTCAGGAAAAGGAATCAGGGTGGGCTTTAGTTGAAATAATGTATCTAGAAGTTAACATCAATAAGTACAATCCTATGCGTGGATCTTCGCACATTGAGCTGCCGACATGGATTCAGCAAAGAAAAGCTGTTGTAAACATCCAAAACAATGACGAAGCATGTTTTGCATGGGCGGTGATGTCAGCTTTAAATCCTGCGAAATCAGACGTAGCTAAGAGAACATCGTCGTATCCACACTATTCAACGCAGCTAAATTTCGATAGTATAGAATTTCCTGCGCAGATAAAGGATATTAAGCGCTTTGAGGAACTAAATAACATTAGTATTAATGTGTATGGTGTAGAGAAAAAGTCTGTAGTAGGTCCTCTGTATTATACATGTCATAAGAAGAGTACTCACGTTAATTTACTCTATATTGAAAACAGTGAGAATAGCCACTTTTGCTGGATTAAAAATCTGAGTAGACTTGTTGGAAGTCAGTTATCTAAAGATAAGTGTAAAAAGTGGCTATGTGATGGATGCTTGCAGTATTTTAGAACTGAAGATCAGTTAACGAAGCATTCCAAGAATGACTGCAATCATGTACGTACAGAGATACCTACTACAGGCAATAATGTTTTAAAATTTACAAATTTTCACAAGCAGATGTGGGTACCGTTCGTGATTTATGCAGACTTTGAAGCCATCCTTACGCCATGCAACACATGCTCACCTAATCCTGACAACTCCTTCACTAATACTACGCACATGCATGTCCCGTATAGCTTCGCGTATTACATCAAGTGTAGTTACGATAGTACGCTTAACAAGTTAGAGCTGTATCGAGGACATGATGCTGCTAAAGTATTTTTAGAAAGACTTGAAAGTGATGCAGTTCGTCTCGGTCGTATTCTGAATAGTAATATTCCTATGAAGCCACTCACCGAAATTCAGTTAAATTATCATGAACGTGCTACAAAGTGTAGCATTTGTGATGGGGAATTTTCCGAAAATGACCCTAAAGTTTTTGATCATGATCATTTAACTGGTTTCTACAGATGTGCCGCTCATTATAGCTGTAGTCTTAAGTATAGAGTTCCTAAATTTATCCCCATAATTTTTCATAACTTATCTGGTTACGACTCTCATTTCATCATTTCACAATTTGGAGCTTCAGATGAAAAAGTAGATATAATCCCTGAGAATAAAGAGCGGTACATTGCGTTTGCAAAGTCTGTAAAAGTAGATGCTGAGCATTCTATAAAACTGAGATTCCTTGACTCGTTTCGCTTTATGGCGAGTAGCCTCGATAAACTTTCTAGTCATTTACAGTCTGAACAATTTACGGAAATTCGACGCGTTTTCCCCGAAGAAGCGCAGTTTAATTTACTTCGGCGTAAGGGTGTTTTTTGTTACGAATATCTCGACTGCTTAGACCGCCTCGAAGAACGTGCCTTACCATCGAAACAATCCTTTTACAGCTCGCTGAATTCAGCAGATATTAGTGATGATGACTATTTACATGCACAACATATCTGGGAGCAGTTCCACATTCAAACGCTGGGTGAATACTCCGATTTATATTTAAAGACAGATGTACTTTTGTTAGCTGATGTTTTTGAAAATTTTCGCTGTGTTTGCATGAACACCTACAGCCTTGACCCATGTCAGTATTTTACTGCACCTGGGTTAAGTTGGGATGCGATGTTGAAACACACGCATGTGAATTTGGAACTGCTGACCGATATCGATATGGTGCACTTTATAAAATCATCTATTCGAGGCGGTCTGAGTCAGTGCAGCGGGCGGTATTCGAGGGCTAATAATAAGTACATGCCGAGTTTCGATTCCAGTCAGGAATCTCAGTATATCGTTTACCTCGATGCTAATAATCAGTATGGGTGGGCGATGAGTCAGCATCTACCGGTGAGTGGTTTCCGTTGGCTGACGCAGTGCGAAATTGATGCTTTACAGCTACACGCCCTAGGTGATGAAGCTGATAAAGGCTATTTCCTCGAAGTTGACTTACAGTATCCTAAAGAGTGACACACTTCTCATAATGACCTACCGTTCTGCCCTGAAAATATGAAGCCCCGTACATTCCATCAACGACGAAAATGCTCATTGCTAATTTATGCGATAAATCTAAGTATATCATTCATTACCGAAATTTAAAACAGTGTTTGCAGCATGGTTTGAAGTTATCCAAAATTCACCGCGTATTAGAATTTAATCAGTCACCGTGGCTAAAGCCGTATATCGATCTGAACAATAATTTAAGAACGAATGCGGTTAACGAGTTTGAAAAGGATTTCTACAAGCTCATGAATAACAGTGTGTTTGGTAGGACTGTGGAGAATGTTGACAAACGCGTTGATGTAAAATTGATTACAAACTGGGATAATATTAAGAAAAGGTATGGTGCTAACTATTTAATAAGTAAACCAAATTTCCACAGCTGCACCATCATACATGAGAATTTAGTTATTATACAGATGAATCGTGTCAAGGTTAAGTATGACAAACCTACCTACGTCGGCTTTGCAGTACTTGAATTGGCTAAAACACTCATGTATGAATTCCATTACGATTATATGATGAAGAAGTACGCGCATAATGCGCAATTGCTCTACACAGATACCGATTCGTTTATTTATCAAATCAAAACTGATGACTATTACAATGATATAAAGCCGGACTTGGGTAGGTTTGATACGAGTAACTATCCTGCAGATAATCAATATCATCTACCGCTAGTGAACAAAAAGGTTCTAGGTAAAATGAAAGATGAATGTGCTGGGAATATTATCGATTCATTTGTAGGTACTAAATCCAAGTCATATTGCATAAAACACTTAAATGAATTACAAATAAAGAGATTGAAGGGGGTTAAAAAGAATGTCGTTCAGAATCAGCTAAGTTTTGAAAACTATAACAATTGCATTAAAAGTAATCCGCCTGTTTTGCATAAGCAAATGTCTGTCATTAGAAGCAAGAAGCACCAGTTGTACACTCATTTAATTAGTAAGGTAGCCCTTAATAGCGATGATTGTAAACGGTTTGTCATTCCAAATTCTACCAACACGCTAGCCTGGGGGCATAGTAGTATTGATAGGTACTACTTTACATAAACATTATGCTAGAGGTGTGTGTACTTACGTTACACTGTCTTACATCACAATTCGGGAGAGGTACGCTGAGAGCGTAGTACGGCAAGTTTAAACTTGTACATTCAAGAATTACATCGAGAAGTATGCAAACATCACTAGGGTAAAATGATTCGAGATAAAACTTGTACATACAAGATGTAAATAAATAATGTAAAATTAGCATATTCTTTTATTTTAGGTTAGGTATTACCTTCCTCCCGCTCCTTATTTGCAAGATAAAGTTTTTGTTTATTACTCATAGAAGAAAGAAGGTGATGAGCAGTTTCGTAAGTATAGTTCGGTAAGTATCTCGAGAGCAGAATTTTTTTTGACAAAAAAAGCACATAGCTTTGTAAAGCATGTGGAATTTGCCGCCACCGGGGCAGCACTGTTCTCTCTGGATTAAAAGCTTTGTTTCCAAACAAGAGCACGTGGAATTTGCCGCCACCGGGGCAGCACTGTTCTCTCTGGATTAAAAGCTTTGTTTCCAAACAAGAGCACGTGGAATTTGCAGCCACCGGGCAGCACGGTGATTAAAGATGGCGGATGACAGCTGTCAGAAAATCGCATGGGTTTGTACAGCACGTAGAATTTACCGCCACCACATAGAGGGCAGCACGGTGATTAAAGATGGCGGATGACAGCTGTCAAAAAAGCACATAGGTTTGTTTCCAAACAAGAGCACGTGGAATTCGCCGTCACCGGGCAGCACTGTTCTCTCTGGATTAAAGATGGCGGATGACAGCTGTCAGAAAAGCATATAGGTTTGTAAAGCACGTGGAATTTGCCACCGCTACATAGAGGGCAGCACTGTTCTCTCTGGATTAAAGATGGCGGATGACAGCTGTCAGAAAAGCATATAGGTTTGTAAAGCACGTGGAATTTGCCACCGCTACATAGAGTGTAGCACTGAGGTTTGTGATGCAAGATGGCGGATGACAGCTGCACGTGGCTTTGTTTCCAAACAAGAGCACGTGGAATTTGCCGTCACCAGGCAGCACGGTTGCAAGATGGCGGATGACGTACCACATTTCAAAGGTAAGTAGCTAAAGAGGGCAGCACGGTGCTCAAAGATGGCGGATGTCAGCTGCACGTGGCTTTGTTTCTAAACAAGAGCACGTGGAATTTGCCGTCACCAGGCGGCACTGAGGTTTCGGATGCAAGATCGCGGATGACAGCTGTCAAAGGTAAGTAGCTAAAGAGGGCAGCACGATGCTCGAAGATGGTGGATCTAAAGAGGGCAGCACAGTGCTCAAAGATGGCGGATGACAGCTGCATGTGGCTTTGTTTACCTCGCGCTAGTGGGGTTAAGTTGGTAGCACTAAGGTTTAGACCCGTCAAGATGAAAGCACTGCCGATGACAGGTGACGAAAGAGGGAAGCACAGTGCTCAAAGATGGCGGATGACAGCTACCAAAAAAGGGCATAGGTTTGTAAAGCATTTAGAATTTGCTGCCACCACATAGAGGGCAGCACTGCTTAAAGATGGCGGATGACAGCTGTCAAAGGTAAGTAGCTAAAGAGGGCAGCACTGTGCTCAAAGATGGCGGATGAGAGCTGTCAAAAAGCACGTGGCTTTGTTTACCTCATGCTAGTTAGGTTAAGTTGGTACCACTAAGGTTTAGGCCCGTCAAGATGGCAGTACTGAGGTTAGCGATGCGTTGTTGTCTGTCAAAAAGCACGTGGTTTAGTTTACAAATCTGTCAAAAAGCACGTGGCTGTCAAAAAGCACGTGGCTTTGTTTACCTCGCGCTAGTGAGGTTAAGTTGGCACTACTGAGGTTTAGGCCCGTCAAGATGGCAGTACTGAGGTTAGCGATGCGTTGTTGTCTGTCAAAAAGCACGTGGCTGTCAAAAAACACGTGGCTTTGTTTACCTCACGCTAGTAAAGGTTAAGTTGGTACTAGTGAGGTTTAGGCCCGTCAAGATGGCAGCAGTGAGGTTAGCGATGCGTTGTTGTCGATGACAGCTGTCAAAAAGCACGTGGCTTTGTTTAGAAATTCAAATCTCCCGCCAAAATTAAAACTTCCCGCCAAAATTCAAATTTCCCGCGGGCGGCGGCGGCGGAGGCGGCGGAGGAGGAGGCGGCGGGCGGCGGCGGCGGACCGCAGAACCCGCTTATTATACTACTCACGCGGGTTGTTTTGTAGGATACCGGAAAGTGATTCCTTCCCGTCTGAATTCTACACCAACACTTGAGTTTTAGTTTATTACGAGCGCAAGACGTTGTGTCTGCTGAAGATAGCGGAGAGCAACATCAAATGCCATTGTCAAGGTGCACCGAGCGTTATAATGTGCTGCTCTCTGGTCGCAGTCCACTTCTTTGTCCGTAGGTTCATATCGAAATTCTGACGCAGCATTTATTCTGGGATACCGGAAACTGACTCCCTCATCCCTGAATTCTACACCAATATTGACTTGTAGCTTATTTGCGTGCAAGTCGATGGGTCTGCTTATGATAGCGGACAGCAACATAAACAGGCACTTGTCTGGGTGGGCGAGCGGTATAAGGCGCTGTGTTCAGGAAGCACCCTACTTTTGTGGGCTTCGTTTCGAATCCCACTTCAGACATCGCTTTTTTTCTTGGATAACAATGTTTAATTACTCCACTCGTATTCATCATTTATGTTTGCCTTGTGGCTTATTCCGCGAACAAGTCGTTGGTTCCGCTTTGTGAAGGCGGAGAGGAACACCAACACAAGCCGTAAATGCCAATTGTTCTACGGAGCTGATTGCCGGTCTCAGACCAGTTCCCTAGGCGTGGGATGAAACCCCGCTTTTCACGCGGATTTTTTCTAGGATACCGGAAATGTGACTCCCTCCTGTACGAATTCTAAAACAATACTTGAATTTTAGTTTATTACGAGCGCAACGCGGTGGGTCTCCTTAAGATAGCGGAAAGCAACATCAAATGGCATTGTCAGGGTGGTACCGAGCGTTTAAAAGTGCTGCTTTCTGGTCGCAGTCCACTTCATTGTCCGTGGGTTCATATCGAAATACTGACGCAGCATTTTTTCTGGCATACCGGAAACTGGCTCCCTCCTCTCGGAATTCTACACCAATATTGACTTGTAGCTTATTACGCGAACAAGGATACCGAAAAGTGACTCCCTGCTATCTGAATTCTACGCCAATATTGAGTTGTAGTTTATTACGCGCGCATGACGTTGTGTCTGGTTAAGATAGTGGAGAGCAACATGAAATGCCATTGTCAGGGTGGCACCGAGCGGTAAAACTGCTGCTTTCTGGTCGCAATCCACTTCTTTGTCCGTGGGTTCATATCGAAATATGACGCAGCATTTTAACTGGGATACCGGAAACTGATTCCCTCCTCTCTAAATTCTACACCAATACTGAATTTTTATGCGAACAAGTCGTTGGCTCTGCTTATGATAGAGGAGAGCAACATTAACGAGCACGTGTCAGGGTGCCCGAGCGGTGTAAGGCACTCCGTTCAGTTCGCAGCCCACTTCTGCGGGCTTGGGTTCGAATCCCAAATCAGACATAGTATTTTTTCTTGCATAAGGAAGTTTAATTACTCCACTCGAATTCATCGGCTATGTTTACCTTGTAGCTTATTACGCGAACAAGTCGCTGGTTCCGCTTTGTGAAGGCGGAGAGGGACAGCAACACAAGCCTGAATGGGCGACTGTTTTACGGAGCTGATCGCCGGTCGGAGTTCACTTCCTTAGGCGTGGTATCAAATCCCGCTTCTCAGGCGAATTTTTATCTAGGATACCGGAAGTTGGCTCCCTGCTGTCTGAATTCTAAAGCAATACTTGTGTTTTAGTTTATTACGAGCGCAAGATGTTGGGTATGAATAAGATAGCGGAGAGCAACATCAAATGCCATTGTCAGGGTTGTACCGAGCAGTATAAAGTGCATCTTCCTGGTCGCAGTCTACTCCTTTGTCCGTGGGTTCATATCGAAATTTTGACAGAGCATTTTTTCTGGTATACCGGAAGCTGACTCCCTCATATCAGAATCCTACACCAATATTGACTTGTAGCTTATTTGCGAGCAAGTCGATGGGTCTGCTTATGATTGCGGACAGCAACATCAACGAGCACTTGTCAGGGTGGCCGAGCGGTATAAGGAACTCCGTTCGTGTCAAAGCCCATTTCTGTGTGCTTGGGTTCTGATCCCAATTCAGACATCACTTTTTTTCTTGGATAAGAAAGTTTAGTTACTCCACTCGTATTCATCAGCCATGTTTGCCTTGCAGCTAATTACGAGAACAAGGCTACCGGAAAGTGACTAGCTGCTATCTGAATTCAACACCAATACTTGGGTTGTAGTCTATTACGAGCGCAAGACGTTGGGAGAGCAACATCAAATGCCATTATCAGGGTGGCACCGAGCGGTATAAAGTGCTGCTTCTGGTCGCAGTCCACTTCTTTGTCCGTGGGTTCACATCAAAATACTTAAGCAGCATCTTTTCTGGGATATCGGACACTGACTCCCTCCTCTCTGAATTCTACACCAATATGGTCTTGTAGCTTATTTGCGAGCAAATCGTTGGTTCTGCTTATTATAGCGGAGAGCAACTTCAACGAGCACTTGTCAGGGTGGCAGAGCAGTATAAGGCGATCCGCTCGGGTCGCTACCCACTTCTGTGGGCTTGGTTTCGAACACCAATTCAGACATCACTCTTTTATTTGGATAAGGAAGTTTAATTATTCCAATCGAATTCATCAGCTATGTTTGCCTTGAAGCTTATTCCGCGAACAAGTCGTTCGGCCCGCTTTGTGAAGGCGGAGTGGAACAGCAACACAAGCCTGAATGGCCGACTGGTCTACGGCACTGATCGTCGGTCGCAGAACACTTCTATACGCGTGGGATCAAATCCCACTTATGATGTTGCGTGTTTTCTTGGATACCTGAAACTGACTCCCTCCTGTCTGAATTCTACACCAATACTGACTGTAGCTTATTACACGAGCAAGTCGTTGGGTCGGCTTATAATAGCGGACAGCAATATCAAAGAGCACATGTCAGGGTGGCCGAGCAGTATAAGGCGCTGTGGTCAGGCCGCAGCCCAATTCTGTGGGCTTGTGTTCCAAACCCATTTCGGACATCGCTGTCTTTCTCGGAGAAGGATGTTAAATTATTCCACTCGAATTCGTCAGCTATGTTTGCCTTGAATCTTATTCCGCGCACAAGTCGTTACTTCCGCTTGGTGAAGGCGGAGTGGAACAGCAACAAAAGCCTGAATGTCCGACTGGTCTACGGCGCTGCTTCCAGGTCGCAGTCCACTTCTTCAGGCGTGTGATCAAATCCCACTTATGATGCAGCTTTTTTTTCTTGGATACCCGAAACGGACTCCCTCCTGTCTGAATTCTACGCCAACACTTGAGTTGTAGTTTATACGCGCGCAAGACGTTGCGTCTGGTTAAGATAACGGAGAGCAACATCAAATGCCATTGTCAGGGTGGCACTGAGCGGTATAAGGTGCTGCTTCCGGTCGCAGTCCACTTCTTTGTCCGTGGGTTCATATCAAAATACTGACGCAGCATTTTTTCTGGGATACCGGAAACTGACTCCCTCCTTTCTGAATTGTACACCAATACTGTCTTGTAGCTTACTACGCGAACAAATCGTTGGGTCTGCTTAAGAATGCGGAGAGAAACAACAACCAAAGTCAGAATTGTCGAGCGGCCTAAGACGCTACATTCATGTCGAAGTCCACTTGTGTGGGCGTGGATTGGAATCATACGTGAGAAATGGCCCTTTTTTTGGGTACCGCAAGTTGCTGTACTCAATTCTAACTCATCACCAATGCTTGAGATTTAGCATAATACGCGAACAAGTCGTCGGGTTTGCTTAAGAAGCGGAGGGTAACGTTAGAAATTACACGTCAGGGTGGCTGAGCGTTAAAAAGCGCTGCGTTCTGTACGCAGTCCACTGCTGTAGGCACAAGTTCGAATCCCGCTTCTGACGTAGTTTCTTTTCTTTGATACTGGTAACTGAATTAATCCACTCTGAATTCATCACCAATTCGTTGGGTCAGCCTACGAAACGGAGAGCGAAATCCGCAGCACATTTAAGGGTGGCCCCGCAGTAAAAGGCACTGCGTAGGTTCGATCCGACTTAAGACTTTAAATTTTTAAGTAAAGGAAATTTAATTACTCCACTTGAATTCATCATCTATGCTTGCCTTGTAGCTTAATACGCGAACAGGTCGTTGAGTCTGCTCAGGAAAAGCAGATAGAGATAGCAACACATATCTGCAAGTCCGGCTAGTCTACGGTGACGGGTTCATGTCGAACTCCAATTTTGCAGGCGTTCGTTCGAATCCCAATTTGCAGTCCACTCCTGTGACCACAGGTTCAATTCCTGCATCTGACATAGCTTCTCTTCTTTGATACTGGAAACTGGTTTAAACCACCCAGAATACACCACCATTACTTGACTTATAGCGTATTAGGAGAACAATCGTTGGGTCCGCTTTGAGGAGGCGGAGAGGAACAGCAACACAAGTATGAATGGCCAAAATATCTACGGCGCTGCTATCTTGTCGCAGTCCACTTCTTTGGCGTGTGTTCAAAACCAACTTATGATGCAGCCTTTTTTCTTGGATACCCGAAACGGACTCCCTCCTGTCTGAATTCTACGCCAACACTTGTGTTGTAGTTTATTACGCGCGCAAGACGTTGCGTCTGGTTAAGATACCGGAGAGCATCATGAAATGCCATTATCAGGGTGGCACCGAGCGTTATAAGGTGCTGCTTTTTGGTCGCAGTCCACTTCTTTGTCCGTGGGTTCATATCGAAATTCTGACGCAGCATTTTTTCTGGGATACCGGACACTGACTCCCTCCTCTCTGAATTCTACACCAATATTGTCTTGTAGCTTATTTGCGAGCATGTCGTTGGGTCTTCTTATTATAGCGGAGAGCAAGATCAACGAGCACTTGTCAGGGTGGCCGAGCAGTATAAAGGCGATGCGTTTCGGTCGCTGCCCAGTTCTGTGGGCTTCGGTTTGAATCCCAATTCAGACATCGCTGTTTTTCTTAGTTTGGAAGTTTAATTATTAAACTTTTCTTTTTTTTTGCTATGGGCTTTACGTCGCACCAACACAGATAGGTATTATGGCGACGATGGGATAGGAAAGGCCTAGGAGTTGGAAGGAAGCGGCCGTGGCCTTAATTAAGGTACACCCTGGTGTGAACATGGGAAACCACAGAAAACCATTTTCAGGGCTGCCGATAGTGGGATTCGAACCTACTATCTCCCAGATGCAAGCTCACAGCCGCGCGCCTCTACGCGCACGGCCAACTCGCCCGGTAATTATTAAACTAGAATTCATCAGCTATGTTTGCCTTGTAGCTTATTACGCGAACAAGGGTACCGGAAAGTGACTCCCTGCTATCTGAATTCTACACCAATAGTTATTATCAGGGTGGCACCGAGCGGTGTAAAGTGCTGCTTCTGGTCGCAGTCCACTACTTTGTCCGTGGGTTATGTCAAAATACTGACGCAGCATTTTTTCTGGGATACCGGAAACTGACTCCCTCATCCCTGAATTCTACACCAATATTGACTTGTAGCTTATTTGCGTGCAAGTCGATGGGTCTGCTTATGTTAGCGGACAGCAACATCAACGAGCACTCGTCAGGGTGGCCGAGCGGTATAAGGCGCTGTGTTCAAGAAGCACCGCACTTGTGTGGGCTTGGGTTGGAATCCCACTTCAGACATCGCTTTTTTCTTGGATAACGATGTTTATTTACCCCACTCGAATTCATCATTAATATTTGCCTTGTAGCTTATTCCGCGAACAAGTCGTTGGATCCCCTTTGTGAAGGCGGAGAGGAACACCAACACAAGCCTAAAATGCCAACTGTCCTACGGAGCTGATTGCCGGTTGCAGACCACTTCCTTAGGCGTGGAATGAAACACCGCTTCTCACGCGGATTTTGTTCTAGGATACCGGAAAAGTGACTCCCTCCTCTCTGAATTATACACCAATACTGACTTGTAGCTTATTACGAGCGCAAGACGTTGGGTCTGCTTAAGATAGCGGAGAGCAACATCAACGAGCACATATCAGGGTGGCCGAGCGGTGTAAGGCACTCCGTTCGGTTCGCAGCCCACTTCTCTGGGCTTGGTTTCGAATCCCAATTCAGACATAGCACTTTTTCTTGCATAAGGAAGTTTAATTACACCACTCGAATTCATCAGCTATGTTTGTCGTGAAGCTTATTCCGCGAACAAGTCGTTAGTTTCGCTTTGTGAAGGCGGAGTGGAACAGCAACACAAGCCCGAATGGCCGACTGGTCTGCGGCACTGATAGCCAGCCGCGGGCAACTTATTACGCGTGGGATCAAACCCGGCTTCTCACGCGGGTTATTTTCTAGGATACCGGAAAGTGACTCCCTCCTGTCTGAATTCTACACCAACACTTGAGTTTTAGTTTTTTACAAGCGCAAGACGTTTTGTCTGCGCAAGATATTGGAGAGCAATATCAGCGTGCACATGTTTGTGTGGTCGAGCAGCATAAGGCGATACGCTCAGGTCGCAGTCCACTTCTGTGTGATCGAATCCCAGTTCAGAAACCGATATTTTTCTTGGATAAGGAACTTTAATTACTCCACTCGAACTCATCGGCTATGTTTGCCTGGTTTCTTATTACGCGAACGAGTCGTTGGTTCCACTTTGTGAAGGCGGAGAGGAATAGCAACAATAGCCTGAATGGCCGATTGATCTACGGATCTGCCGTACGGTTGCATTCGACTTGTTTAGGCGTGGGATGAAATCCCGCTTCTCAGGCGGATTTTCTTCTAGGATACCGGAAAGTGATTCCTTCCCGTCTGAATTCTACACCAAAACTTGAGTTTTAGTTTATTACGAGCGCAAGACGGTGGATCTGCTTAAGATAGCGGAAAGGAACATCAAATGGCATTGTCAGGGTGGCACCGAGCGTAATAAAGTGCTGCTTTCTGGTCGCAGTCCACTTCATTGTCCGTGGGTTCATATCGAAATACTGACGCAGCGTTTTTTCTGGCGTACTGGAAACTGCCTCCCTCCTCTGTGAATTCTACACCAATATTGACTTGTAGCTTATTACGCGAACAAGTATACCGAAAAGTGACTCCCTGCTATCTGAATTCTACGCCAATACTTGAGTTGCAGTCTATTACGAGCGCAAGTCGTTGGGTCTGCTTACGATAGCGGAGAGCAGCATCAAAGAGCATAGATCAAGGTGAGCGTGCGGTATAACGCGCTGCGTTCAGATCACACCTCACTACAGTGGGCTTGGGTTCGAATCCCTCTCCAGACATAACTTTTTTTTCTTGGATAACGATGTTTAATTACTCCCGATGTTTAATTACTCCACTCGAATTCATCATTTGTGTTTGCCTTGAAGTTTATTCCGCGAACAAGTCGCTGGTTCCGCTTTGTGATGGCGGAGAGCAACAGCAACACAAGCCTGAATGGCCGACCGGTGTACGGCACTGATCGCCGGTCGCAGTCCACTTCTTTACGCGTGGGATCAAATTCCGCTTCTCACGCGGGTTGTTTTCTAGGATACCGGAATATGACTCCCTCCTGTCTGAATTCTAGGCCAACACTAGAGTTGTAGTTTATTACGCGCGCAAGACGTTGTGTCTGGTTAAGATAGCGGAGAGCAACATGAAATGCCATTGTCAGGGTGGCACCGAGTTGTAAACCTGCTGCTTTCTGGTCGCAATCCACTTCTTTATCCGTGGGTTCATATCGAAATATGACGCAGCATTTTTACTGGGATACCGGAAACTGATTCCCTCCTCTCTAAATTCTACACCAATACTGACTTTTTACGCGAACAACTCGTTGGGTCTGCTTTTGATAGCGGAGAGCAACAACAACGAGCACATATCAGGGTGGCCGAGCGGTGTAAGGCACTCCGTACAGTTCGCAGCCCACGTCTGTGGGCTTGGGTTCGAATCCCAAATCAGACAGAGCATTTTTTCTTGCATAAGGAAGTTTAATTACTCCACTCGAATTCATCAGCTATGTTTACCTTGTAGCTTATTACGCGAACAAGTCGCTGGTTCCGCTTTCTGAAGGCGGAGAGGAACAGCAACACAAGCCTGAAAGGGCGACTGTTCTACGGAGCTCATCGCCGGTCGCAGTCCACTTCCTTAGGCGTGGGATCAAATCCCGCTTCTCGGGAGAATTTTTATCTAGGATACCGGAAGGTGACTCCCTGCTGTCTGAATTCTAAAACAATACAAGTGTTTTAGTTTATTACGAGCGCAAGACGTTGGGTATGAATAAGATAGCGGAGAGCAACATCAAATGCCATTATCAGGGTGGCACCGAGCGGTATAAAATGCTGCTTCTGGTCGCAGCCCACTTTTTTGTCCGTGGGTTCACATCAAAATACTTAAGCAGCATCTTTTCTGGGATACCGGACACTGAATCCCTCCTCTCTGAATTCTACACCAATGTTGTCTTGTAGCTTATTTGCGAGCAAATCGTTGGGTCTGCTGATTATAGCGGAGAGCAACTTCAACGAGCACTTGTCAGGGTGGCAAAGCAGTATAAGGCGATTCGTTCAGGAAGCACCCCACTTTTGTGGGCTTGTGTTCGTATCCCAATTCAGACATCGCGTTTTTTCTTGGATAAGGAAGTTTAATTATTCCACTCGAATTCATCATTTGTGTTTGCCTTGAAGTTTATTCCGCGAACAAGTCGCTGGTTCCGCTTTGTGATGGCGGAGAGCAACAGCAACACAAGCCTGAATGGCCGAATTGTGTACGGCACTGCTCGCCGGTCGCAGTCCACCTCTTTACGCGTGGGATCAAATCCCGCTTTTCACGCGGGTTGTTTTCTAGGATACCGGAAAGTGACTCTTTACCGTCTGAATTCTACACCAACACTTGAGTTTTAGTTTATTACGAGCGCAAGACGGTGGGTCTGCTTAAGATAGCGGAGACCAACGTCAACGGGCATATGTGAAGGTGGCCGAGCGGTTTAAGGCGCTTCAGTGGGCTTGAGAAGTGGGCTTGGGGTCGAATCCCACTTCGGACGTCGATTTTCTCTTGGATAACGATGTTTTATTTCTCCAATCGAATTCATCAGTTATGTTTGCCGTGAAGCTTATTCCGCGAACAAGTCGTTACTTCCGCTTTGTGAAGGCGGAGTGGAACAGCAACAAAAGCCTGAATATCCGACAGGTCTGCGGCACTGATAGCCGGTAGCGGACCATTTCTTTAGGCGTGGGAAGAAATCCCGCTTTTCACGCGGGTTGTTTACTAGGATGCCGGTAAGTGACTCCTTCCCGTCTGAATTCTACACCAACATTGAGTTTTAGTTTATTACGAGTGGAAGACGTTGGGTCTTCTTAAGATAGCGGAGAGCAACATCAAATGGCATTGTCAGGGTGGCACCGAGCGTTATAAAGTGCTGCTTTCTGGTCGCAGTCCATTTCATTGTCCGTGGGTTCATATCGAAATACTGACGCAATATTTTTTCCCTGATACCGGAAACTGCCTCCTTCCTCCGTGAATTATACACTAATATTGACTTGTAGCGTATTCCGCGCACAAGTCGTTGGTTCCGCTTTGTGAAGGCGGGATGAACACCAACACAAGCCTCAAATGCCCACTGTTCTACAGAGCTGATTGCCGGTCGCGGACCACTTCTTTAGGCGTGGGATGAAATCCCGCTTTTCACGCGGATTTTTTCTAGGATACCGGAAGTGTGACCCCCTCCTGTCTGAATTCTACACCAACATTGAGTTTTAGTTTATTAGGAGCGCAAGACGTTGGGTCTTCTTAAGATAGCGGAGAGCAACATCAAATGCCAATGTCAGGGTGGCACCGAGCGTTATAAAGTGATGCTTTCTGGTCGCAGTCCACTTCTTTGTCCGTGGGTGCATGTCGAAACTCTGCCGCAGCTTTTTTTCTGGGATATCGGAAACTGACTCCCTCCTCTCTGAATTCTGCACCAATACTGACTTGTAGCTTTTTACGCGAACAAGTCGTTGGGTCTGCTTATGATAGCGGAGAGCAACGTCAACGAGCACATATCAGGGTGGCCGAGTGGTGTAAACCACTCCGTTCGGTTCGCAGCCCGCTTCGCTGGGCTTGGTTTCGAACACCTAATCAGACATAGCATTTTTTCTTGCATAAGGAAGTTTAATTACTCCACTCGAATTCATCAACCTTGTTGCTTTTTACGCGAACAAGTCGTTGGGTCCGCTTTGTGAAGGCGGAGAGAAACAGCAACACAAGCGGGATGGCCGACTGGTGTACGGCGCTGCTCTCCGGTCGCAGTGGATTTCCAACCGCTTCTCAAGCAGATTTTTTCTAGGATACCGGAAAATGACTCCCGTCTATCTGAATTCTACACCAATACTTGATATGTAGTTTATTACGAGCGCAAGACGTTCGATCTGCTTATGATAGCGGAGAGCAACATGAAATGCCATTTGAGGTCGCATCGAGCGGTATAAAGTGCTGCTTTGTGGTCGCAATCCACTCGTTTGTCCGTGGGTTCGTATCGAAATTCTGATGCAGCATTTTTTCTAGGATACCGGAATTTGACTCCCTCCACTCTGAATTCTACACCAATATTGTCTTGTAGCTCATTACGCGAGCAAGTCGTTTGGTCTGCTTATGATAGCGGAGAGCAACATCAACGAGCGCAGATCAGGGTGACCGAGCGATATAAGGCGCTGCGTTCAGGTCGCGGTCCACTTCTGTGAGCTTGGCTTCGAATATCAATTCTGACATCTCTTCTTTCTTGGATATGGTAGATTAATTACTACACACGATTTCATCAGCACAGGCCTGAATAGCCGACTGATCTACGGCACTGATCGCCGGTCGCAGTCCACTTCTATACGCGTGGGATCAAATCCCGCTCCGCGCGCGGATTTTTTTCTAGGATACCGGAGAGTGACTCCCTCCTGCCTGAATTCTACACCAATACTTGAGTTTTTCTTTATTACGTGCGCAAGACGTTGGGTCTGCTTAATATAGGGGAGAGCAACTTCAACGAGAACATCTCAATTTCGCCGAGCAGTATAAGGCGATCCGCTCAGGTCGCTACCCACTTCTGAGCCATAGTTTCGAATCCCAATTTAGACATCGCTCTTTTATTTGGATAACGAAGTTTAATTATTCCAATCGAATTCATCAGCTATGTTTGCCTTTTAGCTTATTCCGCGAACATGTCGTTCGGTCCGCTTTGTGAAGGCGTAGTGGAACAGCAACACAAGCCTGAATGGCCGACTGGTCTACGGCACTGATCGTCGGTTGCAGTCCACTTCTATACGCGTGGGTTCAAATCCCACTTATGATGCAGCATCTTTTCTGGGATACCGGACACTGAATCCCTCCTCTCTGAATTCTACACCAATGTTGTCTTGTAGCTTATTTGCGAGCATGTCGTTGGGTCTGCTTATGAAAGCGGAGAGAAACGTCAACGAGCACATGTCAGGTTGTCCGAGCGGTACCAGGAACTCCGTCCGGGTCAAAGCCCATTTCTGTGGGCTTGGGTTCTGATCCCAATTCAGACATTACTTTTTTTCTTGGATAAGAAATTTTAGTTACTCCACTAGAATTCATCAGCTATGTTTGCCTTGAAGCTTATTCCCCGAACAAGTATCTGGTTCCGCTTTGTGAAGGCGGACAGGAACAGGAACACAAGCCTGAATGGCCGACTGATCTACGGCATAGATCGCCGGACGCAGTCCAATTCTATACGCGTGGGATCAAATCCGGCTTTTCACGCGGGTTGTTTTCTAGGATACCGGAGAGTGTCTCCCTCCTGTCTGAATTCTACACCAACACTTGAGTTTTTTTCTTACGAGCACAAGACGTTGTGTCTGCTCAAGATAGTGGAGAGCAATATCCACGAACTCATGTCAGGGTGGCCGAGCAGTGTAAGGCGACACGTTCAGGTCGAAGCCCACTTCTGTGGGATCGAATCCCACTTCAGAGATCGATATTTTTCTTGGATAAGGAACTATAATTACTCCACTCGAATTGATCTTTTATGTTTGCCTGGTTTCTTATTACGCGAACAAGTCGTTGGGTCCGCTTTGTTAAGGCGGAGAGGAGTAGCAACACTAGACTGAATGGCCGATTGGTCTACGGAGCTGCCCTACGGTCGCATTCAACTTTTTTAGGCGTGGGATGAAATCCCGCTTCTCAGGCGGATTTTCTTCTAGGATACCGGGAAGTAATTCCTTCCGTCTGAATTCTACACCAACACTTGCCTTTTAGTTTATTACGAGCGCAAGACGTTGGGTCTTATTAGGATAGCGGAGAGCAACATCAAACGGCATTGTCAGGGTGGCACCGAGCGTTATAAAGTGCTGCGTTCTGGTCGCTATCCACTTCATTGTCCGTGGGTTCATATCGAAATACTGACGCAGCATTTTTTCTGGCATACCGGAAACTGGCTCCCTCCTCTCTCAATCCTGCACCAATATTGACTTGTAGCTTATTACGCGAGCAAGTCGCTGGGTCTGCTTAAGATAGCGGAGAGCAACATCAACGAGCATATATCAAGGTGGCAGAACGGTATAAGGCGCTACAGTGGGCTTGGGAAGTTGGCTTGGGTTCGAATCCCACTTCAGACATCGCTTTTTTTCTTGGATAACGATGTTTAATTACTCCACTCGAATTCATCAGCTATGTTTGCCTTGTAGCTTATTCCGCGAACAAGTCGTTGGTTCCGCTTTGCGAAGGCGGAGAGGAACACCAACACAAGCCTTAAATGCCAACTGTTCGAAGGAGCTGATTGCCGGTCTCAGACCACTTCCTTAGGCGTGGGATGAAACCCCGCTTCTCACTCGGGTTTTTTTCTAGCATACCATAAGACTGACTCCCTCCTGTCTGAATTCTACACCAATACCGACTTGTAGGTTATTACGCGAATAAGTCCTTCGGTTTGCTTATGATAGCGGAGAGCAACATCAACGAGCAAATGTCAGGGTCGCCGAGCAGTATAAGAGGTTGCGTTCAGGTCACAGCCCACTTCTGTGGGCTTGTGTTCGAATCACAATGCAGACATTGCTTTTTTTCTTGGATAAGGATGTTTAATTATTCCACTCGAATTCATCAGCTATGTTTGCCTTGAAGCTTATTCCGCGAACAAGTCGTTGGTTCCGCTTTGTGAAGGCGGAGAGGAACACCAACACAAGCCTCGATTGCCGACTATTCTACGGAGCTGATCGCCGGTCGCAGTCCACTTCTTTAGGCGTGGGATCAAATCCCGCTTCTCACGCTAATTTTTATCTAGGATACCGGAAAGTATCCTGTCTCCCTCCTGTCTGAATTCTACGCCAATACTTGAGTTTTAGTTTATTACGAGCACAAGACGTTGGGTCTGCTTAAGATAGCGGAGAACAACATCAAATGGCATTGTCAGGGTGGCACCGAGCGATATAAAGTGCTGCTTTCTGGTCGCAGTCCCGTTCATTGTCCGTGGGTTGATATCGAAATACTGACGCAGCATTTTTTCTGGCATACCTGAAACTGGCTCCCTCCTCTCTGAATTTTACACCAATATTGTCTTGTAGCCTATTACGCGACCGAGCTCGATAGCTGCAGTAGCTTAACTGCGGCCAGTATCCAGTATTCGGGAGATAGTAGGTTCGAACCCCACTGTCGGCAGCCCTAAAGATGGTTTACCGTGGTTTCCCATTTTCACACCAGGCAAATACTGGAGCTGTACCTTAATTAAGGCCACGGCCGCTTCCTTCCCAGTCCTAGGCCTTTCCTGTCCCATCGTCGCCATAAGACATACCGCTGTCTATGCGACGTAAAGCCAATAGCAGGGAGAGCTTATTACGCGAGCAAGTCGCTGGGTCTGCTTAAGATAGCGGAGAGCAACATGAAGGAGTATATATCAAGGTGTCCGAGAGGTATAAGGCCCGTCAGTGGGCTTGGGAAGTGAGCTTTGGTTCGAATCCCACTTCAGACGTCGCTTTCTTTTCTTGGATAACGATGTATAATTATTCCACTCGAATTCATCATTTATGTTTGCCTAGAAGCTTATTCCGCGAACAAGTCGCTGGTTCCGCTTTGTGAAGCGGAGAGGAACAGCAACACAAGGATGAATGGCCGACTGTTCTACGGAGCTGATCGCCGGTCGCAGTCCACTTCTTTAGGCGTGGGATCGAATCCCGCTTCTCACGCTAATTTTTATCTAGGATACCTGTCTGAATTCTACGCCAATACTTGAGTTTTAGTTTATTACGAGCACAAGACGTTGGGTCTGGTTAAGATAGCGGAGAGCGCATGTCAGGGTCGCCGGAAAGTATAAAGGCGATGCGTTTAGGTCGCAGCCAACTTCTGCGGGCTCGGGTTCGAATCCCAATTCAGACATCGCTGTTTTTCTTGGTTGAGAAAGTTTAATTATTAAACTCGAATTCATCAGCTATGTTTGCCTTGTAGCTTATTACGCGAACAAGGGTAACGGAAAGTGACTCCCTGCTATCAGAATTCTACACCAATAGTTGAGTTGTAGTCTATTACGAGCACAAGACGTTGGGTCTGCTCAAGATAGTAGAGAGCAATATCAACGAGCACATGTTTGGGTGGCCGAGCAGTATAAGGCGATATGTTCAGGTCTTGCTCTACACACGGCTTTCTTTATTTGCTTGTTGCTTCACGTCGCACCGACACAGATAGGTCTTATGGCGACTCTGGGACAGTAAAGGGCTAGGAGTAGGAAGGAAGTGGCCTTAATTAAGGCACATCCCCAGCATTTGCCCGGTGTGAAAATGGGAAACCACGGAAAACCATTTTTAGGGCTGCCGACAGTGGGGTTCCAACCTACTATCTCCCAAACACTAGATACTGTCCGCACTTAAGCGACTGCAGCTATAGAACTCGGTACACCTGGCTTAACTAGGTTCAATAGTTCATAGAATTTTTCTTGGGACATACGAAAGCAGTGGGAAAATTTACTTCGGTTCTTTAGTAGATCAGGAAATAAATGGTGAAACTCTCCGTACGCTTCCCTTTTCTCATAAATGTTGTGGATCCAAACGTTTCTTTCGCGTTTTTCTTCTTCCTCATTTGCAAATATCGCAACCGCAAATAATAAGTCCTCCTAGGAACTGGAACTCATATTTCTGTGTGAGCTGCACTTCCCCAACTGGAGAGAGGCGGCGCGTTGAGGTGTGCTGTATGGGCGAAGTCTCGGAAAATGGCCCGTGGAAAGTTCCACAAGCTTGTTCTGCGCGGTTCCCTGCAGTGGGCGATTACCCTCCAGTATAAGGCGATACGTTGAGGTCGCAGTCCACTTCTGTGAGATCGAGTCCCACTTCAGAAATCGATACTTTTCTTGGATAAGGAACTTTAGTTACTCCACTCGAATTCATCAGCTATGTTTGCCTTGTAGCTTATTCCGCGAACAAGTCGTGCGGTCCGCTTTGTGAAGGCGGAGTGGAACAGCAACACAAGCCTGAATGGCCGACTGGTCTACGGCACTGATCGTCGGTCGCAGTCCCCTTCTATACACGTGGGTTCAGATCCCACATATGATGCAGCGTGTTTTCTTGGATACCTGAAACTGACTACCTCCTGTATGAATTCTACACCAATACTGACTTGTAGCTTATTACACGAGCAAGTCGTTGGGTCGGCTTATCATGGCGGAGAGCAATATCAAAGAGCACATGTCAGGGTGGCCGAGCAGTATAAGGCGCTGTGGTCAGGACGCAGCCCAATTCTGTGGGCTTGTGTTCCAATCCCAGTTCAGACATCGCTGTCTTTCTCGGAGAAGGATGTTTAATTATTCCACTCGAATTCGTCAGCTATGTTTGCCTTGAAGCTCATTCCGCGAACAAGTCGCTGGTTCCACTTTGTGAAGGCGGACAGGAACAGCAACACAAGCCTGAATGGCCGATTGGTCTACGGCAAAGATCGCCGGTCGCAGTCCACTTCTATACGCGTGGGATCAAATCCCGCTTCTCACGCGGAATTTTTTTCTAGGATACGGGAAAGTGACTCCCTCCTGCCTGAATTCTACACCAAAACTTGAGTTTTAGTTTATTACGAGCGCAAGACGTTGGGTCTTCTTAAGATAGCGGAGAGCAACATGAAATACCATTGTCTGGTTGGACCGAGCGGTATAAAGTGCTGCTTCTGTCCACTTCCGTGAGCTTGGGTTCGAATATCAATTCTGACATTTCTTCTTTCTTGGATATCATCATCATCATCTGTTTACCCTCCAGGTTCGGTTTTTCCCACGGACTTAGCGAGGGATCCCACCTCTACCGCCTCAAGGGCAGTGTCCTGGAGCTTCAGACTCTTGGTCGGGGATACAACTGGGGAGTATGACCAGTACCTCGCCCAGGCGGCCTCACCTGCTATGCTGAACAGGGGCCTTGTGGAGGGATGGGAAGATTGGAAGGGATAGGCAAGGAAGAGGGAAGGAAGCGGCCGTGGCCTTAAGTTAGGTACCATCCCGGCATTCGCCTGGAGGAGAAGTGGGAAACCACGGAAAACCACTTCCAGGATGGCTGAGGTGGGAATCGAACCCACCTCTACTCAGTTGACCTCCCGAGGCTGAGTGGACCCCGTTCCAGCCCTCGTACCACTTTTCAAATTTCGTGGCAGAGCCGGGAATCGAACCCGGGCCTCCGGGGGTGGCAGCTAATCACGCTAACCACTACACCACAGAGGCGGACTTTCTTGGATATGCTAGTTTAATTACTACACTCGAATTCATCAGCTATGTTTGCCTTGTAGATTATTACGCGAAGAAGTCGTTTGGTCCGCTTTGTGAAGGCGGACAGGAACAGCAACACAAGCCTGAATGGCCGATTGGTCTACGGCACTGATCGCCGGTCGCAGTTCACTTCTGTACGCGTGGGATCAAATCCCGCTTCTCACGCGGATTTTTTCTAGGATACCGGAGAGTGACTCCCTCCTGCCTGAATTCTACACCAATACTTGAGTTTTTCTTTATTACGAGCGCAAGACGTTGGGTCTGCTTAAGCTAGGGGAGAGCAACTACAACGAGCACATCACATGTTCGCCGTGCAGTAAAAGGCGATGCGTTCAAGTCGCTACCCACTTCTGTGGGCTTGGGTTCGAATCCCAATTCGGACATCGCCTTTTTTTCTTGGATAAGGAAGGTTAATTATTCCACTCGAATTCATCAGCTATGTTTGTCTTGAAGCTTATTCCGCGAACAAGTCGTTAGTTCCGCTTTGTGAAGGCGGAGTGGAACAGCAACACAAGCCTGAACGGCAGACTGGTCTGGGGCACTGATAGCCAGTCGCAGACAAGTTATTTAGGCGTGGGATCAAATCCCGCTTCTCACGCGGATTTTTTCTAGGATACCGGAGAGTGACTCCCTCCTGCCTGAATTCTACACCAATACTTGAGTTTTTCTTTATTACGAGCGCAAGACGTTGGGTCTGCTTAAGCTAGGGGAGAGCAACTACAACGAGCACATCACATGTTCGCCGTGCAGTAAAAGGCGATGCGTTCAAGTCGCTACCCACTTCTGTGGGCTTGTGTTCCAATCCCAGTTCAGACATCGCTGTCTTTCTTGGATAAGGAAGGTTAATTATTCCACTCGAATTCATCAGCTATGTTTGTCTTGAAGCTTATTCCGCGAACAAGTCGTTAGTTCCGCTTTGTGAAGGCGGAGAGGAATAGCAACACAAGCCTGAATGGCCGATTGATCGACGGAGCTGCCGTACGGTTGCATTCGACTTCTCTATACGCGTGGGTTCAGATCCCACTTATGATGCAGCGTGTTTTCTTGGATACCTGAAACTGACTACCTCCTGTCTGAATTCTACACCAATACTGACTTCTAGCTTATTACACGAGCAAGTCGTTGGGTCGGCTTATGATAGCGGAGAGCAATATCAAAGAGCACATGTCAGGGTGGCCGCGCAGTATAAGGCGAAATGTTCAGGTCGAAGCCCAGTTATGTGGGATCGAATCCCATTTCAGAAACCGATATTTTTCTTGGATGAGTAACTTGAATTACTCCACTCGAATTCTTCGGTATGTTTGCCTGGTTTCTTATTACGCGAACAAGTCGTTGGTTCCGCTTTGTGAAGGCGGAGAGGAACACCAACACAGGCCTCAAATGCCTACTGTTCTACAGAGCTGATTGCCGGTCGCGGACCACTTCCTTACGCGTGGGATGAAACCGCGCTTCTCACGCGGATTTTTTTCTAATTTACCGGAAAAGTGATTCCCTCCTCTGTGAATTTTACCCCAATACTTGAGTTGTAGTTTATTACGAGGGTAAGACTTTGGATCTCCTTAAGATAGCGGGGAGCAACATCAAATGGGATTGTGAGGGTGGCACCGAGCGTTATAAAGTGCTGCTTTCTGGTCGCAGTCCACTTCTCATTCCGTGGGTTCATATCGAAATACTGACGCAGCATATTCTATTGCATACCGGAAACTGCCTCCCTCCTCTGTGAATTCTACACCAATATTGACTTGTAGCTTATTACGCGAACAAGAATACCAGAAAGTGACTCCCTGCTATCTGAATTTTACGCCAATACTTGAGTTGTAGTCTATTGCGAGCGCAAGTCTTTCGGTCTGCTTAAGATAGAGGAGAGCAACATCAAAGAGCATAGATGAAGGGGGGCGTGCGGTATAAGGCGCAGCGTTCAGATCACAACCCACTAAAGTGGGCTTGGGTTCGAATCCCTCTTCAGTCATAACTTTTTTTTCTTGGATAACGATGTTTAATTACACCCGATCTTTAATTACACCCGATGTTTAATTACTCCACTCCAAATCATCCTTTGTGTTTGCCTTGAATTTTATTTCGCGAACAAGTCGCTGGTTCCGCTTTGTGATGGCGGAGAGCAACAGCAACACAAGCCTGAATGGCCGACTTGTGTACGGCACTGATCGCCGGTCGCAGTCCACTTCTTTACGAGTGGGATCAAATCCCGCTTCTCACGCGGGTTGTTTTTTGGATACCGGAATATGACTCCATCCTCTGTGAATTCTACACCAATATTGACTTGTAGCTTATTACGCGAACAAGGATACCAGAAAGTGACTCCCTGCTATCTGAATTCTACGCCAACACTAGAGTTGTAGTTTATTACGCGCGCGAGACGTTGTGTCTGGTTAAGATAGCGGAGAGCAACTTGAAATGCCATTGTCAGGGTGGCACCGAGCGGTAAAACTGCTGCTTTCTGGTCGCAATCCACTTCTTTGTCCGTGGGTTCATATCGAAATATGACGCAGCATTTTTACTGGGATACCGGAAACTGATTCCCTCCTCTCTAAATTTTACACCAATACTGACTTGTAGCTTTTTACGCGAACAAGTCGTTGGGTCTGCTTACGATAGCGGGGAGCAACATCGAAGAGCACATACCAGGGTGGCCGAGCGGTGTTAGGCACTCCTGAGTTCGCAGCCCACTTCTGTGGTCTTTGGTTCGAATCCCAAATCGGACATAGCATTTTTTCTTGCATAAGGAAGTTTAATTACTCCACTCGAATTCATCAGCTATGTTTGCCTTGTAGCTTATTAAGCGAACAAGTAGTTCGGTCCGCTTTATGGAGGCGGAGAGCACAACAAGCCGGATGGCCGGCTGGTGTACGGCGCTGCTCTCCGGTCGCAGTGGATTTCCAAAAGCTTCTCAAGCGGATCTTTCTAGGATACCGGAAAATGACTCCCTCCTATCTGAATTCTGCACCAATACTGACTTGTAGCTTATTACGCAAAGAAGTCTTTGGGTTTGCTCAAGATGCTGGAGATCAATATCAACGAGCACAAGTCAGGGTGGCCGAGCAGTATAAGGCGATACGTTCAGGTCGCAGCCCACTTCTGTGGTGTCGAATCCCACTTCTGAAATCGATATTTTTTTGGATGAGGAACTTTAGTTACGCCACTCGAATTCATCAGCTATGTTTGCTTTGTTTCTTATTACGCTAACAAGTCGTTGGGTCCGCTTTGTGAAGGCGAAGAGGGATAGCAACACTACCCGAATGGGCGATTGGTCTACGGAGCTGCCCTACGGTCGCAGTCCACTTCTTTAGGCGTGTGCTCAAATCCCACTTATGATGTAGCTTTTTTACTTGGATACCCGAAACGGACTCCCTCCAGTCTGAACTCCACACTAATACGGACTTGTAGCTTATTACACGAGCAAGTCGTTTGGTCCGCTTATGATAGCGGAGAGCAACATCAACGAGCACTTGTCAGGTTGGCGGCGCGGTATATGGCGCTGCTTTCAGTACCACACTTCTGGGTGCTTGGGTTCGAATCCCACTCCTGACATCACTTTTTTTCTTGGATAACGATGTTTAATTACTCCACTCGAATTCATGATTAATGTTTGCCTTGTAGCTTATTCCGCGAACAAGTCTTTGGTTCCGCTTTGTGAAGGCGGAGAGGAACACCAACACAAGCCTAAAATGCCAACTGTTCTACGGAGCTGATTGCCGGTCGCAGTCCACTTCTACACGCGTGGGATCAAATCCCGCTTCTCACGCGGATTTTTTTCTAGGATACGGGAAAGTGACTCCCTCCTGTCTGAATTCTACGCAACATTTGAGTTCTAGATTATTACGCGCGCAAGACGTTGCTTCTGCTTAAGATAGCGGAGAGCAACATCAAATGCCATTGTCAGGGTAGTACCGAGCGGTATAAAGTGCATCTTCCTGGTCGCAGTCTACTTCTTTGTCCGTGGGTTCATATCGAAATACTTACGCAACATTTTTTCTGGGATACCGGAAACTGACTCCCTCATATCAGAATCCCACACCAATATTGACTTGTAGCTTGTTTGCGAGCAAGTCGTTGGGTCTGCTTATGAAAGCCGAGAGAAACGTCAACGAGCACATATCAGGTTGTCCGAGCGTTATCAGGAACTCCGTCCGGGTCAAAGCTAATTTCTGTGGGCTTGGGTTCTCATCCCAATTCAGTCATCAATTTTTTTTTGGATAAGAAAGTTTAGTTACTCCACTCGTATTCATCACCTATGTTTGCCTTGCAGCTTATTACGAGAACAAGCGTACCGGAAAGTGACTCCCTGCTATCTGAATTCTACACCAATATTGTCTTGTAGCTTATTTGCGAGCAAATCGTTGGGTCTGCTTATTATAGCGGAGAGCAACTTCAACGAGCACTTGTCAGGGTGGCAGGGCAGTATAAGGCGATGCGTTCAGGAAGCGCCCCACTTCTGTGAGCTTGGGTTCGAATCCCACTTCAGACATCGCGTTTTTTATTGGATAAGGAAGTTTAATTATTCCACTCGAATTCATCAGCTATGTTTGCCTTGAAGCTTATTCCGCGTTCAAGTCGCCTTTTCCGGTTTGTGAAGGCGGACAGGAACAGCAACACAAGCCTGAATGGCCGAGTGGTCTACGGCATTGATCGCCGGACGCAGTCCAATTCTATACGCGTGGGATCAAATCCCGCTTCTCACGCGAATTCTTTTCTAGGGTACCGGAAAATAATTTCCTCCTTACTGAAATCTGCACCAATACTTGACCTTTACTTTATTACGTGCGCAAGACGTTGGGTCTGCTTAATATAGGGGAGAGCAACTTCAACGAGAACATCTCAGGTTCGCCGAGCAGTATAAGGCGATCCGCTCAGGTCGCTACCCACTTCTGTGGGCTTGGTTTCGAATCCCAATTAAGACATCGCTCTTTTATTTGGATAAGGAAGTTTAATTATTCCAATCGAATTCATCAGCTATGTTTGCCTTGAAGCTTATTCCGCGAACAAGTCGCTGGTTCGGCTTTGTGAAGGCGGACAGGAACAGCAACACAAGCCTGAATGGCCGACTGGTCTACGGCACTGATCGCCGGTCGCAGTCCACTTCTATACGCGTGGGATCAAATCCCGCTTCTCACACGGATTTTTTTCTAGGGTACGGGAAAGTGACTCCCTCCTGCCTGAATTCCACACCAATACTTGTGTTTAAGTTTATTACGAGCGCAAGACGTTGGGTCTTCTTAAGATAGCGGAGAGCAACATAAAATGCCGTTGTCTGGTTGCACCGAGCGGTATAAAGTGCTGCTTCTGTTCACTTCTGTGAGCTTGGGTTCTAATATGAATTCGGACATTTCTTCTTACTTGGATATGGTAGTTTTATTACTACACTCGAATTCATCAGCTATGTTTGCCTTTAGCTTATTACGCGAACAAATCGTTCGGTCCTCTTTGTGAAGGCGGAGTGGAACAGCAACACTAGCCTGAATGGCCGACTGGTCTGCGGCACTGATAGCCGGTTTCGGACCACTTCTTTAGGCGTGGTATGAAATCCCGCTATTCACGCGGGTTGTTTTCTAGGATACCGGAATATGACTCCTTCCCTTCTGAATTCTACACCAACACTTGAGTTTTAATTCATTACGAGAGCAAGACGTTGGGTCTGCTTCAGATAGCGGAGAACAACATCAACGAGCATATGTAAAGGTGGCCGAGCGGTTTAAGGCGCTTCAGTGGGTTTGAGAATTGGGCTTGGGTTCGAATCCCACTTCGGACATTGCTTTTTTCTTGGATAACGATGTTTAATTACTCCAATCGAATTCATCAGCTATTTTTGCATTGAAGCTTATTCCGCGAACAAGTCGTTACTTCCGCTTTGTGAAGGCGGAGTGGAACAGCAACAAAAGCCTGAATGGGCGACTGGTCTGCGGCACTGATAGCCGGTTTCGGACCACTTCTTTAGGCGTGGGATGAAATTCCGCTTTTCACGCGGGTTGTTTACTAGGATACCGGGAAGTGACTCCTTCCCGTCGAATTCTACACCAACACTTGAGTTTTAGTTTATTACGAGCGCAAGACGTTGGGTCTCCATAACATACGGGAGAGCAACATCAAATGGCATTGTCAGGGTGGCACCGAGCGTTATAAAGTGCTGCTTTATGGTCGCAGTCCACTTCATTGTCCGTGGGTCCATATCGAAATACTTCCGCAAAATTTTTTCTGGGATACCGGAAACTGACTCCTTCCTCCCTGAATTCTACACTAATATTGACTTGTAGCTTATTTGCGAGCAAGTCGATGGGTTTGCTTATGATAGCGGAGAGCAACATCAACGAGCACTTGTCAGGCTGGCCGAGCGGTACAAGGTGATTCGTTCAGGAAGCACCACACTTGTGTGGGCTAGGGTTCGAATCCCACTTCAGACATCGGTTTTTTTCTTAGATAACGATGTTTAATTACTCCCCCCGAATTCATCATTTATGTTTACCTTGTAGCTTTTTCCGCGCACAAGTCGTTGGTTCCGCTTTGTGAAGGCGGGATGAACACCAACACAAGCCTCAAATGCCTACTGTTCTACAGAGCTGATTGCCGGTCGCGGACCACTTCTTTACGCGTGAGATGAAATCCCGCTTTCCACGCGGATTTTTTCTAGGATACCGGAAGAGTGACCCCCTCCTGTCTGAATTCTACACCAACATTGAGTTTTAGTTTATTACGAGAGGAAGACGTTGGGTCTTCTTAAGATAGCGGAGAGCAACATCAAATTCCAAAGTCAGGGTGGCACCGAGCGTTATAAAGTGATGCTTTCTGGTCCCAGTCCACTTCTTTGTCCGTGGGTGCATGTCGAAATTCTGCCGCAGCCTTTTTTCTGGGATATCGGAAACTGACTCCCTCCTCTCTGAATTCTGTACCAATACTGACTTGTAGCTTATTACGTAGAGAGGTCTTTGGGTTTGCTCAAGATGGTGGAGAGCAATATCAACGAGCACATGTCAGAGGGGCCGAGCGGTATAAGGCCATACGTTCACGTCGCAGCCCACTTCTGTGGGATCGAATCCCACTTCAGAAATCGATATTTTTTTTGGATGAGGAACTTTAGTTACGCCACTCGAATTCATCAGCTATGTTTTCTTGGTTTCTTATTACGCTAACAAGTCGTTGGGTCCGCTTTATGAAGGCGGAGAGCACAACAAGCCGAATGGCCGACTGGTGTACGGCGCTGCTCTCCGGTCGCAGTGGATTTGCAACCGCTTCTCAAGCTCATTTTTTCTAGGATACCGGAAAATGACTCCCTCCTATCTGAATTCTACACCAATAGTTGAGTTGTAGTTTATTACGAGCGCAAGACGTTCGATCTGCTAGAGATAGCGGAGAGCAACATGAAATGCCATTGAGTTTTACCTTATTACGAGAGCAAGACGTTGGGTCTCCTTAAGATAGCGAAGAGCAACATCAAATGGGATTGAGAGGGTGGCACCGAGCATTATAAAGTGCTGCTTTCTGGTCGCAGTCCATTAGTTTGTCCGTGGGTTCATTACGAAATTCTGACGCAGCATTTTTCTGGGAAACCGGAAACTGACTCCCTCCTTTCAGAATTCTACACCAATATTGACTTGTAGCCTATTACGCGAGCAAGTCGTTGGGTCTGCTTATGATAGCGGAGAGCATCATCAACGAGCACATATGAAGGGGTCAGAGCGCTATAAGGCGCTCCGTTCAGGTCGCTGCCCACTTCCGTAGGCATGCGTTCGAATCCCAATTCATCATGGCTCCTTTTCTTGGATAAGGAACTTTAATTACCCCACTCGAATTCATCATTTATGTTTGCCTTGAAGCTCATTCCGCGAACAAGTCGTTGGGTCCGCTTTGTGAAGGCGGGAAGAACAGCAACACAAGTCTGAATGGCCGTCTGTTCTACGGAGCTGATCGCCGGTCACAGTCCACTTCTTCAGGCGTGGGATCAAATCCCGCTTCTCACGCGAATTTTTATTTACGATACCGGAAGGTGACTCCCTCCTGATGAATTCTAAAACAATACTTGAGTTTTTCTTTATTACGAGCGCAAGACTTTGGGTCTGCTTATGATAGCGGACAGCAACATCAACTAGCACATATCAGGGTGGCCGAGCGGTGTAAGGCACTCCGTTCAGATCGCAGCCCACTTCTGTGGGCTTGGTGGAACAAGGCCAGAATTCGTCGGCACAGCTATTACGACATACTTACGGGACCTCCTGGGAAGGAGGGGTTTCGGGTGGGGAGAACTTGAAAGATACTGAAGAACTTCCACCTTGTATTTCCTCTCCCTTCACTTTCTTTCAGCCCCCGCCTGTATTTCACCGGCATCCATTTAACCTATTTTATACGTACTTATTTCACTTATGTATTCGCATACTAATCTATTTTTACTTACCTGTTATAAATTCCTGGCGACAGGCCGTCTTGAACCAGCGATCTTCAACTCCGTAGTCCATCAGCTTATCCACTTAGCTAACATGTTACTTCATAATTTGCAGCGTAAACGATGTATATATAGGTACATATAGTACATTACCAGTAACAGAGATGGCATTCCAATGTAATTAATATTTACCCCAAAAGATGACTCTGTCGTCTCTCTTTGAACTGTCGCCAACTTAACTTTTACGAGGAACAAAAATACATCAAACTCAAATCACGAGTTTCATTACCAGCAGTGATTATTGTTTGAAGAGGGAGTACAAGTAGACGAAAACAAACCAGTCGTGTGTCCAGCTATGTTATAGTCTTGATTGCTATCTTAAGAGGAAATAGGCCTACAACTAGACGAAAACAATCGAGTTGTGTGTCCAGCTCTGTCATAGTCGTGATTATAGTTTTAAGAGGAAGTATAACTAGAGATAAACAGTCGAGTCGTGTGTTCAGTTCTGTGATAGTCGTGATGATTGGTTTAAGACGACGTACAACTAGCCAAAACAATTAAAACTCCCGTTTATTGCTGCATCCATACTAGTAATTATTATTTTAAGAGGGAGTACATCTACGCAAACACAAGAAGTCCATCTTCTGTCTACTCCTGTGCCAACTTTTGGTGAGTACTCATAAATTCATATCCTGTCTCTGTGGTTGCAATATACTCGTGTGTATAGTGTTGCTTTCCTATTCGTGATGCCATCACCAAAAGTGTACTTCCAACAACTGTCGCTCAATTAGCAATGCTGTCGCACCTAACCTAACGTGTCACTACCAGTGGTTTTCGGTGGATCACAACCTAACCTGTCACTATCAGTGGTTTTCGGTGGATCACAACCTAACCTGACACTACCAGTGGTTTTCGGTGGATCACCCCGCTAAATTAATAATGCTGTCGCACCTAACCAAACCTAACCTAACGTGTCACTATCAGTGGTTTTCGGTGGATCACCCCGCTAAATTAGTAATGCTGTCCCACCTAACCAAACCTAACCTAACGTGTCACTATCAGTGGTTTTCGGTGGATCACCCCGCTAAATTAGTAATGCTGTCCCACCTAACCAAACCTAACCTAACCTGTCACTAGCTTCGGTTTTCGGTGGATCACAACCTAACCTGAAACTATCAGTGGTTTTCGATGGATCAACCCGCTAAATTAGTAATGCTGTCGCACCTAACCTAACCTGTCACTAGCTTCGGTTTTCGGTGGATCACAACCTAACCTGAAACTATCAGTGGTTTTCGGTGGATCACCCCGCTAAATTAGTAATGCTGTCGCACCTAACCTAACCTGTCACTAGCTTTGGTTTTCAGTGGATCACAACCTAACCTGTCACTATCAGTGGTTTTCGGTGGATCACCCCGCTAAATTATTAATGCTGTCGTACCTAACCAAACCTAACCTAACGTGTCGCTACCAGTGATTTTCGGTGGATCACAACCTAACCTGTCACTATCAGTGGTTTTCGGTGGATCACAACCTAACCTGTCATTATCACTGGTTTTCGGTGGATCGCAACCTAACCTATCACTATCAGTGGATTTCGGTGGATCACAACCTAACCTGTCACTATCAGTGGTTTTCGGTGGATCACAACCTAACCTGTCACTATCAGTGGTTTTCGGTGGATCAGCCCGCGAAATTAGTAATGCTGTCGGACCTAACCAAACCCAACCTAACGTGTCACTACCAGTGGTTTTCGGTGGATCACAACCTAACCTGTCACTACCAGTGGTTTTCGACGGATCACAACCTAACCTGTCACTATCAGTGGTTTTCGGTGGATCGCAACCTAACCTGTCACTACCAGTGGTTTTCGGTGGATCGCAACCTAACCTGTCACTACCAGTGGTTTTCGGTGGATCACAACCTAACCTGTCACTATCAGTGGATTTCGGTGGATCGCAACCTAACCTGTCACTATCAGTGGTTTTCAGTGGATCACAACCTAACCTGTCACTATCAGTGGTTTTCGGTGGATCACCCCGCGAAATTAGTAATGCTGTCGCACCTAACCAAACTTAACCTAACGTGTCACTACCAGTGGTTTTCAGTGGATCACCCCGCGAAATTAGTATTGCTGTCGCACCTAACCAAACTTAACCTAACGTGTCACTACCAGTGGTTTTCGGTGGATCACAACCTAACCTGTCACTATCAGTGGTTTTCGGTGGATCGCAACCTAACCTGTCACTATCAGTGGTTTTCGGTGGATCACAACCCAATCTGTCACAATCAGTGGATTTCGGTGGATCACCCCGCTAAATTAGTAATGCTGTCGCACCTAACCTAACCTAACCTGTCACTAGCTTTGGTTTTCAGTGGATCACAACCTAACTTGTCACTATCAGTGGTTTTCGGTGGATCACCGCGCTTAATTAGTAATGCTGTCGCACCTAACCAAACCTAACCTAACGTGTCACTACTAGTGGTTTTCGGTGGATCACAACCTAACCTGTCACTATCAGTGGTTTTCGGTGGATCACCGCGCTAAATTAGTAATGCTGTCGGCAGCCCTGAAGATGGTTTTCCGTGGTTTCCCATTTTCACACCAGGCAAATGCTGGAGCTGTACCTTAATTAAGGCCACGGCCACTTCCTTCCCATTCCCACCTATCTGTGTCAGTGCGACGTAAAGCAACTAGCAAATAAAAGTGGTTTTCGGTGAATCACAATTGCTTTCGTAAAGGATGCTAGAGGCTGTTGGCCGCTTCGCGGCGCTAACATGGGGGCTTATGCCCACCGACCACCTTTTGCTTGTCTCTAGACCAATGATTTTGCCATTAGCCGGACTTAACCAAACCAGATCAGTGTTTTTCCTACTTGCCGGACGTACTTAATATTCGTAAAGTTTTCGCGAAATCAAGTCAGCCCCATTACGCCCCGTTAATATCTATTTCACTATCCAACTAGTCAATTTTTAACCCAATCTAGTGCCAATCTTGTGGCTGTGAATTGTGTTACGCATTCTCAAACAGCTAAATATACCAGACCATTAATTCATACATTTAGTGGCTGCTACACGTTTCTTCGAATTATCCGCCATGTTTGCAAACATCAACTCGCTAAACACGTCATACATGACGTCATATAGACGCACGAGCAGCAGCCGCGGAGCCCGTGCTCGCCCGTGCCGGCGGATCCTGGACTTATACCCTGAACGGATCGCCTTATATTGCTCGGCGAACCTGAGATGTTCTCGTTGAAGTTGCTCTCCCCTATCTTAACCAGACCCAACGTCTTGCGCTCGTAATAAAGTAAAACTCAAGTATTGGTGTAGAATTCAGGCAGGAGGGAGTCACTTTCCGGTATCCTAGTAAACAACCCGCGTGAAAAGCGGAATTTCATCCCACGCCTAAAGAAGTGGTCCGAAACCGGCTGATCAGCCGGTGGGATAATTAAACTTCCTTATCCAAGAAAAAAACCGATGTCTGAATTGAGATACGAACCCAAGCCCACAGAAGTGGGTAGCGACCTGAACGTATCGCCTTATACTGCTCGGCGAACCTGAGATGTTCTCGTTGATGTTGCTCTCTGCTATCTTAAGCAGACCCAACGTCTTGTGCTCGTAATAAACTAAAACTCAGGTATTCGTGTAGAATTCAGACAGGAGGGAGTGACTTTCCGGTATGTATGTTTAGTCATCAGCCCGAAGGCTGGTTGGATCCTCAACAGTTCTGCCATGAGCTGTCATAGATGGCCTAGGCATCACTGAAGAGGCGTACTAGGGAAATGAGGAGTGAGGTAGTTTCCCGTTGCTTTCCTCACCGAGCCAGAAGTTGCTATTACATATCAGTCTGCCAAGCCCACAAAAATGCAAGCACCAACCGACCCTATGAGCAACAGTTTCACACCATTCATGGCAGGGACTGGCTGCGTAAGGAATGACATTACTAGCATCGCTCATACCTCAGTCACTTAAATTTTGTCAAAGCCAAGGATAAGACAGAGACAGATCAATGAAAGTAACAAAATTGCTCTAGCCTATACCAGAAGACTTAGTGCAGTGTAAACACTAGGTCCCGCCAGCAAAGGCATGACTTTCCGGTATCTTAGATAAAAATCCGCGTGAGAAGCGTGATTTGATCCCACGCCTAAGGAAGTGGACTGAGACCAGACAGCAGCGCCGTAGACCAGTCGGCCATTCAGGCTTGAGTTGCTGTTCCTCCCCGCCTTCACAAAGCGGACCCAACGACTTGCGCGCGTAATAAGCTACAAGTTAATATTGGTGTAGAATTCAGAGAGGAGGGAGTCAGTTTCCGGTATCCCAGAAAAAATGCTGCGGCAGTATTTTGATATGAAACCACGGACAAAGAAGTGGACTGCGACATCAAGCAGCTCTTTATACCACTCGGTGCCACCCTGGCAATGGCATTCGATGTTGGTCTCCGCTATCTTAAGCAGACCGAACGTCTTGCGCTCGTAATAAACTACAACTCAAGTATTGGAGTAGAATTCAGACAGGAGGGAGTCACTTTCCGGTATCCTACTAAAAAATCCGCGGAACCAGCGACTTGTTCGCGGAATAAGCTTCAAGGCAAACATAAATGATGAATTCGATTGGAGTAATTAAACATCGTTATCCAAGAAAAAAAGTTATGTCAGAAGTGGGATTCGAACCCAAGCCCACTGTTGCTCTCCGCTATCTTAAGCAGACCCAACGACTTGCTCGCGTAATAAGGCACAAGTCAATACTGGTGTAGAATTCAGAGAGGAGGGAGCCCGTTTCCGGTATGCCAGAAAAAATGCTGCGTTAGTATTTCGATATGAACCCACGGACAAAGAAGTTGACTGCGACCAGAAAGCAGCACGTTATAACGCTCGGTGCCACCCTGACAATGCCATTTGATGCTGCTCTCCGCTATCCTAAGGAGACCCAACGTCTTGCGCTCGTTATAAACTAAAGCTCAAGTGTTGGTGTAGAATTCAGACAGGAAGGAGTGACTTTCCGGTATCCTAGAAGAAAATCCGCGTGAGAAGAGGGATTTCATCCCACGCCTAAAGAAGTGGACTGCGACCGGAGAGCAGAGCCGTAGACCAGTCGGCCATTCAGAGATGATGAATTCAAGTGGAGTAATTCAATTTCCTTTACATAAAATAATTAATGTCTGAAGTGGGATCGAACCTGACAAGTGGTGCGGATTTCGCTCTCCGTTTCGTAGGCAGACCCAACGAATTGGTGATGAATTCAGAGTGGAATAATCCAGTTACCAGTATAAACGAAACGAAACTACGTCAGAAGCATGATTCGATCCTGTGCCCACAGCAGTGGACTGCGAACAGAACGCAGCGTTTTATAACGCTCGGCCACCCTGACTTGTATTGCTAACGTTACTCACCGCTTCTTAAGCAAACCCGACGAGTTGTTCGCGTATTATGCTATAACTCAAGCTTTGGTGATAAATTAGAATTGAGTACATCAACTTGCGGTACGCAAGAGAAAAGGCCATTTCACAAGTGTGATCCGAACCCACGCTCACAGAAGTGGACTTCGACATGAAGTCTTAGGCCGCTCGACAATTTTGACCTTCGTTGTTGTTCCTCACCGCTTTCATAAGCAGACCCAACGACTTGTTCGCGTAATAAGCTGCAAGTCAGTATTGGTGTAGAATTGAGAGAGGAGGGAGTCAGTTTCCGGTTTCACAGAAAAATTCTGCGTCAGAATTTCGATTTGAACCCACGGACAAAGGTGGCTTAGCGGTATAAAGCGCTGCGATCTGTTCGCAGTGCACTCCCGTGGGTACAGGTAGCGTCTTAGACCGCTCGACAATTCTGACTTTGGTTGTTGATTCTCTCCGCATTCTTAAGCAGACCCAACGATTTGTTCGCGTAGTAAGCTACAAGACAGTATTGGTGTAGAATTCAGAAAGGAGGGAGTCAGGTTTCCGGTATCCCAGAAAAAATGCAGCGTCAGAATTTCGATATGAACCCACGGGCAAAGAAGTGGACCGCGACCAGAAAGCAGCACTTTATACCTCTCGGTGCCACCCTGACAATGGCATTTGATGTTGCTCTCCGCTATCTTGAGCAGACCCAAACTCTTGCGCTCGTAATAAACTACAACTCAAGTATTGGTGTAGAATTCAGACAGGAGGGAGTCACTTTCCGGTATCCTAGAAAAAAATCCGCTTTAGAAGCGGTTGGAAATCGACTGCGACAGGAGAGCAGCGCCGTAGACCAGTCGGTCATTCAGGCTTGTGTTGCTGTTCCTCTCCGCCTTCACAAAGCGGACCCAACGACTTATTCGCGTAAGAAGCAACAAGGCAAACATAGCTGATGAATTCGAGTGGAGTTATTAAACTTCCTTATGCAAGGAAAAATGCTATGTCTGATTTGGGATTCGAGCCCAAGCCTACAGAAGTGAGCTGCGATCTAAACGGAGTGCCTTACACCGCTCGGCCACCCTGATATGTGCTCGTTGATGTTGCTCTCCGCTATCATAAGCAAACCCAACGACTTGTTCGCGTAATAAGCTACAAGTTAGTATTGGTGTAGAATTCAGAGATGAAGGAGTCAGTTTCCGGTATCCCAGAAAAAATGCTGCGGCAGAATTTCGACACGCACCCACGTACAAAGAAGTGGACTGCGACCAGAAAGCAGCACTTTATAACGTTCGGTGCCACCCTGACAATGGCATTTAATGTTGCTGTCCGCTATCTTAAGAACACCCAACGTCTTGCGCTCATAATAAACTAAAACTCAATGTTGGTGCAGAATTCAGACAGGAGGGAGTCACTCTTCCGGTATCCTAGAAAAAAATCCGCGTGAGAAGCGGGGTTTCATCCCACGCCTAAAGAAGTTGTCTGCGACCGGCAATCAGCTCCGTAGAACAGTTGGCATTTAAGGCTTGTGTTGGTGTTCCTATCCGCCTTCACAAAGCGGAACCAACGACTTGTTCGCGGAATAAGCTGCATGGCAAACATAAATAATGAATTCGAGTGGAGTAATTAAACATCGTTATCCGAGAAAAAAGGGGATGTCTGAAGTGGGTTTCGAACCCAAGCCCACAGAAGCGAGGTGCTTCCTGAACGCAGCGCCTTATACCGCTCGGCCACCCTGACAAATGCTCGTTGATGTTGCTCTCCGCTGTTATAAGCAGACCCATTGACTTGCTCGCAAATAAGCTACAAGTCAATATTGGAGTAGAATTCAGGGAGGAGAGAGTCAGTTTCCGGTATCCCAGAAAAAATGCTGCGTCAGTATTTTGATATGAACCCACGGACAAAGAAGTGGACTGCGACCAGAAGCAGCACTTTATACCGCTCTGTGCCACACTGATAATGGCATTTGATGTTGCTCTCCGCTATCTTAAGTGTAAGCTGTGGTGGGACAGTGAACTGGAACTGGATGTTCTGTGTTGCAAGAAGTTAGAGTTTGAAAATGTAAAGGTTTTTTTATTTAACATAACTGTAAGATTTTATTTTGTTCGTAATATTTTGAGAAATGAAGAAGAAAGAACTCTGGACTTTGCTGGAATATTTGTTTATGTAGCTGAAATATATGTGTAATAATTTTCTTTCAGGCAATAGTAAAATGTAAATTTAGAAAACTTCAAGATTGGATGTTAATATTGCAAGGGTGATAAAGTGAGTCGTGTATCATGATGTAATTTGGTAACATTTAATTTGGAACAGCCTATACCGCACGCGCACTTAGGGATGTTGAAATACTGATATAATTTATCTAGCGTCTGTAGACAGGAAATGACCACATATGGTTATGCGAATGTATTGGCAAACGAGAATCTAGTGGAAATTGTTTCTTATTGGTTGGTTGTAATCGGGCCATATCCGGTCTTCTTGCCGGCTTTGGAAACATTTTGCTTATGCTCGGCGTCATTTTCCATCCGACCGCCCTAGCGAGCGTTCGCGCTCGAGGACTACCCTCGGGAACTCCTGCCTTTCCGAGGTAAGCGTTATTTCAGTGCTATTTTCATGTTATTATTTATGTTTTCTGATTTAATTTCATCATCATCATCATCATCATCTGTTTACCCTCCAGGTTCGGTTTTTCCCTCGGACTTAGCGAGAGATCCCACCTCTACCACCTCAAGGGCAGTGTCCTGGAGCTTCAGACTCTTGGTCGGGGATACAACTGGGGAGTGTGACTAGTACCTCGCCCAGGCGGCCTCACCTGCTATGCTGAACAGGGGCCTTGTGGAGGGATGGGATGATTGGAAGGGATAGGCAAGGAAGAGGGAATGGAGCGGCCGTGGCGTTAAGTTAGGTACCATCCCGGCATTCGCCTGGAGGAGAAGTGGGAAACGACGGAAAACCACTTCCAGGATGGCTGAGGTGGGAATCGAACCCACCTCTACTCAGTTGACCTCCCGAGGCTGAGTGGACCCCGTTCCAGCCCTCGTACCACTTTTCAAATTTCGTGGCAGAGCCGGGAATCGAACCCGGGCCTTCGGGGTTGGCAGCTAATCACGCTAACCACTACACCACAGAGTCGGACCTGATTTAATTTAATTTAATTTAATTTAGTTCCTTTGCGTTTCGGCATTTTCTTGGTTAATGTGATTTTCAACGTGTCTTGAGTTTGCCCTAGATTCTCGCTTTCGTAATTTAAAGTCTTTCTCCTGTCTTTTAATCAACTATCCTTTCATTTGTGTTTTGGTTTTGTAATCATTCCGTTAGTCAAGTGTGTAAAGTATCTGCAGTTCTGTTATGTAATTTAATCTCTTGTAATTTTGGTTATTTGTTATTTTTAATATAATTGAGCTAGAGGGTGTTTCATGTAAGTCTTTTCTCCCCCATAACGTCATGCGTTCCATGTACCTCGTTAAGGGCTTCCCGCACGTTTCACATCCTGTCTTAGTTGTCACTTTAGGCCTGTAAGTGTTTCATATAACTTATTTGCTTTAGTTTTGCGTATTTAAAAGATACTCGTCACGCTTCTATGTTTTGATGTCAATACTCTGCCACTGCTTTATTTACAACTATTTCCTTTGTCATATTATTAAGTATTATATTATTTACTACTGGTATTACCTTATTATTATTATTATTTTGTTATTTACTACTGGTATTACCTTATTATTATTATTATTATGTTATTTACTATTTCTATTATTATTTTTATTTATGTACGTTCGAAAGAGCGGTTACATTTGATATCAGAGTGTGTGTTATGTAAGGAGCGAAGACTTACAATGATCATTCTCGGCTAACTTTTCTGAAATTAATTTTAAATCTTTTAAGTTCGTATATAGGCTTGCGCGAGTTAATCTCACCACGTGTTTTTCGTTCCGCGATGTGCAGTCTTGTGTTACTGTGTTTCACTTGTAATTAATGGTTGGAGGAAATGGTGCGTCACTATTTGTAACAAGTTTCTTTTGGTTTCGTTAATTTTAATTAATTTTCTTGTGTGGAAAGGTTTCGCTTGACCACGTGTTTTGTAGTAAAGTGATATCTTCACATTTCGTGTGCTGTGTTCGCGTTCCGAAAGTCTTCTTTGATAAATTTCTAGTTTTCTTCCATTTGTGTTCCGATTGTAACATTTGTGTAATTTCCGGTTGTTTTAAACTACGTCGTGATATCGTGCTGTGTATTGTCTCGATTCTGTACTCCCGTGTTTGGATTCATGTTTATCTCTTGAACAGCTGAAGTGTGTTGAAAACAGCTGAGCGTTTGACCCACTGCGAAGTGTACACACCTTACATCCTAAGTTATCGAGTGTCGCGTTCTGCTTGTTTTCCTTCTAGACCACGTAAATTGTAGTGTGAATTGTCAGAGTGATCATTGTGTTCTGGTTAAATTTTAGCACGGAGTTTCCTTAGGTTTTTTTTTTTTTTTTTTTTTTTTTTTTTTGCAATTTCTCTTTTGATAAATTTTCGGCAACAATTTTGAGGTTATGTTGTAAAGTTTTGTATATTTCTTCGCGTGTTTTCCTGTTTGTAAATCTCATGTTTCGGCAAATTATTTTCAAAATTTTGTTTCTTGTCGCCTGGTATGTTATATTGGTACTATTCTACGTGTGTGATCTTCTAAAGTAATGTTTACGTCATGTTGTAGCTCAGTATAAACTTCAAATTTCCGATTATGTTGTGTTATTTTTGGTCTTTTGCTGGATGTGGGTTCGTTTCCAAGTAGGTATGGGACTATTTTGGTGACTGTTTCCCAACTAACTGCTAAATTCAAAAGTGTCCTAGTTTGTCTTGTGCTTTTCCATCGTGTAAGTGTCTGTTTCCTTGTCACGTATATTTATTTACCTGTGTCTTCCTATACTTCTAGGAATGGTACTACATTTGACTGTGATAGTCTTGTAGGGAGAACTGTGCCCTCCATATTATTAGACCAGCTAGGCTGAGGCTCATTATGGGTTACTGATCTGCACTTGTGCTCCTGACATGTTCGAAATCTAGTGTATCTGGTATGAGATTCCTCGTAATCTTTTTCTTGGTATTAGGTGCCTAGATGGAAAATGATGTCCCTCGTTATTGTAGAATTAATACTAGGATGATTTTCTGCAAATGTTCATTTCGGTGTCTTTATGCTGAGCCATAAATTATTGTTAAATTCATAGTAGGTTGGCAGATTTTCAAGATTTTCTTTCGGTTATTTTAAATTTGGCACTAGCAAAATTTTGAAGGTATCGTGATTTAGCTAAGCCTTTTAGTTAATTTTCCTGATTGTTTTGTCTTGTTCGATTTTATCAATGTTAAAATTTCTTGCATTACGGGTTCGTGTCTTCTAAATTTATGTACTCAGTTTGTAGAAGTATGGGATTCTCTAGACTGAGTACGGTTCTAAATTTGTAGCTGTGCTGTATCTGTCCTACGATTTTTTAATATAATTGTGCCTTGGGTAGGCATGTGTGAGTGTACTGAGACTTAGAGCTTAAGAGTCTCATTGTTGTGTGATAAGTTCAAGGGTACTTGAAGTCATGTTTTGATGTTCTGTCCTTTTATTTTGTGGGTACGTCTTGATGTGTCATCGCACAGGTGTTTTGTTTGTGTGTGTGTGTGTGTGTGTGTGTGTGTGTGTGTGTGTGTGTGTGTGTGTGTGTGTGTGTGTGTGTGTGTGTGTACTGCAGTTTGTGATGTGTGATGAGAGTCAGTATTGAGGTCGTCCGTGCCTTTTACCATTCGTAGGTTATGCTGATTCAGGGATCGTCGCACTTGTTTTGGTAGTTTGATGTTGTCTGTGTGTATGTCGAAGGACAGATAAGCTTGGTAGTTTTGTGTGTCGTGCGGTTATCTGGTAATCTCTGGTATGAAGGTTGTACTTGTTCCTTTTTTTTTTTTTTTTCTTATATCAGTGAGTTGGATGTCTGCATGTGCACTCTTGCATTGCTTTGGTTTTTCATTTTTGAGTTTCCCTTGATAAAGTAATATGATTTTCATTTGGTATTCCTGGCTTAATTGTGTGACACGTAAAACGTAATGTGAGTTTATATATGTAAAAAATTTATGAGTACATGGCATGGTAATAAATAGTGACTTACTAACCTCAATTCATTGAAGGTGGCTGCAAGCCAACGTAATTTAGTACTTATTTCCCAGTTTTGAGTTCCCTTGCAACAGTTTAAATTCTTCCTTTTATTTGGTTGTTTTTCTTAAGATGGGGTAATTAAGAATGCACACGGTAACTTAATTTGGTAGTTATAAGGAATTAGTTGTAAGCAAATTTTAATTAATTGGTGCGCAGCATTTTTCGGGTTCTATATTTAATAATTTAGTTAAGTCACTTTAGTTATAATGGGAAGGGTTATTTATAATTATGTTAGATTCGTATAGTGAAGGCTATGGTCTTCCCAGTAGCAATGTACGGAAGTGAAACCTGGACAGTAAGAAAGGCTGAGCGCCGAAGAATAGATGCATTTGAACTATGGTGTTGGAGAAAACTCCTTAGAGTTCCGTGGACTGCGAAGAGATCTAATAAGTCCATATTACAGGAAATCAACCCAGGCTGTTCACTGGAAGGTCAAATACTCAGGCAAAAACTAAAGTACTTCGGTCATATCATGAGAAAACATGATTCACTGGAAAAGACCTTAATGCTGGGGAAGACTGATGGTAACAGGAGAAGAGGGCGACAACGGATGAGGTGGATTGATGACATCAAGGAAGCCACGGCTCTCAATTTAGAAAGACTTCGGAAAATTGTATACGACAGGAAGAAATGGCGCACCTTGGTCTATGGGGTCACGGAGAGTCGAAAGCGACTAAACGACTAACAACAATTTAATGTAATGTCTTTTGGGCTAAGATTAGAATTTTATTCATATGCTTAGTTAAGGATTTTTTTTTAACGTTTTGGATACTAGGGTAAACTCTGGCAGATTTTCTTTTAATTGTTTAACTTATCCTAAATTCTGAAATAACACTTGCCGAAGGGGGCTGGGGTATCCAAGAACTATAAGAGGGACCTCCCGAAGGAGGCTTGTTATTGTTACTAAAATAAAAACAAAAACCCACCCTCGAAACTCAAGGCTCCTCTTAACGTCAGCAACAGTTCAGGCCAGTGGCCTAAATTTCTTCAGTTCCAAGTTTCTGCTGCGTTTGTTTATGTTCCAGTGACTGCTATATCATGGACTCTGTCCAACCTGGGGTGTCTGCTTGGGAGCCTGCAACGCACCTATTGGCCACTAATATCTGAAGGTGGAATTGGAAGGTGGTTTTGATGGCGGCAGTCTGCAGTGCTGCGCCAATTACCTTCGCCTGTTTTGGGCCAGTTCACTAAGCTGGTGGGCTGTGCTGAGGCTGTAAGTGAGCTATGGTTGGACTGCAATAGGGATGGAGACGTTGGCAACGGGCACGGTCAACGCCTTCGTTTGACAGCGATACCAACGCTCTACTTGTTTTTGCTTGTATGGACGTTCCTGAAGAGAACGAAGAAAAAGGTGTGGTGTGGTGCAATTTGTGGTGTTGAATGAATCTTCTAATCTCCATTAATCCTCCCGTTTAAGTTCATTTAAATTTGTTATTTTTTATTATTTTATTTTTGTCGAGCGGAGCTCGACTTTGCGAGGAGTATGTAAGCTGTGGTGGGACAGTGAACTGGAACTGGAAGTTCTGTGTTGCAAGAAGTTAGAGTTTGAAAATGTAAAAGTTTTTTTTATTTAACATAACTGTAAGATTTTATTTTGTTCGTAATATTTTGAGAAATGAAGAAAAAAGAACTCTGGACTTTGCTGGAATATTTGTTTATGTAGCTGAAATATATGTGTAATAATTTTCTTTCAGGCAATAGTAAAATGTAAATTTAGAAAACTTCAAGATTGGATTGTTAATATTGCAAGGGTGATAAAGTGAGTCGTATATCATGATGTAATTTGGTAACATTTAATTTGGAACAACCTATACCGCACGCGCGGTTAGGGATGTTGAAATACTGATGTAATTTATCTAGCGTCTGTAGACAGGAAATGACCATATATGGTTATGCGAATGTATTGGCAAACGAGAATCTAGTGGAAATTGTTTCTTATTGGTTGATTGTAATCGGGCCATATCCGGTCTTCTTGCCGGCTTTGGAAACATTTTGCTTATGCTCGGCGTCATTTTCCATCCGACCGCCCTAGCGAGCGTTCGCGCTCGAGGACTACCCTCGCCTTTCCGAGGTAAGCGTTATTTCAGTGCTATTTTCATGTTATTATTTATGTTTTCTGATTTAATTTAATATAATTTAGTTCCTTTGCGTTTCGGCATTTTCTTGGTTAATGTGATTTTCAAAGTTTTAATATTCAACGTGTCTTGAGTTTGCCCTAGATTCTCGCTTTCGTAATTTAAAGTCTTTCTCCTGTCTTTTAATCAACTATCCTTTCATTTGTGTTTTGGTTTTGTAATCATTCCATTAGTCAAGTGTGTAAAGTATCTGCAGTTCTGTTATGTAATTTAATCTCTTGTAATTTTGGTTATTTGTTATTTTTAATATAATTGAGCTAGAGGGTGTTTCATGTAAGTCTTTTCTCCCCCAGAACGTCATACGTTCCATGTACCTCGTTAAGGGCTTCCCGCACGTTCCACATCCTGTCTTAGTTGTCACTTTAGGCCTGTAAGTGTTTCATATAACTTATTTGCTTTAGTTTTGCGTATTTAAAAGATACTCGTCACGCTTCTATGTTCTGATGTCAATACTCTCCCACTGCTTTATTTACAACTATTTCCTTTGTCATATTATTAAGTATTATATTATTTACTACTGGTATTACCTTATTATTATTATTATTATTATTATTATTATTATTATTATTATTATTATTATTATTATTATTATTATTATTGTACCGGGCGGTACACCTCCACGCCGCTTATTTAAAATTTGCGCCAGTTGAAACTCCTCTGCTGGAGGAAGTCTGAACTTTATCTACGGTATTAATTTTCAAGTTTCTCAGAAGATGTCACTACTTGGAAATTTTGGAGTTTTTGAACTGGGCCATTTTTGATGTATTTTTGTTTTACCTGTAGTAAGAAGTGTGAACTTTCTCTTCTAGAGGACACTACTGAAAAACTACAATGGTGCACCCTAGTACGAAGTGAAAGAACTGGTTTTTTTTTGGAGAAATTTTTATTTCAAAAGTTTGTTTCTAGTTAAATTTCTTTCTGTTATTGTTTAAGTTGGCTGTATACCCCTTTCTTTCCCCTTGTTTTGAATTTAGCCAATCCTGAATTTCTCGAATTAATTTTCCACCAATAATATGTTTCTTCCTCGGATTGTGTAGGGGTTTTCTTGGTGAACCAATAAAATCCTTGTGGGAGGGTGTTCTCATTCCAAAAACGCCTCGAACATTCCGCGAGAGTATATAAACTGCTGATTTTCGGGTCTCGGTGCCACTTCAGTACCATCTTTCAGTGTGTAAAGTACATAGCAGGGGGCGGGAAGCGCCTCTTTCTTCGGGCAGCAGTTCAACAATCAGGTAATGGCCATTTAATAACTTCTTTTCTTGCTAGCTCAGCAGTTTAACTCTCGGGGCGGGTCCGAAGCGTTTCCTCCATGTAACCTTTTCCTAAAATGTAACTACTCTTAGCATCTATTATCTTTTAAAGCTACATATTGGGATAGAGAGTGCTTAACCCTCTCGAGCTCCCACTCATATTGTTTTGAGGTGAACTTATTTCTCACAACCGATTCTTCCTTAATGTAAAGTAAATTGTTCTTTTCTAAAGTCACCTCTGTAGTATGGGATTAGCCCTTGCATTAGTGGCCTAGAGCCAGATTAGGTTTGAAAACAAATGCATTAGGAGTGCAAATCGCCTCCTCTCAAATTGTTATTTTAGAGGTCATGTAATTAACCTTTTTCTCACTTAATAGACCTCAGTAGGTTGGGTATTTTACCCCTGTTATATGTCCTTAGAGGACAGCTTGAAGGTGGAATTAGGTGTGGCCTTTGACAGACTTAAATTTTGCGAGCAAGTTGCTATTTCTTGAAAATTTTGTTTTCTGCGCGCCTCAAGGAGGCCTTACTGTGTAATTTGGAGCAAGTGCTCCTGGGCATGAATGGGGTTTTCTGCCCCTCTGTTGAAACTTGTGTTGGGGTAAAACTGGGCTAATTGCTCAAGAATTGTGAGGTTGGGACTCGAAGCCCAAATCCTGTAAATATTGTAATTGTACTTTTATTGCCTTGCTACTCTGTACCTGTCTTTCGTGTTATTTCTGAATTTTGGAAAGAGAATATAACCTTGTTAAATTTTACATTAACTTTAATTTCGTAGTTTGAGACCCGTTCACACCCGCACCTTCTTTCACCTCTACCTACCACAAAAAAATACGGTAACAAGTGGTAGCAGAACGTGGTTGAATGGGTCTCAATTTAGCCCCTTTTGACGGCTAAACATTGCTTTGATCCGAACTCTAACAATTTTCTCTGTTGCTGGAATTTTTATATTTTTTCTGTTTCAAAATTGGTCTGTCATCATGCCCGGCCCTCGCGATGTTCTCCATCTTAACTATTTGCGCAAGGAGGAGTTGATCTATGAGTTAACTACCAGAAATGTGCAATCTGGAGGCACGGTTGCAGTAGACACAAACAAGCTTAGAGAGTCCCTTGATTTGCCCATTTCCATCCTCACTTTGGGAGAGAAAGAAATTGACGACTCTCTTTCCACGATCACTGATAATACTACTGAGCTAGCATCTGTAGTTAGTTTTTTTGAAGAAAATGATCCTTCTCGTAATCAAATTAAACGTGTGCAAGCCAGGCTATTTCATTTTTCAAATAGAGTTAACGATCTGTTGTCTCTAAAGTTGAATGACGTTCAGAGGAAGGAAGCTAGTATGGTTCTCGATAGTCTTTCTGAATTATCTAGTAAGGTCACCCAATAGTTAACTGGGGAAGTTCCTCCCAAAACTGATCAACCCGTCACGGTGAATGTACGTAGCGAGGAAGAGCCTCCTAAGGGAGATGTCAATAGGAAAACCGTTGCGGCTCAAACAACCTCTGCCCCATTGGACAATGAGTCTCAACGCCGTAACTCATTGAATAATGTACGTTCTGAATTAACGTCCTTGCCACTTAAACCTTTACCGACTATGTCACCTGGGTTCAGCAGCTTGCCTCATCCATTGGCAATGTTGCTCAGAGGTATCTCGAAGTTTTCTGTTAACACTACCAGTGAAGTTATTTCTTTCTTAAGGTTTTTAGTTAAATTTCAGGATCATGCCCTTGTTTTTTCTCTTTCCCCATGTCAGATTTTGCAAATCATCTATCCCTATGCAATAGGTATTCTCTCAGACAAAATAGTTAGAGCCATTGCCGAGCAATCATCGATCGAAGACTTCCACGCCCACTTGCTAGCTAACTTCATCCCGGCTAGGGCAAGGTCCTCCCTTATTCAGAAGTACTATTATCGGGTACAGCGCTTGGATGAAAACTTGGCAGATTTCATCCAAGATATTAAATTCTATACTAGGGTGTTTGCTCTTCACTTCCCTGAGGATCAAATTGTACAAGCTATTGTGGAAGGCATTTCACCATCCTATAGGTCATATTTATGTTTCGCGGCGTGCCCGCACACTTTCTCTGAACTTGAAGCATTGGCCGTCTCAGCGGAAGGAGTTAGATACGCCGATTCCTTGCGTGTCGCGAAAGAACCCCCTCCTTCTTTTAGTAATCCTCGGCCTCCACCTCGCCGACCAGTCACACCCCGTAAATGTTATACTTGCGGGTCGCCTGACCATCTTCGCAATAAGTGTCCACTGATCAAGTCTAGTGGGACAAGGAATGGAGCTGGTTCAACACAAGGCTGTTTTAAATGTGGGGCTTTCTCACATATCGCCAAGAATTGCCCAAATTCAAATAGCACCCCCTCCTGCTCAACCTCTGGTGCAAATTCCACCAATGCCAATAATAAAAAGTGACTAGTGGCTTCGGCTGAGTCGACTAATCCACCTTTCCGAGGCTCAGCCCCTGGTAAACAGATCGAAAGTTCAGGGAACGTTCAATCTGCAAATCCATCTTTTGAATGCCCCAAAGAGTGTCTTTGGATTGCGGCGGACACCCCCGCACCGGTCCCCTTTCTCAAAATTGAGTTAAATAAGGAGCCTATAACAGCTCTATTAGATTCAGGCAGTGTTTGTTCGATTATTTCGGCTGAATGGTATGCTAAATTGAAATCTGTTTGTAAACTTCCTGACTATTGTTCCTCTTCGATCCAATATGTTTAGGCTAATTCATCTCCCTTAGAAATTCTAGGTCCTTTACAGGTCAAAATTCGTATTTTTAAATTTACATGGAAAATCAAATTGTCTGTGGCTAAGCACTTGTCTTGCCCCATCATATTGGGAACGGACTTCATCTCTCACACTGGTCTTGTGCTCGATCTTCAGAGTAAGTCGTGCACATTCAAATTTGCTTCCAATTGTAAAATCCCCTTGTTAAAATGTAATTCTGCATCATGTTCATCTATTTCGCCTACCCAGGATGAGATGTTGTTAGACCTTAGACATCTACCTGAGGAGCAGGCTGATAGTATTCGTAAGCTGTGTCAGTCGTTTCCAGAGGTGTTCTCTGATACTCTTGGTGTTACTGACCTTATTGAATACAAAATTGAGGTCACGGATTCGATTCCTGTCCGTTTTCCACCTTATAGGCTATCTCCACCAAAAATGAAGGCTCTGAAAGAAATCATCGATCAGATGTTGAAGGATGGTATTATTAGGCCCTCTAAGTCGGCGTATTCTTCACCTATTTTTCTAGTCCCGAAACCCCAAGGGGGCTTCAGGCCTGTCATTGATTATAGGGCTCTCAATCGGAAGGTGGTGTTACAATCTGTGCCCCTTCCTGACATTCATTCTTGTTTTTCATGGTTTCGTAAGGCCAAGTTCTTTACTATCTTGGACTTGAATCAGGCCTACAATCAAGTTCCCCTAGCGGAAGAGTCTAAACATCTTACAGCGTTTGCCACGGATTGGAATTTGTATGAATACAACCGCGTGCCTTTCGTGCTCCCCACGGGAGCAGCTGTACTCACTAGGCTGCTAGATATGGTCTTCTCCGACATCAAATTTTAGTACTTGTATCACTACTTGGATGATGTCGTCGTATTTTCGGAGACCTTTGAAGAACATCTAGATCATCTGCGAGAAGTTCTCAATCGCCTCCGTAAGGCTGGGTTAACTGTTAAGTTGTCCAAGGTTGCCTTTGCTAAGCCCTCTATGTCATTCCTAGGGCATATTGTGTCACCTGATGGTGTTGCCGTCGATCATTCTAGAACACAGGCCATCCGTGATTTTAAACCTCCCAAGGACATCAAAGGTATCGCCAGGTTCATTGATATGGTGAATTTCTTCAGGAAGTTTATTCCTAACTTCGCTAATAGAGTGGCGCCCTTGAACCTTCTTCGTAGGAAAGGCATCAAATTCGAGTGGGGACCTTCTCAACAAGCCGCTTTTGAAGATCTTAAATTAGCTCTCTGTAATGCCCCTGTCCTTGCTATGCCTGATTTCTCAAAGAAATTCATCGTCCAAACCGACGCGTCGTCGTCGGCGGTAGCTGCAGTCCTTCTTCAAGAGACTGAACTAGGGAGGCGACCCATCGCCTATGCATCTAGGACTCTATGGGCTCAAGAAGCAAAGTATTCGATATATGAGCTCGAAGGTTTGGCAGTCTTATTTGCCTTAGAAAAATTCCGTCTCTATCTGGAACATGTCAAATTCGACCTGGAGACAGACAATCAAGCCTTAAGCTGGGTCTTAGGTAGGCCACGTCGTACTGGTCGTATAGCCCGTTGGGCCATCCGTATTTCTGCCTTCCAATTCGATGTCAGGCATATCAGAGGTACCGAAAATGTTGTTGCTGATGGACTCAGCCGTATGTTTTCCAACGAGGTCGAGACCGATGATCCGGTCGATAGTTCTTCACCTCCCGAGTCCATGCTATCCGATGTTAATGCCATCTTAACAGATGCTCCCATGCTCTTTAGGGATATCGAGAAATACCAACGTGAAGATCCGACGCTGGCTCCGATAATGGAAACCCTTTCTTCTGGGGAACATGTCGTCCCTTATGTTCTGAGGAATGGTGTTTTATGTTGCCCATCGAGGCATGATATGATGATGAAATTTGTCGTTCCAGCTGTTCTTGTACCTATGATCTTCAATTATTATCATGAGACCCCATTAGGAGGGCATCTAGGCATCTTTAAAACTCGTGAGAAGATTCGTGAAATGTTCATCTAGAAGGGGATGGACGGTGAAATGCGTGAACTAGTAAAGGCTTGTAAATCCTGTTTGCTTAGTAAACCAACCATGTCCACCAAGGTAGGCCTTTTGTCTTCTCATCAAGCGTCGCGCCCCATGGAACGCCTGTATATTAATTATGTAGGACCCTTCCCCCAGTCGAAGGGAAATGCCAACAAGTTCATCTTTGTATGCGTAGATGGTTTTGCAAGATTTTCCTGGTTATTTCCGACTAAGCTGGCTACCGCTCAGTCCACCATTACTTGTCTAAATTCTATCTTTGCTTCTTTTGGTCCGTGTCAATATATTGTATCTGATAATGCCAAGGCTTTCACATCTAATTTATTCGTAAATTCTGCTTTGACCTGTCCATATCTCATGTGACAACTTCTGCTTATTACCCTCAACCATCTCTGGCTGTACGGGTTAATCGTAATCTCAGGTCCGCGCTTATTGCCTATCATCATGAAGATCATTCTAGATGGGACACGTCCCTGCATTGGTTAGCTTTTGCGTTGAATTCGGCGGTTCATGAATCACATAAATTTACTCCAGCCTCTTTGATGTTCAAGTTTGTTCCCAACACGCCGCTCTCTAACCTCTGGTCTCTGAGTGACATTCTACCCGAGACAATAGACCCGGACAACATTAAAGATCTTTGGAAGAAGGCTAAAGCCAATCTTAAAGTGTCTCATGAAAAGGTTAGGGAAAGATATGATCGTGGACGGAGACCCACCAATTTGAAGGTAGGCGACCAAGTGATGGTCAAGAATTTTGTTCCCGCGGGCAAGCTTACGCCAGATTTCATGGGCCGTGCATAATTCTCGATTTCCTTACGCCGGTTACGTTGTTATTAAGCAATCCAGCCACCGAGAGGATATTTAGTTTTCACCTGTCGCAGGTGAAACCAGTATACTTTCTGTGCTAACTTGCTTCATATAATCTTGAAAGGAATATGAAGGTTATATTTTTTTTTTGAGTTTCACTTTTAAGGCATTCTGCCCCTTCTATAATATTTTGTTTTATATGTAAGCACTAGCAAGATACCCGTGCTTCGCTACGGTATTATACTGAAATTTATAATTGAATGCTTATTGTTTTAGATATATAATCCGCCGAAATTCGCGATCTGACTCGTTTTCTGCGAGAATCCTCCAAAATTCCCGATCTGACTCGTTTTCTATTATTTTACAGCACGTTTCCTCCCATTTTTCAATATTCCTTTCCAACAATCGATTTCGTACTTCCCGGGCTAGGCTCAGGTATTCCTCCTGGTCAGTTGGGTCCGTAAATCTTTGCTATCTTTTCCGTTAATCATTTTTAATATGGATAAAATCCTTCAGGAGATCCGGCGTGGTGTCATATTGGGTGATTTGGCGGCACTGAACCCGCGGCCGGACTGCATTCTTAGTCATTACCCGTCCAGGAGCCGTTGCCAGCGCGGTCCGCACATTTGACGACGGTCCGGAACGTTATTATTGTTATTATTATTATTATTATTATGTGTTGGTGGAATGGCTGATGACAGGGAAAACCGGAGTATCCGGAGAAAAACCTATCCCGCCTCCGTTCTGTCCAGCACGAATGTCACATGGAGTGACCGGGATTTGAACCACGGAACCCAGCTTTGAGAGGCCGGCGCGCTGCCGCCTGAGCAACGGAGGATCCTTATAAGTAGGCCTACATTAATAACAGTAAAATCAATTGGTCTCACCTCCTTCTACACCCCACCGCCGTTAAGTTTATTTACGGCCCCCCCCCCCAAAAAAATTAAAAGAAGGCTTGTTTCTTTATGTTTAAGGGAGATTCCAAACACCAATGTTCACGTCTATTACCTTCAGTTTTGAGATATAAGTATCCCCATAAAAGTAATTTACTTTTTTCACTTCATTTCACACTACTCACCTCCCCCCCCCCCCTAAGTGAACTTTCCCGAAAAAAATACTTGTTTCTTTAATAGTAAAGGATCTTCTAAATACCAATTATCACGACTCTAACTTCTTCAGTTTTTGATTTATGTGTCCTCATGAAAGGAATTCAACTCCTTTACACTCCCGCCCTCCAAGATGGTTTCCCGCCCAAAACGCGTTTTTCTTTGTTTTTAAAGGATATCCAAATACGAATTTTCACATCTGTAATAACTTTAGTTTTTATTAGATGTATGTATTCTCATACAATTAAGCCAATTAATTTTTCAATTCTTTCACCCCCCCCCCCGCTTCATTGGATTTTTAGAGAATACGTGTATTTTTACTTTTAAAGCAGATTGAAAATATCAAATTTCACGTCTGTAAAATTTGCATTTTTGATATATCAGTAGCCTAATTAAAAGAATTCAACACCATTTTCAGTCACTTTTACCCCCCCCTCCACCCAGGTGATATTTCCGAAAACTAAAAATACACGTTTCTTTATGTTTAATAGAGATAAAAAAATACCATTTTTCACTTCTGTAACATGTTAAGTTTTTTAGATATACTGTAAAAATTCTCATTTCAAAATTTCACCCCTTTTGAGTTCCCCTTAAGTGGAGTTTCTAAACACAAATCACCTATGTTTCTTTACATTTACAGGAGATTCCAAACACCCACTTTTTACGTCTGTAACATTTTACGATTCCAAGATATTCTGTAGATATAGTCTTTCAAAAAATGCACCCCAATTTGTCACTCCTGTTTAACCGCCATTAATTGGATTTTCCAAAAACTAAAAAATACGTGTTTCTTTATTTTTAAAGGAGATCCCATATACAAATTTTCAGTTCTGTAATATCTTTCGTTTCTGAGATATATGTATCCTCATTAAAGGCATTCAACCCATTTTTCCCCCTTTTACACCCCTCCTATTGGGATTTACAGGAAACAAAGAAAATATGTGTTCCTTTATTTTTAGAGGAGATTCTAACTACCAATTTTTACATCTGTAAATTTAAAAGTGTTAAGATGTAGACACACTCATTTTAAAAAATTCACCCCCCCTTTTCACCCCCAATATTTGGATTTTACAAAAACGAAAAAATACGTGTTTCCTTACTTTTAAAGTAGATCCCAAATACCAATTTTCAAATCTGTAATATCTTCAGGTTCTGAAATATAAGTAGACTCATGAAAAGCATTCGACCCCTTCTTCAACCTTTTCTTCCCTTCTTATTAGGATTTTCCGAAAACAAAATATACGTGTTTCTTTATTTTTAAAGGAGATTCTAAATACCAATTTTCACATCTATAACCTTTAAAAGTTTTGAGATATAGATACACTCATTTTAAAATATTACCCCCTTTTCACCCCCTCCCTTAATTGGATTTTCCAGAAACAAAAATTCGTGTTTCTTTATTTTTAAAGGAGATCCCAAACACCGATTTTCAGGTCTGTAATATCTTCAGTTTCTGAGATATAAGTAGCCTCATTAAAGGCATTCAACCCTTTTTCCAGCCCTTTTCACTCCTCCTATTGCGATTTTCCGAAAACAGAAAAATACGTGTTTCTTTATTTTTAATGAAGATTCTAAATAGCAATTTTTACATCTGCAAACTTTAAAAGTTTGGAGATATAGATTCACTCATTTTAAAAATTCACCCCCTTTTCACCCTCCCATTAATTGGATTTTCCAAAAACAAAAAAATATGTGTTTCTTTATTTTTAAAAGAGATCAAAAGTACCAATTTTCAGGTCTGTAATATCTTCAGTTTCTGAGATATAAGTACCGGTATCCTGATTGAAGGCATTCAACCCATTTTTCCCCGTTTTCACCCTTTTTCATCCCTCCTATTGGGGTTTTCAGAAGACAAAAAAATACGTGTATCCTTATTTTAAAAGAAGATTCTAAATACCTATTTTTACATCTGTAAACTTTTAAAGTTTTAAGATATAGATACACTCTTTTTAAAATTTCACCCCCCTTTTCACCCCCTTAGCGACGGAATATCAAAAAATCCTCTCTTAGCGAGCACCTACATCTTAATATGAATATATCCCCAAAATTTCATTTTTTTATGTCCAGTAGTTTTGGCTCGGCGATGATGAATCAGTCAGTCAGTCAGGACAAGTTATTTTATATATGTACTAGCAAGATACCCGTGCTTCGCTACGGTATTATACTGAAATTTATAATTGAATGCTAATTGTTTTAGATATATAATCCGCCGAAATTCGCGATCTGACTCGTTTTCTGCGAGAATCCGCCAAAATTCGCGATCTGACTCGTTTTCTAATAGATTACGGTATGTTTCCTCACATTTTTCAATCTTTCTTTCCAGCAATCGATTTCGTACTTCCCGGGCTAGGTCCAGATATTCCACCCCGTCAGTTGGGTCCCAAAATCTTTGCCATCTTTTCCTATAAGCGTTTTTAATATGGATCTAATCCTTCAGGAGATCCGGCGTGGTGTCGTCTTAGGTGCCTTGGCGGTACTGAACCCGCGGCCGGACTGCATTCTTAGTCATTACCCGTCCAGGACCATTTTCCAGGGGGGTCCGCACATTTGACAACGGTCCAGAACATTATTATTATTATTATTATTATTATTATTATTATTATTATTATTATTATTATTATTATTATTATTATTATTATTATTATTATTATTATTATTATTATTATTATTAAAAGATGTTCTGAACCCCACAGCAAGCTGCAAGATCGCTACTTGGCGGTAAATTACATCTGCTGCCAGTGTCATTGTTACAATGTGACCAGCACCATCGTCGCGCGTAGGCAAGTGTGCGGGATTTCTGGCGATACCAATGACATACTTCAGTGCATTGTTGACCTTATTATAGAGGTGAACAATTTGACGGTCCATCTCATTCCTATCGTTTATTTCAAATGTGTTTAAATTTTTATTTACATGCCAGGAGGATCTACTGTAATCTAAGAACGTTCTCCGAAGGAAAAGATGGCTGTTGAAAACCAGCCCAGGAAAGATTAAAAATGATCGGTTTATGATCAGAATAAGTACATCGAAACTATATAGCCTGTTTCCAGTCATTCGACAGGGTCAGGAATGGAATGAATAAAGCCCCATCTAGCAGCGACAATAGGAATTGTGCCGGCTGCCGAAGCACACCTCTGGGGCAATGATCGTTGAATGACAAATGAAATGAAATATTGGACAGTGTTGCTGGAATGAATGATGAGAGAGAAAATCGAAGTATCCGGAGAAAAACCTGCCCCGCCTCCGTTTTGTCCAGCACGAATGTCACATGGAGTGACCGGGATTTGAACCACGGAACCCAGCTGCGAGAGTCCGGCGCGCTGCCGCCTGTGCAACGGAGGCTCCTTAAGTACATTATGAACAGTAAAATCAATTGATCTCATCTCCTTTTACACCCCACCGCCGTTAAGTTTATTTACACCCCCCCCCCCAAAAAAAAATAGAAGACGTGTTTCTTTATGTTTAAAAGATATTCCAAACACCAATGTTCATATCTGTTACATTCAGTTTTGAGATATAAGTATCCCCATAAAAATAATTCACTTTATTTTCACTTCCTTTCACACTCCCCTCCCCCCCACCCCGTAAGTGAATTTTCCGGCAAAATATACTTGTTTCCTTAATAGTAAAGGATCTTCTAAATATTAATTATCACGACTCTAACTTCTTCAGTTTTTGATTTATGTGTCTTCATGAAAGGAATTCAACTCCTTTTCACTCCCGCCCCCCAAACGCGTTTTTCTTTGTTTAAGGAGATTCAAATACCAATTTTCACGTCCGTAACAACTTTAGTTTCTATTAGATGTATGTATTCTCATACAATTAATTCAATTAATTTTTCAATTCTTTCACCCCCCCCCCCCTTCATTGGATTTTCCGAGAATACGTGTTTCTTTACTTTTAAAGCAGATTTCACGTCTGTAATATCTTCATTTTTGAGATATCAGTAGCCTAATTAAAAGAATTCAACACCATTTTCAGTCACTTTTACCCCCCCCCTTCCACCGAAGTGGTATTTCCGAAAGCTGAAAATACACGTTTCTTTATTTTTAATAGAGATAAAAATACCATTTTTCACTTCTGTAACATGTTAAGTTTTTGAGATATACTGTAGAAATTCGCTTTTTAAAATTTCACCCCTTTTTATTTCCCCTTACGTGGAGTTTCTGAAAACAAATCACCTATCTTTCTTTACATTTACAGGAGATTCCAAATACCCACTTTTTACGTCTATAACATTTTACGTTTCTCAGATATTCTGTAGATATAGTCTTTCAAAAAATTCACCCCAGTTTGTCACTCCTGTTTAACCCCCATTAATTGGATTTTCCAAAAACAAAAAATACGTGTTTCCTTATTTTTAAAGGAGCTCCCATATACAAATTTTCAGTTCCGTAATATTTTCAGTTTCTGAGATATATGTATCCTCATTAAAGGCATTCATCCCATTATTCACCCATTTACACCCCTCCTATTGGGATTTAAAGAAAGCAAAAAATATGTGTTCTTGTATTTTTAAAGAAGATTCTAAATACCATTCTTTACATCTGTAAACTTTTAAAGTTTTAAGATGTAGACACACTCATTTAAAAAATTCACCCCCCTTTTCACCCTCCATTATTTGGATTTTCCAAAATCAAGAAAATACCTGTTTCTTTATTTTTAAAGTGAATCCCAAATACCAATTTTCAGGTCTGTAATATCTTCAGGTTCTGAAATATAAGTAGCCTCATTAAAGGCATTCAACCGCTTTTTCACCCTTTTCCACCCTTCCAATTGGGATTTTCTGAAAACAAAAAAATACGTGTTTCTTTATTTTTAAAGGAGATTCTAAATGCCAATTTTTACATCTTTAAACTTTAAAAGTTTTGAGATATAGATAGACTCATTTTAAAAATTCACCCCCTTTTCACACCCCCCATTAATTGGATTTTCCAAAAACAAAAAATATGTATTTCTTTATTTTTAAAGGAGATCCTAAACACCAATTTTCAGGTCTGTAATATCTTCAGTTTCTGAGATATAAGTATCCTCATGAAAGTCATTCAACCACGTTTTCACCCCTTTTCACCCCTCCTATTGGGATTTTCCGAAAACAAAAAAATACGTTTTTCTTTGTTTTTAATGAAGATTCTAAGTACCAATTTTTACATCTGTAAACTTTAAGGGTTTTGAGATATAGATGCACCCATTTTAAAAATTCACCCCCTTTTCACCCTCCCATTAATTGGATTTCCCCCAAACAAAAAAATACGTGTTTCTTTATTTTTAAAAGAGATCAAAAGTACCAATTTTCATGTCTGTAATATCTTCAGTTTCTGAGATATAAGTACCGGTATCCCGATTAAAGGCATTCAACCCCTTTTTCACCCTTTTGTGCCCCTCCTATTGGGATTGTCTCAAAACAAAAAAATACGTGTTTCCTTATTTTTAAAGAAGATTCTAAATACCAATTTTCACATCTGTAAACTTTTAAAGTTTTGAGATATAGACACACTCATTTTAAAATTTCACCCCCCTTTTCACCCCCTTAGCGACGGAATATCCAAAAATCCTCTCTTAGCGAGCACCTACATCTTAATATGAATATATCTCCAAAATTTCATTTCTTTATGTCCAGTAGTTTTGGCTCGGCGATGATGAATCAGTCAGTCAGTCAGTCAGTCAGTCAGGACAAGCTACTTTATATATATAGATAGATTTTTGTAAAACCCGCCCCGAACCGTTAAACTGCCATCCTGTCGTTGACACGGCCATTACCATGCTCCCGTCTCCTGCTCCACTACACACAGTGGCTTGTACACGAAATGGATATCTGCACGCCGCTGGCCCCTCAACCTTTCCACAAGCCTGTGCCCTCAAAAAGACGATGGTCCAACAAAATTCTGCCGCCGAGCTTTAATGTTTCAGTGCCCCCGCAGCAGCGCGGCGCCGTACCGCTCCTGAGGCAGGGTACGGGCCCGTCCTTCTCCAGTGAGGTCAACCTGTGTACGGCGAGCCGGAGCCCTTCTCCCGGCCAAGGCTGATGTGTGGCGCACAACTGTAACTGGCCCGCGACCTGCATGTTCGCCGCGGGCGCGGTGTGCTTCAACACCACTACTCCTCTCATAGTGCGGGCGTGCGGTATCTCAGGGTACTTGAGGGGTCCGGACGGCCTCCTCTGAACTCAAGCAGCGGCGGCTGGTCTGGCCGTCAAACTGATCAACGTTTGAAGTACATAACCAGCTATAATGACATTCCAGTTCAACATTACTACCTTTTCTTGGGTTTTACTGCAATCCCTGGTGGACTTAGAAAATTTTTCCTCAACTTTAAAAACTAAAGTTTTCCTTCTGAATTCAACTTCTACAAACATAAAGACATTACTTCAGCAGTTACTACGAGAATTTTTGAAAATGGATCAAATCAAATTTCAACAATTTTGATAAATTCTTCTGCAATTAATCTCCATATCAACATCATAACTTGGACCTTGTTTTCAAACAAAAGTTTATGTTCTTCTGTGTTACCCCTTAGAGGAACTTTTGGGGGGGAGGTCTGTACCGGGCGGTACACCTCCACGCCGCTTATTTAAAATTTGCGCCAGTTGAAACTCCTCTGCTGGAGGAAGTCTGAACTTTATCTACGGTATTAATTTTCAAGTTTCTCAGAAGATGTCACTACTTGGAAATTTTGGAGTTTTTGAACTGGGCCATTTTTGATGTATTTTTGTTTTACCTGTAGTAAGAAGTGTGAACTTTCTCTTCTAGAGGACACTACTGAAAAACTACAATGGTGCACACTAGTGCGAAGTGAAAGAACTGTTTTTTTGGAGAAATTTTTATTTCAAAAGTTTGTTTCTTGTTAAATTTCTTTCTGTTATTGTTTAAGTTGGCTGTATACCCCTTTCTTTCCCCTTGTTTTGAATTTAGCCAATCCTGAATTTCTCGAATTAATTTTCCACCAATAATATGTTTCTTCCTCGTATTGTGTAGGGGTTTTCTTGGTGAACCAATAAAATCCTTGTGGGAGGGTGTTCTCATTCCAAAAACGCCTCGAACATTCCGCGAGAGTATATAAACTGCTGATTTTCGGGTCTCGGTGCCACTTCAGTACCATCTTTCAGTGTGTAAAGTACATAGCAGGGGGCGGGAAGCGCCTCTTTCTTCGGGCAGCAGTTCAACAATCAGGTAATGGCCATTTAATAACTTCTTTTCTTGCTAGCTCAGCAGTTTAACTCTCGGGGCGGGTCCGAAGCTTTTCCTCCATGTAACCTTTTCCTAAAATGTAACTACTCTTAGCATCTATTATCTTTTAAAGCTACATATTGGGATAGAGAGTGCTTAACCCTCTCGAGCTCCCACTCATATTGTTTTGAGGTGAACTTATTTCTCACAACCGATTCTTCCTTAATGTAAAGTAAATTGTTCTTTTCTAAAGTCACCTCTGTAGTATGGGATTAGCCCTTGCATTAGTGGCCTAGAGCCAGATTAGGTTTCAAAACAAATGCATTAGGAGTGCAGATCGCCTCTTCTCAAATTGTTATTTTAGAGGTCATGTAATTAACCTTTTTCTCACTTAATAGACCTCAGTAGGTTGGGTATTTTACCCCTGTGTATATGTCCTTAGAGGACAGCTTGAAGGTGGAATTAGGTGTGGCCTTTGACAGGCTTAAATTTTGAGAGCAAGTTGCTCTTTCTTGAAAATTTTGTTTTCTGCGCGCCTCAAGGAGGCCTTACTGTGTAATTTGGAGCAAGTGCTCCTGGGCATGAATGGAATTTTCTGCCCCTCTGTTGAAACTTGTGTTGGGGTAAAACTGGGCTAATTGCTCAAGAATTGTGAGGTTGGGACTCGAAGCCCAAATCCTGCAAATATTGTAATTGTACTTTTATTGCCTTGCTACTCCGTACCTGTCTTTCGTGTTATTTCTGATTTGTTAAATTTTACATTAACTTTAATTTCGTAGTTTGAGACCCGTTCACACCCGCACCTTCTTTCACCTCTACCTACCACAAAAAATACGGTAACAATTATTATTATGTTATTTCATCATCATCATCATCTGTTTACCCTCCAGGTTCGGTTCTTCCCTCGGACTTAGCGAGGGATCCAACCTCTACCGCCTCAAGGGCAGTGTCCTGGAGCTTCAGACTCTTGGTCGGGGGATACAACTGGGAAGTATGACCAGTACCTCGCCCAGGCGGCCTCAGCTGCTATGCTGAACAGGGGCCTTGGGGAGGGATGGGAAGACTGGAAGGGAGAGGCAAGGACGAGGGAAGGAAGCAGCCGTGGCCTTAAGTTAGGTACCATCCCGGCATTCGCCTGGAGGAGAAGTGGGAAACCACGGAAAACCACTTCCAGGATGGCTGAGGTGGGAATCGAACCCACCTCTACTCAGTTGACCTCCCGAGGCTGAGTGGACCCCGTTCCAGCCCTCGTACCACTTTTCAAATTTCGTGGCAGAGCCGGGAATCGAACCCGGACCTCCGGGGGTGGCAGCTAATCACGCTAACCACTACACCACAGAGGCGGCCATTATGTTATTTACTATTTCTATTATTAGTTTTTATGTATGTCCGCTCGAAAGAGCGTTTACATTAAGCAGACCCAACGTCTTGCGCCCGTTATAGACTACAACTCAAGTATTGGTGTAGAATTCAGATAGCAGGGAGTCACTTTCCGGTATCCTTGTTCGCAAACATAGCTGATGAATTCGAGTTTAATAATTAAACTTCCTTATCCAAGAAAAAAAGCTATGTCTGAACTGGGATTCGAACCCAAGCCCTCAGAAGTGGTCTGCGACCTGAACGCATGGCCTTATACTGCTCGGCGACCCTGCCATGGGCTCGTTGATGTTGCTCTCCGCTATCTTAAGCAGACCCAACGTGGCCTTCTAACCCCAACTTTGCAGGTTCGATCCTGGCTCAGTCCGGTGGTATTTGAAGGTGCTCAAATACGACAGCCTCGTGTCGGTAGAATTACTGGCACGTAAAAGAACTCCTGCGGGACTAAATTCCGGCACCTCGGTGTCTCCGAAGACCTTAAAAAATAGTTAGTGTGGCGTAAAACAAAATAACATTATTATTATTAATTCAATTTCCTTATCCTAGAAAAAAGCGATGCCTGTAGTGGGATTCGAACCAACGCCCACAGAAGTGGACTGCGACCAGAGAGCAGCATTTCATACCCGTGGGTCACCCTGACATGTGCTGCGGATCTTGCCCTCCGCTTTCTTAAGCAGACCCAAAGTCTTGCGCGCGTAATAACCTACAAGGCAAGTATTGGTGTAGAATACAGACAGGAGGGAGTCAATTCCCGGTAACCAAGAAAAAAGCGACGTCTGAATTGTGATTTCAACTCACGCCCACACATGCGAACTTCGACATGATTGCAGCCCCTTAGCCCGCTCGACCATTTTGACTTTCGTTGTTGTTTCTCTCCGCTTTCATAAGTAGACCCAACGACTTGTTCGCGTAATAAGCTACAAGTCAGTATTGGTGTAGAATTCAGAAAGGAGGGAGTCAGTTCCCGGTATCCCAGAATAAATGCTGCGTGAGAATTTCGATATGAACCCACGGGCAAAGAAGTGGACTGCGACCAGAAAGCAGCACTTTATAACGCTCGGTTCCATCTTGACAATGGCATTTGATGTTGCTCTCCGCTATTTTAAGCAGACCCAACGTCATCCCTCATACTCTGTTGTTGTCCACGATTTTTTCGGCTGGGTGGCGCTCATCTCGCCTTCTCAGTCGGCCCAAGAATAATTCAACGGGCAGACGCCTCGTTGGCTGTCGCCTCCCCTCACCATGGCAGATTGCTCCTTGCTCATCAAGAACGTGGACACTGTTCATACTCCCGCTGATATTCGCCAGGAGCTTGTCAACCTGAGTACTCGGATTAACGTCGTCTTCCGCCTACAAGATGCATCTTCTGGACAACCTTCTCGGGATGTTGTGGCATTCTTAACAGATCCACTGGAAGCAGCGACTCTTCGCGCCTCTGGACACGTCTATCTCTTCCATAAAGAGCATAAAACACTTCCTCCTCCGCACCATATTTTGCACCAATTGGCCACTGACCCTCACTTTCCCATCAATAACGTGTCCCCTTATGCTATTTCCCTCCCTGTCTCTCCCCTCCCCGTAACTACTATTACTACCACTCTTCCTACTATCACCCCTGCCACTACCACCTCTGTCGTCCATACTACCCGAACATCTGTTTCCTCTGTCACGTATAGCCATCTATCTCCTATCATGACCACCGCCACCACCACCCTCTCAACACCCCTAACATCTTCCCAGCCACCCCCTCTCACGGATGCCACCGTCGACCCTGAACGTACCTCTACACCACCACGTCAACAGTCTTCATCACCGAGCTGTGTCGTCCGTGGGATAGATCCTGTTATGACCGACCACGACATTCTCTAAGAACTGCAACTGGAGGGCGTTCCCGTCAACAAGGTTTTCCGGATCTTCAACGCCGAAGGTCTGACCTTCATGGTCCGCCTCCGACTCTCTTCCGTCGCCGATGTCGATCATCTCATTACCTCCATAGTTCACTTTCGCGGCAGAACCCATCGAGTGGAGCCCTCTCGCTCCCCGCCGCGGCACGTCCGACCCCCCACTTCTTCGCAACCCTCTCCTGCCTGTTCTCCTCCTCCAACCGCTTCTTCTCGCTCCCCACTCGCTCCGCCACCCACCCCGCCCCTGCAACAACCACCGGTCCCTTCTTCCTACATACCTGTTCCCCTACCGTCTCTACCGATACTGGACCTTCTCCGTCTACTGGCCACATCTGTCACTAACCTGTCTACCACTCTATACTACTTCCTCTTACAATCCTACCCTGTCCCTCGCTCTCCCTTTCCACAGTACTCATTACCTTCTGCCGCACAATATTTGTAAAATCTCTTGTACATCTCTGCAATAAAGTTCCTCTATGTACGCGCCCGAGAAACATTGTAACGACTACCTTCCTTGCCGTAATTTTTCTGGTGTTCGCGAGGGCCTTGCTCTGGTGGGGTGCTTTGCGGATCTCCCCTGGGTCCCGCCTTGTTGTTCCACTGCCCCCGCGCCTACTTTTATATTATTCCCTATACGGTATGTACCATACATACCCTCTTTAATACTCTCTACTTCTCTACTTTTCTTTTCGAACGGCCAAAGAGCTCCTTAGTTGAGCTGGTGGCCCGCCCCTCCTCTCCCGAGTAGCGGGAATGAACCAACCACGTGATGATGATGATGACCCAACGTCTTGCGCTCGTAATAAACTAAAACTCAAGTATTGTTTTAGAATTCAGACAGGAGGGTGTCACTTTCCGATATCCTAGAAAAAAATCCGCGTGAGAAGCGGGATTTGATCCCACACCTAAAGAAGTGGACTGCGACCGGCGGTCAGCTCCGTAGAATAGTCGGCATTCGAGGCTTGTGTTGGTGTTCCTCTCCGCCTTCACAAAGCGGAACCAACGACCTGTTCGCGGAATAAGCTACAAGGCAAACATAGCTGATGAATTCGAGTGGAATAATTAAACTTCCTCACCCAAGAAAAAAAGCGATGCCTGAAGTGGGATTCGAACCCAAGCCCACAGAAGTGGTAAGCTTCCTGAACGCAGCGCCTTATCCCGCTCGGCCACCCTGACAAGTGCTCTTTCATGTTTCTCTCCGCTTTCATAAGCAGACCCAACGACTTGTTCGCGTAATAAACTACAAGTCAGTATTCGTGTAGAATTCAGACAGCAGGGAGTCACTTTCCGGTATCCTAGAAAAAAATCCGCGTGAGAAGAGGGATTTCATCGCACGCGTAAAGAAGTGGACTGCGACCGGAGAGCCGCGCCGTAGATCGGTCGGCCATTCAGGCTTGTGTTGCTGTTCCTCTCCCTCTTCACCTTGCGGAACCAGCGACTTGATCGCGGAATAAGCTTCAAGGCAAACATCATCATCATCAACATCATCATCTGTTTACCTTCCAGGTTCGGCTTTTCCCTCGGACTCAGCGAGGGATCCCACCTCTACCGCCTCAAGGGCAGTGTCCTGGAGCTTCAGACTCTGGGTCGGGGGATACAACTGGGGAGTATGACCAGTACCTCGCCCAGGCGGCCTCACCTGCTATGGTGAACAGGGGCCTTGCAGGGGGATGGGAAGATTGGAAGGGATAGGCAAGGATGAGGGAAGGAAGCGGCCGTGGTCTTAAGTTAGGTACCATACCGGCATTCGCCTGGTGGTGAAGTGGGAAACCACGGAAAACCACTTCGAGAATGGCTGAGGTGGGAATCGAACCCACCTCTACTCAGTTGACCTACCGAGGCTGAGTGGACCCCGTTCCAGCCCTCGTACCACTTTTCAAATTTCGTGGCAGAGCCGGGAATCGAACCCGGACCCCCGGGGGTGGCAGCTAATCACGCGGCTTTTCAAGGGAAACATAAATGATGAATTCGAGTGGAGTAATTAAACATCGTTATCCAAGAAAAAAAGCGATGTCTGAAGTGGGATTCGAACCCATGCCCAATTCCTAAGCCCAGGCGGCCTCACCTGCTATGGTGAACAGGGGCCTTGTAGGGGGATGGGAAGAGTGGAAGGGATAGGCAAGGATGAGGGAAGGAAGCGGCCGTGGTCTTAAGTTAGGTACCATCCCGGCATTCGCCTGGTGGTGAACCGGGCCACCGCTCGGCCACCTTGATATATGCTCGTTGATGTTGCTCTCAGCTATCTAAGGTAGACCCAACGACTTGCTCGCGTAATAAGCTACAACTCAAGTATTGGTGTAGAATTCAGATAGCAGGGAGTCACTTTCCGGTACCCTTGTCCCCATAATAAGCTACAAGGCAAACATAGCTGATGAATTCGAGTTTAATAATTAAACATCCTCATCCAAGAAAAACAGCGAAGTCTGAATTGGGATTCGAACCCAAGCCCACAGAAGTGGGCTGCAAACTGAACGCATCGCCTTATACTGCTCGGCGACCCTGACATGTCCTCGTTGATGCTGCTCTCCGCTATCTTAAGCAGACCCAACGTCTTTTGCTCGTAATAAACTAAAACTCAAGTATTGGTGTAGAATTCAGACAGGAGGGAGTGACTCTCCGGTATCTTAGATAAAAATCCGCGTGAGAAGCGTGATTTGATCCCACGCCTAAAGAATTGGACCTAGACCAGGGAGCAGCGCCGGTGACCAGTCGGCCATTCAGGCTTGAGTTGCTGTTCCTCCCCGCCTTCACAAAGCGAACCCAACGACTTCTTCGCGTAACAAGCTTCAAGTCAGTATTAGTGTAGAATTCAGAGAGGAAGGAGTCAGTTTCCGGTATCCCAGAAAAATGCTGCGTCAGAATTTCGTAATGAATCCACGGACACACTAATGGACTGCGACCAGAAAGCAGCACTTTATACCGCTCGGTGCCACCCTGACAATGGCATTTGATGTTGCTCTCCGCTATCTTAACCAGACGCAACGTCTTGCGCGCGTAACAAACTACATCTCAAGTGTTGGCGTAGAATTCAGACAGGAGGGAGTCGCTTTCCGGTATCCTAGAAAAAATTCCGCGTGAGAAGCGGAGGGAAATGGACTACGACAGGAGAGCAGCGCCGTAGACAAGTCGGCCATTCAGGCTTGTGTTGCTGTCCCTCTCCGCCTTCACAAAGCGGACCCAACAACTTGTTCACGTAAGGCAAACATAGCCGATGCATTTGAGTGGAGTAATTAAACTTCCTTATCCAAGAAAAAAAGAAATGTCTGAATCGGGATTCGAACACAAGCCCACAGAAGTGGACTGCGACCTGAACGCAGCGCCTTATACCGCTCGGCCACCCTGATATGTGCTCGTTAATGTTGCTCTCCGCTATCATAAGCAGACCCAACGATTTGCTCAAATAATAAGCTGAAAGTCAATATTGGTGTAGATTTCAGAGAGAAGGGAGACAGTTTCCGGTATCCCAGAAAAAAATGCTGTGTCAGTATTTTGACATGAACCCGCGGACAAAGAAGTGGACAGCGACCAGAAGCAGCACTTTATACCGCTCGATGCTACCCTGATAATGGCATTTGAAGTTGCTATCCGCTACCTTAAGCAGACCCAACGTCTTGCGCTCGTAATAGACTACAAATCAAGTATTGGTATAGAATTCAGACAGGTGGGAGTCATTTTCCGGTATCCTAGAAAAAAATCCGCGTGAGAAGGGGGATTACATCCCACGCGTAAAGAAGTGGACTGCGACTGCAGAGCAGCGCCGTAGACCGGTCGGCCATTCAGGCTTGTGTTTCTGTTCCTCTCCGCCTTCACAAAGCGGGTCCAAAGACTTGTTCGCGTAATAACCTACGAGGCAAACATAGCTGATGAATTCGAGTGGAATAATTAAACTTCCTTATCCAAGAAAAAAAAAATGTCTGAATCGGGATTCGAACACAAGCCCACAGAAGTGGATTGCGACCTGAACTCATCGTCTTGTACTGCTCGGCGACCCTGACATGTGCTCGTTGATGTTGCTCTCCGCTATCTTAAAAAGACCCAACGTCTTGTGCTCGTAATAATCTAAAACTCCGGTATTGGTGTAGAATTCTGACAGGAGGGAGTGACTTTACGCTATCCTAGATAAAAAACGCGTGAGAAGCGGGATTTGATGCTACGCCTAAAGAAGTGGACTGCGACCGGCGGTCAGTGCCGTAGACCAGTAGGCCATACAGGCTTGTCTTGGTGTCCCCCTCCGCCTTCACAAGTCGGAACCAACGACTTGTTCGCGGAATAAGCTACAAGGCAAACATAGCTGATGAATTCGAGTGGAATAATTCAATTTCCTTTTCTTAGAAAAAAAGGGATGTCTGAAGTGGGATTCGATCCAACGCCCACAGAAGTGGACTGCGACCAGAAAGCAGCATTTATAACCACTGGGCCACCCTGACATGTGCTGCGTTCCTTGCTCTCCGCTTTCTTAAGCAGACCCAAAGTCTTGCGCGCGTAATAAGCTACAACGCAAGTATTGGTGTAGAATTCAGACAGGAGGGAGTCAATTCCCGGTAACCAAGAGAAAAGCGAAGTCTGTATTGTCATTTCAACCCACGCCCACACAAGTGAACTTCGACATGAATGCAGCCCCTTAGCCCGTTCGGTAATTCTGAATTAAGTAGTTTTTTCCCTCCGCTTTCATAAGGAGACCCAACGACTTGTTCGCCTAATAAGCTACAAGGCAAGCATAGATGATGAATTCAAGTGGAGTAATTCAATTTCCTTAACATAAAAAAATTAATGTCTGAAGTGGGATCGAACCTACGCAGCGCCTTATATCTCGGTGCCACCCTGACATGTGGTGCGGATTTCGCTCTCCGTTTTGTAGGCAGAACCAACGAATTGGTGATGAATTCAGAGTGGATTAATCCAGTTACCATTATCAAAGAAAAGAAACTACGTCAGAAGCAGGATTCGATCCTGTGCCCACAGCAGTGGACTGCGAACAGATCGCAGCGCCTTATACCGCTCGGCCACCCTGATATGTGCTCGTTTATGTTGCTCTCCGCTATCATAAGCAGACCCAACGATTTGCTCACGTAATAAGCTGAAAGTCAATATTGGTGTAGATTTCAGAGAGAAGGGAGACAGTTTCCGGTATCCCAGAAAAAAATGCTGTGTCAGTATTTTGACATGAACCCGCGGACAAAGAAGTGGACAGCGACCAGAAGCAGCACTTTATACCGCTCGATGCTACCCTGATAATGGCATTTGAAGTTGCTATCCGCTACCTTAAGCAGACCCAACGTCTTGCGCTCGTAATAGACTACAAATCAAGTATTGGTATAGAATTCAGACAGGTGGGAGTCATTTTCCGGTATCCTAGAAACAAATCCGCGTGAGAAGGGGGATTTCATTCCACGCGTAAAGAAGTGGACTGCGACTGCAGAGCAGCGCCGTAGACCGGTCGGCCATTCAGGCTTGTGTTTCTGTTCCTCTCCGCCTTCACAAAGCGGGTCCAAAGACTTGTTCGCGTAATAACCTACGAGGCAAACATAGCTGATGAATTCGAGTGGAATAATTAAACTTCCTTATCCAAGAAAAAAAGAAATGTCTGAATCGGGATTCGAACACAAGCCCACAGAAGTGGACTGCGACCTGAACTCATCGTCTTGTACTGCTCGGCGACCCTGACATGAGCTCGTTGATGTTGCTCTCCGCTATCTTAAACAGACCCAACGTCTTGTGCTCGTAATAATCTAAAACTCAAGTATTGGTGTAGAATTCTGACAGGAGGGAGTGACTTTACGCTATCCTAGATAAAAAACGCGTGAGAAGCCGGATTTGATGCTACGCCTAAAGAAGTGGACTGCGACCGGCGGTCAGTGCCGTAGACCAGTAGGCCATACAGGCTTGTCTTGGTGTCCCCCTCCGCCTTCACAAGTCGGAACCAACGACTTGTTCGCGGAATAAGCTACAAGGCAAACATAGCTGATGAATTCGAGTGGAATAATTCAATTTCCTTATCTTAGAAAAAAAGCGATGTCTGAAGTGGGATTCGATCCAACGCCCACAGAAGTGGACTGCGACCAGAAAGCAGCATTTATAACCACTGGGCCACCCTGACATTTGCTGCGTTCCTTGCTCTCCGCTTTCTTAAGCAGACCCAAAGTCTTGCGCGCGTAATAAGCTACAACGCAAGTATTGGTGTAGAATTCAGACAGGAGGGAGTCAATTCCCGGTAACCAAGAGAAAAGCGAAGTCTGTATTGTCATTTCAACCCACGCCCACACAAGTGAACTTCGACATGAATGCAGCCCCTTAGCCCGTTCGGTAATTCTGAATTAAGTAGTTTTTTCTCTCCGCTTTCATAAGGAGACCCAACGACATGTTCGCCGAATAAGCTACAAGGCAAGCATAGATGATGAATTCAAGTGGAGTAATTAAATTTCATTAACATAAAAAAATTAATGGCTTAAATGAGATCGAAACTACGCAGCGCATTATACCGCGGGGCCACCCTGACCTGTGCTCGGATTTCGCTCTCCGTTTCGTAGGCATACCCAACGACTTGTTCGCGTAGTAAGCTACAAGGCAAACATAGCCGATGAATTCGAGTGGAGTAATTAAGCTTCCTTATCCAAGAAAAAGATAGATGTCTGAATTGAGAATCGAACACAAGGCCACAAAAAGTGGGCTGTGACCTGAACGCATCGCCTTTTACAGCTCGGCCACCCTGATATGTGCTCGTTTATGTTGCTCTCCCCTATCATAAGCAGACCCAACGACTTGCTCGCGTAATAAGCCACAAGTCAATATTGGTCTAGAATTCAGAGAGAAGGGATCCAGTTTCCGGTATCCCAGTAAAAATGCTGCGTCAGTATTTTGATATGAACCCATGGACAAAGAAGTGGACTGCGACCAGAAGCAGCACTTTATAACGCTCGGTGCCACCCTGATAATGGCATTTGATGTTGCTCTCCGATATCTTAAGCAGACCCAACGTTTTGCGCTCGTAATAAACTACAACTCAAGTATTGGTGTTGAATTCAGGCAGAAGGCAGTCACTTTCCGGTAACCAAGAAAAAGCGACGTCTGAAGTGTGATTTCAACCCACGCCCTCAGAAGTGAACTTCGACATGAATGCAGCCCCTTAGCCCGTTCGGTAATTCTGAATTAAGTAGTTTTTTCTCTCCGCTTTCATAAGGAGACCCAACGACTTGTTCGCCTAATAAGCTACAAGGCGAGCATAGATGATGAATTCAAGTGGAGTAATACAATTTCCTTAACATAAAAAAATAAATGTCTGAAGTGGGATCGAACTTACGCAGCGCCTTATACCGCGGGGCCACCCTGACATGTGCTGCGGATATTGCTCTCCGTTTCGTAGGCAGACCCAACGAATTGGTGATGAATTCAGAGTGGATAAATCCAGTCACCCGTATCAAAGGAGAGAAACTATGTCAGAAGCAGGATTCGAACCTGTGCCCACAGGAGTGGACTGCGAACAGAACGGAGCGCTTTACACCGCTCGGCCACCCTTGACATGTATTGCAAACGTTACTCTCCGCTTCTTAAGGAAACCCGGCGACTTGTTCGCGTATTATGCTGTAACTCAAGCTTTGGTGATGAATTAGAATTGAATATTACAACATGCGGTTCCCAAGAAAAAAGGCCGTTTCTCAAGTGTGATTCGATCCTACGCCCACAGAAGTGGACTTTGACATGAATATAGCGTCTTAGGGCGCTCGACAATTCTGACTTTGATTGTTGTTTCTCGCCGCTTTCATAAGCAGCAGGTAGTCACTTTCCGGTATCCTAGATAAAAATTCGCGTGAGAAGCGGGATTTGATCCCACGCCTAAAGAAATGGACTGCGACCGGCGGTCAGATCCGTACAACAGACGAAATTCGAGGCTTGTGTTGGTGTTCCTCTCCGCCTTCACAAAGCGGACCCAACGAATTGTTCGCATAATAAGCTACAAGGCAGGAATAGCTGATGAATTCGAGTGGAGTAATTAAACATTCTTATCAAAGAAAGAAAGCGATTTCTGAAGTGGGATTCGAACTCAAGACCACAGAAGTGGGCTGCGACATGAACGAATCGCCTTATACTGCTCGACCACCCTGACATGTGCTCGTTGATGTTGCTCTCCGCTATCTTAAGCAGACCCAACGTCCTGCGCTCGTAATATACTAAAACTCAAGTGTTGGTGTAGAATTCAGACAGGAGGGAGTCAGTTTCAGGTTTCCAAGAATAAAAGCTGCGTCATAAGTAGGATTTGAACCCACGCCTAAAGAAGTGGACTTCGACCTGAGAGCCACGCCGTAGATATGATCGCCATTCAGACTTGTGTTGCTGTTCCTCTCCGCCTTGCCAAGGCGGACCAAACGATTTGTTCTCCTATAACGCGAAAGGTCAAGTACTGGTGGTGAATTCAGAGTGGTTTAATCCAAGAAAAGAAATTATGTCAGGAACAGGATTCGAACCTGTGCCCACTGGAGTGGACTGTGAACAGAACGCAGCGCCTTATACCGCCGGCCAACCTGACGTGTACTGCTAACGTTACTCTCCGCTTCTTAAGCAAGCCCCACGACTTGTTTGGCGTATTATGCTAGAACTCAAGCCTTGGTGATGAAATAGAATTGAGTATTTCAACTTGCGGTATCCAAGAAAAAAGGCCATTTCTCAAGTGTGATTCGAACCCACGCCCACAGAAGTGGACTTCGACATGAACCCAGCGCCGCAGACCAGTCGGCCATTCAGACATGTGTTGCTTTTCTTCTCCGCCTCCTCAAAGGGGACCCAACGATTGTTCTCCTAATACGCTACAAGTTAAGTATTGGTGGTGAATTAAGAGTGGTTTAATCCAGTTTCCAGTATCATAGAAAAGAAGCTATGTCAGATGCAGGATTCGAACCTGAGGCCACATGAGTGTACTGCGAATAGGGATACGAACGCACACCTACAAAAGTGGACTTGGACATGAACCCGGCACCGTAGTCCAGCCGGAATTCCAGGCATGTGTTGCTGTTTCTCTCTGCTTTCCCTGAGCAACTCAACGACTTGTTCGCGTAATAAGCTACAAGGCGAGCATAGATTATGACTAACAGTGGAGTAATTCAATTTTATTATCCAAGAAAAAGAGCGTTATGTGAAGTTAGTTTCGAACCAACGCCCACAGAAGTGGACTGCGACCAGAGAGCGGTATTATATACCACTACACAACCCTGACATGTACTGCGGATCTTACTCTCCGCTTTCTTGCGCGCGTAATATGCTACAACTCAAGTATTGATGTAGAATTCAGACAGGAGGGAGTCACTTTCAGGTATCCTAGAAAATAATCCGTGTGAGAAGCGGGATTTGATCCCACGCCTAAAGAAGTGGGCTGCGACCAGACAGAAGCGCCGTAGAAGAGCCGGCCATTCAGGCTTTTGTTCCTGTTCCTCTCCGCTTTCACAAAGCGGACCCAACGACTTGTTCGCGTAATAAGCTACAAGGCAAACGTAGCAGATGAATTCGAGTGGAGTAATTAAACTTCCTTATCCAAGAAAAAAAAGAGATGTCTGAATTCAGATTCGAACCCAAGCCCACAGAAATGGACTGCGACCTGACATGTGGTGCGGATTTCGCTCTCCGTTTCGTAGGCAGAACCAACGAATTGGTGATGAATTCAGAGTGGATTAATCCAGTTACCTTTATCAAAGAAAAGAAACTACGTCAGAAGCAGGATTCGATCCTGTGCCCACAGCAGTGGACTGCGAACAGAACGCACCGCGTGTTTATTTTTTCTTGGATACCCGAAACTGACTTCCTCCTCTCTGAATTCATCTACAATACCTGACTTGCTGTCCGCCTCTGTGGTGTAGTGGTTAGCGTGATTAGCTGCCACCCCCGGAGGCACGAAATTTGAAAAGTGGTACGAGGGCTGGAACGGGGTCCACTCAGCCTCGGGAGGTCAACTGAGTTGAGGTGGGTTCGATTCCCACCTCAGCCATCCTGGAAGTGGTTTTCCGTGGTTTCCCACTTCTCCTCCAGGCGAATGCCGGGATGGTACCTAACTTAAGGCCACGGCCGCATCCTTCCCTCTTCCTTGTCTATCCCTTCCAGTCTTCAAATCCCTCCACAAGGCCCCTGTTCAGCATAGCAGGTGAGGCCGCCTGGGCGAGGTATTGGTCATACTCCCCAGTTGTATCCCCCGACCAAGAGTCTGAAGCTCCAGGACACTGCCCTTGAGGCGGTAGAGGTGGGATCCCTCGCTCAGTCCGAGGGAAGAACCGAACCTGGAGGGTAAACAGATGATGATGATGATGACCTGACTTGCTGCTTATTACGCGAAATAGTCGTTCGTTCGGCATTCAGAATGGACGAGTGGTCTAACGCGCTGTGTTCAGGCCGTAGACTACTTCTGTCGGCGTGGGTTCGAATCCCAATTTTATACATATGTTCTTTTTTCTTGCATACCGGAAAATGATTTCCTCCTCTCTGCATTCTACACGAATACTTCTCTTATAGCTTTTTACGCAGGGAAATCCTTGTGTCTGCTTAAGAGAGGGGAGAGCAAAATAAACTGCACATGTCAGGGTGGCCGAGCGGTCTAAGGCGCTGCGTTCAAGTCGCGGTCCACTGTTGTGGGCAACGGTTCGAATCCCGATTCTGACGTAGCTTTTCTTCTTTGATACCTGAAACTGAATTAATCTACTCTGAACCCATTACATATACTAGACTTGTACCTTATTGGTAGAACAATTCGTCGGGTCTGCTTAGAGAAGGCGTAGAGCAACGTCAACAGCACAACTCAGGATGGCAGTTCGCTGCTCTCTGGTCCAGTCTATTTCTTTGGGACCGAGCTCGATAGCTGCAGTCGTATAAGTGCGGCCAGTGTCCAGTATTCGGGAGATAGTAGGTTCGAACCCCACTGTCGGCAGCCCTGAAAATGGTTTTCCGTGGTTTCCCATTTTCACACCAGGCACCTTAATTAAGGCCACGGCCGCTTCCTTCCCAGTCCTAGCCCTTCCCTATCCCATCGTCGCCATAAGACCTATCTGTGTCGGTGCGACGTAAAACAATAGCAAAAAAAATATTTCTTTGGGCGTGGGTTCGAATCACATTTCAGACATCGCCTTTCTTCTTCGGTACGGGAAAGTGAAATATCATCATCATCACCTGTTTACCCTCCAGGGTCGGTTTTTCCCTCGGACACAGCGAGGGATCCAACCTCTACCGCCTCAACAGCAGTGTCCTGGAACTTCAGACTCTTGGTCGGGGATACAACTGGGGAGAATGACCAGTACCTCGCCCAGGCGGCCTCACCTGCTATGCTGAACAGGGGCCTTGTGGAGGGATGGGAAGATTGGAAGGGATAGGCAAGGAAGAGGGAAGGAAGCGGCCGTGGCCTTATGTTAGGTAACATCCCGGCATTCGCCTAGAGGAGAAGTGGGAAACCACGGAAAACCACTTCCAGGATGGCTACTCAGTTGACCTCCCGAGGCTGAGTGGACCCCGTTTTGCCCTCGTACCACTTTTCAAATTTCGTGGCAGAGCCGGCAATCGAACCCGGGCCTCCGGGGGTGGCAGCTAATCACGCTAACCAAAGAGAAATATTCCACTCTGAATTCATCAGCTACACTTGACTCCTAGCTTGTTAGGCGAAAACTCCTTTGGGTCTGCTTAAGAAGGCGGAGAACAACGTCATCCGCGCGAATCAGGTTGGCAGTGCGGTATAAGGCGCTGGGGATAAGTCTCGGTCCACTTGTGTGGGCGTGGGTTCGAATCCCATTTCAGACATCGCCTTTCTTCTTCGGTACGGGAAAGTGAAATAATCCACTCTGAATTCATCAGCTACACTTAACTCCTGGCTTGTTAGGCGAAAACTCCTTTGGGTCTGCTTAAGAAGGCGGAGAACAACATCATCCGCGCGAATCAGGTTGGCAGTGCGGTATAAGGCGCTGGGGATAAGTCTCGGTCCACTTGTGTGGGCGTGGGTTCGAATACCACTTCAGGCGTTCTTCTTCTTGGATAACCGAAATTATATTACTCCACTCTAATTCTACACCTATGCTTGACTTGTAGCTTATTACGCAACAAATCGTTGGGTCTACTTAAGAAAGCGGAGACCAACATCAGCAGCACAAACTAAGGTGGCCGAGCTTTATAAAACGGTGCTTTCAGGTCGCAGTACACTTCTGTGAGCAATGGTTCGAATCCGGCTTCTGGCGTAGCTTTTCTTCTTTGATACCTGGAACTGAATGAATCTACTCTGAACATATCACCTAAACTAGAATTGTTCCGTATTTGTAAAACAAGTCGATGGGTCTCCTTAGGAGAGCTGAGAGCAACAACAGCGCAAGTCAGAATGGTCGAGCGGTGTAAGGCGCACGTTCAGGTCGCAGAACACTTCTATGAGCAACGGATGGAATCCCGCGTCTGACATAGATTTTTCCTTTGATACCTGAAACTGATCTAATCGACTCTGACTTCATCCCCTGTAGCATTTTAGGCGAACAAGACTGTGGGTCCGCTTAAGAAAGCGGAGAGCAACATCAACAGCACAAGTCAGGGTGGGCGAGCGGTATAAAGCCCTGCGTTCTGGTCGCAGTATTTTTAGTGGGTGTGGTTTCGATTCCCAATTTTGACGCAGCTTTTTTTCTTGGATACCCGGAACTGTCCTCCTCCTTTCTGAATTCAACACCAACACTTGACTTGTTGCTTATTACGCGAGCAAGTCGTTTGGTCAGCTTATGATAGCTGAGAGCAACATCAACAGCACATGTCATGGTGGCCGACAGGCATAATGCGCTGCGTCCAGGTGGCTGTACTGTGTTGTGAGCAACGGTTCGAATCGAGCTTCTAACATAGCTTTTCTTCTTTGATATATGAAACTGAGAATCCACTCTGAATAAATCCCCTATGCTAGACGTGTAGCATATTTGGGGAACATGTCGTTGGGTTTGCTTAAAGAAAGCGGACAGAGACTGCAACACAAGCTCCAATGGCCGACTGGACTGAGTCGCTGCTCTCTGGTCGCAGTCCACTTCTTTGAGACCACTTATCAGGCAGTTTTTTCTTGGACACCGGAAACTGACTTCCTCTTCCAATTCAACACCAAAATTGCACTTGACGCTTATTTAACCGAACAAGTCGTTCGGTCTCCTTAACATAGCGGAGAGCAACATCAACCGCATACGTCAGGAGGGCACAGCGGTCTAAGGGGCTGCGTTCAGACCGCAGTCTACTTCTGGGTTCGTGGGTTCGTATGTGGCTTCCGACAGCGTTTTTTTCTTGGATATCAGAATTGGAATTACTCCACTCAAATTCATCACTTGTAGCATATTATGCGAATTTGTCTTAGGGCTTGCGAAAGAAAGCGGATAGCAACTTCTAGAGCACACAGTTAGTGTGGACGAGCGGTATAAAGCGCAGCGTTCTGGCCGCAGTATTCTTCTGTGGCCGTGGGTTCGATTTCCAATTTTGACGCAGTTTTTTTTCTTGGATGTCCGAAACTGACTTCCTCCTCTCTGAATTCATCACCAATACCTGACTTGCTGCTTATTATGCGAAAAAGTCGTTGGTTCGGCTCAAGAGAGCTGAGTAACAACAACAGCGCAAGTCGGAATGGTCGAGCGGTCTAACGCGGTGTGTTCGGGCCGCAGTCCACTTCTGTGAGCAACGGTTGGAATCCCGCGTCTGACATAGCTTTTCTTCTTTGGTACCTGAAACTGAATTAATCAACTCTGAATTCATCCCCTATGCTAGACGTGTAGCTTTTTAGGCGAACAGGACGTTGAGTGTGCTTAAGAAAGCGGAGAGCAACGTCCGAAGTACATGACAGGGTGTCCGAGTGGTCTGAGGCGCTGCGTTCAGGTCACAGTTCACTTCTTATGGCGTGGGTTCGAATTTCAGTTCAGACACAGCTTTTTTCTTGGATACCAGAAATTGAATTACGCCACTCTAATTCATCACCTATGCTTGACTTGTAGCTTATTCCGCGAACAAGACGTTGGGTCTGCTTAAGAACTTGGAGAATAACAGCAGCAGCATAAGTCAGGGTGGCCGAACAGTATTAAGCGCAGTGTGCAGATCGCAGTACATTTCGGTGGGCGTGGGTTCGATTCCCAATTTTGACGCAGTTTTTTTCTTGGATACCCGAAACTGACCTCCTCCTCTCTGAATTCAACACCAACACTTGACTTGTTGCTTATTACGCGAACAAGTCGTTGGGTCTGCTTAAAAATGCGGAGAGCAACATCTGTAGCGAATGGCAGAGTGGCCGAGCGGGCTAAGGCGCTGCGTTCAGGCCGCAGTCCACTTCTGTCGGTGTGGGTGGGAATCCCACTTCGGAGAACGCTTTTTTTATTGGATACCGGAAACGGATTTCCTCCGCTCTGAATTCTACACAAATACTTGTCTTGTAGCTTTTTACGCGAACAAATCGTTAGGTCAGCTCAAGATAGCGGAGAGCAAAACAAGCTGCACATGTCCGGGTGGCCGAGCGGTCTAAGGCGCCGTGTTCAGATCGCAGTTCACTCCAGTGAGCAACGGTTCGAATACCGCTTCTGCCGTAGCTTTTCTTCTTTGATACCTGAAACTGAATTCATCTACTCTGAACCCATCACATATACTAGACTTCTACCTTATTGGTAGAACAAGTCGTTGGGTCTGCTTATAGAAAGCGTAGAGCAACATCAACCACGCAAGTCAGGATGGCAGTGCGTTGCTCCGTGGTCGCGGTCCACTTCTTTGGGCGAGGGTTCGAATCCCCCTTTTGACCCAGCATTTTTTCTTGGATACCGGAACAATTCATCCTCTCTGAATTCATCACCAGTTCATGACTTGCTGCTTATTACGCGAAAAAGTCGTAGGTTTCTGCTTAGGAGAGCTGAGAGCAACAACAACGCATCAGCACGGTCGAGCGGTCTAAGGCGGTCGCACAGGTCGCAGACCACTTTTGTGGGCGTGGGCTCGAATCCCACTTCTGACATCGCTCCTTTCTTGGATCCGGAAATTGAATTAATCCACTCTGATTCATCACGTATGCTTGAATTGTAGCTTATTACGCGAACAAGTCGTTCGGTCTGCTTAAGAAGGCGGAGAATAACACAATTCAGTGTGGCCGAGCGGTTTAAAGCGCTGCGTTCTGGTCGCGGTACACATCAGCGGGCGTGGGTTCGATTCCCGAAGTTGACGAAACGTTTCTTCTTCAATACCCGAAACTGACTTCTTCCTCTCTGAATTCATCACTAACACCTGACTTGTATTTTATTACGCGAGAAAGTAGTTGGGTCTGCTGAAGAGAGCTGAGTAACAACTACAACGCAAGTCAGAATGGTCGAGCGGTCTAAGGGGCTGTGTTCAGGCCGCTCTGCACTTCTGTGCGGAACGGTTGGAATCCCGCGACTGACATAGCTTTTCTTCTTTTATACCTGAAATTGAATTAAGCCACTCTGAATTTATCACCGTCCGCCTCTGTGGTGTAGTGGTTAGCGTGATTAGCTGCCACCCCCGGAGGCCCGGGTTCGATTCCCGGCTCTGCCACGAAATCTTCCAATCTTCCCATCCCTCCACTAGGCCCCTGTTCAGCATAGCAGGTGAGGCCGCCTGGGCGAGGTACTGGTCATTCTCCCCAATTGTATCCCCCGACCAAGAGTCTGAAGCTCCAGGACACTGCCCTTGAGGCGGTAGAGGTGGGATCCCTCGCTAAGTCCGACGGAAAAACCGAACCTATCATCATCATCATCATCATCAAGATGGAAGGAGCCGCCGTGGCCTTAAGTTAGGCTCCATCCCAACATTCGCCTGGAGGAGAAGTGGGAAACCACGGAAAACCACTTCGAGGATGGCTGACGTGGGAATCGAACCCACCTCTACTCAGTTGACTTCCCGAGCCTGAGTGGACCCCGTTCCAGGCATCGTACCACTTTTCAAATTTCGAGGCAGAGCCGGGAATCGAACTCGGATCTCCGGGGATGGCAGCTAATCACGCTAACCACTACACCACAGAGGCGGACGATTCCGCTTATTAGGCGAAAAATTCGTTGGGTCTGCTTAAGAAAGCTGAGTAACAGCAGAAACGCAAGTGAGAATGGTCGAGCGGTTGAACGCGCAGTGTTCAGGTCGCAGTGCATTTCTGTGGGCGAGTGTTCGAGTACAACTTCAGACAGCGTTTTTTTTTTCTTGGATACCGGAGATTGAATTACTCCACTCTAATTCATCACCTATGCTTGACTTGTAGCAGATTACTCAAATTTGTCGTTGGGTCTGCAAAAGAAAGCGGAGACCTACATCAGAAGCGCTCGTATAAATCGCTGCGTTCTGGTCGCAGTACACTTCAGTGTGCGTTCGTTCGATCCCCAAATTTGACGAAGTTTTTTCTAGGATACACGAAACTGACTTCCTCCTCTCTGAATTCAACACCAGCACTTGACTTGTAGCTTATTACGGCAACAAGTCGTTGGGTCTGCTTAATAAAGGGTAGAGCAATATCAACAGCGCAAGTTAGGATGGCAGCGCGCGGCTGTGTGGTCGCGGTCCACTTCTTTGGGCGTAAGTTCGAATCCTACTTCTGACACAGCTTTTTTTCTTGGATATCGAACAATCCCTCTTCTATGAATTCATCAATAGTTCATGAGTTGCTGCTTATTACGCGAGAAATTCGTTGGGTTCTGCTTAGGAGTGTTGAGAGCAACAACAGCGGAAGTTAGAACGGTCGAGCGGTGTAAAGCGCTCGTTCAGGTCGCAGACCACTTCTGTGGGCGTGGGCACGAATCCCATTTTAGACATCGCTTTTTCTTCTTGGATACTGGAAACTGATTTCCTCGTCTCTAAATTGTACACGAATACTTGTCTTGCTGCTTATTACGAGAAAAAGTCGTTGGGTCTGCTTACGAGAGCTGAGTAACAACAACAACGCAAGTCAGAATGGTCGAGCGGTCTAAGGCGCTGTGTTCAGGCCGCAGTCCACTTCTGTGAGCAACGGTTGGAATCACGTGTCTTGAATAGCTTTTCTTCTGTGATACCTGAAACTGAATTAATCCACTCTGAATTCATCCCCTGTGCTATACTTGTAGCTTATTAGGAAAACAAGTCGTTGGGTCAGCCTAGAGAAAGCGGAGAGAAACAGCAACACAAGCTTGAATGGCGGACTGGTCTACGGCGCTGCTCTCTGGTTGCAGTCCACTTTATTGGGCGTTGGTGCAAATCCCACTTCTCACGCAGCTTGTTTCTTGCACACCCGAAACTGACTTCCTCCTCTCCGAATTCATCACCAAAACACGACTGGTAGCTAATTTACGCGAACAAGTTTTTGGGTATGATTAAGAAACCGGAAAGAAACATCAGCAGCACATGTCAGTGTGGCCGATCGGTTTAAAAAGCTGCGTTCGGATCCCAGTACACTTCTGTGGGCGTGGGTTCGAATCCCACTTCTGACATTGCCTTTCTTCTTCGATAGCGGCAACTGAATTAATCCGCTCAGAATTCACCAGCTATGCTTGCGTTCTAGCTTGTTAGGAGAGTACTTTTTTGGGTCTGCTGAAGAAAGCGGAGAACAATGTCAACCGCATAAATCAGGTTGGCAGAGCGGTCTAAGGCGCTGAGTACAGGTCCCAGTCCACTTCTATGGGCGTGGGATCGAACCCAATTCAGACAACGTTTTTCTCTTTGGATACCGGAAAATGAATTACTTCACTTCAATTCTTCACTTATGCTTGACTTGTAGCTTATTACGCGAACAAGTCGTTTTGGCTGCTTAGAAAAGGCGGAGGGAGACAGCAACACAAGTCTGAATGGCCGACTGCTCTACGACGAAACTCTCAGGTCGTTTACAGTTCTGTGGGCGTGGGTTCGAATCCCACATCGGACATCGTTTTGTTTCTTCATACAGGAAAATGAATTAATCCACTCTGAATTCATTACATATACTTCTGGCTTGTTAGGCGAACAAGTAGTTGGGTATGCTTAAGAAAACGGAGACCAACAACTACCGTACATGGCTGGGTGGCCGAGCAGTTTAAGGCGCTGCAGGCGCTGCGGCCTGCCGCTGTCAACTTCTGTTGGCGTGGGTTCGAATCCCACTTTAGACATAGCCTCTTTCCTTTGATACCGAAAACTGATTTCCTCCTCTCTTCATTCTACACGAATACTTCTCTTATAGCTTTTTACACGTGGATATCGTTGTGTCTGCTTAAGACAAAGGAGAGCAAGACAAACTGCACATGTCAGGGTGGTCGATCGGTCTAACGCGCTGCGTTCAAGTCTCGGTCCAACTGTTGTGGGCAACAGTTCGCATCCCGCTTCTGACGTAGCGCTTCTTCTTTGATACCTGAAACTGAATTAATCTACTCTGAACCCATCACCTATACTAGACTTGTACCTTATTGGTAGAACAATTCGTTGAGTCTGCTTAGAGAAAGCGTAGCACAACTCTGGATTGCAGTTCGCCGCTCCTTGGTCCCAGTCTACATCTTTGGGCGTGGGTTCGAATCCCATTTCAGACATCGCTTTCTTCTTCGGTAAGGTCGGTAAGGGAAAGTGAAATAATCCACTCTGAATTCATCAGCTACACTTGACTCCTATCTTGTTAGGCGAAAACTCCTTTGGGTCTGCTTAAGAAGGCGGAGAACAACATCATCGGCGGGAATCAGGTAGGCAGAGCGGTATAAGGCGCTGGGTATAAGTCTCAGTCCACTTGTGTGGGCGTGGGTTCGAATACCACTCCAGGCGTTTTGTTTAACGGAAATTATATTACTCCACTCTAATTCCTCACCTCTGCTTGACTTGAAGCTTATTACGCGAACAAGTCGTCGGGTCTTCTTGAGAAAGGGGAGACCAAATTCAGCAGCACAAATTAAGGTGGCAGAGCGGTATAAAGCGGTGATTTCAGGTCGCAGACCACTTCTGTGGGCGTGGGCTAGAATCCCACTTCTGACATCGCTTCTTTCTTGGATGCCGGGAATTGAATTACTCCTCTCTGATTCATCACCTATGCTTGAATTACAGCTTATTACGCGAACAAGTCGTTCGGTCTGCTTAAGAAGGCGGAGAATAACACAAGTCAGGGTGGCCGAGCGGTTTAAAGCGCTGCGTTCTCGTCGCAGTACACATCAGCGGGAGTGAGTTCGATTCCCAAAATTGACGAAGCGTTTTTTCTAGAATACCCGAAACTGACTTCTTCCTCTCTGAATTCATCACCAACACCTGACTTGTAGATTATTACGCGAGAAAGTCGTTGGGTCTGCTTAAGAGAGCTGAGTAACATCTACAACGCAAGTCAGAATGGACGAGTGGTCTAACGCGCTGTGTTCAGGCCGCAGTCCACTTCTGTCGGTGTGGGTGGGAATCCCACTTCGGAGAACGCTTTTTTTATTGGATACCAGAAACGGATTTCCTCCGCTCTGAATTCTACACGAATACATCTCTTATAGCTTTTTACGCGAGGAAATCGTTGTGTCTGCTTAAGGCAGGGGAGAGCAAAGTAAAGTGCTCATGTCAGGGTGGCCGAGCTGTCTAAGGCGCTGATTTCAAGTCGCAGTCTTCTTCTGTGAGCAACGGTTCGAATCCGGCTTCTGACGTAGCTTTTCTTCTTTGTTACCTGTAACTGAATTAATGTACTCTGAGTCCATCACCTACACTGGACATATACCTTATTGGTAGAACAATTCGTTGGGTCTGCTTAGAGAGAGCGTAGAGCAACATCAACAGCACAACTCAGGATGGCAGTTCGCTGCTCTCTGGTCCCAGTCTACTTCTTTGGGCGTGGGTTCGAATCCCATTTCTGACATCACCTTTCCTCTTCGGTACGGGAAAGTGAAATAATCCACTCTGAATTCATCAGCTACACTTGACTGCTAGCTTGTTAGGCGAAAACTCCTTTTGGGTCTGCTTAAGAAGGCGGAGAACAACATCATCCGCGCGAATCAGGTTGGCAGAGCGGTATAAGGCGCTGGGTATAAGTCTCAGTCCGGTTGTGAGACGTGGGTTCGAATACCTCTTCAGGCGTTTTTTCTTCTTAGAATTATATTACTCCACTCTAATTCTACACCTATGCTTGACTTGTAGCTTATTACGCGAGCAAGTCGTTGAGTCTTCTTAAGAGAGCGGAGACCAACATCAGTAGCACAAATTGAGGTGGCCGAGCGGTATAAAGCGGTGCTTTCAGGTCGCAGTACACGTCTGTCGGCTTGGGTTCGAATACCACTTCCGCCTACGTTTTCATTCTTCGATACCGGAAAGTGAAATAATCCACTCTGAATTCATCACCTTCACTTGACTTCTGGCTTGTTAGGCCAAAACCTCTTTGGGTCTGATTAAGAAAGGGGAGAGCAACATCATCAGCACATGTCAGGGTGTCCGAGGGGTCGAAGGCGCTACGTTCAGGCCCCAGTCCACTTCAGTGGACGATTTCTGACAGCATTTTCTTTCCCGGATACCGGAAGTTGAATTGCTGCACTATGCTTGACTTGTAGCATATTACGCGAACTTGTTGGGTCTGCATGCAAAAGCGGAGAGCAACATCAGAAACACCAGTCAGAGTGGCTGAGCAGTATAAAGCGCTGAGTTCAGTCCGAAGTCGGCATCTATTTGCGTGTGTTCAAATCCCAATTTGACGTTGCCTCCTTTCTTGGATACCGGAATTTGATTTCCTCCTCTCTGAATTCTACACGAATACCTGTCATGTACCTTTTTACGCGAGCAAATCGTTGGGTCTCTTTAAAATGGCGGAGAGCAAGACAAACAGCACCTGTCAGCGTGGCCGAGCGCTCTGAGTCGCAGTCCACCTCTGTGAGCAACGGTTCGAATCCGGCTTCTGATGTAGCTTTTCTTCTTTGATACCTGGAACTGAGTGAATCTACTCTGAACATATCACCTAAACTAGAATTGTACCTTATTTGTAAAACAAGTTGATGGGCCTCCTTAGGAGAGCTGAGAGCAACAACAACGTGTCAGAATGGTCGAGCGGTCTAAGGCGCACGCTCAGGTCGCAGGAAACTTCTATGAGCAACAGATGGAATCCCACGTCTGACAAAGCTTTTTTCTTTGATACCTGAAACCGAATTAATCGACTCTGACTTCATCCCCTGTAACTTTTTAGGCGAACAAGACTTTGGTTCCGCTTAAGAAACCGGAGAGCAACGTCAACAGCTCAAGTCAGGGTGGGCGAGCGGTATAAAGCAGTGCGTTTTGGTCGCAGTAATATCAGTTGGCGTGGTTTCGATTTCCAATTTTGACGCACCTTTTTTCCTTAGATACCCGGAACATCCTCCTCCTTTCTGAATTCAACACCAACACTTGACTTGTTGCTTATTACGCGAACCAAGTCTTTGGGTCTGCTCAAGAAAGCGGATAGCAACATCAGCACCACATGTCACTTTGACCCAGTTGTGTAAGGCGCTGCGTTTATGGCGCAGACCATTTCTATGGACCTTGGTTCGAAGCGTACATCAGACAGCGTCTTTTTTCTTGCATACCGTAAATAGAATTTCCCCTTCGGAATTCTACACATCTTGACTTGTAGCGTACCACGCAAGCAAGTCGCTTGGTCCGCTTATGATAGCTGAGAGCAACATCAACAGCACAAGTCAGGGTGGCCGACAGGCATAATGCGCTGCGTCCAGGTCCCTGTACTGTGTTGTGAGCAACGGTTCGAATCGAGCTTCTAACATAGCTTTTCTTCTTTGATATATGAAACTGAGAATCCACTCTGAATAAATACTCTATGCTAGACGTGTAGCATATTTGGGGAACATGTCGTTGGGTTTGCTTAAAGAAAGCGGACAGAAACTGCAACACAAACTCCAATGGCCGACTGGACTGAGTCGCTGCTCTCTGGTCGCAGTCCACTACTTTGAGTCCACTTATCAGGCAGTTTTTTTCTTGGACACCGGAAACTGTCTTCCTGTTCCAATTCAACACCAAAACTTCACTTGAAGCTTATTTAACCGAACAAGTCGTTGGGTCTGCTTAAGATAGCGGAGAGCAACATCAACCGCATATGTCAGGAGGGCACAGCGGTCTAAGGGGCTGCGTTCAGACCGCAGTCTACTTCTGAGTGCGTGGGTTCGTATGTGACTTCGGACAGAGTTTTTCTCTTGGATATCAGAATTTGAATTCCTCCACTCAAATTCATCACTTGTAGCACGTTATGCGAATTTGTCTTAGGGCTTGCGAAAGAAAGCGGTTTTCAACATCTAGAGCACACAGTTAGTGTGGCCGAGCGGTATAAAGCGCTGCGTTCTGGTCGCAGTACAGTTCTGTAGCCATGGGTTCGATACCCAATTTTCACGCAGTTTTTCCTTGGATACCCGAAACTGACTTCCCCCTCTCTGAATTCATCACCAATAGTTGACTTGCTGCTTATTACGCGAAAAAGTCGTTGGTTCTGCTTATGAGAGCTGAGTAACAACTACAACGCGAGCCAGAATGGACGAGTCGTCTAACGCGCTGTGTTCAGGCTGTGAGAAACGGTTCGAATCCCGCGTCTGACATAGCATTTCTTCTTTGATACCTGAAACTGAATTAATCCACGATTCATCCCCTATGCTAGATATGTTGCATTTAAGGCGAACAAGACGTTGGGTCGGCTTAAGAAAGCGGAGAACAACATCTGCAGTGCATGGCTGGGTGGCCGAGCGGTCTAAGGCGCTGTGTCCAGGCCGCAGTCCACTTCTGTCGGCGTGGGTTCGAATCCCACTTTAGACGTAGCTTTTTTTCTTGGATACCGGAAACTGATTTCCTCCTCCCTGCATTCTACACGAATAATTCTCTTGTAGCATTTTACGCGAGGAAATCGTTGTGTCCGCTTAAGACAGCAAAATAAACAGCACATGTCAGGGTGGCCGAGCGGTCTAAGGCGCTGCGTTCAAGTCGAGGTCCACTGTTGTGGGCAACGGTTCAAATCCAGCTTCTGACGTAGCTTTTCTATTTGATACCTGCAACTGAATTAATCTACTGTGAACCCATCACCTATACTAGACTTGTACCTTATTGGTAGAACAATTCATTGGGTCTGCTTAGAGAAAGCGTAGAGCAACTTCAACAGCACAACTCAGGATGGCAGTTCACTGCTCTCTGGTCCCAGTCTATTTCTCTGGGCGTGGGTTCGAATCCCATTTCAGACATCGCCTTTCTTCTTCGGTACGGGAAAGTGAAATAATCAACACTGAATTCATCACCTTCACTTGACTTCTGGCTTTTTAGTCTAAAAAGTCTTTTGGTCTGATTAAGAAAGGGGAGAGCAACATCATCAGCACATGTCAGGGTGTCCGAGGGGTCGAAGGCGCTGCGTTCAGGCCCCAGTCCACTTCAGTGGGCGTGGGTTAGAGTACGACTTCAGACAGCATCTTCTTTCTCGGATACCGGAAATTGAAGTACTCCACTAAGCTTGACTTGTAGCATATTACGCGAACTTGTTGGGTCTGCATGCGAAAGCGGAGAGCAACATCAGATACACCAGTCAGGGTGGCTGAGCAGTATAAAGCGCTGAGTTCAGGCCGAAGTCTGCATCTACTTGCGTGGGTTAAAATCAAAATTCTGACGTAGCCTCTTTTCTTGGATACCGGAATTTGATTACCTCCTCTCTGAATTCTACACGAATACCTGTCATGTACCTTTTTACGCGAACAAATCGTTGGGTCTCTTTAAAATGGGGGAGAGCAAGATAAACAGCACATGTCATTCGAACAATCGAGCTTCTAACATAGCTTTTCTTCTTTGATATATGAAACTGAGAATTCACTCTGAATAAATCCCCTATGCTAGACGTGTAGCATATTTGGGGAACATGTCGTTGGGTTTGCTTAAAGAAAGCGGACAGAAACTGCAACACAAGCTCCAATGGCCGACTGGACTGAGTCGCTGCTCTCTGGTCGCAGTCCATTTCTTTGAGTCCACTTACCAGGCAGTTTTTTCTTGGACACCGGAAACTGACTTCCTCTTCCAATTCAACACCAAAATTTCACTTGAAGCATATTTAACCGAACAAGTCGTTGGGTCTGCTTAAGATAGCGGAGAGCAACATCAACCGCATATGTCAGGAGGGCAGAGCGGTCTAAGGGGCTGCGTTCAGACCGCAGTCTACTTCTGGGTGCGTGGGTTCGTATGTGACTTCAGACATCGTTTTTTCCTTGGATATCAGAATTTGAATTACTCCACTCAAATTCATCACTTGTAGCATTTCTGTGGGCGTTGGTTCGAAGCACACAGCAGACAGCGTCTTTTTTCTTGCATACCGTAAATTGAATTTCCCCTTCGGAATTCTACACATCTTGACTTGTAGCGTACCACGCGAGCAAGTCGTTTGGTCCGCTTATGATAGCTGAGAGCAACATCAACAGCACATGTCAGGGTGGCCGACAGGTAGCAAGCGCTGCGTCCAGGTGGCTGTACTGTTTTGTGAACAACGCTTCGAATCGAGCTTCTAACATAGCTTTTCTTCTTTGATATATGAAACTGAGAATCCCCTATGCTAGACGTGTAGCATATTTGGGGAACATGTCGTTGGGTTTGCTTAAAGAAAGCGGACAGAAACTGCAACACAAGCTCCAATGGCCGACTGGACTGAGTCGCTGCTCTCTGGTCGCAGTCCACTACTTTGAGTCCACTTATCAGGCAGTTTTTTCTTGGACACCGGAAACTGACTTCCTGTTCCAATTCAACACCAAAACGTCACTTGAAGCTTATTTAACCGAACAAGTCGTTGGGTCTGCTTAAGATAGCGGAGAGCAACATCAACCGCATATGTCAGGAGGGCACAGCGGTCTAAGGGGCTGCGTGCAGACCGCAGTCTACTTCTGAGTGCGTGGGTTCGTATGTGACTTCCGACATCGTTTTTTTCTTGGATATCAGAATTTGAATTACTCCACTCAAATTGATCTCTTGTGGCATATTATGCGAATTTGTCTTAGGGTTTGCGAAAGAAAGCGGATAGCAACATCTAGAGCACACAGTTAGGGTGGAAGAGCGGTATAAAACGCTGCGTTCTGGTCGCAGTGTACTTCTGTTGCCGTGGGTTCGATTCCCAATTTTGAGGCAGTTTTTTTTTTCTTGGATACCCGAAACTGACTTCCTCCTCTCTGAATTCATCACCAATACCTGACTTGCCGCTTATTACGCGAAACGGTCGTAAGTTTGGCTTAAGAGAGCTGAGTAACAGCAACAACGGAAGTCGGAATGGTCGAGCGGTCAAACGTGGTCTGTTCAGGCTGCAGTCCACTTCTGTGAGCAACGGTTGGAATCCCGCGACTGACATAGCTTTTCTTCTTTGATACCTGAAACTGAATTAATCAACTCTGAATTCATCCCCTATGCTAGACATGTAGCTTTTTAGGCGAACAAGACTTTGGGTGTGCTTAAGAAAGCGGTTAGCAACGTCTGAGTTCATGACAGGGTGTCCGAGTGGTCTTGGCGCTGCGTTTAGGCCGCAGTTCATTTCTGTCGGCGTGGGATCGAATTTCAGTTCAGACATAGCTTCTTTCTTGGATACCGGAAATTGAATTACTCCACTCTAATTCATCACCTATGCTTGTCTTGTAGCTTTTAACGCGAACAAATCGTTAGGTCAGCTTAAGATAGCGGAGAGCAAAACAGGCTGAACATATCAGGGTGGCCGAGCGGTCTAAGGCGCTGTGTTCAGGTCGCAGTCCCCTACTGTGAGCAACGGTGCGAATACCGCTTCTGCCGTAGCTTTTCTTCTTTGATACCTGAAACTGAATTCATCTACTCTGAACCCATCACGTATACTAGACTTGTACCTTATTGGTAGAACAAGCCGTTGGGCCTGCTTAGAGAATGCGGAGAGCAACATCAACCACTCAAGTCAGGATGGCAGTGCGTTTCTCCGTGGTCGCGGTCCACTTATTTTGGGCGAGGGTTCGATCCCCTTCTGACCCAGCTAATTTACTTGGATACCGGAACAATTCCTCCCATCTGAATTCATTACAGTTCATGACTTGCTGCTTATTACGCGAAAAAGTCGTTGGGTTCTGCCTAGGAGAGCTGAGAGCAACAACAACGCAAGTCAGCACGGTCGAGCGGTCTAAGGCGCTCGCACAGGTCGCAGGCCACTTCTGTGGGCGTGGGCTCGAATCCCACTTCTGACATCGATCCTTCCTTGGATGCCGGAAATTGAATTACTCCACTCTGATTCATCACCTATGCTTCAATTGTAGCTTATTACGCGAACTAGTGGTTCGGTCTGCTTATGAAGGCGGAGAATAACACAAGCGGCACAGGTCAGGGTGGCCGAGCGGTTTAAAGCGCTGCGTTCTGGTCGCAGTACACTTCAGCGGGCGTGGGTTCGGTTCTCAAATTTGACGAAGCGTTTGTTCTTTAATACCCGAAACTGACTTCTTTCTCTCTGAATTCATCACCAACACCTGACTTGTAGCTTATTACGCGAAAAAGTCGTTGGAATCACGTGTCTTGAATAGCTTTTCTTCTGTGATACCTGAAATTGAATTAAGCCACTCTGAATTTATCCCCTATAGCTTATTGGTAGAACAATTCGTTCGGTCTGTTTAGAGAAAGCGTAGAACAACATCAACAACACAAGTCAGGATGGCAGTGCGCTGCTCGGTGTTCGCGGTCCACTTCTTTGGGCGTGGGTTCGAATCCCACTTCTGACATCGCCTTTCTTCTTCGATACCGGCAACTGAATTAATTCACTCCGAATTCATCAGCTATACTTGACTTCTGGCTTGTTAGGAGAACACTTTTTTTGGTCTGCTGAAGAAAGCGGAGTCCGCCTCTCTGGTGTAGTGGTTAGCGTGATTAGCTGCCACTCCCGAAGGCCCGGGTTCGATTCCCGGCTCTGCCACGATAATTTGAAAAGTGGTATGAGGGCTGGAACGGGGTCCACTCAGCCTCGGGAGGTCAACTGAGTAGAGGCGGGTTCGATTCCCACCTCAGCCATCCTGGAAGTGGTTTTCCGTGGTTTCCCACTTCTCCTCCAGGCGAATGCCGGGATGGTACGTAACATAAGGCCACGGCCGCTTCCTTCCCTCTTCCTTGCCTATCCCTTCCAATCTTCCCATCCCTCCACAAGGCCCCTGTTCAGCATAGCAGGTGAGGCCGCCTGGGCGAGGTACTGGTCATTCTCCCCAGTTGTATCCCCGACCAAGAGTCTGAAGCTCCAGGACACTGCCCTTGAGGCGGTAGAGGTGGGATCCCTCGCTGTGTCCGAGGGAAAAGCCGACCCTGGAGGTTAAACAGATGATGATGATGATGATGATGATGATGATGATGAAGAAAGCGGAGAACAATGTCAACCGCATAAATGAGGTTGGCAGAGCGGTCTAAGGCGCTGAGTATAGGTCCCAGTCCACTTCTATAGGCGTGGGGTCGAACCCAATTCAGACAACGTTTTTCTCGTTGGATACCGGAAAATGAATTACTCCACTTCAATTCTTCACTTATGCTTGACTTGTAGCTTATTACGCGAACAAGTAGTTTTGTCTGCTTAGAAAAGGTGGAGGGAGACAGCAACGCAAGTCTGAATGGCCGACTGCTCTACGGCGAAGCTCTCAGGTCGAGTACAGTCCTGTGGGCGTGGGTTCGAATCCCACTTCGGACATCGCATTTTTCTTCATACCGGAAAATGAATTAATCCACTCTGAATTCATTACCTATACTTCTTGCTAGTTAGGCGAACAACTAGTTGGGTCTGCTTAAAAAAGCGGAGAGCAACGTCTGCAGCGAATGGCAGGGTGGCCGAGCGGGCTAAGCCGCTGCGTTCAGGCCGCAGTCCACTTCTGTGAGAAACGGTTCGAATCCTGCGTCTGACATAGCATTTCTTCCTTGATACCTGAAACTGAATTAATCCACTCTGAATTCATCCCCTATCCTAGATATGTAGCTTTTTAGGCGAACAAGACGTTGGGTCGGCTTAAGAAAGCGGAGAACAACATCTACAGTACATGGCTGGGTGGCCGAGCGGTCTCGAGCGCTGCGTTCAGGCCGCAGTCCACTTCTGTCGGTGTGGGATCGAATCCCACTTTAGACATAGCTTCTTTTTTCCTGGGATACCGGAAAATGATTTCCTCCTCTCTGCATTCTACACGAATACTTCTCTTATAGCTTTTTACGCGAGGAAATCGTCGTTTCCGCTTAAGACAGCAACATAAACAGCACATGTCATGGTGGACGAGCGGTCTAAGGCGCTGCGTTCAAGTCGCGGTCCACTGTTGTGGGCAACGGTTCAAATCCCGCTTCTGACGTAGCTTTTCCTCTTGGATACCTGCAACTGAATTAATCTACTCTGAACCCATCACCTATACTAGACTTGTACCTTATTGGTAGAACAATTCGTTGGGTCTGCTTAGAGAAAGCGTAGAGCAACATAAACAGCACAACTCAGGATGGCAGTTCGCTGCTCTCTGGCCCAGTCTATTTCGTTGGGCGTGGGTTCGAATCCCATTGCAGACATCGCATTTCTTCTTGGGTACGGGAACGTGAAATAATCCCCTCTGAATTCATCAGCTACACTTGACTCCTAGCTTGTTAGGCGAAAACTCCTTTGGGTTCCTCAAGAAGGCGGAGAACAACACCATCCGCGCGAATCAGGTTGCCAGAGCGGTATAAGGCTCTGGGTAAAAGTCTCAGTCCACTTGTTTGGGCGTGGGTTCGAATACCACTTCACGCGTTTTTTTCTTGGAAAACGGAAGTTATATTACTCCACCCTAATTCTACACCTATGCTTGTCCTGTAGCTTATTACGCGAACAAGTCGTTGGGTCTTCTTAAGAAAGTGGAGACCAACATCCGCAGTGTTACCGTGGTTTGGTGGAACAGCAGAGGTGAAAGAAGGTGCGGGGGTGAACAGGTCTCAGGCTACGAAATTAAAGGAAATTTAAAATTTAACAAGGTTATATTTTCTTTGCAAAATCAAAAAATAACAAGCATGGCAAGGCAACAAAAGTATAATGACAGTATTTACCGGATTTGGGCTTCGAGCCCAGAACTCACAATTCTTGGGCAATTAGCCCAACTTTACTCCAAAATAAGTTTTAACAGAGAGGCAGAAAACCCCATTCATGCCCAGGAGCACTTGCTCCGAATTACACAGAAAAGCCTCCTCGAGGCATACAACACTCAATTTTCAAGAAAGAGACACTCGCTCTCAAACTTTAAGCCTATCAAAGGCCACACCAAACTCCACCTTCAAGTTGTCCTCTAAGGACATAAATACAGGGGTAAAATACCCAACCTACTGAGGCCTATTAAGTGAGAAAAGGTTAATTACATGGCCTCTAAAATACCAATTTGAGACGAGGCGATCTGCACTCCTAATACATTTTGTTTAAAACCTAATCTGGCTCTAGGCCGCTAATGCAAGGGCTAATCCCATACTAAAGAGGTGACTTTAGAAAAAAAAAACAATTTACATTGCGTTAAGGAAGAATCGGTTGTGAAAAATAAGTTCACCTCAAAACGATATGAGTGGGAGCTCGAGAGCCTTAAAAGAGAATAGATGCTAAGAGTCTTTACATTTTAGGGAAAAGTTACACGGTGGAAACGCTTCGGACCCGCCCCGAGAGTTAAACTGCTGAGCTAGCAAGGAAAGAAGTTATTAAACGGCCATTACCTTGTTGTTGAACTGCTGCCCGAAGAAAAAGCGCTTCCCGCCCCCTGCTATGTACTTTACACACTGAAAGATGGTACTGAAGTGGCCCAGAGACCCTAAAATCAGCAGTTTATATACTCTCGCGGAAAGTTCGAGGCGTTTCAGGAATAAGAACACCCTCCCACAAAAACTTTATTGGCTAGGGTTAAGCAGCATATTCAAGTTGGAGAAGATACACCTGATTGGTTATAAATTAATTAAAGAAATTCGGGATTGGCTAAATTCAAAACAAGGGGAAGGAAAGGGTTATACAGCCAACTTAAACAATAACAGAAAGAAATTTAACAAGAAACAAAATTTTGAAATAAACATTTATCCGAAAAAACAGTTCTTTCACTTCGCACTAGGGTGCACTATTGTAGTTCTTCAGTAGTGTCCTCTAGAAGAGAAAGTTCACACTTCTTACTACAGGTAAAACAAAAATACATCGAAAACGACCCAGTTCAGAAACTCCAAAATTTCCAAGTAGTGACATCTTCTGAGAAACTTAAAACTTAACAACTTAGATAAAGTTCAGACTTCCCCCAGTAGGGGAGTTTCACAGGCGCAAGGTTTGAATTAGCGACGTGGAGGTGTACCACCCGGTACAGACCTCCCCCCCCCAAAAAAAAAATTCCCTCCATGGGTGACACATGAAATTTGTTTGAAAACAAGGTTCAAGTTATGATGTTGATATGGAGATTAATTGCAGAAGCATTTACAAAATTTTACTAAATTTGGTTGGATCCAGTTTCAAAATTCTTGTAGTAACTGTTGAAGTAATGTCTTTATGTTTGTAGAAGTTGAATTCAGAAAGAAAATTTTAGTTTTTGAAGTTGAGGAAAAATTTTCTAAGTCCACCAGATATTGCAGTAAAATCAAAAAAAAAAAAAAAAAGTAGTAATGTTGAACTGGAATGTCCATATAGCTGCATATGTACTTTAAATGTTGATAAGTTTGACGGCCAGACCAGCCGCCGCTGCTTGAGTTCAGAGGAGGCCGCTCGGACCCCTCAAGTACCCTGAGATACCGCTCGCCCGCACTATGAGAGGAGTGGACCCCTCAAGTACCCTGAGATACCGCTCGCCCGCACTATGAGAGGAGTAGTGGAGTAGAAGCACGCCGCGCCCGCGGCGAACATGCAGGTCGCGGGCCAGTTGCAGGTTGTGCGCCGCACATCAGCCTTGGCCGGGAGGAGGACTCCGGCTCGCCGTACACAGGTTGGCCTCACTGGGGAAGGGCTGGCCCGTACCCTGCCTCAGGAGCGGTACGGCGCCGCGCTGCTGCGGGGGCACTGAAACATTAAGGCTAGGCGGCAGAATTTTGTTGGACCATCATCTTTTTTGAGGGCACAGGCTTTGTGGAGAGGTTGAGGGGCCAGCGGCGTGAAGATATTCATGGCATTTATAAGCCACTGTGTGTTGTGGAGCAGGAGACGGGAGCGTGATAATGGCCGTGGCAAGGACAGGATGGCAGTTTAACAGTGCGGGGAAGGTTTACAATAAATAATTACACACAAAGGAAACAGATCCCAAGAGCAGAAGGCCATAAAAGTGAAACCCCTCAGAAAAAAATATATAACCTTCCTATTTCTTTCAAAATTATACGAAGCAAGTTAACACAGAATTTACAACGGTTTCACCTGTGACAGGTGAACCCTAAATATCCTCTCGGTGGCTGGATTACTTAATAATAACGTAACCGGCGTAAGGAAATCGAGAATGATACACGGCCCATGAAATCTGGGGGCAAGCTTGCCCGCGGGAACAAAATTCTTGACCACCACCTGGTCACCTACCTTCAAATGGGTGGGTCTCCGTCCACGATCATATCTTTCCCTAACCTTTACATGAGACACCTTAAGGTTGGCTTTAGCCTTCTTCCAAAGATCTTTAATGTTGTCTGGATCTATTGTCTCAGGTAGAATGTCACTCAGAGACCAGAGGTTAGAGAGCGGCGTATTGGGAACGAACTTGAACATCAGCGAAGCTGGAGTAAACTTGTGAGATTCATGAGCCGCCGAATTCAAAGCAAAAGCTAACCAATGCAGGGACGTGTCCCACCTAGAATGATCTTCGTGATGATAGGCAATAAGCGCGGCCTGAGATTACGATAAACCCGTTCAGCCAGAGATGGTTGAGGGTAATAAGCAGAAGTAGTCACATGAGAGATGGACAGGTCAAAGCAGAATTTACGAAATAGATTAGATGTAAAAGCCTTAGCATTATCAGATACAATATATTGACACGGACCAAAAGAAGAAAAGATAGAATTTAGACAAGTAATGGTGGACTGAGCGGTAGCCAGCTTAGTCGGAAATAACCAGGAAAATCTTGTAAAACCATCTACACATACAAAGATGAACTTGTTGGCATTTCCCTTTGACTGGGGGAAGGGTCCTACATAATCAATATACAGGCGTTCCTTGGGGCGCGACGCTTGATGAGAAGACAACAGGCCTACCTTGGTGGACATGGTTGGTTTACTAAGCAAACAGGATTTACAAGCCTTGACTAGTTCACGGATTTCACCCTTCCAGATGAACCTTTCACGAATCTTTTCACGAGTTTTAAAGATTCCAAGATTCCCCCCTAATGGGGTCTCATGATAGTACTTGAAGATCATAGGTACAAGAACAACATCAACAGCACAAGTCAGGGTGCGCGAGCGGTATAAAGCCCTAAGTTCTGGCGGCAGTATTTTTAGTGGGTGTGGTTTCGATTCACAATATTGATGCAGCTTTTTTTCTTGGATACCCGGAACTGTCCTCCTCCTTTCTGATTTCAACACCAACACTTGACTTGTTGCTTATCACGCGAACAAGTCGTTGGGTCTGTCAAGAAAGCGGATAGCAATATCAGCACCACATGTCACGGTGACCGAGTTGTCACAGGCGCTGCTTTTATGCCGCAGACCATTTCTGTGGGCGTGGGTTCGAAGTGCACATCAGACAGCGTCTTTTTTCTTGCATACCGTAAATTGAATTTCCCCTTCGAAATTCTACACATCTTGACTTGTAGCGTACCAAGCGAGCAAGTCGTTTGGTCCGCGTATGATAGCTGAGAGCAACATCAACAGCACAAGTCAGGGTGGCCGACAGGTATAAAGCGCTGCGTCCAGGTGTTTTGTGAGCAACGGTTCGAATCAGGGTGTCCGAGTGGTCGAAGGCGCTGCGTTCAGGCCCCAGTCCCAATATTGACGCAGCTTTTGTTCTTGGATATCCGGAACTGTCCTCCTCCTTTCATGACAGGGTGTCCGAGTGGTCTGAGGCGCTGCGTTCAGGCCGCAGTTCACTTCTGTCGGCGTGGGTTCGAATTTCAGTTCAGACACAGCTTTTTTTCTTGGATACCAGAAATTGAATTACGCCACTCTAATTCATCACCTATGCTTGACTTGTAGCTTATTACGCGAACAGGACGTTGTATCTGCTTAAGAAGGCGGAGAATAACAGCAGCAGCATAAGTCAGGGTGGCCGAACAGTATTAAGCGCCGCGTTCAAGTCGCAGTTCATTTCGGTTGGCGTGGTTTCGATTTCCAATTTTGACGCAGCTTTTTCCTTGGATACCCGAAACTGACCTCCTCCTCACTGAATTCAACACCAACATTTGACTTGTTGCTTATTACGCGAACAAGTCGTTGGGTCTGCTTAAAAAAGCGGAGAGCAACGTCTGCAGCAAATGGCAGGGTGGCCGAGCGTGTTAAGGCGCTGTGTTCAGGTCGCAGTCCACTCCTGTTAGCAACGGTTCGAATACCGCTTCTGCCGTAGCATTTCTTCTTTGATACCTGAAACTGAATTCATCTACTCTGAACCCATCACGTATACTAGACTTGTACCTTATTGGTAGAACAAGTCGTTGGGTCTGCTTAGAGAAAGCGTAGAGCAACATCAACCACGCAAGTGAGAATGGCAGTGCGTTGCTCTGTGGTCGCGGTCCACTCCTTTGGGCGAGGGTTCGAATCCCCCTTCTGACCCAGCTTTTTTTCTTGGATACCGGAACAATTCCTCCTCTCTGATTTCATTACCACTTCATGACTTCCTGCTTATTACGCGAAAAAGCCGTTGAGTTCTGCTTACGAGAGATGGGACAACAACAGAGCAAGTCAGCACGGTCGAGCGGTCTAAGGCACTCGCACAGGTCGCAGACCACTTCTGTGGGCGTGGGCTCGAATCCCACTTCTGACATAGCTCCTTTCTTGGATGCCGGAAATTGAATTACTCCCCTCCGATTCATCACCTAAGCTTGAATTGTAGCTTATTACGCGAACAAGTGGTTCGGTCTGCTTAAGAAGGCGGAGAATAACACAAGCAGCACAAGTCAGGGTGTCCGAGCGGTTTAATGCGCTGCGTTCTGGTCGCAGTACACTTCAGCGGGCGTGGGTTCGATTCCCGAAATTGACGCCGTTTTTTTTTTTTATTTGGATACCCGAAACTGACCTCCTCCTCTCTGAATTCAACACCAACACTTGACTTGTAGCTTATTACGCGAACAAGTCGTTGGGTCTGCTTAATAAAGCGGAAAGCAACGTCTGCAGCAAATGGCAGGGTGGCCGAGCGGGCTAAGGCGCTGCGTTCAGGCCGCAGTCCACTTCTGTCGGTGTGGGTGGGAATCCCACTTCGGAGAACGCTTTTTTTATTGGATACCAGAAACGGATTTCCTCCGCTCTATATTCTACACGAATACTTGTCTTGTAGCTTTTTACGCGAACAAATCGTTAGGTCAGCTTAAGATAGCGGAGAGCAAAACAGGCTGCACATATCAGGGTGGCCGAGCGATCTAAGGCGCCCTGTTCAGGTCGCAGTTCACTCCAGTGAGCAACGGTTCGAATACCGCTTCTGCCGTAGCTTTTCATCTTTGATACCTGAAACTGAATTCATCTACTCTGAACCCATCACATATACTAGACTTCTACCTCATTGGTAGAACAAGTCGTTGGGTCTGCTTAGAGAAAGCGTAGAGCAACATCAACCTCGGAAGTCAGGATGGCAGTTCGTTGCTCCGTGGTCGCGGTCCACTTCTTTGGGCGAGGGTTCGAATCTCCCTTCTGACCCAGCTTTTTTTCTTGGATACCGGAACAATTCATCCTCTCTGAATTCATCACCAGTTCATGCCTTGCTGCTTGTTACGTGAAAAAGTCATTGGTTTCTGCTTAGGAGAGCTGAGAGCAACAACAACGCATCAGCACGGTCGAGCGGTCTAAGGCGGTCGCACAAGTCGCAGACCACTTCTGTGGGCGTGGGCTCGAAACCCACTTCTGACATCGCTCCTTTCTTGGATGCCGGAAATTGAATTACTCCACTCAGATTCATCACGTATGCTTGAATTGTAGCTTATTACGCGAACAAGTCGTTCGGTCTGCTTAAGAAGGCGGAGAATAACACAAGTCAGGGTGGCCGAGCGGTTTAAAGAGCTGCGTTCTGGTCGCAGTACACATCAGCGGGTGTGGGTTCGATTTCCGAAATCGACGAAGCGTTTTTTCTTGATTACCCGAAACTGACTTCTTCCTCTCTGAATTCATCACCGACACCTGACTTGTAGCTTATTACGCGAGAGAGTAGTTGGGTCTGCTTAAGAGAGCTGAGTAACAACTACAACGCAAGTCAGAATGGTGGAGCGGTCTAAGGGGCTGTGTTCAGGCCGCTCTCGACTTCTGTGCGGAACGGTTGGAATCCCGCGTCTGACATAGCTTTTCTTCTTTTATACCTGAAATTGAATTAAGCCACTCTGAATTTATCCCCTATGCTAGACATATAGCTTATTGAGAGAACAAGTCGTTGGGTCTGTACAAAAAAGCGGAGAGGGCACCTGCTGCACCTGACACGGTGGCCGAGGGGTCCAATGTGCTGCGTTCAGGCCTCCGCCCACTTCTGTGGGCGAAGGTTCGATTCCCACTTCAGACACCGCTTTTTTTCTTGGATACCGGAAGCTGATTTTTTCCTTTGAATTCTACACGAATACTTGTTGCTTTTTCCGTGAAGAAATCGTTGGGTCTGCTTAAGATAGCGGAGAGCAAAATAAGCAGCACATGTTAGGTGGGCCGAGCGGTCTAAGGCGCTGCGTTTCAGGTCGCAACCCACTGCTGTGAGCAACGGTTCGAATCCCGATTCTGACGAGTCTTTTCTTCTTCGATACCTGAAACTGAATTCATCTACTCTGAACCCATCACGTATACTAGACTTGTACCTTACTGGTAGAACAAGTCGTTGGGTCTGCTTAGAGAAAGCGAAGAGCATCATCAACAACACTAGTCAGGATGGCAGTGCGCTGCTCGGTGGTCGCGGTCCACTTATTTGGGCGTGGGTTCGAATCCCACTTCTGACACAGCTTTCTTTTTTTGGATCACCATCATCATCACCTGTTTACCCTCCAGGTTCGGCTTTTCCCTCAGACTCAGCGAGGGATCCCACCTCTACCGCCTCAAGGGCAGTGTCCTGGATCTTCAGACTCTTGGTCGGGGGATACAAGCGGGGAGAATGACCAGTACCTCGCCCAGGCGGCCTCACCTGCTATGCTGAACAGGGGCCTTGTGGAGTGTTGGGAAGATTGAATGAATAGGCAAGGGAGAGATAAGGAGTCGCCGTCGCCTAAAGTTAGGCTCCATTCCGAGATTCACCTGGAGGAGAAGTGGGAAACCACGGAAAACCGCTTCGAGGATGGCTGAGGTGGGAATCGAACGCACCTCTACTCAGTTGACTTCCCGAGGCTGAGTGGACCCCGTTCCAGGCCTCGTTCCACTTTTCAAATTTCGAGGCAGAGCCGGGAATCGAACTCGGATCTCCGGGGATGGCAGCTAATCACGCTAACCACTACACCACAGAGGCGGACGATTCCGCTTATTAGGCGAAAAATTCGTTGGGTCTGCTTGAGAAAGCTGAGTAACAACAACAACGCAAGTCAGAATGGTCGAGCGGTCTAACGCGCTGTGTTCAGGCCGCAGTCCACTTCTGTGAGCAACGGTTGGAATCACGTGTCCTGAATACCTGAAACTGAATTAATCCACTCTGAATTCATCCCCTATGCTATACTTGTAGCTTATTGGGAAAACAAGTCGTTTAGAGGAAGCGGAGAGAAACAGCAACACAACCTTGAATGGCCGACTGGTCTACGACGCTGCTCTCTGATTGCAGCCCACTTTATTGGGCGTTGGTGCAAATCCCACTTCTCACGCAGCTTGATTCTTGCACACCCGAAACTGATTTCCTCCTCTCCGAATTCATCACCAAAACATGACTGGTAGCTAATTTACGCGAACAAGTCTTTGGGTATGGTTAAGAAACCGGAAAGCAACACCAGCAGCATATGTCAGGTTGGCCGATCGGTTTAAAGAGCTGCGTTCGGATCCCAGTCATTTCTGTGGGCGTGGGTTCGAATCCCTCTTCTGACATCGATACCGGCAACTGAATTAATCCGCTCAGAATTCACCAGCTATACTTGACTTTTAGCTTGTTAGGAGAACACTTTTTTGGGTCTGCTGAAGAAAGCAGAGAACAATGCCAACCGCATAAATGAGGCTGGCAGAGCGGTCTAAGGCGCTGAGTACAGGTCCCAGTGCACTTCTATGGGCGTGGGGTGGAACCCAATTCAGACAACGTTTTTCTCTTTGGATACCGGAAAATGAATTACTTCACTTCAATTCTTCACTTATGCTTGACTTGTAGCTTATTACGCGAACAAGTCTTTTTGTCTGCTTAGAAATGGCGGAAGGAGTCCTTGCAGCACAAGTCTGAATGGCCGACTGCTCTACGGCGAATCTCTCAGGTCGGTTACAGTTCTGTGGGCGAGGGTTCGAATCCCACATCGGACATCGCTTTTTTTCTTCATACAGGAAAATGAATTAATCCACTCTAAATTCATTACATATACTTCTGGCTTGTTAGGCGAACAAGTAGTTGGGTATGCTTAGGAAAACGGAGAGCAACAACAGCAGCACATTGCCATGTGCCGAAACGCTCTGTTCGGATCGCAGTACTCTTCTATGGGCGTGGGTTCGAATGCCAATTCAGACATCGCTGGTTTTCTTCGATATCGCAAAGTGAAGTAATCCACTTTGAATTCTACACCAAAACTTGACTTGTAGCCTACTCCGCGAGCAAGTCGTTTGGTCTGCTTAAGATAGCGGAGAGCAACGTGAGCGGTACATGTCAGGGTGGCCGTGTGGTATAAGTTCTTCCGTTCAGGCTGCAGTCTACTTCTGTGGGCGTGGGTTCGAGTACGACTTCAGACATCTTTTTATCTTTGATACCGTAAATTGAATTACTCCACTCAAATTCATCACCTATGTTTTACTTGTAGCATATCACGCGAATTCGTCGTTGGGTCTGCATAAGAAAGCAGCTAGCAACATCGGGAGCTCTCAGTCAGTGTTGCCGAAACTGACTTCCTCCTCTCTGAATTCATCACCAAGAGTTGACTTGCTGCTTATTACGCGAAAAAGTCGTTGGTTCTGCTTAAGAGAGCTGAGTAACAACATCAACCCAAGTCAGAATGAACGAGTGGTCTAACGCGCTGTGTTCAGGCCGCAGTCCCCTCCTGTGAGAAACGGCTGGAATCCCGCGTCTGACATAGCATTTCTTCTTTGATACCTGAAACTGAATTAATCCAGTCTGAATTCATCCCCTACGCTAGATATGTAGCTTTTTAGGCGAACAAGACGTTGGTCGGCTTAAGAAAGCGGAGAACAACATCTGCAGTACATGGCTGTGTGGCCGAGCAGTCTAAGGCGCTGCTTTCAAGCTGCTGTCAACTTTTGTCGGCGTGGGTTCGAATCCCACTTAAGGAATAGATTTTTTTCTTGGATGCCGGAAACTGATTTCCTCCTCTCTTCATTCTACACGAATACTTCTCTTATAGCTTTTTACGCGAGGAAATCGTTGTGTCTGCTTAAGACAGAGGAGAGCAAAATAAACTGCACATGTCAGGGTGGCCGAGCGGTCTAACGCACTGCGTTCAAGTCGCGGTCCAACTGTTGTGGGCAACAGTTCGAATCCCGCTTCTGACGTAACGCTTCTTCTTTGATACCTGAAACTGAATTAATCTACTCTGAACCTATCACCTATACTAGACTTGTACCTTATTGGTAGAACAATTCGTTGAGTCTGCTTAGAGAAAGCGTAGCACAACTCTGGATGGCAGTTCGCTGCTCCCTGGTCCCAGTCTACATCTTTGGGCGTGGGTTCGAATCCCATTTCAGACATCGCCTTTCTTCTTCGGTACGGGAAAGTGAAATAATCCACTCTGAATTCACCAGCTACACTTAACTCCTGGCTTGTTAGGCGTAAACTCCTTTGGGTCTGCTTAAGAAGGCAGAGAACAACATCATCGCCGGGAATCAGGTTGGCAGAGCGGTATAAGGCGCTGGGTATAAGTCTCGGTCCACTTGTGTGGGCGTGGGTTCGAATACCACTCCAGGCGTTTTTTTATAACGGAAATTATATTACTCCACTCTAATTCCACACCTCTGCTTGACTTGAAGCTTATTACGCGAACAAGTCGTCGGGTCTTCTTGAGAAAGGGGAGACCAAATTCAGCAGCACAAATTAAGGTGGCAGAGCGGTATAAAGCGATGATTTCAGGTCGCAGACCACTTCTGTGGGCGTGGGCTAGAATCCCACTTCTGACATCGCTCCTTTCTTGGATGCCGGGAATTGAATTACTCCTCTCTGATTCATCACCTATGCTTGAATTGTAGCTTAATACGCGAACAAGTGGTTCGGTCTACTTAAGAAGGCGGAGAATAACACAAGCAGCACAAGTCAGGGTGGCCGAGCGGTTTAAAGCGCTGCGTTATCATCGCAGTACACTTCAGCGGGAGTGGGTTCGATTCCAAAAATTGACGAAGCGAAACTGACTTCTTCCTCTCTGAATTCATCATCAACACGTAACTTGTAGGTTATTACGCGAGAAAGTCGTTGGGTCTGCTTAAGAGAGCTGAGTAACAACTACAACGCAAGTCAGAATGGACGAGTGGTCTAACGCGCTGTGTTCAGGCCGTAGTCCACTTCTGTGAGAAACGGTTCGAATCCCGCGTCTGACATAGCATTCCTTCTTTGACACCTGAAACTCAATTAATCCACTCTGAATTCATCCCCTATGCTAGATATGTAGCTTTTTAGGCGAACAGGACGTTGGGTCGGCTTAAGAAAGCGGAGAACAACTTGTGCAGTACATGGCTGGGTGGCCGAGCGGTCTAAGGCGCTGCGTTCAGGCCGCAGTCCACTTCTGTCGGCGTGGGTTCGAATCCCAGTTTAGACATATCTTCTTTTTTTTTTGATACCGGAAAATGATTTCCTCCTCTCTGCATTCTACACGAATACTTCCCTTATAGCTTTTTACGAGGGGAAATCGTTGTGTCTGCTTAAGACAGGGGAGAGCAAAATAAAATGCACATGCCAGGGTGGCCGAGCTGTCTAAGGCGCTGCGTTCAAGTCGCGGTCCACTGTTGTGGGCAACGGTTCGAATCCCGCTTCTGACGTAGCTTTTCTTCTTTGTTACCTGCAACTGAATTCATCTACTCTGAACCCATCACGTATACTAGACTTGTACCTTATTGGTAGAAGAAGTCGTTGGGTGTGCTTTGAGAAAGCGTAGAGCACCATCAACCACGCAAGCCAGGACGGCAGTGCGTTGCTCCGTGGTCGCGGTCCGTTTCTTTGGGCGGGGGTTCGAATCGCCTTTCCCAACCAGCTTTTTTCTTTTTTGGATATCGGGACAATTCCTCCTCTCTGAATTCACCACCAGTTCATGACTTGCTGGTTATTACGCGAGAAAATCGTTGGGTCTGCTTAAGATAGCTGAGTAACAACTACAACGCAAGTCAGAATGGACGAGTGGTCTAACGCGCTGTGTTCAGGCCGCAGTCCACTTCTGTCGGTGTGGGTGGGAATCCCACTTCGGAGAACGCTTTTTTTATTGGATACCAGAAACGGATTTCCTCCGCTCTGAATTCTACACGAATACTTCTCTTATAGCTGTTTACGCAAGGAAATCGCTGTGTCTGCTTAAGACAGGGGAGAGCAAAGTAAACTGCACATGTCAGGGTGGCCGAGCGGTCTAATGCACTGCGTTCAAGTCGCGGTCCACTGTTGTGGGCAACGGTTCGAATCCCGCTTCTAAGGTAGATTTCCTTCTTCGATACCTGAAACTGAATTAATCTACTCTGAGCCCATCATCTATACTAGACTTGTACCTTACTGGTAGAACAAATCGTTGGGTTTGCTTAGAGAAAGCGTAGAGCAACATCATCAGCACAACTCAGGATGGCAGTTCGCTGCTCTCTTGTCCCAGTCTACTTCTTTGGGCGTGGGTTCGAATCCTATTTCTGACATCACCTTTCCTCTTCGTTACGGGAAAGTGAAATAATCCACTCTGAATTCATCAGCTACACTTGACTGCTAGCTTGTTAGGCGAAAACTCCTTTGAGTCTGCTTAAGAAGGCGGAGAACAATATCATCCGCGCGGAACAGGTTGGCAGAGCGGTATAAGGCGCTCGGTATAAGTCTCAGTCCGCTTGTGAGGCGTGGGATCGAATACCGCTTCAGGCGTTTTTATTTTCTTGGATAACGGAAATTATATTCATCATCATCATCATCATCTGTTTACCCTCCAGGTTCGGTTTTTCCCTCGGATTTAGCGAGGGATCCCACCTCTACCGCCTCAAGGGCAGTGTCCTGGAGCTTCAGACTCTTGGTTGTGGGATACAACTGGGGAGTATGACCAGTACTTCGCCCAGGCGACCTCACCTGCTATGCTGAACAGGGGCCTTGTGGAGGGATGGGAAGATTGGATGGGATAGGCAAGGAAAAGGGAAGGAAGCGGCCGTGGCCTTAAATTAGGTACCATCCCGGCATTCGCCTGGAGGAGAAGTGAGAAACCACGGAAAACCACTTCCAGGATGGCTGAGGTGAGAATCGAACCCACCTCTACTCAGTTGACCTCCCGAGGCTGAGTGGACCCCGTTCCAGCGGGCTAAGGCGCTGCGTTCAGGCCGCAGTCCACTTCTGTCGGTGTGGGTGGGAATCCCACTTCGGAGAACGCTTTTTTTTATTGGATACCGGAAACGGATTTCCTCCGCTCTGAATGCTACGCGAATACAATTCGTTAGGTCAGCTTAAGATGGCGGAGAGCAGAACAAGCAGCACATATCAGGGTGGCCGAGCGGTCTAAGGCGCTGTGTTCAGTTCGCAGTCCACTCCTGTGAGAAACGGTTCGAATACCGCTTCTGCCGTAGCGTTTCTTCTTTGATACCTGAAACTGAATTCATCTACTCTGAACCCATCACGTATGCTAGACTTGTACCTTATTGGTAGAACAAGTCGTTGGGTCTGCTTAGAGAAAGCGTAGAGCAACATCAACCACGCAAGTCAGGATGGCAGTGCGTCGCTCCGTGGTTGCGGTCCACTTCTTTGGGCGTGGGTTCGAATTCCCCTTCTGACACAGCTTTTTTTCTTGGATACCGGAACAATTCCTCCTCTCTGAATTCATCACCAGTTCATGACTTGCTGCTTATTACGCGAAAAAGTCGTTGGGTTCTGCTTAGGAGAGCTGAGAGCAGCAACAACGCAACTCAGCACGGGCGAGCGGTCTAAGGCGGTTGCACAAGTCGCAGACCACTTCTGTGGCCGTGGGCTCGAATCCCACTTCTGACATCGCTCCTTTCTTCGTTGCCGGAAATTGAATTACTCCAACTCTGATTCATCACCTATGCTTGAATTGTGGCTTATTACGCGAACAAGTGGTTCGGTCTGCTTAAGAAGGCGGAGAATAACACAAGCAGCGCAAGTCAGGGTGGCCGAACGGTTTAAAGCGCTGCGATCAGGTTGCAGTACACTTCAGCGGGCGTGGGTTCGATTCCAAAGATTGATGAGCTTTTTTTCTATAATACCCAAAACTCACTTCCTCCTCTCTGAATTCATCACCAACACCTGACTTGTAGCTTATTACGCGAGAAAGTCGTTACGGTAGCTGAGTAACAACTACAACGCAAGTCAGAATGGTCGAGCGGTCTAAGGCGCACGTTCAGGTCGCAGAACATTTCTATGAGCAACGGTTGAAATCGCGTGTCTTACATAGTTTTTCTTCTGTGATACCTGCAACTGAAATAATTCACTCTGAATTCATCCCCTATGCTATACTTGTAGCTTATTGGGAAAACAAGTCGTTGGGTCAGCTTAGAGAAAGCGGAGAGAAACAGCAACACAAGCTTGAATGGCCGACTGGTCTACGGCGCTGCTCTCTGGTTGCAGTCCACTTTATTGGGCGTTGGTGCAAATCCCACTTCTCACGCAGCTTGTTTCTTGCACACCCGAAACTGACTTCCTCCTCTCCGAATTCATCACCAAAACATGACTGGTAGCTAATTTACGCGAACAAGTCTTTGGGTATGATTAAGAAACCGGAAAGCAACATCAGCTGCACATGTCAGGGTGGCCGATCTGTTTAAAAAACTGCGTTCGGATCCCAGTACACTTCTGTGGGCGTGGGGTCGAATCCCACTTCTGACACCGCATTTCTTCTTTGATACCGGCAACTCAATTAATCCACTCCGAATTCGTCAGCTATACTTGACTTCTAGCTTGTTAGAAGAACACTTTTATGGGTCTGCTGAAGAAAGCAGAGAACAATGCCAACCGCATAAATGAGGTTGGCAGAGCGGTCTAAGGCGCTGACTACAGGTCCCAGTCCACTTCTATGGGCCTGGGGTCGAACCCAATTTAGACAACGTTTTTCTCTTTGGATACCGGAAAATGAATTACTCCACTTCAATTCTTAACTTATGCTTGACTTGTAGCTTATTACGGCCCCTGTTTAGCATAGCAGGTGAGGCCGCCTGGGCGAGGTACTGGTCATTCTCCCCAGTTGTATCCCCGACCAAGAGTCTGAAGCTCCCGGACACTGCCCTTGAGGCTGTAGAGGTGGGATCCCTCGCTGTGTCCGAGGGCAAAGCCGACCCTGGAGGGTAAACAGATGATGATGATGATGATGATGTAGCTTATTACGCGAACAAGTCGTTTTGTCTGCTTAGAAAAGGCGGAGGAAGACAGCAACAGAAGTCTGAATTGTCGACTGGTCTACAGCGCTGCTCTCATGTCGATTACAGTTCTGTGGGCGTGGGTTCGAATCGCACTTCGGACATCGCTTTCTTCTTCATAACGGAAAATGTATTAATCCACTCTGAATTCATTACCTATACTTCTTGCTTGTTAGGCGAACAAGTAGTTGGTTCTGCTTAAGAAAGCGGATAGCAACAACAGCAGCACATATCAGGGTGGCCGAGCGGTTTGAAACGCTGTTTTCGAGTCGCTGTACACTTCTGTGGTCGTGGGTACGAATCCCACTTCAGACGTCGCTTTTTTCTTCATACCGGAAAATGAATTAATCCACTCTGAATTCATTACATATACTTCTGGCTTGTTAGGTGAACAAGAAGTTGGGTATGCGTAGGAAAACGGATAGCAACAACAGCAGCACATTGCCATGTGCCGAAACGCTCTGTTCGGATCGCAGTAAACTTCTATGGCCGTGGGTTCGAATGCCACTTCAGGCATCGCTGTTTTTCTTCGATATCGGCAAGTGAAATAATCCACTCTGAATTCTACACCAATACTTGACTTGTAGCCTACTACGAAAATTTGCCTTTGAGACTGCATAAGAAAGCAGATAGCAACATCGGGACTCGCAGTCAGTGTTGCCGAGCGGTATAAAGCTCTGCGTTCTGGTCGCAGTACAGTTCTGTAGCCATGGGTTCGATTCCCAATTTTGGCGCAGTTTTTTTCTTGGATACCCGAAACTGACTTCCTCCTCTCTGAATTCATCACCTATACCTGACTTGCTGCTTATTACGCGAAAAAGTCGTTGGTTCTGCTTAAGAGAGCTGAATACCAACATCAACGCAAGTCAGAATGGGCGAGCGGTATAAAGCCCTGCGTTCTGGTCGCAGTATTTTCAGTGGGCGTGGGTTCGATTCACAATTTTGACGCAGCTTTTTATCTTGGATACCCGGAGCTATCCTCCTTCTTTCTGAATTCAACACCAACACTTGACTTGTTGCTTATTATGCGAACAAGTCGTTGGGTATGCTCAAGAAAGCGGATATCAACATTAGCACCACATGTCACGGTGACCGAGTTGTCTAAGGCGCTGCGTTTATGCCGCAGACCATTTCTGAGGGCGTGGGTTCGAAGCACACAGCAGACAGCGTCTTTTTTCTTGCATACCGTAAATTGAATTGCCCCTCTCGGAATTCTACACATCTTGACTTGTAGCGTACCACGCGAGCAAGTCGTTTGGTCCGCTTATGATAGCTGAGAGCAACATCAACAGCACATGTCAGGGTGGCCGACAGGTATAAAGCGCTGCGTCCAGGTCGCTGTACTGTTTTGTGAGCAACGGTTCGAATCGAGCTTCTAACATAGCTTTTCTTCTTTGATATATCAAACTGAGAATCCACCCTGAATAAATCCCCTATGCTAAACGTGTAGCATATTTCGGGAACATGTCGTTGGGTTTGCTTAAGATAGCGGAGAACAACATCAACCGCATATGTCAGGAGGGCAGAGCGGTCTAAGGGGCTGCGTTCAGGCCGCAGTCTACGTCTGGGTACATGGGTTCGTATGTGACTTGAGACCGCGTTTTTTTTCTTGGATATCAGAAAATGAATTACACCACTCAAATTCATCACTTGTAGCATATTATGCGAATTTGTCTTAGGGTTTGCTAAAGAAAGCGGATAGCAACATCTTGAGCACACAGTTAGTGTGGCCGAGCGTTATAAAGCGCTCCGTTCTGGACGCAGTATACTTCTGTGGCCGTGGGTTCGATTCCCAATTTTGACGCAGTTTTTTTCTTGGAGACACGAAACTGACTTCCTCCTCTCGGAATTCATCACCTATACCTGACTTGCTGCTTATAACGCAAAAAAGTCGTTGGTTCGGCTTAAGAGAGCTGAGTAACAACAACAACGCAAGTCGGAATGGTCGAGCGGTCTAAGGCGCTGTGTTCAGGCCGCAGTCCACTTCTGTGAGCAACGGTTGGAATCCCGCGTCTGACATAGCGTTTCTTCTTTGATACCTGAAACTGATTTAATCAACTCTGAATTCATCCCCTGTAGCTTTTTAGGCGAACAAGAGTTTGGGTGTGTTTAAGAAAGCGGAGAACAACGTGTGAAGTACATGACAGGGTGTCCGAGCGGTCTAAGGCGCTGTGTTCAGGTCGCAGTCCACTCGTGTGAGCAACTGTTCGAATACCGCTTCTGCCGTAGCTTTTCTTCTTTGATACCTGAAACTGAATTCATCTACTGTGAACCCATCACCTATACTAGACTTGTACATTATTCGTAGAACAAGTCGTTGGCTCTCCTTAGAGAAAGCGTAGAGCAACATCAACAACACAAGTCAGGATGGCAGTGCGCTGCTCGGTGGTCGCGGTCCACTTCTTTGGGCGTGGGTTCGAATCCCACTTCTGACACAGCTTTTTTCTTGGATCATCATCATCATCATCATCATCATCTGTTTACCCTCCAGGTTCGGCTTTTCCCTCGGACTCAGCCAGGGATCCCACCTCTACCGCCTCAAGGGCAGTGTCCTGGAGCTTCAGACTCTTGGTCGGGGGATACAACCGGGGAGAATGACCAGTACCTCGCACAGGCGGCCTCACCTGCTATGCTGAACAGGGGCCTTGTGGAGGGTTGGGAAGATTGAATGAATACACAAGGAAGAGGGAAGGAGCCGCCGTTGCCTTAAGTTAGGCCACGTACCATATTTAAAATTTCGAGGCAGTGCCGGGAATCGAAATCGGACCTCCGGGGATGGCAGCTAATCACGCTAACCACTACACCACAGAGGCGGACGATTCCGCGAAAAATTCGTTGGGTCTGCTTAAGAGAGCTGAGTAACAACAACAACGCAAGTCAGAATGGTCGTGCGTTTTAACGCGCAGTGTTCAGGCCGCAGCGCATTTCTGTGGGTGCGGGTTCGAATACGACTTCAGACAGCTTTTTTTCTTCGATACCGGAAATTGAATTACTGCACTGTAATTCATCATCTATGCTTGACTTGTAGAAAATTACTCAAATTTGTCGTTGGGAGTGGAGAGCAACATCAGAAGCACATGTTCGGTTTGGCCGAGCGGTATAACGCGCTGCGTTCTGGTCGCAGTACGCTTCAGTGGGCGTTGGTTCGATCCCCAATTTGATGCCATTTTTTTCTAGGATACCCGAAACTCACTTCCTCCTCTCTGAATTCAACACCAGCACTTGACTTGTAGCTTATTACGGCAACAAGTCGTTGGGTCTGCTTAATAAAGGGTAGAGCAACATCAGCCTCACATGTCAGGGTGGCCAAGCAGTTTGAAACGCTGCCTTCGAGTCGCTGTACACTACCGTGGTCGTGGGTATGAATCCCACTTCAGACATCGCTTTTTTCTTCATACAGGAAAATGAATTAATCCACTCTGAATTCATACATATACTTCTGGCTTGTTAGGCGAGCAAGTCGTTGGGTCTACTTAAAAAAAGCTGAGAGCAACGTCTGCTGCAAATGGCAGGGTGGCCGAGCGGGCTAATTCAATTTACGGTATCAAAGAAAAAAAGCTGTCTGAAGTCGTCCTCGAACCCACGCCCACAGAAGTTCCTGAACGCAAGAACTTAGGCCACTCGGCCACCCTGACATGTAGCGCTGACGTTGCTCTCCGCTGTCTTAAGCAGACCAAACGATTTGCTAGCGTAGTAGGCTACAGACTGGATTATTTCACTTTCCGATGTCGAAGAAAAACAGCGATGTCTGAAGTGGCATTCGAACCCACGCCCAGAGAAGTGTACTGCGATCCGAACAGAGCGTATCGGCACATGTCAATGTGCTGCTGTTGTTGCTCTCCGTTTTCCTAAGCATACCCAACTACTTGTTCACCTAACAAGCCAGAAGTATATGTAATGAATTCAGAGTGGATTAATTCATTTTCCGTTATGAAGAAAAAAGCGATGTCTGAAGTGGGATTCGTACCCACGACTACAGAAGTGTACAGCGACTCGAACGCAGCGTTTCAATCTGCCCGGCCACCCTGACATGCGCTGCTGTTGTTGCTATCCGCTTTCTTAAGCAGACCCAACTACTTGTTCGCGTAACAAGCTAGAAGTATAGGTAATGAATTCAGAGTGGATTAATCCATTTTCCGTTATGAAGAAAAAAAGCGATGTCCGAAGTGCGATTCGAACCCACGCCCACAGAACTGTAATCGACATGAGAGCAGCGCTGTAGATCAGACTTCTGTTGCTGTCTCCCTCCGCCTTTTCTAAGCAGAAAAAACGACTTGTTCGCTTAATAAGCTACAAGTCAAGCATAAGTTAAGAATTGAAGTGGAGTAATTAATTTTCCGGTATCCAAAGAGAAGAACGTTGTCTACATTGGGTTCGACTCCACGCCCATAGAAGTGGACTGGGACCTGTACTCAGCCCCTTAGACCGCTCTGCCAACCTGATTTATGCGGTTGACATTGTTCTCCGCTGTGTTCATCATCATCATCATCATCATCATCATCTGTTTACCCTCCAGGTTCGGCATTTCCCTCGGACTTAGCGAGGGATCCCACCTCAACCACCTTCAAGGGCAGAGACCTGGAGCTTCAGACTCTTGGTCGGGGGATACAGCTAGGGAGTATGACCAGTACCTTGCCCAGGCGGCCTCACCTGCTGTGGTGAACAGGTGCCTTGTGGAGGGTTGGGAAGATTGAATGAATAGGCAAGGAAGAGGTAAGGAGCCGCCGTGGCCTTAACCTAGGCTTCATCCCGGCATTCGCCTGGAGGTGAAGTGGGAAACCACGGAAAACCACTTCGTGGATGGCTGAGGTGGGAATCGAACCCACCTCTACTCAGATGACCTCCCGAGGCTGAGAGAATACCGTTCCAGCCCTCGTACCACTTTTCAAATTTCGTGGCAGAGCCGGGAATCGAACCCGGACCTCCGGGGGTGGCAGCTAATCACGCTAACCACTACACCACAGAGGCGGACCCCGCTTTCTTCAGCAGACCCAAAAAAGTGTTCTCCTAACAAGCTAGGAGTCAAGTATAGCTGACGAATTCGGAGTGGATTAATTCAGTTGCCGGTATCGAAGAAGAAATGCGATGTCAGAAGTGGGATTCGAACCCACGCCCACAGATGTGTGCCGGGATCCGAACGAAGCTTTCTAAACCGATCGGCCACCCTGACATGTGCTGCTGATGTTGCCTTCCAGCTTCTTAATCATACCCAAAGTCTTGTTCGCGTAAATTAGCTACCAGTCATGTTTTGGTGATGAATTCGGAGAGGAGGAAGTCAGTTTCGGGTGTGCAAGAAACAAGCTGCGTGAGAAGTGGGATTTGCACCAACGCCCAATAAAGTGGACTGCAACCAGAGAGCAGCGCCGTAGACCAGTCGGCCATTCAAGCTTGTGTTGCTGTTTCTCTCCGCTTTCTCTAAGCTGACCCAACGACTTGTTTTCCCAATAAGCTACAAGTATAGCATAGGGGATGAATTCAGAGTGGATTAATTCAGTTTCAGGTATCACAGAAGAAAAGCTATGTAAGACACGTGATTCCAACCGTTTCTCACAGAATTGGACTGCGGCCTTAACACAGCGCCTTAGACCGCTCGAACATTCTGACTTGCGTAGTTGTTGTTACTCAGCTCTCGTAAGCAGACCCAACGACTTTTTCTCGTAATAAGCAGCAAGACTAGTATTCGTGTAGAATTCAGTGAATAGGAAATCAGTTTCCAGTATCCAAGAGGAAAAAGCGATGTCTAAAGTGCGATTCGTACCCACGCCCGCAGAAGTGGTCTGCGACCTGTGCGAGCGCCTTAGACCGCTCGAGCGTGCTGACTTGCGTTGGTGTTGCTCTCAGCTCTCATAAGAAGAACCCAACGACTTTTTCGCGTAATAAGCAGCAAGTCATGAACTGGTGATGAATTCAGAGAGGAGGAATTGTTCTGGTATCCAAGAAAAAAGCTGGGTCAGAAGGGGATTCGAACCCTCGCCCAAAGGAGTGGACCGCGACCACGGAGCAACGCACTGCCATCCTGACTTGCGTGGTTGATGTTGCTCTACGCTTTCTCTAAGCAGACCCAACGACTTGTTCTACCAATAAGGTACAAGTCTAGTATACGTGATGGGTTCAGAGAAGATGAATTCAGTTTCAGGTATCAAGGAAGAAAAGCTACGGCAGAAGCGGTATTCGAACCGTTGCCCACAGGAGTGGACTGCGACCTGAACACAGCGCCTTAGACCGCTCGGCCACCCTCATATGTGCAGCTTGTTTTGCTCTCCGTTGGCGTAAAAAGCTACAAGACAAGTATTCGTGTAGAATTCAGAGCACCGGGCGAGTTGGCCGTGCGTGTAGAGGCGCGCGGCTGTGAGCTTGCATCCGGGAGATAGTAGGTTCGAATCCCACTATCGGCAGCCCTGAAGATGGTTTTCCGTGGTTTCCCATTTTCACACCAGGCAAATGCTGGGGCTGTACCTTAATTAAGGCCACGGCCGCTTCCTTCCAACTCCTAGGCCTTTCCTATCCCATCGTCGCCATAAGACCTATCTGTGTCGGTGCGACGTAAAGCCCCTAGCAAAAAAAAAAAAAAAGAATTCAGAGCGGAGGAAATTCGTTTCCGGTATCCAATAAAAAAAGCGTACTCCGAAGTGGGATTCCCACCCACACCGACAGAAGTGGACTGCCGCCTGAGCGCAGCGCCTTAGCCCGCACGGCCACCCTGCCATTTGCTGCAGACGTTGCTCTCCGCTTTCTTAAGCAGACCCAACGACTTGTTCGCGTAATAAGCAACAAGTCAAGTGTTGGTGCTGAATTCAGAGAGGAGGAGGTCAGATTCGGGTATCCAAGAAGAAAAGCTGCGTCAAAATTCGGAATCGAACCCACGGCCACAGAAGTATACTGCGTCCAGCACGCAGCGCTTTATCCCGCTCGGCCACACTAACTGTGTGCTCTAGATGTTGCTATCCGCTTTCTTTCGCAAACCCTAAGACAAATTCTCATAATATGCTACAAGTGATGAATTTGAGTGGAGTAATTCAAATTCTGATATCCAAGAAAAAACGCTGTCTGAAGTCACATACGAACCCACGCACCCAGAAGTAGACTGCGGCCTGAGCGCAGCCCCTTAGACCGCTCTGCCCTCCTGACATATGCGGTTGATGTTGCTCTCCGCTATCTTAAGCAGACCCAACGACTTGCTCGGTTAAATAAGCTTCAAGTGAAGTTTTGGTGTTGAATTCGAAGAGGAAGTCAGTGCCCGGTGTCCAAGAAAAAACTGCCTGATAAGTGGGATTAGAACCCACACCCAAAGAAGTGGTCTGCGCCAGGGAGCAGCGACTCAGGCCAGTCGGCCACTGGAGCTTGTGTGGCAGTTTCTGTCCGCTTTCCTTAAGCAAACCCAACGACATGTTCCCCAGATATGCTACACGTCTAGCATAGGGGATTTATTCAGAGTGGATTCTCAGTTTCATATATCAAAGAAGATAAGCTATGTCAGAAGCTCGATTCGAACCGTTGCTCACGATACAGTACAGCGACCTGGACGCAGCGCTTGCTACCTGTCGGCCACCCTGACATGTGCTGTTGATGTTGCTCTCAGCTATCATAAGCGGACGAAACGACTTGCTCGCGTGGTACGCTACAAGTCAAGATGTGTAGAATTCCGAGAGAGGCAATTCAAATTACGGTATGCAAGAAAAGAGACGCTGTCTGATGTGCGCGTCGAACCTACGTCCACAGAAATGGTCTGCGGCATAAACGCCTTAGACAACTCGGTCACCGTGACGTGTGGTGCTGATGTTGATATCCGCTTTCTTGAGCAGACCCAACGACTTGTTCGCGTAATAAGCAACAAGTCAAGTGATGGTGTTGAATTCAGAAAGGAGGCGGACAGTTCCGGGTATCCAAGAAAAAAAGCTGCGTCAAAATTGGGAATCGAACACACTTCCACTGAAAATACTGCGACCAGAACGCAGGGCTTTATACCGCTCGCCCACCCTGACTTGTGCTGCTGATGTTGCTCTCCGGTTTCTTAAGCGGACCCAAAGTCTTGTTCGCATAAAAAGCTTCAGGGGATGAAGTCAGAGTCGATTAGTTCAGTTTCATGTATCATGTATCTGACTTGCGTTGTTGTTGCTCTCAGCTCTCCTAAGGAGACCCATCGACTTGTTTTACAAATACGGTACAATTCTAGTTTATTTATTTATTTATTTATTTATTTATTTATTTATTTATTTATTTATTTATTTATTTCATGCCTTCATTTGTGGCGAAGTTAAGGCTCACGGCCCTCTCTTACACTTAACCACATATCTAATAAACTTTATAAAACTGAATAATGAAATAACCACATATCTGATAAACTTTATAAAGCAGAATAATGAAATAATTTAACAAAATATAAATCCTAACGGTGGTAGAGGTGGGATCCCTCGCTAAGTCCGAGGGAAAAACCGAACCTGGAGGGTAAACAGATGATGATGATGATAAATCCTAACGTCCGCCTCTGTGGTGTAGTGGTTAGCGTGATTAGCTGCCCCCCCCCCGGTGGTCCGGGTTCGATTCCCGGCTCTGCCACGAAATTTGAAAAGTGGTATGAGGGCTGGAACGGGATCCACTCAGCCTCGGGAGGTCAACTGAGTAGAGGTGGGTTCGATTCCCGCCTCAGCCATCCTGGAAGTGGTTTTCCGTGGTTTCCCACTTCTCCTCCAGGCGAATGCCGGGATGGTACCTAACTTAAGGCCACGGCCACTTCCTTCCCTCCTCCTTGCCTATCCCTTCCATACTTCCCATCCCTCCACAAGGGTGAGGCCGCCTGGGCGAGGTACTGGTCATACTCCCCAGTTGTATCCCCCGACCAAGAGTCTGAAGCTCCAGGACACTGCCCTTGAGGCGGTAGAGGTGGGATCCCTCGCTAAGTCCGAGGGTAAACAGATGATGATGATGATGATGATTAATCCTAACCACATTCATTCTTCCATTCATACTGCCATTCATACAAGCTGGTTATACATTTAATAGGTAATCTCGGCAAGACCGCTTGAAAGAAGCTAAGGAAGTGCAATTCCTAACACTAACTGGAAGGGAATTCCATAGCCTTGCACCAGACACTTGAAAGGAGCGGTTAAATGAAGATGAGCGATGCACAGGAATTGAGAGTGTCGTAGTGTGTTGTGTTCATGAGAGGAGGAGAGTAATTTAAACTTTAAGGATAAATACTGGGGTTCAGATTCATTCAGCAGACGAAATACGAGAGTAGCAACGTGAAGATGTCGTAGTTTATCGATTTTTAACCAGGAGAGAAGTTCATAATAGGGGGAGATATGAGTTGAAAATTTAATTGAAAATATAAACCTAATGCATGAGTTCATTGCCCTCTGTAATTTTAGTGTCTGTTCCATGGTGGCATCTTTCATTACAATATCACAATAATTAAGTATGGGAAATATGAGGGTCTGGAGAAGTTTAATTTTCAAGCTTAGTGGAAGAAGTGATTGGCGAGTTTTGAGAGGGTGAAGTGACGAGTGAATTTTCCTACAGATGCTTGTTATGTGCTCACTCCAATCTAGTGTGTCACTTATGATAATTCCAAGATTTTTTACCGACTTCTGAAATGGTATAGCTACACCACAAAGCAAAAGTGAAGGCAATAATTTCTTATTAAGGATATTTAACTGCCTTTGTTGCCCTATTATAATAGCTTGTGTCTTTTTAGGATTAATTAATAAACAATTCTTATTAGAATAGGAGCTAATCAGATTTAAAATGGAATTCATCTGATGAATTCCAAACTCAATATCAATAGCTTTACAGTGATAATATATTTGTAGATCATCTGCATATAAATGATACTTACAGTTACTGAATTGAGAAGATATATCATCGATATATAGAGTAAACAGAAGAGGTCCAAGCACGGATCCCTGTGGGACACCTGTTTGCTTCGTCTTCCAGTCTGTGGTAGTGCCGTTTATGACAACACGTTGTCGCCGATTGGAGAGGTACGAAGCAAAGAGCTGAATAGCAGAGGGACTCAGATTAAATCTTTGTAGTTTCGCTAATAATACGTCAATATTTACTGTGTCAAACGCGCTACTGAAGTCAAGTAGAATAAGTATAGTCACTTTCCGCTCATGTATAGCTCGTCTAATGTCGTCTGTAATTCTTAGCAGTGCCGTCCCTGTGCTATGTCCTTTCTTGAAACCAGATTGGAAGGGGTCACGCAGAGAATATTTTTCCAGATATTGTTCAAGTTGGCTATAGATCAATTTTTCTAAAGCTTTAGACAGTGCTGAAAGAATGCATACAGGACGAAAGTCGGATGCTACATTAGCTGGCGACCTTTTTGGAACTGGGACAACTTGTGTATCTTTCCATTTTGTCGGAAAATAACTACGGGAGAGGCATGCATTAAATAAGTCAGTAATAACCGGCAATATTATATCCATAATGTTAGTAATAAAGAAAATAGGGATTTCATCAGCCCCTGTTGCATGAGATTTAATTGAAATCAGTACTCGTCTCACTTCAGACTCTGAAACAGTTCGAAATTCGAAATATGGACGATCAGATGATTGTTGTCGTATTATAGACTTGATGGTGGCCTGCACTATATCGTGTTCAGGAGTAAAAACATCTGTTGAAAAGTGTCTATTAATACCGTCAACCGGTATTTCTGGTTTAGCATGGTTCACAGGAGGCCTTCCAATACCTAATGAACGAAGTTGTCGCCAAGTACTACCAGCGTTTATATTATTGGATAGACGCCGGAAGTAATCGAATTTCTTATTGCGGATAATTTGTTTAATTCGATTACGCAGTACACGGTATTGTTCAAATGTGTCAGCTGATAAATTTCGTTTGTAACGTCTATATATCGAATCACGCTGAGCCATCAAAGATTTAATTTCAGTTGTCAGCCACGGACAGGGCGGCCGTGTTACTTTCACACAGCGCTTAGGAGCATGCTTATTGTAAAGTCCATGAATATGAGAATTAATATTTTCCAGTTTTTCATCTATGTCATTCATTAGTATTATGTCACCCCAAGGACATTTGCATGCATCCTCTTTTGCGTGATTGAAATCTATATTTTTAAAGTCTCTAAATGTCACGTATTTCGACCTATATTTAGGAACTCTTAGCGAATACGCTAGGTATATAAGGTCATGAGTTGATATTTCAGGAACAGGTATTTGACCGTGTTTAAGAACCTTGTGTGGATTATTGGTTATCATGAGATCAATCAGTGAATCGGAAGAGACGGTGGAAGTATGAACGTGGCTAGTTGGTTCCAAGGGCAATATTGTCAGGTAATATGTTCAGAGTAGATTCATTCAGTTCCAGGTATCAAAGAAGAAAAGCTACGTCAAAAGCGTGATTCGAACCGTTGCTCACAACAGTGGACCGCGACTTGAACGCAGCGCCTTAGACCGATCGGCCATCCTGACATGTGCGGTTCATTTTGCTCTCCGCTGTCTTAAGCAGAAACAACGATTTCCTCGCGTAAAAAGCTATAAGAGAAGTATTCGTGTAGAATGCAGAGAGGAGGAAGTCAGTTTCGGGTATCCAAGAAAAAAAACTGCGTCAAAAATGGGAATCGAACCCATGGCTACAGAACTGTACTGCGACCAGAACGCAGTGCTTTATACCGCTCGGCAACACTGACTGAGAGCTCCCGATGTTGCTAGCTGCTTTCTTATGCAGACCCAAAGACAAATTCGCGTGATATGCTACAAGTAAAACATAGGTGATGAATTTGAGTACAGTAATTCAATTTACGGTATCAAAGAAAAAAAGCTGTCTGAAGTCGTACTCGAACCCACGCCCACATAAGTGGACTGTAGCCTGAACGCAAGAACTTAGACCACTCGACCACCCTGACATGTACCGCTGACGTTGCCCTCCGCTATCTTAAGCAAACCCAACGACTTGCTCGCGTAGTAGGCTACAAGTCAAGTATTGGTGTAGAATTCAGAGTGGATTATTTCACTTTCCGATATCGAAGAAAAACAGCGATGTCTGAAGTGGCATTCGAACCCACGCCCAGAGAAGTGTACTGCGATCCGAACAGAGCGTATCGGCACATGTCAATGTGCTGCTGTTGTTGCTCTCCGTTTTCCTAAGCATACCCAACTACTTGTTCGCCTAACAAGCCAGAAGTATAAGTAATGAATTCAGAGTGGATTAATTCATTTTCCGTTATGAAGAAAAAAAGCGGTGTCCGAAGTGGGATTCGAACCCACGCCCACAGAACTGTAATCGACCTGAGAGCAGCGCCGTAGACCAGTCGGTCATTCAGACTTGTGTTGCTGTCTTCCTCCGCCTTTTCTAAGCAGACAAAACGACTTGTTCGCGTAATAAGCTACATGTCAAGCATAAGTGAAGAATTGAAGTGGAGTAATTCATTTTCCGGTATCCAAACAGAAAAACGTTTTTTTTTTTTTAAATGGGTTCGACCCCACGCCCATAGAAGTGGACTGGGACCTGTACTCAGCGCCTTAAGCTTTCTTAAGCAGACCCCAAAAAGCGTTCTCCTAACAAGCTAGAAGTCAAGTATAGCTGATGAATTCGGAGTGGAATTATTCAGTTGCCGGTATCGAAGAAGAAAGGCGATGTCAGAAGTGGGATTCGATCCCACGCCCACAGAAGGGTACTGGGATCAGAACGCAGCTTTTTAAACCGATCGGCCACCCTGACATGTGCTGCTGATGTTGCTTTCCGGTTTCTTAATCATACCCAAAGACTTGTTCGCGTAAATTAGCTACCAGTCATGTTTTGGTGATGAATTCGGAGAGGAGGAAGTCAGTTTCGGGTGTGCAAGAAACAAGCTGCGTGAGAAGTGGGATTTGCACCAACGCCCAATAAAGTGGACTGCAACCAGAGAGCAGCGCCGTAGACCAGTCGGCCATTCAAGCTTGTGTTGCTGTTTCTCTCCGCTTTCTCTTGTTTTCCCAATAAGCTACAAGTATAGCATAGGGGATGAATTCAGAGTGGATTAATTCAGTTTCAGGTATCACAGAAGAAAAGCTATGTAAGACACGTGATTCCAACCGTTGCTCACAGAAGTGGAGAGCAGCCTGAACACAGCGCCTTAGACCGCTCGACCATTCTGACTTGCGTTGTTGTTGTTACTCAGCTCTCGTAAGCAGACCCAACGACTTTTCTTCGTAATAAGCAGCAAGACAAGTATTCGTGTAGAATTCAGTGAGAAGGAAATAAGTTTCCAGTATACAAGAAGGAAAAGCGGTGTCTAAAAGGGGATTCGTACCCACGCCCACAGAAGTGGTCTGCGACCAGAACGAGCGCCTTACACCGCTCGACCGTTCTGACTTGCGGTGTTGTTGCTCTCAGTACTCCTAAGCAGAACCCAACGAATTTTTCGCGTAATAAGCACCATGTCATGAACTGGTGATGAATTGAGAGAGGAGGAATTGTTCCGTTATCCAAGAAAAAAAGCTGGGTCAGAAGGGGAATTAGAACCCTCGCCCAAAGAAGTGGACCGCGACCACGGAGCAACGACCTGCCATCCTGAATTGCGTGGTTGATGTTGCTCTACGCTTTTTCTAAGCAGACCGAACGACTTGTTCTACCAATAAGGTACCTAAGGTATAAGGTACGTGATGGGTTCAGAGTAGATGAATTCAGTTTCAGGTATCAAAGAAGAAAAGCTACGGCAGAAGCGGTATTCGAACCGTTGCTCACTGGAGTGAACTGCGATCTGAACACGGCGCCTTAGACCGCTCGGCCACCCTGATTTGTGCTACTTGTTTTCTCTCCGCTATCTTAAGCTGGCCTAACGATTTGTTCGCGTAAAAAGCTCCGAGACAAGTATTCGTGTAGAATTCAGAGCGGAGGAAATCCGTTTCCGGTATCCAATAAAAAAAGCATTCTCCGAAGTGGGATTCCCACCCACACCGACAGAAGTGGACTGCGGCCTGAACGCAGCGCCTTAGCCCGCTCGGCCACCCTGCCATTTGCTCCAGACGTTGCTCTCCGCTTATTTAAGCAGACCCAACGACTTGTTCGCCTAATAAGCAACAATTCAAGTGTTGGTGTTGAATTCATAGAGGAGGAGGTCAGTTTCGGGTATCCAAGAAAAAAAGCTGCGTTAAAATTGGGAATTGAACCCACGCCCACCTAAATCTACTGCGAACTGAAGGCAGCGCTTTATACTGTTCGGCCACCCTGACTTATGCCGCTGCTGTTATTCTCCGCCTTCTTAAGCAGACCCTCACGCACAAAGAAGTGGACCGCGACCACAGAGCAGCGCGCTGTTGATGTTGCCCTACCCTTTATTAAGCAGACCCAACGACTTGTTGTCGTAATAAGCTACAAGTCAAGTGCTGGTGTTGAATTCAGAGAGGAGGAAGTCAGTTTCGGGTATCCTAGAAAAAACCAGCGTCAAAATTGGGGATCGAACCAACGCCCACTGCAGTGTACTGCGACCAGAACGCAGCGCTTTATACCGGTCGGCCAACCTATGCGTGCTTCTGATGTTGCTCTCCGCTTTCTTATGCAAACCCAACGACAAATTTGAGTAATCTGCTACAAGTCAAGCATAGGTGATGAATTAGAGTGGAGTAATTCAATTTCCGGTATCCAAGTTTTTTCTGCTGTCTGAAGTCGTATTCGAACCCTCGCCCACAGAAATGCACCATTCTGACTTGCGTTGGTGTTGTTACTCAGCTTTCTTAAGCAGACCCAACGAATTTTTCGCGTAATAAGCGGAATCGTCCGCCTCTGTGGTGTAGTGGTTAGCGTGATTACCTGCCATCCCCGGAGGTCCGAGTTCGATTCCCGGCTCTGCCTCGAAATTTGAAAAGTGGTTCGAGGCCTGGAACGGGGTCCACTCAGCCTCGGGAAGTCAACTGATTAGAGGTGTGTTCGATTCCCACCTCAGCCATTCTCGAAGTGGTTTTCCGTGGTTTCCCATTTCTCCTCCAGGCGAATGCCTTAAGGCCACGGCGGCTCCTTCCCTCTTCCTTGCCTATTCATTCAATCTTCCCAACCCTCCACAAGTCCACTGTTCAGCATAGCAGGTGAGGCCGCGTGTATCCCCCGACCAGGAGTCTGAAGCTCCAGGACACTGCCCTTGAGGCGGTTGAGGTGGGATCCCTCGCTGAGTCCGAGGGAAAAGCCGAACCTGGAGGGTGAACAGATGATGATGATGATGATGATCCAAGAATAAAGCTGTGTCAGAAGTGGGATTCGAACCCACGCCCAAAGAAGTGGACCGCGACCACCGAGCAGCGCACGCCCATCCTGACTTGTGTTGTTGATGTTGCTCTAAGCTTTCTCTAAACAGACCGAACGACTTGTTCTACCAGTAAGGTACAAGTCTCATATAGGTGATGGGTTCAGAGTAGATGAATTCAGTTTCAGGTATCGAAGAAGAAAAAACTCGTCAGAATAGGGATTCGAACCGTTGCTCACAGCAGTGGCCTGCGACCTGAACACAGCGCCTTAGTCCGCTCGGCCACCCTGATAACTGCTGCTTATTTTGCTCTCCGCTATCTATAGCAGACCCAACGATTTGTTCACGTAAAAAGCTACAAGGACCGCCTCTGTGGTGTAGTGGTTAGCGTGATTAGCTGCCACTCCCGGAAGTCCGGGTTCGATTCCCGGCTCTGCCACGAAATTTGAAAAGTGGTACGAGGGCTGGAGCGGGGTTCACTCAGCCTCGGGAGGTCAACTGACTAGAGGTGGGTTCGATTCCCACCTCAGCCATCCTGGAAATGGTTTTCCGTGGTTTCCCAATTCTCCTCCAGGAAAATGCCGGGATGATACCCAACTTAAGGCCATGGCCGCTTCCTTCCCTCTTCCTTGTCTATCCCTTCCAATCTTCCCCTTCCCCCGCAAGGCTCCTGTTCAGCATAGCAGGGGAGGCCCGACCAAGAGTCTGAAGCTCCAGGACACTGCCCTTGAGGCGGTAGAGGTGGGATCCCTCGCTGTTCCGAGGTAAAAACCGAACCTGGAGGGTAAACAGGTGATGATGATGATGATGAAAAAGCTACAAGTATTCGTGTAGAATTCAAAGGAGGAAATCAGTTTCCGGTGTCCAAGAAAAGAAGCGATGTCTGAAGCGAGATTCGAACCTACGCCCACAGAAGTGGGCTGAGGCCTGAACGCGGCGCCTTAGACCGCTCCACCAATCTGACTTGCGTTGTAGTTGTTACTCAGCTCTCCTAAGCAGACCCAACTACTTTCTCGAGTAATAAGCTACAAGTCAAGATGTGTAGAATTCCGAGAGGGGCAATTCAATTTACGGTATGCAAGAAAAAAACGCTGTCTGATGTGCGCTTCGAACCCACGCCCACAGAAATGGTCTGCGGCATAAACGCAGCGCTTTAGACAACTCCGTCACCGTGACATGTGTTGCTGATATTGCTATCCGCTTTCTTGAGCAGACCCAACGACTTGTTCGCCACTGAAAATACTGCGACTAGAACGCAGGGCTTTATACCTCTCGCCCACCCTGACTTGTGCTGTTGATGTTGCTCTCCGGTTTCTTAAGCGGACGCAAAGTCTCCTCCGCCTAAAAAGCTACAGGGGATGAAGTCAGAGTCGAATAATTCAGTTCCAGGTATCAAAGAAGAAAAGCTACGTCAGAAGCCGGATTCGAACCGTTGCTCGCGGAAGAGGACTGCGACTTGTACGCAGCGCCTTAGAGCGCTCGGCCACGCTGACATGTGCTGATGACGTTGCTCTCCCCTTTCTTAATCAAACCCAAAGACTTTTTGGCCTAACAAGCCAGAAGTCAAGTGAAGGTGATGAATTCAGAGTGAATTATTTCACTTTCCGGTATCGAAGAATGAAAACGTAGGTGGAAGTGGTATTCGAACCCATGCCGACAGAAGTGTACTACGACCTGAACGCACCGCTTTATACCGCTCGGCCACCTTCATTTGTTCTGCTGAAGTTGGTCTCCGCTTTCTTAAGCAGACCCAACGACTTGTTCGCGTCATAAGCTACAAGTCAAGCATAGGTGTAGAATTAGAGTGGAGTAATATAACTTATCCAAGAAAAAACGCCTGAAGTGGTATTCGAACCTACGCCCACAGAAGTGGAGTGAGACTTGTACCCAGCGCCTTATACCGCTCTGCCAACCTGATTTGCGCGGTTGTTGTTGTTCTCCGCTTTCTTAAGCAGACCCAAAAGAGTTTAGGCCTAACAAGCTAGGAGTCAAGTGTAGCTGAAGAATTCAGAGTGGATTAATTTCACTTTCCCGTACCGAAGAAGAAAGGCGATGTCTGAAATGGGATTCGAACCCACGCCCAAAGAAGTAAACTGGGACCACAGAGCAGCGAACTGCCATCCTGAGTTGTGCTGTTGAAGTTGCTCTACGCTTTCTCTAAGCAGACCCAACGAATTGTTCTCCCAATAAGGTACAAGTCTAGTATAGGTGATGGGTTCAGAGTAGATTAATTCAGTTTCAGGTATCAAAGAAGAAAGCTATGTCAGACGCGGGATTGGAACCGTTTCTCACAGAAGTGGACTGCGGCCTGAACACAGCCGGTTAGACCACTCGTCCATTCTGACTTGCGTTGATGTTGTTACTCAGCTCTCTTATACAGAACCAATGACTTTTTCGCGTAATAAGCAGCAAGTCAACTATTGGTGATGAATTCAGAGAGGAGGAAGTTAGTTTCGGGTATCCAAGAAAAGAATGCGTCAAAATTGGGAATCGAACCCATGGCTACAGAACTGTACTGCGACCAGAACGCAGCGCTTTATACCGCTCGGCAACACTGACTGAGAGCTCGCGATGTTGCTAGCTGCTTTCTTATGCAGACCCAAAGACAAATTCGCGTGATATGCTACAAGTAAAACATAGGTGATGAATTTGAGTGGAGTAATTCAATTTACGGTATCAAAGAAAAAAAGCTGTCTGAAGTCGTACTCGAACCCACACCCACAGAAGTGGACTGCAGCCTGAACGCAAGAACTTAGACCACACGGCCACCCTGACATGTACCGCTCACGTTGCTCTCCGCTATCTTAAGCAGACCCAACGACTTGCTCGCGGAGTAGGCTTCAAGTCAAGTATTGGTGTAGAATTCAAGGTGGATTATTTCACTTTCCGATATCGAAGAAAAACAGCGATATCTGAAGCGGCATTCGAACCCACGCACATAGAAGTGTACTGCGACCCGAACAGAGCGTTTCGGCCCATGGCAATGTGCTGCTCTTGTTGCTCTCCGTTTTCTTACGCATACCCAACTGCGACCGCCTCTGTGGTGTAGTGGTTAGCGTGATTAGCTGCCACCCCCGGAGGCCCGGGTTCGATTCCCGGCTCTGCCACGAAAATTTGAAAAGTGGTATGATTGCTGGAACGGGGTCCACTCAGCCTCGGGAGGTCAACTGAGTAGAGGTGGGTACGATTCCAACCTCAGCCATCCTGGAAGTGGTTTTCCGTGGTTTCCCGCTTCTCCTCCAGGCGAATGCCTGGATGGTACCTAACTTAAGGCCACGGCCGCTTCCTTCCCTCTTCTTTGTCTATCCTTTCCAAACTTCCCATCCCCCCACAAGGCCCCTGTTCAGCATAGCAGGTGAGGCCGCCTGGGCTAGGTACTGGTCATACTCCCCAGTTGTATCCCCCGACCAAGAGTCTGAAGCTCCAGGACACTGCTTTTGAGGCGGTAGAGGTGGGATCCCTCGCTTAGTTCGAGGGAATAACCGAACCTGGAGAGTAAACAGATGATGATGATGATGTTGATGATACCCAACTACTTGTTCGCCTAACAAGCAAGAAGTATATGTAATGAATTCCGAGTGGATTAATTCATTTTCCGGTATGAAAAAAAAGCGATGTCTGAAGTGGGATTCGTACCCACGACCACAGCAGTGTACAGCGACCCGAACGCAGCGTTTCAAACTGCTCGGCCACCCTGACATGTGCAGCTGTTGTTGCTAACAAGCAAGCAGAGTGGATTAATTCATTTTCCGGTATGAAGAAATAAAGCGAGGTCCGAAGTGGGATTCGAACCCACGCCCACAAAACTGTAATAGACCTGAGAGCAGCGCCGTACGCCAGTCGGCCATCCATACTTATGCTGCTGTCTCCCTAAGCAGACAAAACGACTTGTTCGCGTAATAAGCTACAAGTCACGCATAAGTGAAGAATTGAAGTGGAGGAATTCATTTTCCGGTATCCAAAGAGAAAAACGTTGTCTGAATTGGGTTCGACCCCACGACCATAGAAGTGGACTGGGACCTGTACTCAGCGCCTTAGACCGCTCTGCCAACCTGATTTATGCGGTTGATGTTCTTCTTCGCTTTCTTCAGCAGACCCAAAAAAGTGTTCTCCTAACAAGTTAGAAGTCAAGTATACCTGATGAATTCGGAGTGGATTAATTCAGTTGCCGGTATCGAAGAAGAAATGCGATGTCAGAAGTGGGATTCGCACCCACGCCCACAGAAGTGTACTGGGATCCGAACGCAGCTGACATGTGCTGCTGATGCTGCTTTCCGGTTTCTTTATCATACCCAAAGATTACTTCGCGTAAATTAGCTACCAGTCATGTTTTGTTTTGGAGCAGAAAGTTTCGGGTGTCCAAGGAAAGAAGCTGCGTGAGAATTGGGACTTGCACCAACGCCCAAAGAAGTGGACTGCGACCAGAGCGCAGCGCCGTAGACCAGTCGGCCATTCAGGCATGTGTTGGTGTTTCTCTCTGCTTTCTCTAAGCAGACCCACATAATTGTTCGCCTAACAAGCTAGAAGTCAAGTATAGCTGTTGAATTCAGAGTGGAATATTTCACTTTCCGGCGTCGAAGAAAAAGAAACATGTCTGTGGTGGAATTCGAACCCACGCCCACAGAAGTGCACTGCGACCCGAACGCACCGTTTCAAACCGCTCGTCCACCATGACTTGTTCTGCTTTTGCTGCTATCCGCTTTCTTAAGCAGACGCAACGACTTTTTCGCGTTTTAAGCAGCAAATCGAGTATTGGTGATGAATTCAGAGAGGAGGAAGTGAGTTTCGGGTATCCAAGGAAAAAACCTGCGTCAAAATTGGGGATCGAACCCACTCCCACACAAGTGTACTGGGACCAGTACGCAGCTCTTTATAGCGCTCGGCCGCACTGACTATGTGCTCCTGATGTTGTTCTCCGCTTTCTTATGCAGTTCCAACTACAAATTCGCGTAATATGCTACAAGTCAGGCATAGGAGATGAATTACAGTGGAGTAATTCAATTTCCGGTATCCAAGAAAAAAACGCAGTCTGTAGTCGGATTCGAAACCTCGGCCTCAGAACTGCACTGCGGCCTGAACGCAGCCCCCTATACCGCTCTGCCTTCCTGACTTACGCTGTTAGTAGTATAATTGGATGGTTCGGCCGCCTCCTCCTCCTCCCGCGGCGCGGGAAATTTGAATTCTGGCTGGAAATTTGAATTTTTGGCGGGAGATTTGAATTTTGGCGCGAGATTTGAATTTGTAAACAAAGCCACGTGCTTTTTGACAGCTGTCATCGACAACAACGCATCGCTAACCTCACTGCTGCCATCTTGACGGGCCTAAACCTCAGTAGTGCCAACTTAACCTAACTAGCATGAGGTAAACAAAGCCACGTGCTTTTTGACAGCCACGTGCTTTTTGACAGACAACAACGCATCGCTAACCTCAGTACTGCCATCTTGACGGGCCTAAACATCAGTAGTGCCAACTTAACCTAACTAGCGCGAGGTAAACAAAGCCACGTGCTTTTTGACAGCCACGGGCCTTTTTGACAGCTGTCACTTAACCTAACTAGTGCGAGGTAAACAAAGCCACGTGTTTTTCGACAGCCACGTGCTTTTTGACAGACAACAACGCATCGCTAACCTCAGTACTGCCATCTTGACGGGCCTAAACCTTAGTGGTACCAACTTAACCTAACTAGCGCGTGGTAAACAAAGCCACGTGCTTTTTGACAGCCACGTGCTTTTTTGACAGCTGTCATCCGCCATCTTTAAACCACAGAGCACTGTGCTGCCCTCTTTAGATGTAAAATTCGTCACCTGTCATCGGCAGTGCTGCCATCTTGGCGGGCCTAAACCTTAGTGCTACCAACTTAACCTCACTAGCGTGAGATAAACAAATCCACGTGCAGCTGTCATCCGCCATCTTTAATCACCGTGCTGCCCTCTTTAGCTACTTACCTTTGAAATGTGGTACGTCACAGCTGTCATCCGCCATCTTGCATCGCAAACCTCAGTGCTGCACTCTATGTAGTGGCGGCAAATTCCACGTGCTCTTGTTTGGAAACAAAGCTACGTGCAGCTGTCATCCGCCATATTTAATCCATAGAGCACCGTGCTGCCCTCTTTAGCTACTTACCTTTGAAATGTGGTACGTCACAGCTGTCATCCGCCATCTTGCATCACAAACCTCAGTGCTGCACTCTATGTAGTGGCGGCAAATTCCACGTGCTCTTGTTTGGAAACAAAGCCACGTGCAGCTGTCATCCGCCATCTTTAATCCAGAGAGCACCGTGCTGCCCTCTTTAGCTACTTACCTTTGAAATGTGGTACGTCACAGTTGTCATCCGCCATCTTGCATCGCAAACCTCAGTGCCGCACTCTATGTAGTGACGGCAAATTCCACGTGCTCTTGTTTGGAAACAAACCTATGCGCTTTTTTGTAAGCTATCATCCGCCATCTTTAATCCAGAGAGCACCGTGCTGCCCTCTATGTGGTGGTGATAAATTCTACACGCTTTACAAACCCATGTGCTTTTCTGACAGCTGTCAACCGCCAGAGAGCACCGTGCTGCCCTCTTTATGCCGGTGGCAAATTCTACGTGCTTTTTGACAGCTGTCATCCGCAAGAGAGCACCGTGCTGCCATCTTTAGCTAGATACCTGTGGTGGCGGCAAATTCCACGTGCTCTTGTTTAGTAAACAAAGCCACGTGCAGCTGTCATCCGCCATCCTTAATCAACAGAACACCGTGCTGCGGGCAATTTCGTCAGCTGTCATCCGCCATCTTTAATCTACAGAACACGGTGCTGCCCTCTTTATGGCTACTACCTTAAGCACGTAGAAGCGGGCAATTTGAAAAGTTCTGTTAGCTATCATCCGCCATCTTTTATCAAGAGAGCACCGTGCTGCCCTCTATGTGGTGGTGGCAAATTCCACGCGCTCTTGTTTGGAAACAAACTCACGTGCTTTTTTGACAGCTACCATCCGCCCTGCTCTCTGTAGTAGCGGGTAATTTGAAAAGTTCTGTTAGCTGTCATACGCCATCTTTGAGCACCGTGCTGCTATCTATGTGGTGGCGGCAAATTCTACGTGCTTTACAAACACACGCGCAGCTGTCATCCGCCATCTTACATCGCAAACCTCAGTGCTACACTCTTTAGTTGAAAAATGGTGGTGGATAATTTAAAAAGAAAAATTCTACAGCAGCCATCTCTCGACGCTAATTGCACAAGATGGTGGCTATACATGACTCCTTAAAGGTGCTTATGCAAGATGATCGCTTTCTTATGAGACTCCCTTGGGATGCTTGCGCAAGATGGCGGTTATACATGGCTCCTTATGAGACACCCTAGTGATGCTTGCGCGAGATGGTGGTTGCTCTTATGAGGCGGCTTAAGGATCCTTGCACAAGATGGCTAGAGACGCCCTAAGGATGCTTGCGCAAGATGGCGCACGCAAGATGGCGGCTATACATAGCTCCTTATGAGACAGCCAGTACTCGATACAACATGTGATCAGAACATTGATTGTATGTTCAGAACACAAAATAAGTAGAATCGAACACTGTACTCGATGTCGTTAACTTCAACATGTGATTAAAACATTGTCTGGTGTGTTCAGAACACTACATAAGTAGAATCGAACGCTGTACAACATGTTAGGGGATACCTTTGTTCTAAGAAGATCAGATTGAAACATAACAAGACTAGAATTGAACACTGCACTCGATGTCGTTAACCTTAACATGTGAACAGAACATTGATTGATGTGTTCAGATCACTAAACAAGTAGAACCGAACACTGTACAACATGTTAGGGGATAACTTTGTTCTAAGAAAATTAGATTGAAACATAACAAGACTAGAATCGAACACTGCACTCGATGTCGTTAACCTTAACATGTGAACAGAACATTGATTGATGTGTTCAGATCACTAAACAAGTAGAACCGAACACTGTACAACATGTTAGGGGATACCTTTGTTCTAAGAAGATCAGATTGAAACATAACAAGACTAGAATTGAACACTGCACTCGATACAACATGTAATCAGAACATTGATTGATGTGTTCAGATCACTAAACAAGTAGAACCGAACACTGTACAACATGTTAGGGGATACCTTTGTTCTAAGAAAATTAGATTGAAACTAACAAGATTAGAATCGAACACTGCACTCGATGTCGTTAACCTTAACATGTGATCCGATACAACATGTTAGGGGATACCTTTGTCCTAAGAACCGAACACTGCACAACATGTTAGGGGATACCTTTGTTCTAAGAAAATTACATTGAAACTAATAAGACTAGAATCGAACACTGCACTCGATGTCGTTAACCTTAACATGTGATCCGATACAACATGTTAGGGGATATCTTTGTCCTAAGAACCGAACACTGTACAACATGTTAGAGGATACCTTTGTTCTAAGAAAATTAGATTGAAACTAACAAGACTAGAATCGAACACTGCACTCGATGTCGTTGGCCTTAACATGTGATCCGATACAACATGTTAGGGGATACCTTTGTTCTAACAAAATTAGATTGAAACATAGCAAGCCTAGAATCGAAAACTGTAAGAACATTGTTTGATGTGTTCAGTACAACTTCAATGATTTACCTAGTGTAAAACACACACTGTGCACATATCGCATAGCTATCTCGCCTATCACGAAAATAAAAAAAACACACTGTGCACATATCGCATAGCTAACACTTCAAATGATTTGCTTAGTACGAAAATAAGAAAATCTATACCGCGTAGCTAACTCGTTCATCACACTGCTAAGACGCTTAGTAATTGTGAATACACTCATACGAAAATCAAGAAAGCACAATGCGTAGCCAACTCGCTCGGGTCACTCGCTTAGTAATTGCAACACTGATACACACACGGATAAGAATGTTGCGAGATACTACATACTTACATGTTAAAAAAATATTGGGGGTGAAAGATCATAAATTATATGTACACATGTTGTCTCCTCCAAGTTGTAAGATGAAATAGACGCAGTACTCCGAGTTTCCGCTCTAGCTAGCGAAGGGAAGTAGCATGATATCTCAGCAAAAAAAAAAAATATGCGTGAGCTTGCAAGTCAGACACAATGATGGATACCGCGATTCAAATCCTGGCAACTTATGCCGTCAGGAAGGGCATCCGGCGAGCATCTAGCTGTAAATCCCCGATTCTCATGTTAGAAGTTGTAAAACATTCTTAATCCCAGTTCTTTGACGTCAGGAAGGGCAACCAGTCGAAAACAATAGTGTATTATGTAAGAGGCTGGATACAGCCAGTTTTGCGCCAGGAATGACAACTAGTCTTAAAACAAATTCTTGCGATTTAAAATCTTAGTTTTGCGTCAGGAAGGGCATCCGGCTGTAAAACAATAGTTCACGATACAGCGATTTAAAATCTAAGAAGAGCATCTAGCTGTAAATCCCCGATTCTCGTGTTAGAAGTTGTCAAACAGATTCTTAATCCGAGTTCTTTGACGTCAGGAAGGGCAACCGGTCGAAAACAATAGTGTATGATGTAAGAGCTTAGATACTACCAGTTTTGCGTCAGGAAGGGCAACTCAACAAATTCTTGCTATTTAAAATCTTTGTTTTGCGTCAGGAAGGGCGTCCGGCTCTAGAACAATAGTTCGTGATACAGCGATTTAAAATCTAAGAAGAGCATCTAGCTGTAAATCCCCGATTCTCGTGTTAGAAGTTGTCAAACAGATCCTTAATCCGAGTTCTTTGACGTCAGGAAGGGCAACCGGTAGAAAACAATAGTGTATGATGTAAGAGGCTAGATACTGCCAGTTTTGCGTCAGGAAGGGCAACTAGTCTTAAAACAAATTCTTGTGATTTAAAATCTTAGTTTTGTGTCAGGAAGGGCATCCGGCTGTAAAACAATAGTTCGTGATACAGCGATTTAAAATCTAAGAAGAGCATCTAGCTGTAAACCCCCGATTCTCGTGTTAGAAGTTGTAATACAGATTCTTAATCCGAGTTCTTTGACGTCAGGAAGGGTAACCGGTGGAAAACAATTATCGAACACGCATCGCGAAGGCAAGAGTGTGCAGCGATATGCATGTTTAGACTTGCGGATTACGAAAGAAACATAACAAGACTTGAGTCGTAAAACAAATTCTTGCGATTTAAAATCTTAGTTTTGTGTCAGGAAGGGCATCCGGCTGTAAAACAATAGTTCGTGATACGGCGATTTAAAATCTAAGAAGAGCATCTAGCTGTAAATCCCCGATTCTCGTGTTAGAAGTTGTAAAACAGATTCTTAATCCGAGTTCTTTGACGTCAGGAAGGGCAACCGGTCGAAAACAATAGTGTATGATGTAAGAGGCTAGATACTGCTAGTTTTGCGTCAGGAAGGGCAACTAGTCTTAAAACAAATTCTTGTGATTTAAAATCTTAGTTTTGTGTCAGGAAGGGCATCCGGCTGTAAAACAATAGTTCGTGATACAGCGATGTAAAATCTAAGAAGAGCATCTAGCTGTAAATCCCCGATTCTCGTGTTAGAAGTTGTAAAACAGATTCTTAATCCTAGTTCTTTGACGTCAGGAAGGGCAACCGGTCGAAAACAATAGTGTATGATGTAAGAGGCTAGATACTGCCAGTTTTGCGTCAGGAAAGGCAACTAGTCTTAAAAGAAATTCTTGCGATTTAAAATCTTTGTTTTGCGTTATGAAGGGCATCCGGCTGTTAAACAATAGTTCACGATACAGCGATTTAAAATCTAAGAAGTGCATCTAGCTGTAAATCCCCGATTCTCGTGTTAGAAGTTGTAAAAGAGATTCTTAATCCAAGTTCTTTGACGTCAGGAAGGGCAACCGGTCGAAAACAATAGCGTATGATGTAAGAGGTTAGATACTGCTAGTTTTGCGTCAGGAAGGGCAACTAGTCTTAAAACAAATTCTTTCGATTTAAAATCTTAGTTTTGCGTCAGGAAGGGCATCCGGCAGTAAAACAATAGTTCGTGATACAGCGATTTAAAATCTAAGAAGAGCATCTAGCTGTAAAACCCCGATTCTCGTGTTAGAAGTTGTAAAACAGATTCTTAATCCGAGTTCTTTGACGTCAGGAAGGGCAACCGGTCGAAAACAATAGTGTATGATGTAAGAGGCTAGATATTGCCAGTTTTGCGTCAGGAAGGGCAACTAGTCTTAAAACAAATTCTTGCGATTTAAAATCTTAGTTTTGCGTCAGGAAGGGCATCCGGCATTAAAACAATAGTTCGTGATACAGCGATTTAAAATCTAAGAAGTGCATCTAGCTGTAAATCCCCGATTCTCGTGTTAGAAGTTGTAAAACAGATTCTTAATCCGAGTTCTTTGACGTCAGGAAGGGCAACCGGTCGAAAACAATAGTGTATGATGTAAGAGGCTAGATACTGCTAGTTTTGCGTCAGGAAGGGCAACTAGTCTTAAAACAAATTCTTGTGATTTAAAATCTTAGTTTTGTGTCAGGAAGGGCATCCGGCTGTAAAACAATAGTTCGTGATACAGCGATTTAAAATCTAAGAATAGCATCTAGCTGTAAATCCCCGATTCTCGTGTTAGAAGTTGTAAAACAGATTCTTAATCCTAGTTCTTTGACGTCAGGAAGGGCAACCGGTCGAAAACAATAGTGTATGATGTAAGAGGCTAGATACTGAAAATTTTGCGTCAGGAAGGGCGACTCAACAAATTCTTGCGATTTAAAATCTTAGTTTTGCGTCAGGAAGGGCATCCGGCTGTAAAACAATAGTTCGTGATACAGCGATTTAAAATCTAAGAAGAGCATCTAGCTGTAAATCCCCAATTCTCGTGTTAGATGTTGTAAAACAGATTCTTAATCCGAGTTCTTTGACGTCAGGAAGGGCAACCGGTCGAAAACAATAGTGTATGATGTAAGAGGCTAGATACTGCCAGTTTTGCGTCAGGAAGGGCAACTAGTCTTAAAACAAATTCTTGCGATTTAAAAATCTTAGTTTTGCGTCAGGAAGGGCATCCGGCTGTAAAACAATAGTTCGTGATACAGTGATTTTAAATCTAAGAAGAGCATCTAGCTGTAAATCCCCGATTCTCGTGTTAGAAGTTGTAAAACAGATTCTTAATCCGAGTTCTTTGTCGTCAGGAAGGGCAACCGGTCGAAAACAATAGTGTATGATGTAAGAGGTTAGATACTGCTAGTTTTGCGTCAGGAAGGACAACTAGTCTTAAAACAAATTCTTGCGATTTAAAATCTGTAAAACATATTTTAATCCCAAGAGAATCGAACCCGAGACTACCGGGTCAGAGGCATGCACACTAAACTAAACTGTAGGCTATAGGTTACATTTGTTTTTTGTTCTACAGTCTTTGAAGTTGTATCAAGGCAGTCATTCTGAGCGAGCGGGGAATGCATGTGTTGGCTGAAATTGTACACGTATCTTCCGGCTGTAGTAGTAACCTTGAACGAAGACACGGTGTGCTGATAAGCGACTTGTAACTCACGAACGTCTTCTTAGCTGAGTAGCATTCAGCCCATGTAAGCTCCTAACATATTATGATTGTACGGAGAGGTTAAAACACAGTACCAATTAAGGTTGTAAAATATTCTGCTCTGAAAAACTGAAATAGTCCTCCTCTGTGGTGTAGTAGTTAGTGTGATTAGCTGCTACCCCCGGAGGTCCGAGTTCGATTCCCGGCTCTGCCACGCAATGTGTAGCATTTTGCCTATGTAAGTTCCTAACGTAAAATATCATGATTGTACGGAGAGGTTAAAACACACACAGTGTCAGCATATAGCACACCCCTATCGAAAGAGCCTGCACGATGCCGGCATGTAGGCTTCTCCTGATGAAGGAGTCTGCATAAGGTTTAACGCCCCCTATCAACAGCCCTTACTTAATGCTGGCTTTTTTACACACCCCGCCTCTTAGATCATACACCATAGTTTTACGACCGGTTGCCCTTCCTGACTAGGATTTTAAATCGCAGTATAAGCGATAAATTTGTTGTTTTATAACTAGATATCCTGGTACCGGCATATAGCCTACTCCTACTGAAGAAGCCAGCACAAGGCTTATTGCCTCCATCCGACAGATGAATCACCATCAACGTCTTGTACTCACAATCGTTTTCGAAGGAGTCTGCATAAGGTTTAACGCCCCCTATCAACAGCCCTTACTTATTGCTGGTTTTTTTTGCACACACCGCCTCTTAGATCACACACCATAGTTTTACGACCGGTTGCCCTTCCTGACTAGGATTTTAAATCGATAACTAGATGTCCCGGTACCGGCACATAGCCTTCTCCTACCGAAGAAGCCTGCACACAGCTTAACGCCTCCATCCGACAAATGAATCACCCTCAACACTCTTCAATCATTCTCGCTACTTCGGAAGATAGCGGGTTCGAACTGGAAGCCGTAAAAAAATAGCAAATGCTAGGCGAGGGACCTGCGCGATCGTCATAACATGATCTAGCTAGATGCCCTTCCTGACGGCATAAGTTGCCAGGATTTGAATCGCGGTATCCATCATTGTGTCTGACTTGCAAGCTCACGCATATTTTTTTTTTTTGCTGAGATATCATGCTACTTCCGTTCGCTAGCTAGAGCGGAAACTCGCAGTACTGCGTCTATTTCATCTTACAACTTGGAGAAGACAACATGTGTACATATAATTTATGATCTTTCACCCCCAATATTCTTTTTTAACATGTAAGTATGTAGTATCTCGCAACATTCTTATCCGTGTGTGTATCAGTGTTGCAATTACTAAGCGAGTGACCCGAGCGAGTTGGCTACGCAGTGTGCTTTCTTGATTTTCGTATGAGTGTATTCACAATTACTAAGCGTCTTAGCAGTGTGATGAACGAGTTAGCTACGCGGTATAGATTTTTTTATTTTCGTACTAAGCAAATCATTTGAAGTGTTAGCTATGCGATATGTGCACAGTGTGTTTTTTTTTATTTTCGTGATAGGCGAGATAGCTATGCGATATGTGCACAGTGTGTGTTTTACACTAGGTAAATCATTGAAGTTGTACTGAACACATCAAACAATGTTCTTACAGTGTTCGATTCTAGGCTTGCTATGTTTCAATCTAATTTTGTTAGAACAAAGGTGTCCCCTAACATGTTGTATCGGATCACATGTTAAGGTTAACGACATCGAGTGCAGTGTTCGATTCTAGTCTTGTTAGTTTCAATCTAATTTTCTTAGAACAAAGGTATCCCCTAACATGTTGTACAGTGTTCGGTTCTTAGGACAAAGGTATCCCCTAACATGTTGTATCGGATCACATGTTAAGGTTAACGACATCGAGTGCAGTGTTCGATTCTAGTCTTGTTAGTTTCAATCTAATTTTCTTAGAACAAAGGTATCCCCTAACATGCTGTACAGTGTTCGGGTCTTAGGACAAAGGTATCCCCTATCATGTTGTATCGGATCACATGTTAAGGTTAACGACATCGAGTGCAGTGTTCGATTCTAGTCTTGTTAGTTTCAATCTAATTTTCTTAGAACAAAGGTATCCCGTAACATGTTGTACAGTGTTCGGTTCTACTTGTTTAGTGATCTGAACACATCAATCAATGTTCTGATTACATGTTGTATCGAGTGCAGTGTTCAATTCTAGTCTTGTTATGTTTCAATCTGATCTTCTTAGAACAAAGGTATCCCCTAACATGTTGCACAGTGTTCGGTTCTACTTGTTTAGTGTTCTGAACACATCAATCAATGTTCTGATTACATGTTGTATCGAGTGCTGTGTTCAATTCTAGGCTTGTTATGTTTCAATCTGATCTTCTTAGAACAAAGGTATCCCCTAACATGTTGTACAGTGTTCGGTTCTACTTGTTTAGTGATCTGAACACATCAATCATTGTTCTGATCACATGTAACGACATCGAGTGCAGTGTTCAATTCTAGTCTTGTTATGTTTCAATCTGATCTTTGAACAAAGGTATCCCCTAACATGTTGTACAGCGTTCGATTCTACTTATGTAGTGTTCTGAACACACCAGACAATGTTTTAATCACATGTTGAAGTTAACGACATCGAGTACAGTGTTCGATTCTACTTATTTTGTGTTCTGAACACATCAATCAATGTTCTGATCACATGTTGTATCGAGTACTGGCTGTCTCATAAGGAGCTATGTATAGCCGCCATCTTGCGTGCGCCATCTTGCGCAAGCATCCTTAGGGCGTCTCTAGCCATCTTGTGCAAGGATCCTTAAGCCGCCTCATAAGAGCAACCACCATCTCGCGCAAGCATCACTAGGGTGTCTCATAAGGAGCCATGTATAACCGCCATCTTGCGCAAGCATCCCAAGGGAGTCTCATAAGAAAGCGATCATCTTGCATAAGCACCTTTAAGGAGTCATGTATAGCCACCATCTTGTGCAATTAGCGTCGAGAGATGGCTGCTGTAGAATTTTTCTTTTTAAATTATCCACCACCATTTTTCAACTAAAGAGTGTAGCACTGAGGTTTGCGATGTAAGATGGCGGATGACAGCTGCGCGTGAGTTTGTAAAGCACGTAGAATTTGCCGCCACCACATAGATAGCAGCACGGTGCTCAAAGATGGCGTATGACAGCTAACAGAACTTTTCAAATTACCCGCTACTACAGAGAGCAGGGCGGATGGTAGCTGTCAAAAAAGCACGTGAGTTTGTTTCCAAACAAGAGCGCGTGGAATTTGCCACCACCACATAGAGGGCAGCACGGTGCTCTCTTGATTAAAGATGGCGGATGATAGCTAACAGAACTTTTCAAATTGCCCGCTTCTACGTGCTTAAGGTAGTAGCCATAAAGAGGGCAGCACCGTGTTCTGTAGATTAAAGATGGCGGATGACAGCTGACGAAATTGCCCGCAGCACGGTGCTCTGTTGATTAAAGATGGCGGATGACAGCTGCACGTGGCTTTGTTTACTAAACAAGAGCACGTGGAATTTGCCGCCACCACAGGTATCTAGCTAAAGATGGCAGCACGGTGCTCTCTTGCGGATGACAGCTGTCAAAAAGCACGTAGAATTTGCCACCGGCATAAAGAGGGCAGCACGGTGCTCTCTGGCTGTTGACAGCTGTCAGAAAAGCACATGGGTTTGTAAAGCGTGTAGAATTTATCACCACCACATAGAGGGCAGCACGGTGCTCTCTGGATTAAAGATGGCGGATGATAGCTTACAAAAAAGCGCATAGGTTTGTTTCCAAACAAGAGCACGTGGAATTTGCCGTCACTACATAGAGTGCGGCACTGAGGTTTGTGATGCAAGATGGCGGATGACAACTGTGACGTACCACATTTCAAAGGTAAGTAGCTAAAGAGGGCAGCACGGTGATTAAAGATGGCGGATGACAGCTGCACGTGGATTTGTTTATCTCACGCTAGTGAGGTTAAGTTGGTAGCACTAAGGTTTAGGCCCGCCAAGATGGCAGCACTGCCGATGACAGGTGACGAATTTTACATCTAAAGATTGCAGCACAGTGCTCTGTGGTTTAAAGATGGCGGATGACAGCTGTCAAAAAAGCACGTGGCTGTCAAAAAGCACGTGGCTTTGTTTACCACGCGCTAGTTAGGTTAAGTTGGTAGCACTAAGGTTTAGGCCCGTCAAGATGGCAGTACTGAGGTTAGCGATGCGTTGTTGTCTGTCAAAAAGCACGTGGCTGTCGAAAAACCCGTGGCTTTGTTTACCTCGCACTAGTTAGGTTAAGTGACAGCTGTCAAAAAAGCACGTGGCTGTCAAAAAGCACGTGGCTTTGTTTACCTCGCGCTAGTTAGGTTAAGTTGGCACTACTGAGGTTTAGGCCCGTCAAGATGGCAGCAGTGAGGTTAGCGATGCGTTGTTGTCGATGACAGGTGTCAAAATGCACGTGCCTTTGTTTACAAATTCAAATCTCGCGCCAAAATTCAAATCTCCCGCCAAAAATTCAAATTTCCCGCCAGAATTCAAATTTCCCGCGCCCCGGGAGGAGGAGGAGGCGGCCGAACCATCCAATTATACTACTGCTGTTGATATTGCTCTCCGCTATCTTAAACAGACCCAACGACTTGTTCGGGTAAATAAACTTCAAGTGAAGTTTTGGTGTTGAATTCCGAGAAGAGGAAGTCAGTTTCCTGTGTCCAAGGAAAAAAGCTGTCTCATTAGCGGGATTAGAACCCATGCTAATGGAAATGGACAGCGACCAAAGAGCAGCGCCACAGACCAGTCGGTCATTCTGGCTTGTGTTGCTGTTTCTGTCCGCTTTCTTTAAGCAAACCCAACGACTTTTTCTCCCAATATGCTATACGTCTAGCATAGGGCTATTAATTCAGAGTGGATCAATTCAGTTTCACATATCAAAGAACAAAAGCTATTTTACAAGCGGGATTCGAACCGTTGCTCACAGAAGAAGGCAGCGACATGAACGCAGCGCTTTATACCGCCTTGCCACCCAGACTTGTGCTGTTGACGTTGCTCTCCGCTATCTTAAGCAGACCCAACGACGTGCTCGCGTAGTAGGCTACAACTCAAGTATTGGTGTAGAATTCAGAGTTGATTAATTCATTTTCCGGTATGAAGGAAAAAAGCGATGTCTGAAGTGGGATTCGAACCGACGACCACAGAAGTGTACAGCATCGCGAACGCAGCGTTTCAAACCGCTCGGCCACCCTGATATGTGCTGTGGCGTTTTTCACTTTCCGGTATCGAAGAAAAACAGCGAAGTCTGAAGTGGAATTCGTACCCACGCTCATAGAAGTGAACTGCGACCCGAACACAGCGTTTCAAAACGCTCGGCCACACAGACTTGTACTACTGTTGTTGCTATCCGCTTTCTTAAGCAGACCCAACTACTTGTTCGCCTAACAAGCAAGAAGTATGGGGAATTACATGTATGTCGGACATTGGAGTGCTACAGGTTGGTGAGGGAGCGATGAGTGATATATAAGTGAAATATAAGCAAGTTCGAGTGAAGGTGGAAGATTTGGTTGATTAACGAGATGCAGTTAAATGTTCTGGTTATGAAGAGGTGTTAGTAAGTGGAAAAGAGTGGGTTAAGTGGGGCAGGAAGTGTAATTTTGGTTGCACATGTGTCTGTCCAAACATTGAGGTTAAGTAAGATGAGTTTGCATACCGTCTAGCTGAACAAAGAACCTGCCAATGACAATCGTCTCACTTATGTGATACTGGGAAATGTCTTGCCGTATATATTGTATATCTGCATCTTCTCGCCTGGGTGAACAACTGAGTGCTATTATTGCAGAGATTTCTTCCCTTACTAAAGTGAGCCAGCGCGTGCAATCTTGGTGACTGTATGCGAACACTTAGTGCAACTGCAGTGTCTATCCACTGTGTGAACCAAGTTTTGCGGCAACTCGTGTGGTCCTGTACAATATCTAGAAAGGTATTCTCAAGCACAGGACTACGTGAGTGACTGACCAGTGTAGGTGTACGGGAAGGCGAGAGCAGCAAAACATGATCGGCATTGAGCAATACCGTGCGGCGATAGGCAGACAGAAGAAGACGTCAAAGCAAGTGGCGAATAATGGAGAACTGGGGAAGATCGGAGAGGTCATTTTGGCAGCAACGGTATTAAGTGTGCTTTTAATTATAGGAGGTGTGGAGATGAATCCCGGTCCTGACATGAGCTGGGAGGACTGGGAGAGAATAAAGGGAATGGTAGGAGAAGCGGTAAACAAACACCGGAGAGGTATTGGTGAATGAATTCAAAAAGGAACAAGCCAAGGATTTTGAAGATATAAAATCCTAGCTCAAGGAGCAGTGGGGTGCCACGGAAAAAAGAATAGAGCAGAATGAAAGGTCAACGAGTGTGCTAAAAGAGCAGGTTAAAAACATGGAAAAGGAACTGTCGTTTCCAAAGAATGACCTAGGACGTGTCAACCAACAAAGAATGAAGAAATGTATATACATCTACGGGTTACAGGAGGAACGAAACGAAGATAAGGTGAAGCTTATTTATACATTTATACCTCATACATCATCATCATCATCATCTGTTTACCCTCCAGGTTCGGTTTTTCCCTCGGACATAGCGAGGGATCAAACCTCTACCGCCTCTACCGCTTCAGACTCTTGGTCGGGGGATACAACTGGGGAGTATGACCAGTACATTGCCCAGGCGGCCTCACCTGCTATGCGGAACAGGGGCATTGTGGAGGGATGAGAAGCTTGGAAGGGATAGGCAAGGAAGCGCCCGTGGCCTTAAGTTAGGTACCATCCCGGCATTCGCCTGGACGAGAAGTGGGAAGCCACGGAAAACCACTTCCAGGATGGCTGAGGTGGGAATCGAACCCACCTCTACTCAGTTGACCTCCCGAGGCTGAGTGGACCCCGTTCCAGCCCTCGTACCACTTTTCAAATTTCGTGGCAGAGCCGGGAATCGAACCCGGGCCTCCAGGTGTGGCAGCTAATCACGCTAACCACTACACCACAGAGGCGGACGGACCTAAATAAGCTTAAACAAAACTTCAGTGAAGTAGATATGGACGACATAGAAAGAATAGGAAAAGTGAAAGATAGGAGACCTGTGAAAGTGAAGATGATGTCCACGATAATGGCGGAAAAAGTATTAAAAACGCTAAGAACATACAGGGGGGAAAGGATTTGGATTAACAAAGACTTAGGAACAGAAGGGATCGAGAACAACAGAATCCTACGGAAACATTTAGGAAGAGCCAAACACCAGGGCCTGAAAGCATTTATAAAAGACCGAAGGCTAGTAGTAACAAATGGGGTATGGTGGATTAATTCACTTTCCGGTATGAAGAAAAAAAGCGGTGTCTGAAGTGGGATTCGAACCCACGCACAAAGAAGTTTAACGCGACCACAGAGCAGCGCAATGCCATCCTGACTTACGCTGTTTATTTTGCTCTCTGCTATCTTAAGCAGACACAACGATTTGTTCGCGTAAAAAGATACAAGACAAGTATTCGTGTAGAATTCAGAGAGGAAGAATTCACTTTCCGGTATCCAATAAAAAAGCGTTGTCAGAAGCGGGGTTCGAACCCACGCCAACAGAAGTGGTCCGCGGTCTGAACGCAGCGCCTTAGACCGCTCGGCCACGCTATCATCTGCTGCAAAAGTTGCTCTCCGCTTTCTTAAACAGACCCAACGAATTGTTCTCCCAATAAGCTACATGTCTAGCATAGGAGATGAATTCAGAGTGGATTAATTCAGTTTCAGGTATCAAAGAAGAAAAGCTTTGTCAGACGCGGGTTCCAACCGTTGCTCACAGAAGTGGACTGCAGCCTGAACACAGCGCCTTAGACCGCTCGACCATTCTGACTTTTGTTGTTGTTACTCAGCTTTCTTAAGCAAATCCGACGAATTTTTCGCGTAATAAGGAGCAAGTCAAGTATTGGTGATGAATTCAGGGAGGAGGAAGTCAGTTTCGGGTATCCAACAACAAAAGCTGCGTCAAAATTGGGAATGATATCCACGCCCACTGATGTGTACTGCTACCAGAACGCAGCGCTTTATACCTCTCGGCCACCCTCACTTGTGCTGCTGATGTTATTCTCCGCCTTCTTAAGCAGACCGAACGACTTTTTCACGTAATAAGCTACTAGTCAAGCATAGGTGATGAATTAGAGTGGAGAATTCAATTTCCGGTATCCAAGAAAAAAGCGATGCCTGAAGTGGACTGCGTCCTGAACGCAGCGCCTTAGACCGCTCGGCCACACTGACATGTGCACGTGTTGTTGCTCTCCGCTTTCTTAATCAGACCCAAAGAACTGTTCGCCAAACAAGCTAGAAATCAAGTATAGCTGATGAATTCAGGGTGGATTAATTCACTTTCCGGTACCGAAGAAAAAAGCCATGTCTGTTGTAAGGTTCGAACCCACGCTCACAGCGGTGCCCTGCGACCCGAACGCATCATTTCAAACCGCTCGGCCACCCTGACTGCTTCTGCTGTTGTTGCTCTCCGCATTTTTAAGCAGACCCAACGACTTTTTCGCGTTTTAAGCAGCAAATCAAGTATTGGTGATGAATTCTGAGAGGAGGAAGTCAGTTTCTGGTATCCACGGGAAAAAGCTGCCTCAAAATTGGGAATCGAACCCGCGGCGACAGAAGTGTACTGCGACCAGAACGCAGCTTTTGATACCGCTCGGCCACACTGACAGTGTGCTCCTGATGTTGTTCTCCGCTTCCTTATGCAGTTCCAACGACAAATTCGCGTAATATGCTACAAGTGAAGCATAGCCCTTTCAGACCGAGTACGCACAATTGTGCGGGTTCGTATTTTAGTTATCCCTGACCGTATTTGATGTTTTTTCGGCGCTACACAGGACTGCAGTGATTGTGCAGGACACGTGGCGTGTATTTCAATTGATTTTAGTATGCGCTTGACCGCCAGGGCGAAGGAAGAAGAGTTTAAAAAGCACAGTTGATCGGCGAGATGGCAGGAAGCAGTAGTGCCGAAAGTAAGTATTTATTTACTGCGTTTATATTAATCTAGAAGCTTTACTGAATACCGGAATATATTCAATGAAGTGTGTACATTGGTTAGTGAACGTAAATTTTGAAGTTACACCATCGTACGTGATACAACGAGGTTTTGAATTTTGATACGCACAATTGTGTGGGTCCTGTTTTTCGGATGTTAGTTTTTATTTTGTAAAATAAACTATTAATATGTGTATTGAGGAGCATTTTAGTTAGTTCTTGACGTACAAACAAAAATTCACACCTCCAGTTTTCTTTCAGGTCTGAAAGGGATAGGTGATGAATTAGAATGGAGTAATTCAATTTCCGGTATCCAAGAAAAAAACGCTGTCTGAAATCTGATTCGAACCCTCGCCCCCAAGACTGCACTGCGGCCTGAACGCAGCGCCTTAGACGCTCGGCCACCCAGACTTGTGCTGTTGATGTTGCTGTCCGCTATCTTAAGCAGAACCAACGACTTGCTCACGTAGTAGGCTACAAGTCATGTATTCGTGTAGAATTCAGAGTGGATTATTTCACTTTACGGTATCGAAGATAAACATCGATGTCTGAGGTGGGATTCGAACCAACGCCCATAGACGTATACTGCGACCCGAACACAGCGTTTCATAACGCTCGGCCACCCTGACTTGTGCTGCTGTTGTTGCTCTCCGCTTTCCTAAGCAGACCCAACTACTTGTTCGCCTAACAAGCAAGAAGTAGAGGTAATGAATTCAAAGTGGATTAATTCATTTTCCGGTATGAAGAAATAAAGCGATGTCCACAGAAGTGTATGCGACCTGAGAGCAGCGCCAAAGACCAGTCGGCCATTCAGACTTGTGTAGCTGTCTCTCTCCGCCTTCTCTAAGCAGACCCAACGACTTCTTCGCGTAATAAGCTACAAGTCAAACAAAGGTGATGAATTACATTGGAGTAATTCAATTTCCTGTACCCAAAAAATATGCGATGCCTGAAGTGGGATTCGAACACACGCTCGAAGAATCGGTCGTCGACCTGAACTCACCGCTTTAGACCGCACGGCTATTCCGACTTGCGCTGCTGTTCTTCTCCGCTTTCTTAAGTAGACCCTACGACTTTTTCGAGTAGTAAGCAGCAAGCCATGTACTGGTGATGTATTCAGGGAGGAGAAATTGTTCCGGTATCAAAGCAAAAAGCTATGTCTGAAGTGGGATTCAATCCCACGCCCACAGAAGTGGACTGTGATCTGAGGGCAGAGCCATAGACTAGTCGGTCACCCTGACAAGTGCTGCTGATGTTGCTCTCCACTTTCTTAAGCAGACCCAACGACGTGATCGCGTAATAAGCTACAAGTCAAGCCTAGGTGATGAATTAGAGTGGAGTAAATCAATTTCTGGTATTCAAGAAAAAAGCGATGTATGAAGAGGGATTCAAACCCACACCTACAGAAATGGACTGCGGCCTGTACGCAGCACTTTAGACCGATCGGCCACTCTGAAATGTGCTGCTGATGTTGCTTTTCACTTTATCAAGCAGACTCAACGACTTGTTCGCGTAATAAGGTACAAGTCATATGTAGGTGTTGAATTCTGGGAGGAGGAAGTCTGTTTCGGGTATCCAAGAAAAAAAGGCTTCCTCAATAGTGAGAATCGAACCCACGCCCACTCAAGTGGACTGAGACCACCACGCAGCCCTTCATACCGCTCGGCCAGCCTGACTGGCGACGCTGATGTTATTCTCCGCCATCTGAAGCAGTTCTAACGACTTGATCGCGTATTAAGCTACAAGTCAAGCGTAGGTGATGAATTAAATTGGAGTAATTCATTTTCCGGTATCCAAGAAAGGAGCGATGTCTGAAGTGGGATTCGAACCCACGCCCACAGAAATGGCCTGCGACCTACCGCGCGCCTTAGACCGGTCGACCATTTGGACTTGCGTTGTTGTTGCTCTCAGCTCTCGTAAGCAGACCCGAGGACATTTTCGCGTAATAAGCAGCAAGTCATAATACTGGTGATGAATTCAGACAGGAGGAATTGTTCCGGTATCCAAGAAAAAAAAGCTGTGTCAGAAGTGGGATTCGAACCCACGCCCGAACAACTTTACCGCGACCACAGTGCAGCGCACTGCCATCCTGACTTATGCTGTTTATTTTGCTCTCCGCTATCTTAAGCAGACGCAACGATTTGTTCGCGTAAAAAGCTACAAGATAAATATTCGTGTAGAATTCAGAGAGGAGGAATTCACTTTCCGGTATGAAGAAAAAAAGCCATGTCTGTAGTAGGATTCGAACCCACGCCGACAGAAGTGGTCTGCGGGCTGAACGCAGCGCCTTAGTCCGCTCGACCATTCTGACTTGCGTTGTTGTTGTTGTTGTTACTCAGCTTTCTTTAGCAGACCCAACGAATTTTTCGCGCAATAAGTAGCAAGTCAATTATTGGTGATGAATTCGGAGAGGAGGAAGTCAGTTTCGGGTATCCAAGAATAGAATACAATAGAACATCTCTTTATTGCCCACCCTAGTGTACACCAGGCAATAAACACACAGAAACAAAAAAACAAACTTGGAACAAACAATATCTACTCTATGTTTCTTAAAACTACTAACTATCTACCCTAACTAATTTGGTGGCATCCCCCAGGCGGATCACGAGACCTTGGGCTGTGCCACCCTACACTAATCTAACAATATCTACGATTTACCCTTAAAACTACTTACTCCAAACTCTAACTTGTATGGTGGCTGTGCAGATGCGGATTTCCGGACCGTAAGCATCACCACCCTACACTAAAACTAATAATCTACTACCACAACTAACTAACAGAAAAAATTCAAAAGAAACGACAACTGGCTGATCGTGGTATCCCTTGCTAGAGAGGGAATCCCTTCCGCCCACGACACCACTATCAGCCACACCCGTGGGTCAGATGACATCCCCACCTAAACCTCTATGGCAACGTGTTTCCCTCCCATTCATTGCTTGACGAATCGCCGAGGAGGATACCTGACCGTCATGCGATTCGTCTATTGTCTATTGTCCCGCCTACTAATCTGAGTCGTCATAAAACACATTGCCTGCTCCCATCTTGATTCTCCTTATCTCTACGTGCGGACATGTTGGTTTTACTCACCTAGGGATGGGTCCTTCGTAACCCATCCTTCCATCTTATATTCCCCCCTCCCTCCCTCCCTCCCTTTTCCAAATCTTTTCATCTCTCTTCTTCGCTTTGACCTTTTCTTGTGTCGGTGTTGAATTCAGGGAGGAGGAAGTCTGTTTCGGGTATCCAAGAAAAAAGGCTGCCTCAATAGTGAGAATCGAACCCACGCCCACTCAAGTGGACTGAGACCACCACGCAGCCCTTCATACCGCTCGGCCAGCCTGACTGGTGACGCTTATGTTATTGTACACCTATTCATTTACCTTATAATAATTTACCCACTATATTGTCAACACTATGTCTTAGAGTTTTTTTTAACACCATTTAACAACACTGGACTGTCAACAGTTTTACAGTTTCCTTATTCCTCACCGATCTTTCCTCTTATTTATATCATTTAGATTTTTACCCACTAATTAATTACACATTTCTTTACATTACCAGTTTCAATACACCTGTTTACCCTGTTTAATTTTTGCTATCCACTATGATCTAATGTTAATCTATTTCACCTTTTTTTTTTACTGAAATTGGCCACAAATCAACAGTTATCTTACTCATCATTGTTGTTCCTCATATTTGCATCACTTAGTTTAAAAAACCACTCACTATTACACCTTTCTCATTGTAGTTAGCACATTTCTTTCTTATTTTCGTCCCTTTCACCTAGAATTATAAATCACAATTTTTTTATTAATCTGCATCACTTAGCCTAAATATCATTATTATAGTACAATCTTTTTCTTTTGGCACTCATTATCTGGATCATAATACCTTCCTATTGTTCACTTAGTTTCTTTACAAACCTAGCTCTAACCAAATTTAAATATTTTTATATATTTATTCCTCTTTCCCATTCTCTGCATAACCACGTCGTCATCTTATGATCCTTTTCTATTTTTTCTATCTCCTTTTTATTCAACACTTTCATTTTTATCTCTTTTAATTCACTACATTTAGAAAATATATGTATATCCGACCATACCTCTCCACATAAAATACATCTATCCTTATTTCATATTTTTTATTCTTTATTCATTCTCCAGATCTACATAATGTGTATATGATCCATTTATGTGGAGAAAAATAACAAATCTTACCTAAACCAGCTCACAAAGGAAAAGGAAAATACTGTCACCTGATAAACAACAGACCCATGAACAAATCATAAATAATAATAATAATATAATAATCCTGGAAAAAAAGCAATAGGCAGAATAAACACTGTCGCCTGACCCGAGATCCACCCTTATTGATAGTCTGTTGGCCGTGGCAGAAATGTAGTCTGTGAGTGTAATAATCAGAAACTAAAACAATAACGCATTGCTGCATATAGATATTAAACAATAACATATTGCTATGTAGAGTGCGAACTAAACCCATGATACATTGCTGTGGAGAGTGTCTACACAATAACATATTGCAATATAGGATGTAATAGTGTAAGCAGACGGTGTCTGTTCCTTAAACACGCGGCATGCCTCTTCCGGCCTGGAACGTTACTCAGCACAATCTTTTCTGAACACTGACCTTCCTGTATTTCTACTTACGTTGCAAACCCAGCTATCTTGTTGCCTCCATTGCCGTGTCCTTGAGCACTCTTTCTCCTCCCGTTTCATTGTTACCTCCACTGCCGTGTCGCTGTGCACTTTTCTCCTTACGTTTCATTACTATTGTCTGTTCTTGAATTCCACTGCCTCGTTACACTTGTTTTCTTTTGTCCACACACACTTCATCTCCTACTAATTTAATACTTGATCACTCTTATTTCCATTGCGAATAACACACATCCTCCACTGTTCCCTTTAGCTTAAACAATTTACTTGCTGCTACTGCTTGTTTTTTTACTTTTTGTCATTACACCTACGTCCAGGTTACTCGTCTTCTCCCACTTCTTTCAGGCTCAAGCTCCTCCCTTTTACCAAGCCACCTCGTGCTTCTGCCTTTTCCCTTTCACTCCGTTTATGTGCACTCGTCACGTCTTGTGGTTCTTCCCCCCCATTCACTCCGTGTTCCTTCCTTTCGTCTCTGGCACCGAACTCCGACCTCAGCTTTCAATCCTCGTCTTGGACTCACTCCTCATCTCTTCACTGATAACCTGTATGATCTCTACCGTGGTGTTTCCTTCTCGTTGCGAGCTCTTTTCTAATGCCCTATTTTCCTTGGTTTTTCCTTTATTTCCATTCCCGTCTTCACCAACTATACTATCTGTAGTCCGCATTTCTTCTACCCTCTTCCCCATTACCACTTCCTTCTCATTCTGCTCCATTTCACGTAATTGCATTACTGTCCAATATTTGGTCCATTGACCATTGGTTACCACTAATAATTGACCGTTGATGTAGGCTCTTAACCCTTGTAATCGCGCCCGGACCAAATGTCTTTTCAGGGTGTTTATATTCTTGATCCCATCTCTTCCCATATCTCTTTTAATCCAAATTTTTGCTCCCTGTATATTATCCGCTCCTCTTATCACTATTTCCGCCATCAGGGTGGAAAACAATTTCATTTTTATCGGTCTGTTTTCCCGTGCTTTACCTACCCTTCCCACATCGTCAATATCAGCTTCGCTAAAATTGATTTTCATCATTTTTTGGACGATTTCCACTACTTTGTATATAGTCAGCACTTTGTCCTCACCTCTTTCCTCCGGGACCCCATATATGAATAAGCATTTATTCCTGCGTTCTTGGTTACCATCTTCTACTACTGACTTCAACTTTACCATCTCTTCCTCCATCTTCCTTATTTTCGTCTTGAGTGATGTAATTTCTCTCTCGTTATTTTTCACTTTGGTCATTGTTTCCTCCGTTTTTCCCTGTATCCATCGCCTTATATTTTCAAGTTCTTTCACTTGTTCCTTCATCACATTTTTAATCTGTTCAAACGGGCAAACTTCTCCTACAACTTCTTTGACCACTTTTCTTATAACCTCCACGTCTTCCCAGTTCACGTTGCCACTGTGAGTCGGACCGGGATTTGCTTCCACTCCCCTATAATTAACAGTACCATAATCACCGCTGCCACCTGTATTATCTCACCCATCATTCTCGTTTCTACTTTACCTCCTTCACTCCAGGCTGTTTCCATCTTCCGTCTTCCCTGCCATCTTCCAATAACCACCCGATTTTGGTCCACACCAATCATCTTCCTCTTCCCTCCCGTCTTTCTTCCCACTCGCCGCACATACTGCGCTCCCGCTCTACTGGCACTGTCCGCTCCTAACGTCTGCTTCCGTCCGCTGCTTAGGTAAGACTGCTATCCTTATTTTCTCGACCTATCCATCCTAAATTTTTTGGGATTCCCATAACCCACCAGTATAATCCTCTTTTACCCCTTCTACCCTCAAATTCGGTTCTTGGGTGCGTAATTTCCACCAATTTGTTTAATACTGATAATGAGCCTCTTTCCCTACATTCCATTATTAAATTCTGTCTTTCTATATCAGCCACTCTCTTTTCTAACTTTCTCAATACCCAATCTTTTCTCTCTCCCCGTCTTTCCCACCATTCCTCTAATCCTATCTTTCGTAATTTGTTTTTGCATTTATTCACCCAGTACTCTACGTTATCCATACTTTTCTGGAACCCATACACCTCTTGTACTAAATCTCCTCCTTTTCCTTCTTCCAATCTCATCCAATATTTCATTATCCTCTTTGCTATAGTAATATATATCGATTCTTTACAAACTAATCTAGTCCCCACATTAGCAGTACAATTTGGAACCCCCATCATAATCTTACTAAATTTTGCCACCACCCGGTTTAATTCATTTCTATTCTCCTCCAATCCCCACACTTCTACCCCATATAACATTTTTCCTTTAACCATTGATTGGAACACCATTCTCTGAATTTTGTATTTAATATCAGGGAATTTCTTCTCCAATACCCCCACTATAGCCAGTGCTCCTCTCCCTTTTAATTTAGCTGTTTTAGTCTGGTCTTTCCATGTTCCATTGCTACTGATTATCACTCATAAGTACTCAATTTTTTTCTGTTCTGATTTCTTCTTGTTCTACTACCCAAAATTTCTTTTCTTTCTTGTCTTTCCTTTTCCTGCATACCATTATCTGTGTCTTCTGTACATTTATTCTAAGTGCCCATCTTTTTGTATATTCCATCACCTCTGCTAGCCCTTTTCTCAACCCCCTTGCTGTTAGTGTCAAAATCAATAAATCACCCGCAAATAGCAATCCAGGTATTTCCCGTTTGTTTATCCAAGGACATTGCTAGCACTCGCCTCCATGACCGTCTAATATATTGTTTATAAAAAATAAAAACAATATCGGTGACAGTTTACAGCCTTGTCTTACACCCCTCTTGGATTCAATACACTTGCTCAATTCACCGCCTTGTAATTCAATCATCACCATTACTTCCTCGTATATTCCTTCTATTGCCATCCCCATTTTCTTTGATAGCCCGATATCCCTTAACCTAGTAAACAACGCCTCCCTATTCACTGTATCGAAGGCTTTCTCCAAATCTATTGCTGCTACATATAATCTCATCCCTGATATCTTGACATATTTCGTAATTAAAGTATCCAAAATCCATATATTATCCACAGAATTTCTCTATTTTCTGAACCCATTTTGATACTCCGAAATCCTTCCATATTTCTCTGCCCAATTTAAAATCCTACTGGCTAAAATTCCTGTGTATACCTTCGATAACGAGTCAAGGAGTGTTATCCCTCTGTAGTTGTTAGGAGCACTTCGACTACCTTTATTCTTGTATATAGGACATAATACTCCTTTTCTCCATTCACTAGGAAATTTCGCCGATTCCCATATCTTGTTAAAAAAAAATTACCATCACCTTCAACATCGGTTCGTTTGTCCCTACTTCCTTCCCCCCCCCCCGCTACTTTCGTTCATATTTTACTTAACACACTAAGTATTTCTTGGATTGTTATTTCCCCATCTAGTAATTGTACTCCTACTTGCAAATCTCTTCGGATAAATGTCCTACTTTTTTCCCCAAACCAATCTCCTCTCCCACTCAAAAGACCTGCAAAATATCCTACCCACTCGTTTTCTTCTATGCTTGCTCCCTTCCCCTTAGGCCTAGTTCTCTTAAGTTTGTTAATGGTTTCCCATATCCTCTCAAATCTTTTCTCTTTGCAATATCTGTTCACTCTTTCTGCTTCCGTCTCTCTCCAGCATTTTTTTCTCATTCAGTAGCTTCTTGTATTCTCTTCTTAGTTTACAATATTGCTCTCTTTTTCCTTGTTTCCCTCCTTTCTTAAACTCTGCTAGTGCTGACATAACTATCTCACGTTCCCTCTTACAATCTTCATCAAACCATCCCGTGGATCTGATTTTGCCTCCCTCTTCTCTTATCTTTACTTCCTTTCCCACCTCCCATACAGGACGCTCTATTGTTTTTAAGGCTTTCTCTATGTCCTCTTCTTCTGGCACTCTTTCAGCTTCTACTCTTATACTATCTCCCCTCTCACTTAACTCCAATCTCAATTTCTCAATCGTAGTTTCATTCCAAATATATTTCCATCTCTCTTTATGCCTCATCCTATTTCCTAACCTTCTCTTTGCTTCACCATTTTCCTCTCTTAATTTTATCCTAATGGGCATGTGATCTGTTGACCCACATTCTACCACCTCAAACATTATTTTCCTTAAAGCTGTTTCCGAGCTTACTCCTATATCTACCACACTCCGTCCCTTTGATGTGATGAATGTCAGTTCTCCCGTAGTGTCTTCCTTCATCCATCCATTTAAAATATATAATTTTTCTATAGTACATAACTCTAGCAACTTTACACCATTACTAATTTATCTCTTTGTCTTTACTGTTTCTTTTGTACCCTCTCACTTCATTATCCTCCCTCCCATAATTCGGTACCCTATTACTCACTCTTGCATTCCAATCTCCTATTAGTATCATTCCATCTTCCATATATGTACCTTTAATTTTATTTATTTCTTCAATCAGATCTTCGAAAAAAGTTTTATTCGCATAAACTGAATCCTTAGGATCATTGTACAAGAGAGCTATACAAATTGCCTCTTTCTCTTCTCTTCCCATTTTAACTCTAAACCACACCACCCCTTCTACCTCATTTTGTAATCTCTCTACTCTCCCTACTATCTCATTTTTTATTAAGACTGTTATCCCTCCCGGATTCCTTCCCATCCTCTTTATTTTCTTCTTTGTGACGTTGACTACTCTATACCCATCCCATTCGATTTCTATCCCTTTCCCTAGCCAAGTCTCTACTAGGGCAATGATCTCAAACTCTTTGACTAATTTCTCTATTTCTTTATTTCCTAGTTTCCCCATCAACCCCTCAATATTCCACAACCCTATTGTCATCTCTAGTTATTTTTTCCCTCCCCCTCTCTGCTTCTGTACTTCTCCACTTCCACCCCTATTCCTTGTCACTCTTTCTTGTAATTCTTCTCCATCTCTATCCCCTCCTTCATTTCTCTCATCCTCCTTCCCTTTCTCCGTGCCTACGCCTTTTTTCTTTCCCCGTAAATCCTTCAAATTTAATGACCTTTCCTTACTTAATACCTGTCTTCTCTCTATTTTATTTTCTGAATTCCTTTTATTCGGTGAGGATGAATCCTTACCCTGTCTCCTATTGTCTTCAACTGCACTTTTCATTTCGCTCTGTCCCACTTGTGACACATTACTTGCTTCTTCCACCTCTACACTGCGCTGACTCTGCAGTCTCGACCATCTGTTTGCTGGCTCTGCTGGTCAGCAGTTCTCTACTTTCTGCACCGGATCTGGTGTGGACTTCGCTCACTTCCGTAATATCACTCTCCACTACGTCACTACCATTTCTCCTTGCGCTCTTCCTTGCCGCTCCCTCTGCCGTCCCGGACTCCTTCTGTTGTTGTTGGTGTTCCTCATCCAGTTTTTATAGCTGGTTTACTTCCCATATATGATTCCATTTTCCGTCTCCAACCACCAATTGTTGTCCTCTTTTGAGTCCTTGTTTTCTTGCGTCTTTTAAGTGTCTGTTTAGGATCCTGTTCTTCTCGATGTTTTCTCTGTTCATCTCCCTTCGTATCCACACTTTCTCTCCTTTTAGATTGCTCGAATTTCTTATCACAATGTCAGCCATCAGGGTGGATAATAATTTCACTCTGATTGGACTTCCTCCCTTCATTTTCCCCACACGTTGCACATCGTCTATATCTACTTCACTAAAATTGATTTTCATTCTATTGTGGATCACTTCAACCACTTTATATACAAGTTCCACTTTTGTTTCTTTTTCTTCTTCTTGGACACCATATATAAAAATATTTTTTCTCGCACTATCTTGAACACCCCTCTCTACTAGTCTCTTAGTTTCTCTCAGGTCCCGCTCCAAGCTTCTTACTTTCTGTTTCAACACGTCCAACTCGTCTTTATTACATCCATCCTCTTCTAATATCTTCTTTACGTCTTCCTTAATACTAGATTTTAGGTCCATAAAGTCCTTGGATAGCTCTCTAAACATTTCCTTTATTTGTTCTGTCTGACAAGCCTCTCTTATCATCTCTCTTACTGCTTCAAATTCTTCCCATCCAATGGAGCCCACTGGTCCTGGGCCAGGATTAATTTCCACCCCTCCTATTATCAATAGCACCATCACCACCGCCGCCACCATTAGAGTAGCCACCACCTTTCTCTTTTCACCTTTCAGCTCCATTTTTGTCTCCATTATGCTTCCCTTTATGCCGTTCCATCTCCCAATCGCTATCCTGTACTGGGTCTACGTGTTACCAATTGTTCCGCTGCTCCGCGCACTACTCAGCACATACGCACTCCTTACTGTCTTAAAGACGACTGGGGTATCCAAGAAAAAAAGCTGCGTCAAAATTGGGAATCATATCCACGCCCACTGATGTGTACTGCTACCAGAACTCAGCGCTTTGTACCGCTCGGCCACCCTGACTCGGTCTGCTGTTGTTGCTCTCCGCTTTCTTAAGCAGGCCCAACGACTTTTTCGCGTTTTAAGCAGCAAATCAAGTATTGGTCATGAATTCAGAGAGGAGGAAGTCAGTTTCGCGTATCCAAGGAAAAGAGCAGCGTCAAAATTGGGAATCGAACCCACGCCCACCGAAGTGTACTGCGACCAGAACGCAGCTCTTGATACCGCTCGGCCACACTGACAGTGTGCTCCTGATGTTGCTCTCCGCTTTATTATGCAGTTCCAACGATAAATTCGCGTCACATGCTACAAGTCAAGCATAGGTGACGAATTAGAGTGGAGTAATTCAATTTCCGGTATCCAAGAAAAAAACGCTGTCTGAAGTTGGATTCGAACCCTCGCCCACAGAACTGCACTCCGGCCTGAACGCAGCGCCTTAGACCCTCTGCCATCCTTACTTATGCGGTGGATGTTGCTCTCCGCCATCTTAAGCACACCCAACGACTTGCTAGGGGAAATAAGCTTCAAGTGAAGTTTTGGTGTTGAATTCGGAGAAGAGGAAGTCAGTTTCCCGTGTCCAAGAAAAAAAGCTGCCTGATTAGTGGGATTAGAACCCAGGCACAAGGAAGTGGACGGCGACCAAAGAGCAGCGCCACAGACCAGTCGGTCATTGAGGCTTGTGTTGCTGTTTCTGTCCGCTTTCTTTAAGCAAACCCAACGACTTGTTCTCCTACTATGCTACACGTCTAGCCTAGGGGATTAATTCAGAATGGATTAATTCAGTTTCATGTATCAAAGAAGAAAAGGTATGTTAGAAGCGGGATTCGAACCGTTGCTCACAGAGGAGGTCAGCGACCTCAACGCAACGCTTTATGCCGTTCGGGCACCCAGACTTGTGCTGTTCATGTTGCTCCCCGCTATCTTAAGCAGACCCAACGACTTGCTCGCGTAGTAGGCTACAAGTCAAGTATTTGGTGTACAATTCAAAATGGATTATTTCACTTTCCGGTATCAAAGAAAAACAGCGATGTCTGAAGTGCGATTCGAACCCACGCCCATAGAAGTGAACAGCGACCCGAACACAGCGTTTCAAAACGCTTGGCCACCCAGACTTGTGCTGCTGTTGTTGCTCTCCGCTTTCTTAAGCAGACCCAACGATTTGTTCGCCTAACAAGCAAGAAGTATAGGTAATGAATACAGAGTGGATTAATTCATTTTCCGGTATGAAAAAGCGATGTCTGAAGTGGGATTCGAACCCACGCCCACAGAAATGTATGCGACCTGAGAGCAGCGCCGTAGAACATTCGGGCATTCAGAATTGCGTTGCTGTTTCTCACCGCCTTCTCTAAGCAGACAAAACGACTTGTTCGCGTAATAAGCTACAAGTCAAGCATAAGTGAAGAATTAGAGTGGAGTAATTCATTTTACGGTATCCAAAAAGAAACGTTGCCTGAAGTCGGGTTCGACCCCACGCCTATAGAAGTGGACTGGGACCTGTACGCAGCGCCTTAGACCGCTCTGCTAACCTGATTTATGCAGTTCATGTTCTTCTCCGCTTTCTTCAGCAGACCCAAAAAAGTGTTCGCCTAACAAGCCAAATGTCAAGTACAGCTGATGAATTCAGAGTGGATTAATTCACTTTCCGGTATCGAAGAAGAAAGGCGATGTCAGAAGTGGGATTCGAAACCACGCCCACAGAAGTGTACTGGGACCCAAACGCAGCTTTTTAAACCGCTTGGCCACCGTGACATGTGCTGCTGATGTTGCTTTCCGTTTTCATAATCATACCCAAAGACTTGTTCGCGTAAAGTAGCTACCAGTCATGTTTTGGTGTTGAATTCGGAGAGGAGGAAGTCAGTTCCGGGTGGGCAAGAAACAAGCTGCGTGAGAAGTGGGATTTGTACCAACGCCCAAAAACGTTGACTGCGAGCATAGAGCAGCGCAGTAGACCAGTCGGCCATTCAAGCTTGTGTTGCTGTTTCTCTCCGCTTTCTCTAAGCAGACCCAACAACTTGTTTTCCCAATAAACTACAAGGGGAAGAATTCAGCGTGGAATAATTCAGTTTCCAGTCAAAGAAAAGAAACTATATCAGAAGCGGGATTCGTACCTGAGCCCACAGGAGTGGACAGCGGCCAGATCGCAGCGATTTATACCGCTCGGCCACCTTGACTTGTGCTGTTGAAGTTGCTCTCCGGTTTCGTAAGCACACCCAACGACTTGTTCACGTAAATTAGCTACCAGTCATGTTTTGGTGTTGAATTTGGAGAGGAGGAAGTCAGTTTCGGGTGCGCAAGAAAAGGAGCTGCGTGAGAATTGGGACTTGCACCAACGCCCAAAGAAGTGGACTGCAACCAGAGAGCAGCGCCGTAGACCAGTCGGCCATTCAAGCTTGTGTTGCTGTTTTTCTGCGCTTTCTCTAAGCAGACGCAACGACTTGTTCTCCCAATAAGCTACATGTCTAGCATAGGAGATGAATTCAGAGTGGATTAAATCACTTTCAGGTATCCAACAAAAGAGCGATGTCTGAAGTGGAATCCGAACCCAAGCCCACAGAAGTGGTCTGTGACCTGAACGAGCGCCTTAGATCGCTCGACCGTTCTGACTTGCTTTGTTGTTGCTCTCAGCTCTCCTAAGCAGAATCCAAGTACTTTTTCTCGTAATTTGCAGAAAGTCATGTACTGGTGATGAATTCAGAGAAGAGGAATTGATCCGGTATCCAAGAAAAAAGCTGTGTTAGAAGTGGGATTCGAACCCACGCCCAAAGAATTGGACTGGGACCACAGGCCACCCTGACTTATGCTGTTTATTTTGCTCTCCCCTATCTTAAGCAGACATAAAGTATTGTTCGCCTAACAAGCTAGAAGTCATGTATAGCTGATGAATTCAAAGTGGATAAATTCACTTTCCGGCATCGAAGAAAGAAGCCATGTCTGTGGTGGGATTCGAACCCACGCCCACAGAAGAGTACTGGGACCAGAACGCATCGTTTCAAACCGCACGGCCACCCTGAGTTGTTCAGCTGTTGTTGCTCTCCGCTTTCTTAAGCAGACCCAAAGACTTTTTCGCGGTTTAAGCAGCAAATCAAGTATTGGTGATGAATTCAGATAGGAGGATGTCAGTTTCGGGTATCCAAGGAAGAAAGCTGCGTCAAAATTGGGAATCGAATCCACGCCCACAGAAGTGTACTGCGACAGGAACGCAGATCTTTATACCGCTCGGCCACCCTGACTCGTTCGGCTGTTGTTGCTCTCCGCTTTCTTAAGCAGACCCAACGAATTTTTCGCGTAATAAACAGCAAATCAAGTATTGGTGATGAATTCAGAGAGGAGGAAGTCAGTTTCAAGTATCCATGAAAAAAGCTGCGTCAAAATTGGTAATCGAACCCACTCCCACAGAAGTGTATTGCGACCAGATCGCAGCTCTTTGTACCGCTCGGCCACACTGACTGTGTGCTCCTGACGTTGCACTCCGATTTCTTATGCAGTTCCAACTACAAATTCGCGTAATATGCTACAAGTCAAGCATAGGTGATGAATTAGAGTGGAGTAATTCAATATCCGATATCGAAGAAAATGAACGCTGTCTGAAGTCGGATTCGAACTCTCGCCCACAGTACTGCACTGCGGCCTAAACGCAGCGCCTTAGACTCTCTGCCATCCTTACTTATGCGGTTGATGTTGCTCTCCGCCATCTTTAGCATACCCAACGACTTGCTCGGGTAAACAAGCTTCAAGTGAAGTTTTGAACTCGGAGAAGAGGAAGTCAGTTTCCTGTGTCCAAGACAAACAGCTGCCTGGTAAGTGGGATTAGAACCCAGGCCCAAGTAAGTGGACTGCGACCAAACAGTAGCGCTACAGACCAGTCGGTCATTCAGGCTTGAGTTGCTGTTTCCGTCCGCTTTCTTTAGGCAAACCCAAAGACTTGTTCTCTAAATATGCTACACGTCTAACATAGGGGATTAATTCAGAGTGGATTAAATCGGTTTCATGTATCAAATGAGAAAAGGTATATTAGAATAGAATAGGTCAGCGATCTGAACGCAGTGCTGTACACCGCTCGGCCACCCAGACTTCTGCTGTTGCTGTTGCTGTTGCTCTCCGCTATCTTAAGCACACCCAACGATTTTCTCGAGTAGTAGGCTACAAGCCAAGTATTGGTGTAGAATTCAGAGTGGATTATTTCACTTTTCGCTATCGAAGAAAATCAGCGATGTCTGAAGTGGGATTCGAACCCTCGCCCATAGAATTGTTCTGCGACCCGAAGACAGAGTTTCAAAATGCTCGGCCATCCCGACTTGTGCTGTAGTTTTTGCTCTCCGCTTTCTTAAGCAGACCCAACTACTTCTTCGCCTAGCAAGCAAGAAGTATAGGTAATGAATTCAGAGTGGGTTATTTCTGTTACCTCTACTACTGTGGTAACACCAAACAAGGCACAAACACAATTAAAAGGGGAAGGTAAGAGTACAATACACAATACAAGAAAACACTACACACTCGGAGAAACAGTAGCTAGCATTAGGCGGATCTCCAACAAAACAAGTACGTAACTATCAGTAGGGCCAACTAGTGAACGACAAAACGCCAAGATGGAAGGGCTGGGAATCTACCAAAGCCATGGACATGGCTTAGATAGCGGATTCCGAAACGAATCACCGTGATCCTTAGTTTTTAAAAATATTATTTACAAGATAATTCTACAAATACATTCCAAGTTATGAGCTATAAGTTCAGTGATATACATAGGTTATTCGTAGTAGTGTAAATTCAAATTACAAATCAACTGTACATCTAGTTACCAATGCAGTAGTACAATGCAATTTACAGGTTATCCAAAATCTAGCGTACCTAAAGTGATACAGAACTATCAGAGGCAAACCCCAAGGGAAATACTATTAAACTACAATATACATATTTTAGTGAAACAAAACGGGAATGCCTCGGAAACGAACAGGTAAGTCCAGCTGAAATACTAAGGCGTCGTAAGTAACTAATTTGGTGAATCTAGGCGAGGTTAGGGTAGACTCCTGTCTGAAAAGCAAATCGGAACATTACGGAAATTTTAGCAGGAACGGAATTCAAGAGTGCTTACCCGAGGAGAGTGCCATCCCGGAAGCCGCGGGACGTCAACCAGATAGGCTGCTCGCAGACAGATAAACCGAGACCGACAGAATTCAGGATACAAAATTGATTCGAACACTGCCTCGCTCACTATATATAGGAATTACCGGCCTTGGAGGCAACCAATCAGCGTGCACGTGTTCCCTATCGCCACCTAGACTCACCAGTCACAACCTTACCTTCGATCGAGTACTTTGACTAACATTCTAGAATACGCATGATCGCGAAAGTCGTATTTTTCCAGAATAGACAGAACACACTTTCTAGAACACATACCAACAAAGTAACACACCCTGTACAAAAGTTATGTAACTTTCTAGATCTTTCCAGGAACTATAGACAGGATTATACTATTTACAAATGCCTATGTTACAACATTATACAGTACAGGTTAGGTCAATAAAACATCATATTGTATTTTACAAACAAAGACTTCAAAAAACATACATTCCACTCGCATTACATATTTCACTTGTAACAATTTCACTTTCCAGTATCCAAGAAAAAATCTATAACTTAAATGGGATTACAACCCACGCCGATAGAAGCGAAGTGCGGCCTAAACGCAGCGCGTTGCCCGCTCGGCCACCCTGTCATCCGTGGCAATTGTTGCTCTTCGCTTTCTTAAGCAGACCCAACGACGTGTTCGCCTAAAAAACTACAAGTCTAGTATTGGTGATGAATACAGAGTGGATTAATTCAGTTTCCAGTCAAAGAAAAGAAGCTATGTCAGAATCGCAATTCGTACCTGAGCCCACAGGAGTGGACTGCGGCCAGAACGCAGCGATTTATACCGCTCGGCAACCTTGACTTGTGCTATTGAAGTTGCTCAACGGTTGCTTAAGCATACCCAACGAATTGTTCGCGTAAATTAGCTACCTGTCATGTTTTGGTGTTGAATTTGGAGAGGAAGAAGTCAGTTTCGGGTGTCCAAGAAAAGAAGCTGCGTGAGAAGTGGGACTTGCACTAACGCCCAAAGAAGTGGACTGCAACTAGAGAGCAGCGCCGTAGACCAGTCGGCCATTCAAGCTTGGGTTCCTGTTTCTCTCCGCATTCTCTAAGCAAACCCAACGATTTGTTTTCCCAATAAGCTACAAGTCTAGGATAGGGGATGAATTCAGAGTGGATTAATTCAGTTTCAGGTATCACAGAAGATAGCTTTGTCAGACACGGGACTCCAACCGTTGCTCACAGGAGTGGACTGCGGCCTGAACGTAGTGCATTAGACCGCTCTGCTAACCTGATTTATGCGGTTAACGTTGTTCTCCGCTATCTTCAGCAGACCCAAAGAAGTGTTCGCATAAAAAGCTAGAAGTATATTTTATGAATTGAGAGTGGATTAATTCCTAAGCAGACACAACGACTTCCTCGCGTGGGATGCTAAAAGTCAAGTATAAGTGCAGAATTCAGAGTAGATTATTTCACTTTCCGGTAGCGCAGAAAAGAAAGCTATGGCTGAAGTGGGATTCGAACCCACGCCCAAAGAAGTGTACTGCGACCCGAACGCAGCGTTTCAAACCGCTCGGCCACCCTGACATGTGCTGAGCATGTTGCTAACCGCTATCTTAAGCAGACCCAACGAATTTCTCGCCTAATAGGCCACAAGTCAAGTATTGGTGTAGAATTCAAGAGGTGGAAATCAGTTTCCAGTATCAAATAAAAAAAGCTGCTTCAAAATTGCGAATCGAAGCCACGCCCAGTGAAGTAGACTAGGACCAGAACGCAGCGCTTTCTAGCGCTCAACTACCCAGTCTTGTGCGGCTGATGTTATTCTCCGCCTTCTTAAGCAGACCCAACGACTTATTCGTGTAATAAGCTACAAGTCTAGCATAGGTGATGAATTAGACCGGTGTAGTTCCATTCCCGGTATCCAAGACAACAGCGATGTCTGAAGTGGGATTTGAACCCACCTCTACAGACGTGGTCTGCGACGTGAATGAGCGCCTTAGACCACTCGACCATTCTGTCTTGCGTTGTTGTGGCTCTCAGCTCTCCTAAGCAGACACAACTACTTTTTCGCGTAATAAGCAGCAAGTCATGTACTGGTGATGAAATCAGAGAGGAGGAATTGTTCCGGTATCCAAGGAAAAAACTGTGTCAGAAGTGCGATTCGAACCCACGCCCAAAGAAGTGGACCGCGACCACAGAGGAGCGCACTGCCATCCTGACTTGTGCTGTTGATGTTGCTCTACGCTTTCTCTAAACAGACCCAACGAGATGCTCTACCAATAAGGTACAAGCCTAGTATAGATGATGGGTTCAGAGTAAACTAATTAACTTTCAGGTACCAAAGAAGGAAGGATACGTGAGAAGCGGGATTCTAACCGTGGACCGCGACCAGAACGAAGCTCTTTATAGCGCTCGGCCAGACTGAATGTGTGCTCCTGATGTTGCTCTCCGCTTTCTTATGCGGACCCAACGACAAATTCGCGTAATATGCTGCATGTCAAGCATAGGTGATGAATTAGAGCTGAGTTTTTCAATTTCCGGTATCCAAGAGGAAAAAATAAGCTGTTTGAAGACGGATTCGAACCCACGCGCACAGAAGTGGACTGCGGCCTGAACGCATCGCCTTAGACCGCTCTGCCATCCTGTCTTACGCGGTTGATGTTGCTCTTCGCTATTTTAAGCAGACCTAACGATTAGTTCCGGTAAAAAAGCTTCAAGTGAAGTTCATCATCATCATCATCATCATCATCTGTTTACCCTCCAGGGTCGGCTTTTCCCTCGGACACAGCGAGGGATCCCACCTCTACCGCCTCAAGGGCAGTGTCCTGGAGCTTCAGACTCTTGGTCGGGGGATACAACTGGGGAGTATGGCCAGTACCTCGCCCAGACGGCCTCACCTGCTGTGCTGAACAGGGGCCTTGTGGAGGGATGGGAAGATTGGAAGGGATAGGCAAGGAAGAGGGAAGGAAGCGGCCGTGGCCTTAAGTTAGGTACCATCCCGGCATTCGCCTGGAGGAGAAGTGGGAAACCACGGAAAACCACTTCCAGGATGGCTGAGGTGGGAATCCAACCCACCTCTACTCAGTTGACCTCCCGAGGCTGAGTGGACCCCGTTCCAGCCCTCGTACCACTTTTCAAATTTCGTGGCAGAGCCGGGAATCGAACCCGGGCCTCCGGGGGTGGCAGCTAATCACACTAACCACTACACCACAGAGGCGGACACGTAAATAAATACTAAGTAAAAATGTAAACAAAAATAGAAGACAAAATATGCAACCTTAAAAATACACTTGCGTGGCTCAAATAAATCTACTCTTGTTTTGCAACATATTTTTAGTTCCCTTTGTTGGACTAGTAAATTATTCCTCTTCTTTTAGAATTTATTTTGACTACGTAGTAAACAAATGAAAGGAGACTGCGTAGCTGAGTCTCTGTTGTCCTCAGAGGGAAATGTTTCGCGCATTCAAAATTCCGAACAAACAACTCAATAACAACGAAGACTGTGGCGTCTCAGTAGAAAGAGGGCGTGGACCGGACATTAAATCCCACGCGCTCTCCCTTTAAATAGCCGCTGGGAGGTTTAAAAATGGCGCTGGAGGAAATTTATAACATTTTCTGATAGAGAAAAGATGGAGTTAAGTTTTAAACACAAAACTCAAAAAGTGATTTGTCGACACAAATTCCACAAATTTCACTCATAACCCCCATTAAGATAGCGGAGAGCAAAATCAGCAGAAGTCAGGATGGCAGAGCGGTCTAAGGCAGTGCGCTCAGGCCGCAGTCTACTTCTGTGGTCGTAGGTTCGAATCCCACTTTTGACACAGCTTTTTTTTGGATACCGGAATAATTTCTCCTCCCTGAATTCATCACCAGTACATGACTTGCTGCTTATTACTCGAAAAATTCGTTGGGTCTGCTTAAGAAAGCGGAGAGGAACAACAACGCAAGTCGGAATGGCCGAGCGGTCTAAAGCGCTGCGTTCTTGTCGACGACGTATGTTCGAATCCCACTTAAGGCAACGCACTTTTTCTTGGGTACAGGACATTGAATTCATAACCTATGCTCGACTTGTAGCTTATTATGCGAACAGGTCGTTGGGTCTGCTTAGAGAAGGCAGAGAAGGACAGCAACACCAGTCTGAATGGCCGACTGGTCTACGGCGCTGCTCTCAGGTAGCAGTCCAGTTCCATGAGCGTGAGTTCAAGTCCCAGCTTTGACGCAGCTGAATTGAACAGCAAAACTTGAATTCTAGCTTATTTACGCGAACAAGTCGTTGGTCTGCTTAGGACAGCGTAGAGCAACAACAGCAGCGCAAGTCAAGGTGGCCGAGCGGTTTGAAACGCTGCGTTCGGGTCGCAGTACACTTCTGCGGGCGTGGGTTCGAATCCCAATTCAGACATTCTTTCTTCCTTCATACCGGAAAGTGAGTGAATCCACTCTGCATACATTACGTATACTTCTAGCTCGTTATGCGTACAAATCTTTGGGTATGCTTAAGAAAGCTGCCGCACAAGTCGGGGTGGTCGAGCGGTATAAAGCACTGCGTTATGGTCGCAGTCCACCTCTTTGGGCGTGGGTTCAATTCCCAGTTCTGACGCAGCTTTTTTATTGGATACCGGAAACTGATTTCCACCTCTGAATTCGACACCAATAATTGACTTGTGGCCTATTACGCCAGAAAGTCTTTGGGTTTGCTTAAGATAGCGTTTAGCAACACCAACGGCACATGTCAGGGTGGCCAAGCGGTTGGAAACGCTGCGTTCGGGTCGCAGTACGCTTCAGTGGGCGTGGGTTAGAATCCCAAATCAGACATCGCCTTTTTTCTTCGATGCCGGAAAGTGAAATAATAATCATCATCATCATCATCATCATCTGTTTATCCTCCAGGTTCGGCTTTTCCCTCGGACTCAGCGAGGGATCCAACCTCTACCACCTCAAGGGCAGTGTCCTGGAGCTTCAGACTCTTGGTCGGGGGATACAACTGGGGAGAATGACCAGTACCTCACCCAGGCGGCCTCACCTGCTATGCTGAACAGGGGCCTTGTTGAGGGATGGGAAGATTGGAAGGAATAGACAAGGAAGAGGGAAGGAAGCGGCCGTGGCCTTAAGTTAGGTACCATCCCGGCATTCGCCTGGAGAAGAAGTAGGAAACCACGGAAAACCACTTCGGGGATGCATGAGGTGGGAATCGAACCCACCTCTACTCAGTTGTCCTCCCGAGGCTGAGTGGACCCCGTTCCAGCCCTCGTAGCACTTTTCAAATTTTCGTGGCAGAGCCGGGAATCGAACCCGGACCTCCGGGTGTGGCAGCTAATCACGCTAACCACTACACCACAGAGGCGGACAAGTGAAATAATCCACTCTGAATTCTACACCTGTACTTGACTTTTAGCCTCCCACGCGAGGAAGTCGTTGGGTCTGCTTACGAAAGCGGAGAGCAACATCAGCAGTAGAATAGAATAGAATAGAATAGAATAGAATAGAATAGAATAGAATAGAATAGAATAGAATAGAATAGAATAGAATAGAATACTCCCGTCCCCCAATTCCGGATCGCCTGGAGCTGGGGAGAGAGCATTCGTTTATTACAATTCCTTGAATTATGATACATGACTTACAATACCCTCTTACAATTATTGGCTGTTACTATACTGAATATGAATTATTTTGTCCTAGACATTAACAATATTATATAGTCTAGGACAACATGTATCTTCCCTACCTTATCTTACTAATTGAACGAATTTTTATTTATTACGTTATAACATTAAAAGAAAGTTAGAATCAAAATAACAAATTTACATTAAATATATACTACATCTAACCTAAATCTATCTGGTCGCGACATCCCCCCTGGTGAGGAACTCCTACCACCCTTCCCAGGGATGTCACGACCAGACCCGTCTCACGAGGCTCCGAAATCGAAACCTCGTAGACCCCTTAAGTTGTCAATATTGTTTCCTCACCACTCCTTCGTGTGACAGCTCACATGTGTGCGGATGACCTAGCTCAACATGTAGGCTGTCTCGCCTGTATTCCACTGCCGAGACGGAATCCATAACTCGGCTCATATTTCGCTGACTGATTGACAACTTGTTTCCTCTGGTTTAATACTGTTCACACCTTACTCTAATCTACACGTGCAGAAGTACTGAGTCAACACTAGGCTTGAGATAGGTTAGGCCTATCTCCTCCTCTCCCCCTCTACTATACTACAGTAGCCAAAACAAACTAACAATCCCAAAGCAAAATAAAAACAGGCTAACAAACAGCAAATAACCTCATTGTAAGGAACACATTACTGCTAACATATTAATGAACTAAATCTACTAATTAGAAATATACAATACCTGATGTATGAAGGAACACTGAACAACTATAAGAGAAACATAATGCCAAACTTATAACTATTGTCGCCCTTACTTCTTAGCGACTTAAACTCTATAATATTCTATAAAGTTGTACACTGACTGACAGAGCAAATGCAACACCAAGAAGGAGTGGTTCGAAAGGAATGAAAGTTGGGGAAAAAACAGAGACGGCACGGACGAATAATTGATGTTTATTTCAAACCGATATGCAGGTTACACAATGCGCACGGCATCGACTCAGTAGGATGTAGGACCACCGCGAGCGGCGATGCACGCAGAAACACGTCGAGGTACAGAGCCAATAAGAGTGCGGATGGTGTCCTGAGGGATGGATCTCCATTCTCTGTCAACCATTTGCCACAGTTGGTCGTCCGTACGAGGCTGGGGCAGAGTTTGCAAACGGCGTCCAATGAGATCCCACACGTGTTCGGTTGGTGAGAGATCCGGAGAGTACGCTGGCCACGGAAGCATCTGTACACCTCGTAGAGCCTGTTGGGAGATGCGAGCAGTGTGTGGGCGGGCATTATCCTGCTGAAACAGAGCATTGGGCAGCCCCTGAAGGTACGGGAGTGCCACCAGCCGCAGCACATGCTGCACGTAGCGGTGGGCATTTAACGTGCCTTGAATACGCACTAGAGGTGACGTGGTATCATACGCAATAGCGCCCCAAACCATGATGCCGCGTTGTCTAGCGGTAGGGCGCTCCACAGTTACTGCCGGATTTGACCTTTCTCCACGCCGACGCCACACTCGTCTGCGGTGACTATCACTGACAGAACAGAAGCGTGACTCATCGGAGAACACGACGTTCCGCCATTCCCTCATCCAAGTCGCTCTAGCCCGGCACCATGCCAGGCGTGCACGTCTATGCTATGGAGTCAATGGTAGTCTTCTGAGCGGACGCCGGGAGTGCAGGTCTCCTTCAACCAATCGACGGGAAATTGTTCTGGTCGATATTGGAACAGCCAGGGTGTCTTGCACATGCTGAAGAATGGCGGTTGACGTGGCGTGCGGGGCTGCCACCGCTTGGCGGCGGATGCGCCGATCCTCGCTTGCTGACGTCACTCGGGCTGCGCCTGGACCCCTCGCACGTGCCACATGTCCCTGCGCCAACCATCTTCGCCACAGGCGCTGCACCGTGGACACATCCCTATGGGTATCGGCTGCGATTTGACGAAGCGACCAACCTGCCCTTCTCAGCCCGATCACCATACCCCTCGTAAAGTCGTCTGTCTGCTGGAAATGCCTCCGTTGACGGCGGCCTGGCATTCCTAGCTATACACGTGTCCTGTGGCACACGACAACACGTTCTACAATGACTGTCGGCTGAGAAATCACGGTACGAAGTGGGCCATTCGCCAACGCCGTGTCCCATTTATCGTTCGCTACGTGCGCAGCACAGCGGCGCATTTCACATCATGAGCATACCTCAGTGACGTCAGTCTACCCTGCAATTGGCATAAAGTTCTGACCACTCCTTCTTGGTGTTGCATTTGCTCTGTCAGTCAGTGTATTATATACGTATATGGTTACAAAATATCGTTCTTATTAACTCATACACATCTGCTATTTCCGAGATCTCTTGTTGTACAGTCATCATATTACCTCTCTGCTGCGCTTGTAACTTACATTGTCATCATGTTTTGCTTATTACATTTTTCTATTTCCATACTACCTCTCATTCCTCTAATAATACTTATAGTTACAAATTACTTGTCTGACCTCATGCTCATCTACATTACATTTACTATCATTTACTAACACTGGTATTACTTTCAGTTATTGCTAATCTCATTTTAATTTATTTCTTCCACATGTTTCTTAGAATACAGAAAAATTTTGCTAGTTTTCCTGGGGTGATCCATTCTTTACTTAACAATTTTCAAATTTTCGTGGCAGAGCCGGGAATCGAACCCGGACCTCCGGGTGTGGCAGCTAATCACGCTAACCACTACACCACAGAGGCGGACAAGTGAAATAATCCACTCTGAATTCTACACCTGTACTTGACTTTTAGCCTCCCACGCGAGGAAGTCGTTTCTTTCTCTCTTTCTACTTTTAATATTCATCTCCAAGGTATTTGATTTACGTTATGGTTCTCGCTTAGTCCCTTATTTTTGTATAAACCCAAAAGCCACCACAACACACCTCTTAGTTCCCTATTTGGGATTTTTTTTTCTTATTGACATGTTTTGGATAATTACACAAAATTCTACTAGTGTCCTTTTAGTTTCACATTCTGCCCTAATCATCTGTCTCTCTATGTCCTTCACTCTAATCGTTAATTTTTTAATGAAGCTGTTTTCTTTACCGTTCATCTCCATATCCCAATATAGCCCCATTCCTATTTTGTCTAGCGTACTTTTTACTTTCGATAACCAATAATCCTTATCCAAGTGTCTCATCTGGTGCTGGTAAGCTAGGTTTAATATTTCCCTCCCCTCTCCCCTTTTTAATCTTAACCAATATTTTACTATTTTCTTACTTATGTCTGCTTGAATGCTGATATCTCAACATATAGTTCTCACTCCACTATTTGCTGAACATTCTGGTAGACCCATTATTATTATTTTACAGAATTTGTTACTTATGACATCTAGTTCTTTTTTGTCAACTTCTATACCCCATATTTCAACACCATACAGTGCTTTTGATACCACAAGAGCATTGAAAACATTTTTATGTAGCTTGTATTCTAAATTAGGCATCTTCTTTTCTAAAGCCTTTATACTTGATAGGGCGGCCAAACCTTTTATTTTTGCATGGCGTATCTGTTCCTTCCACAACCCATTCGCTGTTAGTATCATTCCTAGATATTCTAATTTATTTACAACTTCTAATTCAACACCATCTAACCACCATCGCCTTTCATTTCTTTTTAATTTATTTCCTCTTTTACAAACCATTACTTTTGTTTTCTTGGTATTTATTTTCAAATTCCATGCATTACAGTATTCTACCATTTTTTTAAGGTTTCTTTGCATACCGACTGTTGTTAGTGAGAGCAGCAGGATGTCGTCTGCGAAAACTGGGCCGGGGATCTCTTAATTGTATAAGCAAGGGCTAGTCCTATCCTCCTTCCCTAGGCATTCTATTACATCATTAATAAAAAGCAAAAACAGTACTGGTGATAGTTTACATCCCTGCTTCAGTCCAATGTTCGAGTGGATCTTGCCTATCATTAAATCTTCTTTAAGTTTAATTGAACATATCACTTCGGCATGTAATTCTTCTATGGCTTTAATCATTTTAATTGACATTCCTATTCCAGCCAGCTTCACAACGACCGCCCGTCTGCTAACTGAATCAAAAGCTTTTTGTAGGTCCATTGCTGCACCTTTCTTTCTTATGTACTTGTCCATTAATGTTTTGATTATAAATATATTGTCTGTAGTTCTCATTCTTTTCCTGAATCCTGATTGGTATACCGAGAGAATAGAGTAATCTTCTGCCCATTTCATAATTCTTTTAGCTAAAATCCCAGTGTAGATCTTACTTAGTGAGTCCAACAATGTAATCCCCCTATAGTTGTTTGTATTCGATCTTTCTCCCTTTCTTTTGTAGATCGGGAAATTACTCCTTCCTGCCAAGATCTTGGAATTTTTTTCCCTCAAATATTTTGTTGAATATTTTAGTTATTATTTCAAGCATCTGACCGTTCAGAATTCATACGTAATTCCATTAGCAGCACCTGATTTTCCGCCCTTCCCTTTTTTCATTACATCTAGTACTTCGTCTGTGGTTATTATATCGTCTAGTATAGGCACCGTAAACTCTACATGTCTCAGTATACCAATTTCGTTTTGGTTCTCTTCCCATGTGTCATTACCCCCTAATAACCCCTTGAAATACGTTAACCATTCCTCATTGGATATGTTTACTTGATCACAGCTTTTATAACCTTTACATATTGTGCTAATTTTGTTCCATACTTTCTTCGTTTCATTTTCGTTACAGTACTTAAGTAATATTTTTGACTCTTTGTCCTGCCATTTCCTTTTCCTGTCGCTTATTGAGATCCCTCATTTCTATACATTTTTAAAGCCTTGATCACTTGATTTTTCTTCTCTTTACACTCCTCTGTATACCATACATTCCTTTTATATTGTCTACTCTTACTCACAACCATTTTTTTACCAGCTACTTCTATTGATCTTTCAAGCATTCTTATTGCTTCATCTAAGTTGTTTTCGTCTATCATATGCTCCATGCCTATTCTCAGAATTTCAAAGGTTTTATCAGCAGTATAAGTCAGGTTGGCCGAGCGGTTTGAAAACTGTGTACGGGTCGCAGTACACTTCTAACGGCATGGGTTCGAATCCCACTTCAGACATCGCTACTTTCTTCGATACCGGAAGGTGAATTAATCCACTCTGAATTCATTACCTATACTTCTAGCTTATTACGCGAATAAGTAATTGGGTCTGCTTAGAGAAGGTGGAGAGAGACTTCAACAGAAGTCTGAATGGCCGACTGGTCTACGGCGCTGCTCTCAGGTTCCAGTCCAGTTCTATGGGCGTGGGTGCAAGTCCCAGCTTTGACGCAGCTTTTTTTCTTGGATACCGGAAACAGACTTCCTCCTCTCTGAATTAAACAGCATACTTGACTTGTAGCTCATTTACGCGAGCAAGTCGTTGGGTCTGCTTAGGAAAGCGTAGAGCAACAGCAGCAGCACAAGTCAGGGTGTCCGAGCGGTTTAAAACGCTGCGTACACGTCCCAGTACACTTCTCTGGGCGTGGGCTCGAATCGCACTTCAGATATCGCTTTTCTTCTAGGATACCGGAAAGTGAATTACGCCACTGTAATTCATCACCTATGCTTGCCTTGTAGCATATTACGCGAGCAAGTCGTTGGGTCTGCTTAAGAAAGCTTAGAGGAAACTCACTTGCACAAGTTAAGGTGACCGAGCGGTATAAAGCGCTGCGTTCTGGCCGCAGTCCACTGCAGTGGGCAAAGGTACGAATCCCCCTTCAGACACAGCTTCCTTTCCTTGACTGGAAACTTAATTAATCCACTCTGAATTAATCACCAATACTAGACTTGTGACATATTAGGCGAACAAGTCGTTGGGTCTGCTCAGGAAGGCGAAGAATAACAACAGCAGCACAAGTCAGGGTGGCCGAGCGTTTTAAAGCGCTGCGTTCTGGTCGCAGTGCACTTCAGTTGGCGCGGGGTTCGATTCCCAATTTTGACTTAAGTTTTTTCCTTGGATACCCGAAACGGATTTCTTCCTCTCTGATTTCAACCCCAACACTTGACTTGTAGCTTATTACGCGAACAATTCATTGGGTCTGCTTCATAAAGCGGAGAGCAATATCAAACCCGCATTTCAGGATAGCCGAACGGTGTAAGCCGCAGCTTACAGTCCGCAGTCCACTTCTGTGGGTGTGGGTTCGAATCCCACTTCACACATCCCTTTTTTTTCTTGGATACCGGCAATTGAAATCCTTAACTGTAATTCATCACCAATACTTGACTTGTAGCTTATTACGCGAACATGTCGTTGGGTCTGCTTCATAAAGCGGAGAGCAACATTAGCAACAGCTTTCAGGGTGGCCGAGCGGTCTAATGCGCTGCGTACAGTGGCACTGCGCACTTCTTTGGGTGTGGGTTCGAATCCCACTTCAGACATGGTTTTTTCTTCGATACCGAAAAGTGAATTAATCCACTCTGAATTCATCAGCTGTACTTGACTTCTAGCTTGTTAGGCGAACTATATTTTGGGCCAGCTTAAGAAGGCGGAGAGCAGCATCAGCTGCACATTTCACCGTGGCCGAGCGGTCTAAGGCGCTGCGATCAGGCAACAATCCACTTCTGTCGGCGTGGGTTCGAATCTCAGTTCAGACATCGCTTTTTTTCTTGGATACCGGAAACTGATTTCCTCCTCTACGAATTCTACACGAATACATGTCTGGTAGCTTTTTACGCGAAAAAATCGTTGGGTCTGCTTGAGATAGCGGAGAGCAAAATAAACAGTAGATGTCAGGATGGCGGCGCGGTCTAAGGCGCTGCGTTCAGGGCGCAGTCCACTGCCGTGAGCAACGGTTCAAATCCCGCTTCCGACGTATTTTTTCTTTTTTGATACCTGGAACTGAATTAATCTAGTCTGAACCCATCACCTATACTAGACTTGTACCTTATTGGTAGAGCAAGTCGTTGGGTCTGCTTAGACAAAGCGTAGAGCAACATCAACAGCACAAGTCAGGATGTCAGTGCGCTGCTCTGTGGTCGCGGTCCCCTACTTTGGACGTGGGTTCGAAACCCACTTCTGACACAGCTTATTTTCTTGTATAACGGAACAATTCCTCCTCTCTGAATTTTCACCAGTACATGACTTGCTGCTTATTACGCGAAAAAGTCGTTGGGTTCTGCTTAGAAGAGCTGAGAGCAACTACACAGCAGTTCGGTTCGGTCGAGTGGTCTAAGGTATTCGTTCATGTCCCAAACCACTTCTGTGGGCGTGGGTTCGAATCCACTTCAGACATCGCTCGTTTCTTGGATACAGGAAATTGAATTACTCCACTGTAATTCATCACCTATGCTTGACTTGTAGCTTGTTACGCGAAGAATTCGTTTGGTCTGATTAAGAAAGCGGAGAGCAACATCAGCAGCACATTTCAGGGTGGCCGAGCGGTCTAAGGTGCTGCGTACAGGCAGCAGTCCACTTCTGTGGGGGAGGGTTCGAATCCCACTTCAGACATCGCTTTTTTACTTTGATACCGGAAATTGAAATCCTGAACTCTAATTCTTCAAGAAGTACATATCTGCCAACTACAAGGTGGACTCCGAGAAGCTGACTCCTTTCATTAAGAAGTACCTGAAATCTGCAGTGGCTTCCGAAGAGCTGGTCGAGACCTAGGGGAAGGGAGCTTCAGGTTCTTTCAAGCCCGATTCGGCTGCGAAGCCGGACAAGCCCAGTACAGCCCGTGTCAAGCGGTCCGCTGCCCCCTGGAGAAGCAACATCAGCAGCACAAGTCAGGTTGGCGGAGCGGTCTAAGGCGCTGTGTTCAGGCCGCAGTCCACTTCTGTAAGCAACGGTTGGAATCCCGCGTCTGACATATCTCTCCTTCTGTGATACCAGAAACTGAATTAATCCACTCTAAATTCATCCCCAACGCTAGACTAGTAGCTTATTGGGAGAACAAGTCGTTGGGTCTGCTTAGAGAAAGCGGACAGAAACAGCAACACAAGCCTGAATGGCCGACTGGACTGTGGCGCTGCTCTCTGATCGCATCCACTTCAATTGGCGTACGTTCTAATCCCAATTATCAGGACACAGGAAACTGACTTTCTCTTCTCCGAATTCAACACCAAAACTTCACTTGAAGCGTATTTACCCGAACAAGTCGTTGGGTCTGCTTAAGATAGAGGAGAGCAATGTCAACCGCATAAGTCTGGATGGCAGAGAGGTCTAAGGCGTTGCGTTCGGGGCGCAATACACTTCTATCCGCGTAGGTTCGAATCCGACCTCAGGCAGCGTTTCCTTTTCCTGGATATCTATGCTTGACTTGTAGCATATTACGCGAATATGTCGTTGGGTCTGCATGAGAAAGCGGAGAGCAACATCAGCAGCACACAGTCAGGGTGGCCGAGCGGTGTAAACGCTGTGTTCTGGTCGCAGTACACGTCTGTGGGCGTGTGTTCGATTCCCACTTCAGACATCACTTTTTTTCTTGGTACCGGAAATTGAATTACTCCAACCTAATTCATCACGTATGCTTGACTTTTAGCGTATCAGCTTATCAGCTTAATAAGAAAAGAGCAACCTCATCAGCCCAAGTCAGGGTGGCCAAGCGGTACAAAGCGCTGCGTTCAGGCCGCAGTCCAACTCTGTGAGCTACGGTTCGAATCCCGCTTCTGACGTGGCTTTTCTTCTTCGATACCTCGAACTGAATTAATCTACTCTGAACCCATCACCTATACTAGACTTGTACGTTATTGGTAGAACAAGTCGTTGGCTCTGCTTAGGAGAGCTGAGAGCAACAACCACGCAAGTCAGAATGGTCGAGCGGTGTAAGGCGCTCGTTCAGGACGCAGCCTATTTCTGTGGGCGTGGGTTCGAATCCCACTTCAGACATCGCTCTTGTCTTGGATACCGGAAATTCAATTATTCCACTCTAATTCATCACCAACACTTGACTTGTAGCTTATTACGCGAACAAGTCGTTGGGTCTGCTTAATAAAGCGGTGAGCAACATCAGCAGCACATCTCAGGGTGGCCGACTGCTCTTAGGTCGTAGTCCACTTCTGTGGGCGTGGGTTCGAATCCAATTTCTGACACATCTTTTTTTTTTTTTTGGATACCGGAACAATTTCTCCTCCCTGAATTCATCACCGTCCGCCTCTGTGGTGTAGTGGTTAGCGTGATTAGCTGCCACCCCCGGAGGCCCGGGTTCGATTCCCGGCTCTGCCACGAAATTTGAAAAGTGGTACGAGGGCTGGAACGGGGTCCACCCAGCCTCGGGAGGTCAACTGAGTAGAGGTGGGTTCGATTCCCACCTCAGCCATCCTGGAAGTGGTTTTCCGTGGTTTCCCACTTCTCCTCCAGGCGAATGCCGGGATGGTACCTAACTTACGGCCACGGCCGCTTCCTTCCCTCTTCCTTGCCTATCCCTTCCAATCTTCCCATCCCTCCACAAGGCCCCTGTTCAGCATAGCAGGTATGACGTATTGTGCATCACACTTAAACCACCAAAACGAGGTCTGTGCATAGGCAACACTGCAGCGAGGAGTCGATCACATATAACAAGAAAACAGCAGAGTGAGCGGAAGCAGTACTGGGGGAGGGATAGTAGGAGAGGTTTACCGTGGATGGTACCAAAAAAGAAAATCAAAAAAGAACACCACGTTGCTAAAAATTTTTAGATGACCAAGTGTATTGGAAACAGCAGCTTTAACGAGAATACAGTACACATTAGCATTTTTGAGAGAAAACAGATCCTCAAATATACTCTGGATATTGTAGGAAATTATCAAAGGGATAATTAAGCTAAAACCTACAGAATAAAATTGACCAATATATATATATATAATATGCACCTTGTTAAACAAGAAAATATAGTCCGAGAAAAACATCCCAGGCATTGATTACAAAGACAAAACAGCTCGGGTCCCCGTTTTAGAAAGGGGACTAACCCTCAGATAAGTTAGGACAAAATTTTTAAAAAAAAAATCGTTACAATGGAATCACTGTGTCAGCGTGAATCTCGACCAAAACCAGTTTTCTCAAATATTACTATTTATACTTTGAATAGAGAGTTGTCACACACACAATCACCTCAGAAGATATTTCTAAATATTATTATCTGATCAAATTTGAGGCAACAAGTTCAGTTTTTTTACCATGAAGATCAAGAAATATTTGGCCACACTAAAAAAACCCAAATACGCCTCCAGGGCGCCCTAATATAAAAAGCATACACACCTAATAAAAGAAAATAGGGTAGGGTAAAAAGGAGGATCAGTACAATAAGGACAAGTGAGGATGAAAAGAAAGGAAACTCCGACTGCGTAATGCTGGAGAATGTCTGATCTGCCAATAGATTTTTTTAGAATCGTCTAAAGTTGTGAAAATTTTCTGTTTGACGATGTTTAGGCTCAGTCCACATCACCAAGTATTCAGCACTAAGAATCAATTAAACTTAATCAGTTTTGAAGGCGGCAATAAATTAAATTTGAAACCAAGGCCTTGAAAGTTTTCATAGCATGCCATCACTCAACATGGCGAAACAGGCCGAGTATTAAAGTTTCCAAAAACAAGTTTAGCAAATGATATGTTTAGCTCACCAAAGTCCTTTCAGAATAATTCCATCAGCTCGTAGGGAAGAAAATGGCGCAGCACACGGCAAGCCGTGCGAGGTCCGTAGTCCCTCCACACACACACACTATTTACAAAGGATGATGCCAGTCTCCGAAGACGGGCCAAGCGAGAAAGATCAAGTGACGTAGCAGATGACGTAGTAGGTGCGAGGCAGACAGAAAGACAGCGGTCAGTGTGTCGAGAAAAGTCGGAGGGTAACGACAGGTGAGCAAAGTAAGGTAATTCTGATGATAGGAAGAAGTATTGATAAGCAGAGCAGACAATAATAATAGCATTATAGTCTTGTAGAAACATAAACTTGTAGAGTATGTGGAGATGTACATGCGACGAAGTTTGCAGAAACTCGTAGAACGTCGATGGAGAGGTTATGGCAGTAGCACGTTACATATTCCTGCCACCGGGCGGAATCCGAAGGATGGGCGAAAGCAAGTAGGCGTAGCAGCAGCAGCAGCAGCAGGGATGTCCAAGAGCAGCTTCTCCACCGGAATCGATGATCGGCGACCAGAAGAAACGCAGTATCGGAAAAAAGAAAAAGGAACAACAGAAGTATGGAAAACAAGAAGCAAGCAAAACAAGGAAAACAGAGAAAAAGAAGGGAAAGGGAAAAAGGAAAGAAGAAGGAAGTAGGAACAATGAAAAGCGGTCCGGACCAATACATAGTAGACTAAGTGGCCAAATATAAAAATGACAGGAAGTTTCCCATGAAAAATAAAAAGCAAGAACAATACAAGAAAGGGGCATGGGAGAGTCTGACATCAAAAGTGTGTGTGGGTGGAGGGAAAAGAAAAAAAAAGGGCTGGGTGAGCCAAGAGAGAAAAATAAATTTTCAGAGATGTGGACCAGATCAAACAAAGCAAACAGAAGATAAATCCAAATACCAAATAAAAAACAAAAAAGGGACTCTCCCTCAGTACGCAAGAAGGTTCAGGAGGAAAACTTCTTAAGTTCGGAAAAATGGGCCTGCCGAAGATCCTGAGGGTTAGAGAGAGACTGCAATTGAGCAGTAACCAAAGAAGGGAAAGAAAGAATTCGGTATGGGCCAATCCATAAAGGGGAAAGCTTAGCCGAAATATGATGTTGGGTAGAACTAATGGGATGGTTTTTTTAACAAAACCTGATCAAAAAGCTTGAACTTAGGCGGACGAAGACGGGAATTACATGTTTTACGGTAAAGGTCCCTGGCATGATTTAAATTACCAAGAGCTTCCCGAAGTTGAGAGTCAGTGAGTAAATGAGGAGGGGCAAGCAATAAAGAGGGTAGGTTCCAGTTTAAAGATAGAGGAGTATGAAGATCTCTTCCCAAGAAGAGTTTAGCGGGAGAAAAAGAGGTAGAGTCATTAACAGTAGCATTTAAAGCTAGACAAAAGTGAGGGAGTTCAGTATCCCATGACTTTTGATCTTGGGAATGAAAAATGGAAAGAAAAGATTTAAGATTCCGGTGGTAACGTTCAACAACATTTGCCTGAGGGTGATAGGGTGAGGTACAGACCTTTTTGATACCATAAGAAAAACAGAAATTATAAAAAACTTTTGAAGTAAAAATTGACGCGTTATCCGAAACCAGAATTTTAGGAATGCCTATAAGAGGAAAAACGTGATTAGTTAGTAAATTAATGATAATCTGGGAAGAAATGTTACGTAATGGGCGTACAACAAGAAATTTGGAAAAACCATCCAATAAAGTAAAGATGTAGGAGTTTGATTTGGAAGATTTGACCAAAGGACCGACAATGTCGATATAGAATTTCTCGGCCGGGTAAGTAGAGGGAGAGGCTGCATATGTCCCAAAAGGTTGATGATTTTGGGGCTTATGCTTTTGGCACAGGTCGCAAGATCGGACCCAAGAGAAAACATCCTTTCGCATTTGAGGCCAATAAAACTGAGAGGCAATGCGAGAATAAGATTTCGCCATTCCAAAATGTCCACCAGTAGGGGATCCATGAAAATATTGAAATATCATGGGGCGTAATGCGGAGGGGAGAACCAGACGAGGAGTAGCCCGAGGAGTAGGTTTAAAGACAAGAAGTTGATTTACAATGCGAAAAGGCCCAGAATAATCATTAGAAGAAATATCGTTTTTCAATTGTTGGCAGTATGGATCGAGATTTTGATGGTCTTGGCAGGACTGAAAGGACAAAGGAAAATCAGTAAGAGAAGAAATAGAATTTACCATAGCAACCGGAAGGTGGTGTATTTCGGAATCAGCAAGATGATGATCGTCAAATAGGCGAGACAACGCATCAGCGACCGAATTTTGAAAACCAGAAATAAATTTCAAAGAAAATTTGAAACGTGACAAACGAAGCAACCAGCGACCAGTACGTCCGATTTTCGGAGCATTATTAAGTAACCAAGAAAGTGCTTGGTTGTCAGTGCTGACGATAAACTCGCGATGATCGAGATAGTCGGAAAAATGTTCAATTGAAAGAATTAAAGCAAGTGCTTCCCGTTCATAAACGGAATATTTACGTTCCACAGGTGATAGTAAACGACTATAATAGGCAATAGGGCGGGTTTCGCCCTGTATAGTTTGTTGCAAGACAGCGCCAATGGCGACATCGGAAGCATCAGTAGAAAGCTCAAATGTAATATTAAAATCAGGAATTTGTAAGAGAGGAGCTTGAGATAGTTTGGTTTTTAAACAGGAAAAGGCATTTTGCTGTAAGTCACCCCAGTGAAACTTTACGCCTTTGCGTTTCAATAAGTTAAGAGGTTCGGAAATATGGGAAAAATTAGGTATATATTTTCCATAAAATCCAACCATACCAAGAAAGGAACGTAACTGCTTTAAGTTCTGTGGGGGTGGGACTTTATGGATGGCAGAAACCCTATCCGGATCGACAGCAACACCGTTAGAACTGAGAATATGACCTAAAAACTTAATCGAAGTTTGAGCAATTAAGACTTTAGAAGGATTAACCGTTAAACCCACGGAACTAAGACGCGTTAATACTTCACGAACATGCTGTAGGTGAGTGGAAAGATCAGGGGAATAGATCAAAATATCATCAATAAATGGGAACAAATATTGATATTTTATGTCAGAAAAAAGTGAATCAACAAAGCGTTGCATAATTTGAGAGCCTAAATTAAGTCCGAAAGGAACTTTCTTAAACTGAAAAAGACCATTAGGAGTAATAAAGGCAGTGTAACGGGAGCTAATTTCATCTAGGGGAATTTGATTGTATGCAGAATTAAGATCGAAAATGGAGTAATATTTGGCGTTAGAAAAATGTTGAAAAGCGGACTGCAATTTGGGCATAGGATAGGAATCGTAGAGTATACGCCCATTTAATTTACGATAATCCACGATAAATCTCGAAGATCCATCGGGTTTATCGACAATAAAGGCAGGGGAAGCATAATTAGAAGAAGAAGGAATTATGGTTTTGTCCTGAAGCATTTTATCAATTAATTGATTTAAAATTTTCATGCGAGGAGGACTGAGAAAATAGGGGGATGAACGAACAGGAGTAGAATCAACTAAGTCAATATGAGCCTTGAAATTTTTGACCGTACCAAGAACAGGAGTAATGACATCAGAAAATTCAGTTAACAAGGAATCAATTTGATCAGAATGAATAGAATTGATACTGTGAGACATGGATGAAGTTGAAGAAGGATAATCAGCAATATTAATTAATGGAATAACCGTTGAAGAAAAATGAAAAGAAATCGTAGAGTTCATAGAATCAAAAATAAGACCAGTGTGGGAAAAAAAATCATAGCCTAAAATAAGAGGACAAGATAATTCCGAAACAACAAGAAAGGTAAACGGCCAAGAAAAATGTTGAATTTTAACAGTGAGAGAAATATGACCAAGAACATCAATAGGGTAATTAGAAGCCGAAACACAACGGACAGTGGAAGGAAGAAAATGAAGGTGAGAAAATACCTTTTTCAGAGATTCAAAGAAAGATAAACTGATTAAAGAAACAGCAGCCCCTGAATCAAGAAGAGCGACGGAAGGGACATTATTAATAGTCAAGACAATATGAGAAGTAGGAGGTAAAAATGACGAACTTTCCGTCAAAATAAGTTGAGAAGAAAATTCAGACGGCAAAGATCGAACATTTGAAACAAGAGTAGAGGGGGACTGAAGAACAGAAGACAGATTTTGCCCATTGTTACGCCTACTGTCTAATGACGCGGGTAAGCTGCGTTTCCCGAATAGGGAGTAGCACAATTCCGAGATATATGACCCTTTCCTTTACAACGGAAGCAAATAATGGGAGAAGGAGTATTAGCAGAAGAAACGGATGTAGAAGGTAAAGGACGAGAATGGAGAGGAGGGGGGATAGATGAGTAATAAGAAAGATCTCCAAGAGAACGAATGGCGTGAGATTGAGCTAAATTAAAAAGCTGAAACATGGACGTAGGAGGATTTAAGGCATCGAAAAGCTGCCGAAAGGAAGGAGTAGCGTAGAATTGAACGATAGAAATTAAATCATTGACCGAGTGAGCAATGTTTAAAATATCACTATAGGTCGTAATCGAATCAAGATAGTCATGAGCAGGTTCAGTGGGAAGTTGATGACGACGAATAAATTCAAGGCTCAGCTTGCAACGTATTTCGTAAGGTAAGAAATAGTTGTGTATGGCATTCCGAAGTTGATACCAATTGGAAAAACTTGACATATTATCAACCCAAAATTTAGTTAAAAAACCGGTTGTTTTAGGGGACAGTAATCCCATTAACTGAGGAAAAGAAGCTAAACCAATATTTAGAAATTTTCGTGCAGAAAAGAGCCACAAGGTCAAACTCCGAGGATCAGTAGATTGTAATTTAGGGACTTGATCAAGAGATTGTTTTATGATCTGTACATTGAGAGAGGCATCAACAGGCGTGTATTGAGGTAGTGAAGGGGGAGGGGGGTAGAAATGTGGATCGGGAGGCATAGAATGAAGTTGAGGTAATGAGGAGGGCTTGCCCTCTGAATCACTGAGCAAAGCGGAAGAATTAACACGGGAAGATAATGTTGGGGTATCAGAGAAGGAGATTAAGTTACTAGTCGAAACCTCAGGTAAAGACCGAGTATGATATAGTGGGAGTGGAGATGAAACGCTATCGGCGCCCAATCGAAAATTATCCGAAAAGCAAGCCATAGTGTTACTAGAACAACCAATACAAAATGCGAAAAGATCTAAGGAGAAACCAAAAAAGTGTATCAATTTAAACAAGAGAATATGATGAGAATGGGGAAGAAAAAAATGTCTGCTACCATATATGACGTATTGTGCATCACACTTAAACCACCAAAACGAGGTCTGTGCATAGGCAACACTGCAGCGAGGAGTCGATCACATATAACAAGAAAACAGCAGAGTGAGCGGAAGCAGTACTGGGGGAGGGATAGTAGGAGAGGTTTACCGTGGATGGTACCAAAAAAGAAAATCAAAAAAGAACACCACGTTGCTAAAAATTTTTAGATGACCAAGTGTATTGGAAACAGCAGCTTTAACGAGAATACAGTACACATTAGCATTTTTTAGAGAAAACAGATCCTCAAATATACTCTGGATATTGTAGGAAATTATCAAAGGGATAATTAAGCTAAAACCTACAGAATAAAATTGACCAATATATATATATATATATAATATGCACCTTGTTAAACAAGAAAATATAGTCCGAGAAAAACATCCCAGGCATTGATTACAAAGACAAAACAGCTCGGGTCCCCGTTTTAGAAAGGGGACTAACCCTCAGATAAGTTAGGACAAAATTTTTTTAAAAAAAATCGTTACAATAGAATCACTGTGTCAGCGTGAATCTCGACCAAAACCAGTTTTCTCAAATATTACTATTTATACTTTGAATAGAGAGTTGTCACACACACAATCACCTCAGAAGATATTTCTAAATATTATTATCTGATCAAATTTGAGGCAACAAGTACAGTTTTTTTACCATGAAGATCAAGAAATATTTGGCCACACTAAAAAAACCCAAATACGCCTCCAGGGCGCCCTAATATAAAAAGCATACACACCTAATAAAAGAAAATAGGGTAGGGTAAAAAGGAGGATCAGTACAATAAGGACAAGTGAGGATGAAAAGAAAGGAAACTCCGACTGCGTAATGCTGGAGAATGTCTGATCTGCCAATAGATTTTTTTAGAATCGTCTAAAGTTGTGAAAATTTTCTGTTTGACGATGTTTAGGCTCAGTCCACATCACCAAGTATTCAGCACTAAGAATCAATTAAACTTAATCAGTTTTGAAGGCGGCAATAAATTAAATTTGAAACCAAGGCCTTGAAAGTTTTCATAGCATGCCATCACTCAACATGGCGAAACAGGCCGAATATTAAAGTTTCCAAAAACAAGTTTAGCAAATGATATGTTTAGCTCACCAAAGTCCTTTCAGAATAATTCCATCAGCTCGTAGGGAAGAAAATGGCGCAGCACACGGCAAGCCGTGCGAGGTCCGTAGTCCCTCCACACACACACACACTATTTACAAAGGATGATGCCAGTCTCCGAAGACGGGCCAAGCAGTCCAATATATACACGCCCGGAAGCGAAGACTAGTTCATTCGAGAAAGATCAAGTGACGTAGCAGATGACGTAGTAGGTGCGAGGCAGACAGAAAGACAGCGGTCAGTGTGTCGAGAAAAGTCGGAGGGTAACGACAGGTGAGCAAAGTAAGGTAATTCTGATGATAGGAAGAAGTATTGATAAGCAGAGCAGACAATAATAATAGCATTATAGTCTTGTAGAAACATAAACTTGTAGAGTATGTGGAGATGTACATGCGACGAAGTTTGCAGAAACTCGTAGAACGTCGATGGAGAGGTTATGGCAGTAGCACGTTACACAGGTGAGGCCGCCTGGGCGAGGTACTGGTCATACTCCCCAGTTGTATCCCCGACCAAGAGTCTGAAGCTCCAGGACACTGCCCTTGAGGCGGTAGAGGTGGGCCCTGGAGGGTAAACAGATGATGATGATGATTGTACCGTTAATTATCACTGGCAAAACCTTCAGAAGGTGCGGCCTCCATAGGATCTGGACTTCGCGAGGATAGGGTACCACCCAGAGGGCAAGAACACTGATACCCGAGGAAATCAGGTTAACAAAGTTTATTAAACAAAATAGGTAAACACCAAGAAAAGTAAAAAAGATTAAAATATTTAAACACCAACATCACACAGGTTCCTCCGACACGTGCCCTATTGTAATTTACAGGGATCCTAGATAAGGGTTATTGATAATACGCCACCTCAGGTGGCTCAAGGAGGAGCGCAAATTTCCCCTAACATAACATACTATACTTTCGTTAAGGGACGCTTCTAAGCGCCTAAAACTCCTAGGGGAGTTGAATACATCATTCAACATATACGTATATACACTTATTTTCAACTACCCAGGGAACAAACTCCCAATAACTCAAGCTGCAGTAAGGCTGCAGTAAACAGACCCAAGAGGTTCACACATACTTTACGATTTGGAAGCAACTCTGCTTTTATAATGCCTTGAAACAACTTCAGCGCCTATTCAGTGGTTTACAGTCAAAATAATGTCCTCCCATCGTCTGTAAATATTAAGCAAGTTTTAGGTGCTTACCTCCCATACCCCTAGCGGTCCAGGGTTCGAAGGCGGGTTCGTGAAATGCTCAAGTCAGAGAGCGAGGCAAGAATAACACTCGCTCCCAGCCAGGCCGCACGGCCTCGCCAAGTGTAGCCGTGACGCGAGACCACGTGACGCAAAGCGACACGGTCAGGCTGCGTGAAAAGAGCCCGGCGCATCCGCAGGGGTACGGGAGGGAAAGCAAAGGGGAGGCAGCACAGGCCGGGCCGTTCCCAGGGCGGAAAAAGTTCCTTTACCCTGGGACCATCATTTAGGAATAATTTATTATTATTATTATTTGCCCAAAGGGGCAACTCAACGGGCGAAAAACACAATAATGCATACAAGTTGAAAAACATTAAAACAGACACAATAAATAGTATAAGAGGGGAGGGAATATCAAATACATGGCTCAGATCTCCCCCCCCCCCCTAAAGCACCAACCAGGGTGAGCAATAAATTTTCATCAATAAAATACTCTTGCAGTATAGTCCATTCACTTGCTCATAGGCTAATAATATAATAAAAATCTTGCCTTACAATTAATAAGCTTAATAAATAAATAACTTGGAGTACAATAGAGGAAATTCTTGCAGTATAATAGACGAAAGCTCTTGCAGTATAATAGACGAAAGTTCTTGTCATAATATCCCGGGATGTAGACAAGTAATAGTTTCAGCTTAATTCAGTTAGTTAAGTAATAGCTTCACAAAGTGACATCTCAGTAGATTATCGAGACCAGACCGGCCTCACACACCATCACCAATACAACGAAAAATATCTTCCCAGGCAGATGGACAGTTCTTGTGGCAGAAACACGCCACATGACGAAAGGCAGTGGCAACCTTCACACACTAGGTCAGCAGTAGGCTGGCAGTAGATAGTCCAACAAGAGCAAGGTCGTAGGGCTCGGAAGCTGGAGACGAGGCACGCCAAGGCAGCCCACACGGGGGGCCCTTCCCATGCAGGCACGGGCGAAGACAGTCACTCCAGTACACTGTAAAATAAATCAAGCGCCAGCAATGGTGTCGAACGGATGCCCAGCACATTGGGGAGATAGAGGCACGAGATGGTTCGAAGAACCGGACCGGGGTATGGGAGTGATAAGGGAGAAACAGGACTCCGGGATGACTCACATAATCTTTAAACATACCACTAAAATTTTAAGTCTAAAGAAAATAGCTCCCCTTTAGGCAGAACACGTGTCAAGGGAACCGAAGGGAAGGTAAACACAAGGAAAAGAATAACAGAGAAAATACTCATAGCAAACAAAATGCCACAAAACCTAGATAGCACTAGGCAGCTTTAACCTGGGACAAATGGACTCGGAACACCCTCTCCGTCTCTGGATCTTACACCAACAGGGTGACTGGTGTCAAAAAATCAATAATCTCGCAGGGCCCGCGAAAGCGAGGAGCGAGTTTCCCAAAAGGAACGAAATTCTTCACAAACACCCTGTCACCGACGGCAAGATCGGTAGGACGGCGCCCCTTATCATAGCGCTCCCGTTTCTTCTCATACGAGACCTTCAGATTTTGCTTAGCCTTCCTCCAAATGGCCCTGATGTTAGGGGGATCAATCTTTTCAGGCAACAACTCATTTATATTCCACAAGTTGGTGAGCGGAGAGTTAGGAACGAAAGAAAACATGAGAGAATTAGGGGAAAATTTATGAGCCTCGTGTACCGCAGAATTGAATGCAAATGCAAGCCAAGGCAACGACGTGTCCCACCTCAAAACATCGTCGTGGTGAAAGGCAATGAGAGCAGACCGCAAGTTTCGGTTAACCCTCTCAGCGTAAGGAGGTTGTGGGTAATAGGGGGATGTGGTAACATGAGAAATGGACAAGCTGAAACAAAATTTCTTAAACAGGTTCGATGTAAAGGCCTTGGCGTTGTCGGAGACTAAGTACTGGCAAGGACCAAAGGACGAAAATATAGACTTCAAACATCTAATAGTAGTCTCAGAAGTGGCTAACCTCGTCGGAATCAACCAGGAAAAACGGGTAAAACCATCCACACAAACGAAAACAAACCTATTACCATCAGTCCTAGTTTTCGGCAAAGGACCTACATAATCGATATAGAGCCGCTGCATAGGGAGGGTAGCTTGGCTAGAAGACAGTAAGCCTACACGTGTGTTAGGAGAAGGCTTACTGAGCGCACAAACCTTACATGCTTTAACAAGTTCACGTACTTCAGCGTCCAACCCTTTCCAAATAAAATTTTCCCTAATCTTCTCCCTGGTCTTAAATACTCCTAGGTGGCCACCGAGAGGAGTTTCATGAAAGTATTTAAAAATCATAGGCACCAGGACTGAGGGAATAACGACCTTCATTTTATGATCGTGACGGGTGGGACAACACAGTACGCCATTCCTTAACACATAAGGATCAATAATTTTCCCTTCCTTAAGATCTTGAACAATAGGTCCCAAAATAGGGTCCTGCACTTGAAACTTAGCAACGTCATGATACAGTAATGGGGTATCAGACAAGATAGCCCCCGCTAAGGGTAAAGACAAGTGAACCTCAGAACTTGACGATTCGCCCTCCTGAGTAGGCTGATCCGAAAACATGCGACTGAGAGAGTCGGCGACTACGTTGTCCGAACCACGGATATGACGTACGCTGAACTGAAAAGCTGAGATCCTAATGGCCCAACGGGCCAGACGGCCGGTTTTCCTAGGTTTCCCCAAAACCCAACTCAGAGCCTGATTGTCAGTCTCGAGTTCGAACCTTTCATGCTCTAGGTAAATACGAAACCTTTCTAAGGCGAACAATACCGCCAATCCTTCTAGCTCGTATACAGAATACTTGGCTTCGACAGAAGACAAAGTCCTAGAAGCATATGCAATGGGACGTCTCCCCAATTCCGAGTCCTGCAAAAGGACGGCCGCAACGGCAGACGCCGATGCATCGGTCTGAACGATAAAAGGCTTGGAAAAGTTAGGCATAGCCAACACCGGAGCGTTAGGTATGGCCAACTTTAAATCATCAAAGGCAGCTTGTTGGGAGGGCCCCCATTCAGATTTAACCCCTTTACGTCGGAGGGCGTTAAGAGGCCCGGCTCGATTGGCAAAATTTGGAATGAATTTTCGAAAAAAATTCACCATCCAAACAAAGCGAGCAACACCCTTAACATCCAGAGGAGGTTTGAACTGGCGAATGGCCTCGGTGCGAGAATGATCAACAGAGACGCCATTGGATGACACAATATGTCCCAAGAAGGACATTTGGGGCTTGGCAAAGGATACCTTAGAAAGTTTGACCGTAAGACCAGCCTTGCGAAGACGGTACAACACTTCCCTCAAATGGCGGAGATGATCCTCGAAGGTTTCGGAAAAAATTACGACATCGTCAAGGTAGTGATAAAGATAGTTGAACTTGATGTCAGAAAACAGTTGATCAAGCAGTCTAGTGAGGACGGCAGCGCCAGTGGAAATACCGAAGGGCAAACGGAAAAATTCGTTAAGATTCCAGTCCGTAGCGAAGGCTGTCAAGTGACGAGACTTTTCAGCTAACGGAATCTGGTAATACGCCTGATCTAAATCTAAAACTGTAAAATATCTAGCCTTCTTGAACCATGAGAAGCAAGAATGCAGATCAGGGAGAGGAACTGACTGCAATACGACTTTCTTATTCAAAGCCCTATAGTCCAACACAGGTCGATAACCACCTTGAGGCTTCGGGACAAGGAAGATGGGGGAGGAGTAGGCAGAAGTAGACGGCCGAATAATGCCCTGATCCAACATTTTATTAACTATTTCCTTTAACGCTTGCATTTTGGGAGGAGCCAAGCGATAGGGCGGTGACCTAACCCGAACCGAGTCCGTGACCTCGATCTTGTACTCTAAAAGATTCGAAATCCCCAATTCTTCGGTGAAAACGTCCGGGAAGTCATTACATATTTCTCTAATACATTCAGCTTGATTCTCGGGCAAATGACTAAGATCTAATGCCATTTGGTCTTGAGGAGGTGAGGCAACACATGAAGAAAGAGAATTACACATAAATAAGGGTATCTTAGTAGCCTTGCAGAATTTAAACCAGCAGGAGCCCTCCTGCATATCCAACAGTAGCCCAGTATGCGCAAAAAAATTAGAGCCGAAGATTATAGGATATGGCAAATTTTTAGTTACATAAAGGGGAAATTTCCAGGAGAAATTAGCCAGTCGAATTTTGCACTTTACCACGCCGGAAACTTCAACTCTCGAAGAATTTGCAGCAACAAACGACAGAGAAACAGGCAATACATCGGAAAATTTACAAACAGAACTATTGAGAGCAAACCACTTCTCACTGATAAACGAGACTACGCTTCCCGAATCCAAAAGGGCCGATACCGGTTCATTATTTATCTCTACCTTGTTGAAGGGGGCTAATCCCTTGACCTCGGTAGATATGGCTAAACACTGATCAGGGCACCCAGGAGAATATTCACGGGAAGAAGGGCGAGAATAACCTGGTTCTACAGGCGATAGATCGGGGAGGCCAACACTTCCCGCTTCCCGATCTAGTCAACTAACATTTGGCTTACGCGAACACTGCCGCGCCACGTGGCCAGGAACCCCACACCTGAAACATACAACATTAGAAGGCCTAGACTGAACCCTGATGCCCGAACTGGCACCCGACACCTGTGCGCTAGTAGACCGAGCAGGGCACTTATTTCGAAGATGATCGGAAGCCCCGCAACCAAAACATCTTTTTAATGGGGCAGGTTTCTTAACCATCGAAGAGCCAGAATTATCACAGGGCAAGGAAGAAGTATTCTCAACTCGAAGTGAATCAACATGCCCAAAACCCTCCGCGGACACAACCATCGCTTCCAACTCTTCAAAATTACGAGGCTGGGACGCGAAGCATAAACATTAACGGTATAAGGGAGAAATGCCCTCCACAATTGTAGCTACAATTTGCTCTTCAGTGAAATTCAGCGCAAAAACCTTGGCATAAAACTTGATATCCGAAATAAACTCCGATAGAGACTCATCCAGGCGCTGCACTCTGAAATAAAATTTCTGGACTAACGAATGAAGAGCCCTAGGAGGAATGAACTGGGCCAATAAATGAGCATGAAACTGATGTAGTGAGGATTGACTCGAAATAGCGTTTACTATTTTATTTGACAAAACACCAATTGTATATGGGTAGAATTTGAGCATGCGTTAACCCAAAGACTAAGGCATGATCCAAAAATTCAACGAGAAACCGAAGAAAAGAAACCACATCGCTTGCCGAGTTTACTGAGTAACGAGGGGCACCTTTCAGCATCATATTCAAAGGGTGAGGCATATTCGAAAAAGGTGAGCTCAAAGATGGGACAGTAGACTGTTGATTCAACGGGCGACAATCAGAAGGAGCATTTAAATGAACAGACTGCTGCGGTGGAAGCGAAGCTCTCTCCTCGTCAAACTCACAGCTACGAGACTGTTGATTCAACTCGCCTTCCCCCTGGGCAGGTGGGGGAAGAACGGGCTTAGATTTAATGGAAAGCCCTGCTAACCAAGCCTCCACCTTCTCTAAAAGGTCAGCTGATGTGTCCTTTAATTCGAGAACCTGACCCGATATCTCTTCCTTCAATTCCAGGGAAAAGAGATCTTCCACTCGTTGACAATAATGATTTAATCTCCCCTGTAGTCTCTTGAGTTGATGAGGAGAAGCCACGTCATTCTCCAGAAAATCCATCACAGATGCAATATTAGAAAGGTTAGCCTGAATAAGGGACAGCGCGCTAGCGACCTCACCTTCAGTATAATGGGGTACCGTAATCGGTCTATTTAAGTTATTCCGTAACAAAATTTCATCGGCCTTGACGGTGCCTTTAGACTCTAAGTTACGTATCCCAAGTTCATACAAAAGCTCCTCCTTCCGCAGGGAACCCGGATAAGGTATGTCTCGAATGGACATGGTTCAATTGATATAAACCACACAACAACTAAAGAAATCCCGGAAACGGAAAGAATGTTACGGGCTCAAATTCCTCGGCTAATCGAAAACAAGTCCAGATCCAACGAACGCTCTGCTACCAGTTTTTGTACCGTTAATTATCACTGGCAAAACCTTCAGAAGGTGCGGCCTCCATAGGATCTGGACTTCGCGAGGATAGGGTACCACCCAGAGGGCAAGAACACTGATACCCGAGGAAATCAGGTTAACAAAGTTTATTAAACAAAATAGGTAAACACCAAGAAAAGTAAAAAAGATTAAAATATTTAAACACCAACATCACACAGGTTCCTCCGACACGTGCCCTATTGTAATTTACAGGTATCCAGCCCTGTTCACAGTTCATCACCAAGGAACAGTGTAAAAGATAATTCTAGATAAGGGTTATTGATAATACGCCACCTCAGGTGGCTCAAGGAGGAGCGCAAATTTCCCCTAACATAACATACTATACTTTCGTTAAGGGACGCTTCTAAGCGCCTAAAACTCCTAGGGGAGTTGAATACATCATTCAACATATACGTATATACACTTATTTTCAACTACCCAGGGGACAAACTCCCAATAACTCAAGCTGCAGTAAGGCTGCAGTAAACAGACCCAAGGGGTTCACACATACTTTACGATTTGGAAGCAACTCTGCTTTTATAATACCTTGAAACAACTTCAGCGCCTATTCAGTGGTTTACAATCAAAATAATGTCCTCACATCGTCTGTAAATGTTAAGCAAGTTTTAGGTGCTTACCTCCCATACCCCTAGCGGTCCAGGGTTCGAAGGCGGGTTCGTGAAATGCTCAAGTCAGAGAGCGAGGCAAGAATAACACTCGCTCCCAGCCAGGCCGCACGGCCTCGCCAAGTGTAGCCGTGACGCGAGACCACGTGACGCAAAGCGACACGGTCAGGCTGCGTGAAAAGAGCCCGGCGCATCCGCAGGGGTACGGGAGGGAAAGCAAAGGGGAGGCAGCACAGGCCGGGCCGTTCCCAGGGCGGAAAAAGTTCCTTTACCCTGGGACCATCATTTAGGAATAATTTATTATTATTATTTGCCCAAAGGGGCAACTCAACGGGCGAAAAACACAATAATGCATACAAGTTGAAAAACATTAAAACAGACACAATAAATAGTATAAGAGGGGAGGGAATATCAAATACATGGCTAAATGATGATGATGATGAAATAATTTAAGACTTTTCGACCTCAAAATTATATTTTTTTAATCAGTTACCACTATACACAATGAACGTGAAAACCATTCAGAATAATTAATCAAGGATATCAATTGAAAATAATATTTTTATAACTCTTATTGCCAGGAGACAGAAATTCTTTTAGAACAATTAACAAACGTAGATCAATAGAAGATTAAAATCTTAAGTCAATCATTACTGAAAGAAAGCTGAAATTTCCCTAATGAACTTCTCGGTTACTCCAGGGCTGTATAAAAATTATATCAAAACCACAAAAATGCATAACTTAAGTTAACACGAAGAAATTATTTGTAACATGGACATAAATCTGTATATTGGATAAATAACCCAAATATTCTCCAAGGTACGGTAGCTTAAAACAAATGAGTTAGCCAAACTCAGCAGTAAAACCTTCCACAAGCACGAAGATCCTCACCCAAATCAGCTGAAAATCAGTTACCAATAATAAGTTGATACTCATATGTCAAATTCAACACAGCATGGCCACGGTTATGTTTGCATTCTGTTACACCGGTGTGTAACAGATGACGACCACCGAAATCAAAACAGGCACTTGAAGTACCGAGGAAGTCATTAGAAGACCTACATTAAAACCTCGTTGTTACTCTTTTGGTCCGCCTCTGTGGTGTAGTGGTTAGCGTGATTAACTGCCACCCCCGAAGGTCCGGGTTCGATTCCCGGCTCTGCCACGAAATTTGAAAAGTGGTACGAGGGCTGGAACGGGGTCCACTCAGCCTCGGGAGGTCAACTGAGTAGAGGTGGGTTCAATTCCCACCTCAGCCATCCTGGAAGTGGTTTTCCGTGGTTTCCCACTTCTCCTCCAGGCGAATGCCGGGATGGTACCTAAATTAAGGCCACGGCCGTTTCCTTCCCTCTTCCTTGCCTATCCCTTCCAATCTTCCCATCCCTCCACAAGGCCACTGTTCAGCATAGCAGGTGAGGCCGTCCGGGCAAGGTACTGGTCATTCTCCCCAGTTGTATCCCCGACCAAGTGTCTGATGCTCCGGGACACTGCCCTTGAGGCGGTAGAGGTGGGATCCCTCGCTGTGTCCGAGAGAAAAGCCGACCCTGGAGGGTAAACAAATGATGATGATGATGATGTTACACTTTTGCAGCCCGACATGGCTTGAAAATATTATTATAATAAATATATTTTTTCTTTAAAACAAAGGAATGAAATGAAGACTATCATCTGGGTCATACAGATACTACGTACATGATTAACTATCAAGAAGCTCCTTAAACATAATTTGTTTTCGTGCACGAAACCTTAACTAACTGAAATCAGGAAGGTAAACAAATGCCATACAAACAATTTCAACTTGAAGCTCGAAAATATTACCATTTTACAAGATTATTATGAGGACCTGTTTTAGGAAGTCTATTTCTTTTTAAAACCACTTTTGTAGGTTTAAGATCTCCGCATATTAACAATATAAATTAATCCATTCCTTGGTAGCTTAGTTCAGTGCAGAAGATGGATGCAGCTTGCTTACGAGGTCGAAGGAAACAAAATATATAAAATATTTCAAAGGATAACCAAATCTTCAGGCCTTTCGCCTAGAAGGACAATCCATCACCCAGGGTCCAATTTCAGGACCATCTCCTCTTCTTGCATTATAATTCTTTCTTCTTAAAGAACAATCCGAAGAGAATGGGTTCCAGCGTCTTCAGGTTAAGAAGCAAGAATCAGAGAAACTGCTATCTGCATTGTCGACTCGACTACGACTGAGAAAGCTTCACTTCTTGCGCCCAGATAGCAGCACTTCTTAGCTACCTCGCCGCTTAAATTCCAAGCACACCATCACCAGTTAGAGAAAGTCCATGGAATCCTAAAGTTTGAATACACGGTGGGCCAGACAAGAAAATGGGCGCATAAACAAGATGCATCGTACCATCGCGAAGAATAATTTTAAATCCATTACAGCCTCCCCCTCGAAAGGATCAACATGGGGTGGTTTATAACAAGAAGGCCTTGATGAAAACAATCTGTTGTCTCAAGTATATATACAAGAAAATGTTCCATCTTCAATAATTTAACATTAACACGTCTCGAAGTGAGCAGAGGTATACTAGGGTGATGTATAACGCAGTCATTCAGACCATTCGCAGTTGTTTAGTGTTCAATCAAGTCCATGTTTTCACGCGCAATATCATCAGGACGCCAAACTTCCTTGACATGTTCAGGTAATACCAGGGTTACTAAAGTAATCGGAGTTCGCTTAACCACAATAAATTTTCAGAGGCACAAGCTACACAAGAAGACAGGTCTTACAATGTTTTAAACATAGCATAAATTCTCTTTTGAACTTAATTCAGGGGCTTCAATTATAGGGGAAGACAAGACTTCATGAATGTGAACCCTATTACCACATTAATACCCAAAAATGAATCACAAGAAGGAGAAGAAAGAAAAAAACAAGATAAATAGGGAAACATAAGCCTCTTCGAGAAATAAGTCAGTGCAACAAACATTAGACAATTCTTTAAGTGACTTATCACACTAATCGCTTTATCATCAGTTTCTTCCAATCAGATCAGAATACGACAGCAAGTGTCATAAACTGAATATCAGATCACTCACGATAATTACCACATCAAGGGTAAGTGTAGCGAATAAATCAATATATCAATTAAGATAAAATGTTAACAGACATATCTGTGAAATCAAACCCCCCAATCAATAGATGATAAACCTTCTTTAAAAATTTCAAATCATTTCTTGGTTAAAATTAATTATTCCATTTACACAGCTTCAACTTCCATAGCCCTACTACACATATACTCATTCCAAAGAGAAGGTGAAAGACTAGTAACAATAATAAATTGAAAGGATACTGGACAACATGCTTAGTACAGGGAAGTAAGCAAGAGTAGGAGATATGAATGTTCAGAGCAACGGTAAAAGGTTAATTACAGTTGGAGACATATGTACAATTCAGATGGAAGGTACGCGTAAGGTGGGTCATCAACAACCGAACTATCAGCAATTACCAGGCAATTAACACACAATATCAACACCTACACCGGGACAGAAAATGACCAGGAGAAACACGGGAGACCAAACTATTCTGAAATCACATAGTCCTTCCACAAGTCCCCATATGCAGGTAGAGGATCGATGACTGCAGTACCGACTGCACGAGCCGAATAATCCCATACTTATTCTTCTACATGACAGAACGGTAAGTTACTATACCAACGACACCATTCAGATGAAGCTCCATAATAAAATATCCTAGACAGGCAGGTTAATTGAAATGAACGTTAAAATTCTACACATAGAACAAACTGGCCTCAGATGAACGGTTTATGGCAGAGAATATAAGAAGTTGAACCAAGAGCAAGACGACAGTCACCAAGGTACAAATTAGTTAATAATCATTCCCAAAAGAGTTGTAGATGCATAGATTAGTTCTATTTAAATCCTACTCGACACGAAGAAATCATATTAAAGGTCATGTCCAACCTTCTCTTGATGTCCACCCAAAACTCCCCCAAACTAGATTACCCCAACAACAATCCAACACCACTCTAATGATTACCAGTGCCGATGTGTCAGCCACAAGGGTAAAGGATCTACCAAATCCTCGACAACATCCCAACAAATCACCAAGTCCCAACCAAATATCAATATCACAACAACGACAATAATTACCATCATGACTTCAGAGGAACACAGTTACCTCTCAACGAAACCATAATGCCACCCAATATAATTCCCAAAATCAAACCCATAATACCAAATTTCACACTTTCCACAAGGATCAGAACCATACCATAAGGGTGAAAGGACGCCTACGTTCCTTAGGTTATGAATCCTATATTACCCCAACCAAATTCTCACAATAACACATGAAGCCGACAAATGCCAAACCTCTAGCAGGATTCTACAATTCTACACCAGATCAGTACAGCAAAATAGGTTCGAAGTTCCCCAAAACCTCAGCAGAATGAAAACAATGATGTACAGGCAGAATACCAGACTGCTATTCGAAAATAAGGCCACCCGATTACAACTTGCATAGGCTCAGAAGTAACGCTTCAAGATTTAACAGACCACTTAGCTTAATAATTTACATACCAAACAAAATAAGAGAACTGCAACAAGAGATTCATGAAGTAAACACGATGTATACTGAGAACCAAATGACTTCTAAGAAAAACGTGAAGTTCATCTAAACTAAAAAAATTCATTTTCTCCTAGGAACCAAGAACTAAGATACAGTAAAAACACAAGGCTCATGCACACAGCAACCAGTAACTCTTCTCCGGCTCCGGGTGACACGACTTCATACAATTAACTTCACTCGGATTAAGGCAGAGTATCCTACATCTTCAACACCTACCCCCAAGTTTTCATAACAATACCCTTAAGAGCCATTGATTCAGAGAAACACATTTTTCTTACTAAAATTATCACTGCAAGTAAGTACCCAGATGAGGAAAAATCTCGAAATTACAAGATAGATCAGAAATTTTACAGTACTACGTTATGGAATGCAAACACTCAACATAGGTAATTAAAATCATTAAATTTTTCTAATAGACACTATATCAATACCAATATCACAGAAAAAAATTTAAAATCACGGAAAAGTTATCCATCCTACACACCGCTGAATCATAATACCAAGGTCACATTACCAAAACCGGGAACCACATCAATTCTCAAATTTCAATCTTCTACCACAACAGGTCCCAATTAAATTCACATACTTAACAATGATAATAATAACATTATTTTAAACTTCCATCAATTGATCACCGAGTGTTAATTTCACAGATATACTCTACTCAAACAGGATGAAACATCAAATAGAGTCTTTCTTATATTTGTCCACTTCAACAAGATTCATACTCACCAAGGATGAAAATTATCAAGATACAGACACCCCAATGCACAGCTTCCCGACATCCATACGGACAGAACAATTTCCGCACTTCCATCAGCCATTTTAATCAAACAAGAACCCGATTAATTACCACCAACCACAAATAAGATTTTGAACTCAACCCAAGACACACAATATATCAAGCCACTTTCACTTGGGATAAATGAACTCTCCGAATTGTTTTCGCCACAGGATCACTGACAAGCATAGATACAGGGCTCAAAACTGCAATATCGTACAAGGTCCCAGAAATCCATGAGCTAATTTTGAAGAAAATTTATTTATAGCCTTGCTGACAGGATAACATTTTACGAAGACTTGGTCTCCAACACTTAGCTTGGTGGGTTTTCGCCCTTTGTCATAGTTCTTTCGTACCTTTTCATACGACACAGCCAACCTTGTTTTGGCCTCACCCCGCACTTTTTGCACATCACGAGGAGTAGAGACTTCGGGTAGCAGTTCCTCAATTCGAAGGAAATTTGATAGAGGAGAAAATGGAAAAAAACTAAGCATTAATTCCACAGGAGTATTGCCATGAGACTTATGGGTAGCAGTATTAAATGCATATGACAACCAATGAAGACAGGTGTCCCACTTGGTATGATTCAAGTGGTGGTAAGCTATGAGAGCAGACTTTAAATTTCTATTCATTCTCTCGGAATATGAGGGGTTGGGATAATATGAAGTAGTGGTCACATGGGAGATGCAAAAGACAAACAAGTACTTCCTGAATAAATTACTAGTAAACCCAGCAGCATTGTCAGTTACAAGAAACTTAGGAGTTTCAAAGGAGGCAAAAATAGAATTTAAACAGGAAATAGTGGACTGCGAATTAGTCGATCTCGTCGGAAAGATCCAGCAAAACCTGGTAAAGGCATCAATGCACACGAATGCATGAGTGGGAAAGGTCCAACATGATCGATAAACAATCGCTCCATAGCTCTGGAAGCTTGAGTCGATGACAACAACCCTACACGTTTGTTTAGGTTAGGTTTACTAATGGCGCAACTTTTGCAAGACTTAACCATGGATGCGATATCCCGATCCATGTTTTCTCCAAATAAAGAACTCCCTTATTTTTGACCCAGTTTTGAAGTTTCCCAAGTGTCCACAAACAGGACTATCATGGTAATACTGAAATATGACAGGAATTAAAACCTTGGGGACAACAATCTTTATCCTTTTATCATAACGAGATTGACAACAGAGCACCCCCTTCACCAAGGAATAGGGTTTGATAATTTTACCAGAATTAATATTTTCCAGAATTTCCTTTAACTGAGGATCATCGTTTTGATGCAGAGCAATATCTTGATACAACATTGAAAGACTATTCAAGATAGTATTTACATTTACCAAACCAACTTGAGATACACACTTCACTTCCAAGTTTTCACAAACATCCTCCTCATCAAACATGCGACTAAGCCTATCAGCGATTATATTTTCCGTTCCACGAATGTGCCGAACATTAAATTTAAAAGCAAAAATTCTCAGCACCCACCTAGTTAATCTTGCAGTTCTTTTGGGTCTTTTCAGGACCCAGGGAAGAGCCTCATTATCGGTCTCTAAATCAAAATTATCCTGCTCCACATAAACACGGAATTTCTCCAACGAAAATAGTACCGCTAACACTCCAATTCATAAATAGAATACTTTCTTTCCAGAGTAGAGAGAGACCTAGACGCATAGGCGATAGGACGTCCACCCAAGTCAGACTCTTACAATAAGACTCCGGCAATGGCCTTGCCTGAGGCATCAGTCTGGATAATGAACCTTTTATTAAAATCAGGAATAGCGAGTATAGGAGCATTACTGAGAGCTTTCTTCAAGGTTTCAAAGGCTCTTTGTTGTGGTTCTTCCCACACAAATCTGACATCTTTTCTACGTAAGGAATTCAATGGAGCAGCAATATCAGCATAATTAGGAACGAACTTCCTGAAGAAATTAGGGGGTCTGAAATCGTGAATAGCTTGAGTACGGGCATGATCAATAGAAATACCCTGTGACGATACTATATGTCCCAGAAAAGAGATTTGAGATTTGGCAAAGTTAGTTTTGGAAAGTTTGACAGTTAAACCTGCTTTCTTCAATCTTTCAACTACCTCCTGTACATGCTTGAGATGATCTTCAAAATTTGCAGAATATACGACAAGGTCATCAAGATAATTAATAACTTACTTCAATTTCACATCTCCAAACACAGAATCCAGTAATCGAGTTAACACAGCCGCTCACGTCGAGAGCCCAAAAGGTGTAACAGTGAATTCGTACAGATTCCAGTCCGTGGTAAAAGCAGTGAGGAGAATAGATTCCTCATCTAGAGGTATTTGATTGTATGCCTGATTCAAATCAAAGGTTGAAATATAATTAGCACTATGGAACCAAGAGAAGCAAGTATGCAAATCAGGTAAGGGCACTGACTGCATGTCGATCTTACGCTTTAATTCCCGATAATCAATAACTGACCTGAACCCTCCAGATGTCCCGGGCACCAGAAACATCGGAGACGAATATGGAGAGATAGAAGGTCTGATAACACCATCCTGAAGCACCTTAACGATGATTTTCTTTAACTCCACCACCTTAGGTGGTGATAACCTACAGGGCGGAGATCTAACAGGAATCTTGTCCGTAATATCAATGTGGTATTTAAGCACACTAGTCATTCCCAATTTATCAGTGAAAACTTCAGGGTACATTGCACAAAGATCACGAATTTTACGAGCTTGGTCGCGAGGCAGATGATCAAGATCTAATATATTACCTTCGCTGTCCTCAATATCCTCATCTAGGGCACAAGCAGGATACCTTTGAAATATTATATCCTCATGAAAATTGAAAATTCTACCGGGACAAAACTTGAAACAAAAATTTCTATCTTGAAGGTCCAAAATCATTCCAACCTTGCCCATAAAATCAGCACCTAAAATTATTTGGTGAGATAAATCTGAGGCAACCAAACAATCAGCTTTCCAAGTGAATTCATCAATTCTGATCTTAACGGAAACGGAACCCAGAATCCTTAATCCGTCTCCATTAGCTGTCACACATTGAAGGTGGGAAAGCCTTAATAGTTGGTAATTTACAACAATTTTTCATCTTCAAATACCAAGCTTCACTCATTAGTGACACCACACTACCAGAATCAATCAACCCCAATGCAGGTTCATTATTAACTTCAAGACAAATGGCCTAAGATTTCGGAACAATATCACTAGAGATACCTAAGATTTGAGGAAAGGGAATCTTATTATTTGCATGATTTTCAACCAATAAGTTCTTATTCACTGCACTGGGTACACTAATAGGTCATTGTGAATTACCATTCCTCAATTTAGGGCACTGTCTTTTCATACGTGACTTAGATCCGCAAACATAACAACTAGCGTTTTGATTTTGACTCACAGTACCACTTTTCCTCTCTGAAGGACAATTATTCCTTAGATGATCCCTGGATCCACAAGCGTAACATTTTTGGATGAAAAAGGAGTCACATGATGAGTAGACATATTATTAGGTCCATAAGAAACACAGAGAGGAGAATACCTAGTTTGCAGAGACTCATCTCCATGTTTTACGTCTTCTGCAAAGGTACGTGCTTCCTCAAGTTCCGCAAAATTACTGGGACACTTAGTTAATGCCAAGAAGGACCTATATTCTGGAGTAATACCCTTAACAATTCGCGCTACCATCTCTCCTTCCGGTACCATGATTTGAAATACCTCGCAGTAAAACTTTAAATCCAGGACATAACTTAACAGACTCTCATGCAAAAACTGTGTCCTAAAACAATGCTTTGGGACAAGACTCTGTAACGCAAGTGATGGAATAAATTTTGCTAATATTAACTCATGAAATTCAGTTACACTTAAGTTATTACTGATAGCTTTAGAAATTTCTCTTTTTAAAACCCCTTCAGTGTTAGGAAACAATACCCTAAAAATTCCAATAGCATCCATGGAATATACATTACCTGATTCAATTAATTCTACCAGAAAGCGCATAAATCTGATCGATTCGCTAATGGAAACAACAGAAAAAATCTTTACATTTTTGAAAAGATCTTTAATTGAGTTGGGAGCCGAACATGACCTATCTAACAAATTCTCAAGCGCAGGACTGAGCGCGCAGCAATGAGATGAGGAGGGATTAGTGACGGTTTGAGGAGTAATATGCTCATTAGTTTCACCAGGGTTATTACTTTCGTTAGTTTCAATGTCATCACTCAATGACAACTGACCAACCTTTTTCACATTAATCATAATATCAAGTTCCACAGAAACATTAATTACAGAAGTCAACAACGAAGTACAGTACATTCAGACATTAACTCTCCTCCAGGATCAAGAGAAATTAAATCTTGAATCCTGTTGATAAAGTGATTAGTACGAGCTTTTAACCTTCTCAACTGGTAATCTGATGGATTAGAGCCTTTAAGTTGTTTAACGAACACAAGCAATTCGTTAATTAAAATGGAAACTGCATGCACTGACTTACCAAAGTCGACGCTCATGTTACCTGGATTTACAGGGGAATCAAGGGAAACCAAAAGCAAGATAACGTCACCCTCCATAGATCCGGTGGATAATAACCCACGCACTTCAATCTCATATAACAGCTCACCCTTCCGCAGCACTCTTGACAACAGTACAGCACGAGCACCCATTTTGATATGAAACAGAAAATCAAAAAGTTATCACCCAACGTAAGTCTCTCTTTCTCTTTACAACTTTAAATTTTATCCTCAAATCCACTTATTATTCCAGCCAATTTCATACTTGTGACCTGGTGAAATAACCAACAGCCACAAGAAACAAACAGGGAAAATATTACTCAATAAGATATCGGAAGGTAGCTGTACACCAAACAAGACAGTCAGATACAAAATAATACCAAATGATACCAAAAACAGAACATAGTTACTAAGGCAACCACGCACCTGCTAACAAACACACTCTCACAACATGAAGTAAATGTCAAGAGTGTTAGCACGACCAGGGATAAAAAAACAAGCAAATTAAAAAAACAGAATACCTACGAATTATCCAAGAAAAGGCCGTCGCTGATTGAGGAAGCTCTGGACACAAGAGGCCTAGCGAATCAACTTAAATTAAGCTTAATTTACTAATTGGCTGAAATAATAACTCAAATTAAATTTGAGGAAACAAAAGTTTAATTAGGTAAATAATTTAAGAATTTTCGACCTCAAAATTATTTTTTTAAATAAATTACCACTACACAATGAACGTGAAAACCATTCAGAATAATTAATCAAGGATATCAATTGGTCCGCCTCTGTGGTGTAATGGTTAGCGTGATTAGCTGCCACCCCCGGAGGCCCGGGTTCGATTCCCGGCTCTGCCACGAAATTTGAAAAGTGGTACGAGGGCTGGAACGGGGTCCACTCAGCCTCGGGAGGTCAACTGAGCAGAGGTGGGTTCGATTCCCACCTCAGCCATCCCGGAAGTGGTTTTCCGTGGTTTCCCACTTCTCCTCCAGGCGAATGCCAGGATGGTACCTAACTTAAGGCCACGGCCGCTTCCTTCCCTCTTCCTTGCGTATCCCTTCCAATCTTCCCATCCCTCCACAAGGCCCCTGTTGAGCATAGCAGGTGAGGCCGCCGCCTGGGCGAGGTACTGGTCATACTCCCCAGTTGTATCCCCCGACCAAGAGTCTGAAGCTCCAGGACACTGACCTTGAGGCGGTAGAGGTGGGATCCCTCGCTAAGTCCGAGGGAAAAGCCGAACCTGGAGGGTAAACAGATGATGATGATGATGATGATGATATCAATTGAATTTTTTTTACTAACTCTTATTGCCAGGGGGCAGAAATTCTTTTAGAACAATTAACAAACGTAGATCAATAGAAGCCGCCTCTGTGGTGTAGTGGTTAGCGTGATTAGCTGCCACCCCCCGAGGCCCGGGTTCGATTCCCGGCTCTGCCACGAAATTTGAAAAGTGGTACGAGGGCTGGAACGGGGTCCACTCAGCCTCGGGAGGTCAACTGAGTAGAGGTGGGTTCGATTCCCACCTCAGCCATCCTGGAAGTGGTTTTCCGTGGTTCCCCACTTCTCCTCCAGGCGAATGCCGGGATGCTACCTAACTTAAGGCCACGGTCGCTTCCTTCCCTCTTCCTTGCCTATCCCTTCCAATCTTCCCATCCCTCCACAAGGCCCCTGTTCAGCATAGCAGGTGAGGCCGCCTGGGCGAGGTACTGGTCATACTCCCCAGTTGTATTGCCCGACCAAGAGTCTGAAGCTCCAGGACACTGCCCTTGAGGTGGTAGAGGTGGGATCCCTCGCTACGTCCGAGGGAAAAACTGAACCTGGAGGGTAAACAGTAAACAGAACAGATCAATAGAAGATTAAAATCTTAAGTCAATCATTACTGAAAGAATGCTGAACTTCTCGGTTACTCCACGAAAATGCATAACTTCAGTTAACACGACGAAATTATTTGTAACATGGACATAAATCTATAAAGTGGAGAAATAACCCAAATATTCTCCAAGGTATGGTAGCTTAAACCAAATGAGTTCGTCAAATTCAGCAGTAAAACATTCCACAAGCACGAAGATCCTCACCCAAATCAACTGAAAATCAAGTTACCAATAATAAGTTGATACTCATATGTCATGCCTTTGCTGGCAGGACCTAGTGTTTACAGTGCACTATGTCTTCTGATATGGCCTAGAGCAATTTTGTTACTTTCATTGATCTGTCTCTGTCTTATCCTTGGCTTTGACAATATGAAAGTGACTGAGGTGTGAGCGATGCTAGTAATGCCATTCCTTGTGCAGCCAGTCCCTGCAATGAATGGTGTGAAAACGTTGCTCATAGGGTCGGTTGATGCATGCATTTCAGTGGGCTTGGCAGACTGATATGTAATAGCAACTTCTGGCTCGGTGAGGAAAGCAACGGGAAACTACCTCACTCCTTATTTCCCTAGTACGCCTCTTCAGTGATGCCTAGGCCATCTATGACAGCTGATGGCAGAGCTGTTGAGGATCCAACCAGCCTGAGGGCTGAAGACTGAACATACATACACACTCATATGTCAAATTCAACACAGCATGGCCACGGTTATGTTTGCATTCTGTTACACCGGTGTGTAACAGATGACGACCACCGAAATCAAACCAGGCACTTGAAGTACCGAGGAAGTAATTAGAAGCCCTACATTAAAACCTCGTTGTTACTCTTTTAGTAGGCCGACATGGCTTGAAAATATTATTATAATAAATATACTTACTTTTCCTTTAAAACAAAGGAATGAAATGGGTCATACAGATACTACGTACATGATTAACTATCAAGGAGATCCTTAAACATAATTTGTTTTCGTGCACGAAACCTTAACTAACTGAAATCAAGAAGGTAAACAAATGCCATACTGACAATTTCAGCTTGAAGCCCGAAAATATTACCATTTTACAAGATTATTATGAGGACCTGTTTTAGGAAGTCTATTTCTTTTTAAAACCACTTTTGTAGGTTTAAGATCTCCGTGTATTCACAATATAAATTAATCCAATCCTTGGTAGCTTAGTTCAGTACAGAAGATGGATGCAGCTTGCTTACGAGGTCGAAGGAAACAAAATATATAAAATATTTCAAAGTGTGACACTTAGAGCAATAAAAGGCATAATTACCCCAAGTGACAGCACCAAGGGTCTGACCGTGTATCAGAGGCACGGTTCAGATACGTGGAAACGTGCTAGACAAAGACAAATTAAAGAAAAAAAGGCACTTAACATGAGAAAATAAAACGGGGCCCCCAAAGGAGCGGATAAAATACACCTGGTCATATCAAATTATCACCCCTTTTAAAGAAAAACACCAACACCTTGGGGAACAAGATATTTAATCAGGATAATTAAGTGATAAACAAATAGGAAGGAATATCCTCGCTGGAAAATAATAAAATTAAAAATTTAAAAATATTTAAACTCAAATGAAAACCCTACGGTCGACCGTTTATAAAGAAAATAATTATTTAGTTCTTGAAAGACTTAGTAAGATAAAGTAGATTTATGAAACCGCTCATGAACTCAAGTTTTCTTACAACCAAAGGTTTTCTTGGTACAGTACAAAAGTTTTTTTTTAACATCCTTACAACCGTGAGAAACAACCTTGACAGAAACAGTTTTTGATATAGATACTGAAAACCCCTTTTTAGGATGTGTCAAACGACCCCCTGCAAGGATGGGTAGGTATTACGTGCACTTTTCAAGAAATTAAAATAATAATAATAATAAGCATAGAAACACCGGGAGGAAAAATGAGCAGAAGGTAAAATTAAAATCACAAAGAAAAATTAAATGGACCAAGGAAATCCGCGGAGAAGGTAGAATTCATCATCGGCACATCAAAAACAAATCATCAAACCCATCACAACAACATCAACAACATTAGCATTCCCATGGCAACGACCAACAATCCGTCAGGGAAGGGGCCAATCACAGGCCGCAGACAACAATAGGCGAAAACTAACAAAGGACCAAGAAAACTGACGCAGAAAATAACCCAAAACCCAAAAGGGAAGAATGAAACTAAGTTAAATTAAAATAAAATTAACCAGAGAAGTGAGAAAAAAGAAAAGAAAACCGGGACATACTGTACACGTAACACCCACATCCCTGAAGCGACTCGCTTGTTAAATTATTCAGGTTAAATAATAGCTTTTTAGCACAAAACTTTTAGGCCTAGAAAAGTCATTAATAAACGCTAGGTTACCCAATTACATTTTTGAAGAATCCAAAACTTACTTTCACACAGTACGCAAGCCCCAATTTAACAGACATAATTACACATGCTATAATTTCAAATTAACAAGCCGAAAATTTAAAATTCCACAAGGCAAGACTTAGTTTTTTAGATGACGCCAGTTACATGGTGCCGCGCGCACTTTCTGCACATAGGAAAATTTTCAGGTCTTTCACCAAAAATCAGTAAAGGTTTAGTTGTAACAACACTTACAGTTTCTTCCAGATGAAAGTTGTGAGGACAGCTTCGGTAGCATAAGCTACTTACTTACTAAAAAAAACATAACATGCAAATTCCAGACGAGGAAAAATAAACCAGAAAAACTTGCAGAAATCCCCAGGGCAAAAGCCCCGCGTATGTAACCTTAGCCAGGCTCGAACATTTTCGGTGAAATTATCTCCTTAGGGAGAGAGAAGCCACACACGTCCATCTCTTCCTTCTCACCAAACAGCAATGGCGACTTCCCGAGATTCCGCAGTGCCGGCCCCAACGATCACATGTGCGCAGAGGGCAAGCGCCTGAGTGGTAACGTAGCTCGCGAGGTAGTACATACCTACGCCACTAGAGTGCAGGAGAATACAGTCAGGCACCGAAGGACGTGCAAACAGACAGCCCGGGCAATAAGTTTTGAAAAGAAGAAGTAAAGAAGCGGCGAACCACTTCTAAGGACACAGTTTTTCCACAGCCATGAGGCCAGTTTCGAAAATATTTCCCAAGGGGGAAAAATTGTTACGCAGGTAACAGTCTCCCTCCCTGAAACTTGACATGTCCAGCACATGTTTACCATCATAAGGCGGTGGTCTTGAAGCAAACAAAGTTTTTGGTAGAATAGTCCGAATATGAAAATGACCACCAATCGCCAGCCTCAGTTTATGCACCACCAGCAGAACGAGTCCAACAGTCACTAAGAACCCAAACACATGTGATTTGAATTAAAGAAACAGTACAGTTCACTTAGACGACACCAAATGTCTAGCCACTTTCAATAATAATGAAGTTCCATGCACCAAACTGTGCAACACCCAAGTCGCAGGCAAATTATTAATGGTCCAGATCACAGGGAACACTTATTCTCTAGATTTCTTGCTAAACTTTAATGCGAACTATTATCTTCCGCAAGTTCGTATGCGTCATCTGATCGGAGGTTACGCTACCTTGTGGTACATACACACCTTTAGGTAAAGTTCATAACTATTTGCTTTCAGAACATTAGACCTTCTAGGTCTTAACTGCACCAGATCACATACCTAGACTTAAATTACTACATGTTTGTTAACTTTGTAATATTATAGGACTTGCGTTAGATAAGAAACGCCTTCATTTGGTTTCCACCCTTTGGGTTGGATGGTAACGACAACCCCAAAAGGAAAAAACGCCCAGAAAGGGAAGGGAAGAGAGAAATCAACATTGGTGAGCGTAAAACACAATCACAAGGTTCAACCGGAAAATACTTAACCTAACCTTAAACTAGATTAACATGACTTAAGATTACGGTATGGCACAGGAACAGAATACGATAATTATTTAAACAATCCATACCCAAAAACGAAATTACATTACATTTAAGGTATCATGCCAACAAAAATATATAGGCAAGGATACAATTTTCAATACACAAGGAAAACAATAACCTAGGAAACCAAGATAGTTATCTCCACAAAACACCTTTCAATGCATACAACCAATCCTACCAGGATGGCTACACAATAACGTCACCATTGACAAACAGAAACCAGGAGGCAAACGTTACATAGCCCAAAAACTTACGGACAAGCACCAACTCAAGGGTGCTGAGTGATTGCAATAACAGAAAAGCTAAGAGAAACTCACTTCCATACATAATATTACGAAACCAAGACCCAGACCAAGGAAAAGGATGTAGAAAAACGTTACACAGAACTACAAGTTAATTAAGCTTACAACCTCCCTTAAGTTAAATTTAAAACGGAATAGAACCATCTACCGCCCACACACCCGCACTCACACTCACTCATGCCTTACACACACTCTGCTACCGTAGACACGCACACGCACATACGCACACACATACATACGCACACACGCACGCATACACACACCAACAGGTCCGTGAATACTTACCAACTTACCTCACGAGACGAGGCCGTGGACGGGCTGGAACAGACTAAAACAGTCTGGAGCTGGACTCGAACAAAATTAAACTAAAGGGAGGAACGAGAGACGGAAAGAACCCAGAACCCTTCCCGATAAATAAAAGAACGGGGTGAAAATACATGGGGGTTTATTAATGAAAATAAAGTGAAAGAGATCAAACAAACAAAATAATAAAATCAAGCTTGAAATATTACTCACGGAGATATGCGTAGAAACTTATCATATAGGTTATTCATCCAATCATATCAAGAGGCAGATTGAAAAGATATCAAACATGGCCACACAAGCTTCTTTCAATCACAAACTTGTAACATACGATTTACTTCCTCCACATAATTTCATACACGCGACGTATGACACATTCGTCCTCGCAATGAATTAATATCAGTGGACATACATCGAAAGAACTTACACGCACATCAAAATAAAAACATACACGTTACATCTCACACATCTCCAAGTATATGGACCAGCATCCCAGAGAAGAGATCCATCACGCAACAATCCCCCGTTTGAAAAAACACAGCATCCCAGAAAGAAATCAAAGAATAAAAATGGCTGCCATAGTTACGAGGCGAGTAAACAATGCTAACAATGAAGGAAGACTCATTCAAATGAAAGCAACAAACGTAAATATATAATTAGGCCAGCAAAGAGCCTGAGGAATGAAAATAAGAAAATGTAAATAATACTTAAAAAAATAACACTGTAAGAAAAGGAGAATGCTGTTAATCAGGCAAGCATACAGCACAACCACACGTACACACTCACCATAGAGACCCAAAAGAAATGTATACAGGTAGAATCAGTTTTGTCCAGACACATAACGAACACAGAGAGATCCGCATAGCAAGACAAGTGCTTTCATGGACTCATGAGCTCAATACAAGACGCGTAAAATAACAAAGGATTGCCGCATCAAGGCAAGGCATATCCCCACATAATTCACAGTAGCTTCATCGTAACCATCACGCTTGCAACGTATTCATATCGCCTCACCACGGACGAACATGAATACCAGTCATAGCGTCAAACACAAAGTCACGCATCAAGAGCTCGGCCATGAGAGAATCGACGAATAAAAATAAATGGCAATAGGTCTCGAACTTCAGACCACATACACGCCAAACAAACACACCACTGACTAAAACCATCCTCCATCCTTACGGGTTTAAGTCACACAAAAAACAGAACACACAAGATCAGAGAAAACTATCAATAAGACAAAATGCAGCATTAACGATTAAATGTACATAACTAATAAGCCCACGCAACCATAGCAAGCCAAAAAAAAAGGGTTACCTTAATAGTCGGGCGTTGCAGAGAGCATTAGGTAGTCACAAAATAGCGACCGAGATAAAGAGCCGGGCATTCAAGCAGATAAATATACTGAAGGAAAAGTAAACGGCACAGGTCAAAGATCTCGTATCTCAAAAGGTACATTGTTGTCTCGACCGCCATGTCGGCTACAACCGTCCTGCGAACTTAATTCAAAGAAGGCGGACACGAGACTGACGAAGAGGGCACTTCGGCTGATGGCCGGAAGCGCACTCTTTCAAGGAGAAAACGAGTCATACGTCACGTCCAGGGAATAAATCGACCGAAAGGTCGATAGCGGTCAAAGAATGTATTACATACAGAGAAGTGCGCCACCAAGGGAAACTTGGTGCGGCACATCTTCCCCACACCCCCTCGAAAATGAGTCCTTACTTGGTGATCAGGCAAGAAGGGCTCATTTTACCACGGGCGAAACTTAACACTAAGTGTGTACACACCCTATAACTAAGCGTATCAATTTAACAATAACTTCAGGCATTAAAAATGGACAACAGAATATGAAAACATCTATGCACACGTCATAATTACACCTTATTTTGAAGATATACAATATAATAAACGTCCTTTCGTTATCAAACACAGATTCATTAAGAATTATGCAGGCGTCAGTGTCCTTTCACCGAGCGATAATTGACTCCAAGGAGAGTTATGGCAAGTCAGGCAAACATATGTATCTGTCGATTAATAATCCAGTGAATTAAACAAGTTCAGACCACAGTATCCCATTACACTCCGACCTCTTCTCAGTCACTGAGGGTGGATTTCGAAGGAATTTGGTCGAGCTATCAATACGTTTCTTTTCCTCACGATACAAGTGTTTCTCACAGGGCAATCATTACCTGAAACACAAAACAATATAAGCATACGTGCTTGCAACAAGTCAAAGTTAACTCCATATTATCAAGTCCAATACATCTTAAGGGTACTAAATAAATCAATGCTACGAACTTCTGGAGTAATACTTTTTTAACATGGAAACGTGCGCCTTTGATTGCACACGGCCGGAGAGATCCTCCACTTTTACCGTAACAGGTCCCAGAAACTCAGTGATCCTTCTGGGCTCAGACCACTTTCGACACAGCTTTTTACTAATGTGATCCATGGTAGAACTGACAGGGAACCTCTTTACCAGGACCAGATCTCCGACGCGGAAAGGCACAGGCATTCTTCCCTTGTTATACCTCTGGGCCACCCTGTCTCTGGCTTTAATCAGTTGCTCGGAGGCTATCTTCCATTTCTCCAGGACATCCAGACGTCGGGAGGGTTCGGAGAGATACTCCACATTCCATTTCAAAGAGAGTGGATCGTTGGGGACCCTGCCCAAAAATAATTCGGCAGGAGTGAACCGGCTGGACTCGTGCATGGCAGAGTTGAAACCTAGGCTGAAAAAGGAGAGATAGCAATCCCAAAGGGATTGGGTGTTATAATGGAAGGCAGACAAACAGATTTTTAGATTTCGATGAAATCTTTCAACAAGGTTCGGTTGAGGGTGATGAGGGCTCAGACGGATATGTTTTATACCCCAGGAGAAGCATAAATTACGGAACTTAGCGCCGGTAAAGACCGAAGAATTGTCAGAGACAAGCGTCCTAGGTGGACCAAAAACTCCGAAGATGTGTTTAGTTAACAAATTCACCGTGACGTTAGAATTAATTTTACGAACTGGGAACAGCCAAATGAATTTAGAAAAACCGTCGATAACAGATAAGATACCCACGTTGCCAGATTGAGATCGAGTTAGGGGTCCAAAGAAATCAATGAATAGTTTCTCACCAGGAGAATTGGCAACGTCGGCGGAATGAAAACCGATCTGAGTATTCTGAGCAGGCTTACATTTTTGGCAAACATCACAGGTTTTGACATACTCGAAGACTTCCCTTTTTAGGTTCGGCCAGTAATAATTCCGGGAAATTTTGTGAAAGGTTTTTAACTGACCGAGATGGGCGCCTAAATGAGAATCGTGATAATAATTTAAGATCATGGGTCTCAGATTCTGGGGGACGAAAATTTTAGAAGTACGGTTGTGAAGACTTTTGTAACACAAAAGGCCCCTTTTTATTTCAAAGGATTCCCAACCTTGTTCCTTCTTCGAAAGTCTATCGGCTAGACGGATACATTCATCGTCTTTCTTCTGGAATTCAGACAATTCGGTAAAACTAAAGGGGTAATTTCGAAGGATGCAGACCGGGAGATGATTATCGGTGCTGCACCCGATCTCGTAATCACTTGTCTCGCCACCTTCAAACATGCGCGACAAACAATCGGCAACAATATTATCTTTACCTCTTACATGAACAACAGTGAAATTATAAGACGACAGTCGGAGAATCCAACGAGCAGTCCTCCCTAACCTTTTGACATTGGCAGCCATCCAAGATAGTGCTTGGTTATCAGTATGAATCCAGAAATGTCGGTGTTCGAGGTACGAGTGAAATTTCTCGACACCAAGGACAACAGCCAGACATTCTTTTTCGTACGTGGAGTACCTGGTTTCAGAGTCGAGCAATTTCTTACTGAAATAAGCAATGGGGGCGAGATGATCGTTCTACAGTCTTTGGTTCAATACAGCAGAGACAGCAATATCACTAGCGTCACACTGAAGGACAAATTCCCCGTTAAAGTCAGGGTTGTGCAATACGGGAGCTTGACAGAGGGCGTCTTTAAGTTGGCAAAAAGCTTGCTCTTGAGCATCGCTCCAGAAGAAACGAACATTTTTCTTTTTCAACGAGTTCAGGGGCGCTGAAATTTCAGAAATGTTGGGGATGAATCTAGAATAAAATCCAATCATGCCAAGAAATCTACGGACAGCTCGTAGGTTCTTTGGTCTGGGAAATTCACGAATGCATTTCACTCTCTCAGGATTAACAGATATGCCGGAGCCAGAAACGATATGTCCTAAAAACTTTATCCTTCTAGAACACAAAGATGCCTTCTCAGGATTGACAGTGAATCCGTGCCTCTTCAACCTAGTGAAAAATTCGCGAAGATGAGCGACATGTTCCTCGAATGTGTCAGAAAAGATCACGACGTCGTCTAAATACGAGAATAAACAAGAGAACTTTAAATCACCGAAGACGGAGTCAAGAATGCGACTCAGCGCTTGGCCGCCTACTGAAATACCCATGGGAACTTTATTAAATTGATATAAGCCAAAGGGGGTGGCAAAAGCCGTAAATTCTCGGCAACTAGGGTCGAGAGGAATCTGGAAATAGGCAGAATTGAAGTCGAAAACAGAGTAGAACTGGGCCTTCCCGAAGGATTGCAGGGCAGATTCGATGGTTGGGAGAGGGAAACTGTCGAATATAACATTGCGATTCAAAGATCGATAGTCAATCACAAGACGAGGTTGGCCATCCTTTTTGGGAATCAGAAAGGCGGGGCTACTAAAAGAAGACTTTGATGGGCTAATGACCCCTTTCTCCAGCAGTTCATTGATACACTTTCTCATAGCGGCGAGCTTGGGAGGGGAGCAACTGAAAGGTGGGTGTCTGACGGGAGTACGATCTTTCAGTTCGATGCAGTACGAAAATTCTTTGGCACACCCTAATTTGGCAGTAAGTACCTCAGGGAAATCTTTTAGAAGATCATTGAGCACGGAGACTTGGTCATTGGAAAGATCAGACGGGTCAATAAGGGGAATGCCGTTCGATACAAGGCATAACGGATTATTACCAGAAGGAACCTCGAAATGAAAGTTTTCATTGGATCGAAAGCGAAAGGCAAATGAACAGCTGATAAAATCGATAGATAACCCGGTGGCTAACATGAAATCAGATCCAAGGATGAGGGGAACAGTCAAATCGGGAACAACGTTAAAATTCCAGTCCCAGGAAAAATTGTGAATTTTGAAATGGATACGAACACGTCCGGTGGGACACATACGATGGCCATTGGCAGACACGTAAGTTGCGGAACATTCACTATCTCGAAGATGTTTCAAAGCCATGCCTTCTACCAGAGACTGATTTACGAAAGAACTCGAGGATCCGGTATCCAAAAGGGCATATAGCGAGCGCGAGCCGGAAATAATTTTGGCCCAAGGAGACGCAAAGGGAAGACCACAAACTTTGCGGTTTGAAGAGGTTTGGGGCACCAACGACGGGCCAACTCGTGGGTGCGGGATCAGTTTCCCTGGTTTCCATTGCATCGAGGACAGATATCACGAAATACGCCAACTAGGCCACACTGACAGCATTTTACTGGGGGCTTCGAGTTACACTGCATGAAGACGTGCCCATCTTTCCCACAATTCCAGCATTGTAATGGACCTGGCCGCCCTCCTACGGGGTACGTTTTGATTTTGAAGACTCCCTGCCATATTATTTAAAGAGTGAGGAGGTTTTGACCGGTAATCAGAACGATCAGTGCATGACGCAGAAGAGAGCGGTTGGGCAAAGGAGACCGATTTAGACACAGAGCGACAGGCGGTATCAGGGAAAGAACAGGTATCGGGCGGAGGAGGGGGTTGATATAAGTGATTCAGTTGAAGAGTAGACTCGTATTCGCGCCCTAGATTGATTATATCATCCACACAATTTACCTCACATCTCTTTATGAAGAGCTTGTAGTTAGGAGCCAAATTACGGTAAAATGTATCAAATATTTCAGTCTCATGAATGTCAACATCAAGACGGTTAAACAAGGTAAGGATACCAGTCGCATACTCATCAATAGGTTCGTTAGGACCTTGGGTTCTCCGTAGGATCTCTTGTTTAAGAACAAAATTCATGTCTGATAGACCAAACCTAATTTTAAGTTCCTTCGAGAAATCGGACCAACATTTGACTTTAAATTTATTTAATCGGAACCATTTACTTGCACGCCCCTCTAACATACCGGGGATGACAGGGATAAATAGGTCTAGGGACATAGAAGTACACGCAGCGACGTCTTCGACTCTCTCTGAGAATTCGATCACGGAGAAACCTTTTTCTTCGCCGGAAAATTTCAAATTCCATTTTCGAACAACATCAAGCGCAGGATTAAATTGAGATGGCCCACTCACAATAGGCTGAGGAATGCGATTTACAGTATGAACATCGATGCTAGAGATAAACTCATTAGGGCGCTTGTTTACAGCAATACCCGCATTGTTGTGATCAGAGTTTGAATGAATGGAATTACCTTCCATAGACGTGCCTGAATTATTTTGCATATCAACACTGGGAGGATTTTCACACGCATTATCTTGTATGTTCTCCATTGTTTACAGATAAGATAAATAATGCAAGAGCAACAGTCAACAATGACAAAATCACAACCAAAGTTATACACAAGATTTAACGAAAGTATGCTGTGAAATAGCATCAATTAATATATATTTTATTCATGGCACAGTATAAACACAAAAAGGAGGACTTAATTTTAAAAGAATCCAGCTCTGCTCCACCGAGAATCAGCCCCTCGGTGAAACTTTCCAGCCACGAACCACGCTCTGCATAGCATCTACCGCCCACACACCCGCACTCACACTCACTCATGCCTTACACACACTCTGCTACCGTAGACACGCACACGCACATACGCACACACATACATACGCACACACGCACGCATACACACACCAACAGGTCCGTGAATACTTACCAACTTACCTCACGAGACGAGGCCGTGGACGGGCTGGAACAGACTAAAACAGTCTGGAGCTGGACTCGAACAAAATTAAACTAAAGGGAGGAACGAGAGACGGAAAGAACCCAGAACCCTTCCCGATAAATAAAAGAACGGGGTGAAAATACATGGGGGTTTATTAATGAAAATAAAGTGAAAGAGATCAAACAAACAAAATAATAAAATCAAGCTTGAAATATTACTCACGGAGATATGCGTAGAAACTTATCATATAGGTTATTCATCCAATCATATCAAGAGGCAGATTGAAAAGATATCAAACATGGCCACACAAGCTTCTTTCAATCACAAACTTGTAACATACGATTTACTTCCTCCACATAATTTCATACACGCGACGTATGACACATTCGTCCTCGCAATGAATTAATATCAGTGGACATACATCGAAAGAACTTACACGCACATCAAAATAAAAACATACACGTTACATCTCACACATCTCCAAGTATATGGACCAGCATCCCAGAGAAGAGATCCATCACGCAACAATCCCCCGTTTGAAAAAACACAGCATCCCAGAAAGAAATCAAAGAATAAAAATGGCTGCCATAGTTACGAGGCGAGTAAACAATGCTAACAATGAAGGAAGACTCATTCAAATGAAAGCAACAAACGTAAATATATAATTAGGCCAGCAAAGAGCCTGAGGAATGAAAATAAGAAAATGTAAATAATACTTAAAAAAATAACACTGTAAGAAAAGGAGAATGCTGTTAATCAGGCAAGCATACAGCACAACCACACGTACACACTCACCATAGAGACCCAAAAGAAATGTATACAGGTAGAATCAGTTTTGTCCAGACACATAACGAACACAGAGAGATCCGCATAGCAAGACAAGTGCTTTCATGGACTCATGAGCTCAATACAAGACGCGTAAAATAACAAAGGATTGCCGCATCAAGGCAAGGCATATCCCCACATAATTCACAGTAGCTTCATCGTAACCATCACGCTTGCAACGTATTCATATCGCCTCACCACGGACGAACATGAATACCAGTCATAGCGTCAAACACAAAGTCACGCATCAAGAGCTCGGCCATGAGAGAATCGACGAATAAAAATAAATGGCAATAGGTCTCGAACTTCAGACCACATACACGCCAAACAAACACACCACTGACTAAAACCATCCTCCATCCTTACGGGTTTAAGTCACACAAAAAACAGAACACACAAGATCAGAGAAAACTATCAATAAGACAAAATGCAGCATTAACGATTAAATGTACATAACTAATAAGCCCACGCAACCATAGCAAGCCAAAAAAAAAGGGTTACCTTAATAGTCGGGCGTTGCAGAGAGCATTAGGTAGTCACAAAATAGCGACCGAGATAAAGAGCCGGGCATTCAAGCAGATAAATATACTGAAGGAAAAGTAAACGGCACAGGTCAAAGATCTCGTATCTCAAAAGGTACATTGTTGTCTCGACCGCCATGTCGGCTACAACCGTCCTGCGAACTTAATTCAAAGAAGGCGGACACGAGACTGACGAAGAGGGCACTTCGGCTGATGGCCGGAAGCGCACTCTTTCAAGGAGAAAACGAGTCATACGTCACGTCCAGGGAATAAATCGACCGAAAGGTCGATAGCGGTCAAAGAATGTATTACATACAGAGAAGTGCGCCACCAAGGGAAACTTGGTGCGGCACAACCACCAATCAGTGAGCCAATAAACAAGACTTAAACTCTTTAAGTACATGCCCAAGGACAAGAAATAAATTTAGCAATAAACCAATTTTAATTCCACGTATACATTCCATGCAAAACCCAACTAAACAAGAAACAGGATTTGGAGATAGTTTACCCCTTATTTTCTTTATTACCATTAAGAGAAACTCCCAGAAATAGGATACTAGGTAAGAATCAAAATACATGGGTTACAGTAAATAATTACTCAAGACAAGATGAACGTACAGGCTGCGGTTGGAGACTTCAAGATCTTTCAGATGGAGGGTACGCGTATAGTTGGTCATCAGCAACGAGCCAAAACAACACCAAGCAAAGAGTAATAGGAGGGTAGCAGAGGTTATGAAACACAATCTTTAACACCATGATGAAACGGGACAGAAATTGGCCGAAAGGAAATAGGAGTGTTACCCAATCTAAAAACACATTTCTCACAATTTTACTGCACATACAAACATATACCTTAACCAAGGGCGACTCAATCAAATAAAAGGTTCAATAAAGCACCTCAATCAAGCCAACGCCTTTGAATATGGGAGCACAGATCTGACAAGATTCCCTACCGGCTATCCACCCGAAACCTCGGACAAATCCAGACTAGAACAAAGTGATATCCGAGACTCACGCTGTGGCCACTCAGTCACAGGTAGCTCGCCAACAATAGTACGAGGGAAATAAGATATGAAAGGTAGGTCACGAACCAGGTAACTAGAAAACACTCCAAATAACAGAGAAATAAGAAACACCACCAAACCAACACATCACCAGATAGTGGGAAGGTTTCAGTGCCGCCTATGAAGCACCAGCTGATCCCATACTCAACTGGAGCACCGTAGGACGACAAGATGATGAACGATAGCCAAGGTTTTCAAACACTCCAGAAGGAAAAGGACCAATAGGCTGGCAGGTTATCTCGAGAAGAACATTATAGTATAGGATAATTGCATGTTGACGTCAGATTACTAGGGTATGCAGAGAATTAAAATTAAAGAATAGACCAGGTCATACAGAAATCACATATTATATGCAAGCAGATAAGACACACCTACAGAGAGTAGTAAATCCATGCCAGGGTTTATTTTCCAATCTACCGGGACACAGGGTAAATTAAAGGCAACACCGCCCATACCGAAGCGCCATAATAAGTAACCAATACTACACGACAACAATACAACAAAAATGGACCACAACGGACATGCGTTAGTTAAAAGGGAGGAAAAGAGCAACTACCCTCAACAACATGTCGTGAAGCCGTCATTCTACCTCACAAGGCAAACCTAAAACCAAACCACGGTACCGTTTACAACATTACTAAGACAGGACCGAAACCAAAACCTACAAGGCACGAAAGGAGACCGCACTCCTCAGGTTCAGGATCCATTAGTGCAACACATGCAAAACACCACAATAACAAATAGACTGGGCAGGACGACATGGAGCTACAACTCGTTTAAATAACATACTACAAGAATAATACACCACATTAGAGACTAAAACCAGGGAAGTAAAGACTTCAGAAGAGGTTAGAATTAATACCACTTGCAAGCAGAAATACATTAAGAAACCACCTAGTTAACTGCCACAACCAGGAAGGAAAACCCAAAGAAAAATTTACCCAAAATAGGTTAGCCGGGGCAGGGTATTTTTTTGAAAACCAACGGTACAAGAATGATTAGGAAAGGATAACTCAGTAAACCGGGAATTCAGAACAGATAACAGAAATGCCCCAGAGAAAGACATCAGAGCACTCGCAACCTAGGGAATCGTGTCACCAGAAATTGGAGATAGAAGGCAGTGAAGACTGTGAAGTCCATGCCGTAGAGACAAACAACCAACCACCACCAATTCCAATTGACAGAGTTCCGCCATTGCCATTACCCACATCCAATCCAAAACATAACCAACAGGACCATAACACCGGGTATATCCAGATCCTAGTCAACTTACACCAACAAGGAAACCAAAAGCTAATTCGTTTCAACAAAGCACACCTAACAAACCCCAATAGGAATAGATAACCGAAATATTACCCGCAAGGAATCAGATAACAAGAACTAGGACCAAAGACAAAGACAGGGCAAGAAAAATAGGGGTTAGGAGACTAACAAATTTCCTACCGGATTAACAACAACGCACAGAGCAGAAATTGCCCAGAATTTTCCAAATGAGTACCAAACCAAGGCAACATCAGTACAAGAGCCAATAAATAAATTTATTATCAAAATTTTTCAAACGTTAATGATCAGGATATAATCGAATTATGATAGACGGAGAGACCTGCACCCAGACCCAAAGAGTAGTTAGATTTTAACAATTAAGAAATTGGGTGCCAATAGAGCAAGAGAAAGTACACACATTTCCCGCAACCGCAATTACCTTTTCAAAATACAATGTTTAGAACAAGTACACGCTAGAAAGTACTACATGGTCATGCCAAGAATCACCGGAGGCGTGAACGCAGCAGATAAGGTACCAAAGCTTAAACACGTGGTAAAAATTCTCACCCAACTAAGCAACCATGGTTGACAGGAAAAGAAGTTAAGTACGACAAGCAACACCAAAACTCCTCAAAATAAATACAGCACACGAGAAAAGGGAGAAAAATATCACATGATTAAATTCATACTAGACCAGAATAATTACATAATAACCCACGGAGACCAGTCAAATTTGCTCACTGAAAGGTAGCTCTCATCCGCAAGTCCAAACATGCGTTAACCTGTTTTTAACTGGGACAAATGAACCCGTCTAATCCTCTTGGCGATGGGGTCACTCACCAGTACCGACACCGGAGATAAAAACTGTAAAATAGTACAGGGACCATGATACCGAGGAGCAAGTTTGGCTGAAAACTTGTTAATAGCCTTGCTAATGGGATAGGTCTTGACAAAAACTTGATCTCCAACCTTCAACCTAGGTGACTTTCTACCCTTGTTATACTTAACCCTGCCTTTCTCATAGGATACTGACAACTTCTTCTTTGCTTCATCCCAGATTTTCTGAACGTCATTTGGTTTAGACAAGTCTGGAAGAAGATCATCAATGCCCAGAACATTGGAAAAAGGAGAGTACGGGGTGTAGCAGAACATAAGTGACATGGGGGTTTTACCATGAGTTTCGTGTGTGGCAGAATTGAAAGCATGAGCCAACCAGTGCAGGCAAGAGTCCCACTTGGATTGGTTATTGTGATGATATGCAATTAGAGCAGATTTGAGATTTCTGTTCATCCTCTCGGCATAAGAAGGGTTAGGATAGTATGGGGTAGTGGTGACATGGGAAATGCTCAGCTCAAAAAGGTACTTCTTAAACAAGTGACCAGTGAAAGCACTGGCATTATCAGAAACCAGAAACTTGGGGGGGCCGAAGGATGCGAAGATAGAATTAAGGCAACTTATAGTCGCACGAGCAGTCGTAGATCTAGTGGGGAAAATCCAAGAGAATCTAGAAAACGCATCAATAGCAACGAAGATATGAGTGTTTCCCAAAGTAGAGCGAGGGAGCGGACCAACGAAATCGATGAATAACCGTTCCATAGGGCGAGAAGCTTGTGAAGAAGATAATAGACCTACACGGTTGTTCAAACTAGGTTTGCTGATAGAACAAATATTACAGGACCTAATCATGTTTCGGATATCACCATCCATTCTTTTCCAAACGAAGAACTGTCTAATTTTCTGCCTAGTTTTAAAGGTGCCTAAATGGCCACCAATGGGACAAGAGTGATAGTACTTGAAGATGATTGGCACTAAAACCTTGGGTACAACAATTTTGAAATCAGTGTCCCTTCGACCTTTACAGCATAAGACACCCTTCACCAAAGAATAAGGTTTAACCACAATACCATCACTAATTTTGTCGATGATTTCTCTCAAATCAGGATCAGCCTTTTGATGATCTGCATACTCATGGTACAACAGAGGTAGGTCCGAAAGAATGGCACCCACACTAGCAACATTAGTTTCATCATATTCTTCAGCCTTAGATTTTTCATCAAGACCAAAACTCCCGTCAAACATTCTACTAAGGCTGTCAGCGATGACATTTTCAGACCCCCTAATGTGCTTTACTTGAAAACTGAAGGCTGAAATCCTAAGCGCCCATCTAGTGATTCTGCCCGTTCTTTTGGGACGGTTCAAGACCCACGACAGAGCCTGATTATCTGTTTCCAGATCAAAATTTACATGTTCAATGAAAGGTCTGAATTTTTCAAGAGCAAACAGCACGGCCAAACATTCTAATTCATAGATGGAGTACTTACTCTCCAGGTCATTGAGGATCCTAGACACATAGGCAACCGGTCTACGACCATCCTCATATTCCTGTAAGAGTACACCAGCAACTGCTTTTCCAGAGGTATCGGTTTGTACAATAAAGCGTTTACTAAAGTCGGGTATAGCCAACACAGGAGCATTTGACAAGGCAAGCTTCAGGGTCTCAAAGGCTTCTTGCTGGGAGGGGCCCCAGATGAACTTGACATCCTTACGTCTGAGATGATTTAGAGGAGCTGCTATCTCTGCAAAGTTTGGAATGAACTTCCTGAAGAAGTTCACCATGCCCACGAAACGTGCGATGCCTTTGACATCTTTAGGGGGTTGGAAGTCCCTAATAGCCTGAGTCCTAGAGTGGTCGATGGAGACACCATCAGAGGAAACCACATGTCCAAGGAAAGACATACTCGGCTTAGCAAACGCTACCTTAGACAACTTAACAGTTAGTCCAGCTTTTCTCAAGCGATGCAGGACTTCTCTAACGTGTTCGACATGTTCTTCAAAGGAATTTGAGAAAATTACCAGGTCGTCCAAGTAATGAAAAACGAACTTGAATTTAATACCCGAAAGTATCGAATCTAACAGCCTCGTAAGAACGGCCGCACCACAAGAGATCCCGAACGGAAGTCTCAGAAATTCGTAAAGGTTCCAATCAGTAATGAAAGCAGTCAGTGGAATAGATGACTTAGACAACGGGACTTGGTAATACGCTTGATTGAGATCTAACACAGTGAAAAACTTGGCTCCTGAGAACCACCCAAAACAAGTGTGCAAATCCGGTAAAGGGATAGATTGCAAGATGATCTTGCGGTTCAAAGCCCTGTAGTCAATTACAGCACGATAGCCCCCAGAGGGTTTAGGTACTAGGAAAACCGGAGATGCATAGGGAGAAGTGGACGGTCTGATGACCCCATCGGCAAGCATCTGATCAATAATCTTTTTGAGTTCTAACATCTTAGGTGGTGAAAGACGGTAAGGAGGAGATCTAACAGGAGTGTTATCAGATAGCTCAATCTGATACTCAAGAACATCAGTAACTCCTAACTTGCTAGTGAAGACATCGGGAAATTGATGGCAGAAGTCACGCACACTATTAGCCTGCTGATAATCCAGATGACTAAGATCCAACTGATCTATTTCGTTGTTCTCCCTAGGTAGCGGCCTACCTACACAAGAAACACTGAAGGTACCCAAAGGAGCATCAATAATATCGAATTTACAATTTGGAGAAAATTTAAAGTGAAATTTCCTAGCCTGGAGGTCCAAAATTAAACCAGTTCCTGACAAGAAGTCCGTACCTAAAATCATGCTACACGCTAGCTTTGGAGTTACCAAGCAAAGAATCTTCCAAGTAAAATTACCAATACGCAATTTCACATCAACGGACCCTAAAATTTTCATATTATGCTTATTAGCCGTGACACATGCAACATTGACCTTCTTCAACTCAGGCAGTTTACAAGGGGACCTCATTTCATCATACCAATTAGCATCAATGTCTTCACTAGCAAGTTAGGAGTTACTGATGTTCTTGAGTATCAGATTGAGCTATCTGATAACACTCCTGTTAGATCTCCTCCTTACCGTCTTTCACCACCTAAGATGTTAGAACATCGAGTCCATAAGAGCAACAATGGGTTCATTATTCAGTTCCACTTTCGCGAAGGTACTTTTAGACTCAACCAAAGCAGAAATCTTATTGCATGCCCGCGGGCAAATAACCTTTTCAGAATCCACGAAAATTTCTGGCGCAAGCGATTCACCAGAATTACCATTAGGCCTTAGTCATTGACTGCGTTTTCGGAACGAAGTAGGGCAATTCTTTTTAAGGTGCTGCCTCGAGCCACACAAATAACAGCAAGGACCAGAGCCACGCTTGACTGAGGGGCAAGCGTTCCTAAGGTGATCACGTGAGCCGCAATTATAACATTTTTTAGAAGACCCACTATCCCTAGTTTGAGGCAAAACAGGGTTCACAGTAGGAGGAGGGTGGCAGATAGGTCTTGCAGCATCTCCGTGCTTTACATCTTCAGCAAAGGTACACGCAGCTTCCAATTCAAGAAAATTAGTCGGACTCTTTGTGAGGGAGAGGTATGAACGATAGGCAGGGGAAATACCTTTCAGAATACGGGCCACCATTTCCTCTTCTGGCACCGAAATTCTAAATACCTTGCAATAAAACTGCAAGTCTAGTACATAGTTCAAAAGGTTTTCATGGAGCAACTGAGTCCGGAAGCAATACTGAGGAATCAAACTCTGCAATGCCAATGAAGGAATAAATTTAGACAATACAAGTTCATGAAATTCCATAATGGTTAAATTATTTGAAATTGCTTCAGAAATTTCACGTTTCAAAATTCCCTCACAATGAGAGAATAGGGCTCGGAAAATTCCCAAGTCATCAACAGAATACACGCTACCTGACTCTGTCATTTCTACCAGGAACCTCAGAAACCTGGTACTTTCTTCAATAGAATTGACGGAGAAATTTTTAACTCCGTTGAAAAGATCCTTCAGTGAAGAGTGAGAGGGAGCACAATTTAAACGGGCTAACAAATTTTCAAGAACTGGGGAGGCAGCACAACATGAAGCTTGATTATTAAGTGAGGCATCAGCATGACTAGAAGGTAATGAGGTTTCCCTCTCAACAACTGATAAATTCTCCATATCCTTACTTGCTAGCATAATCTCTAGTTCAGCAGAAATGCTAGAAGCAATTGTTAACAGCTTAGTGCTTTCAGAAACAAGACTAGGTTGGGGACACATAGTAATCAAATCTTGGATGCGGCCTAAATAATGCCACACCCTAGCCTTAAGTCTGTTAATCTGCCCCTTAGTGGGGGAAGTTTCAATGAATTCTTGTCTGACAACCTCTATCTCAGTGAGGCAGTCAGTAATTAAATTTAAGGACTCACCAAAGTTGCAGCACATCTTTACAGAATCAAGATTAATAGGAACCTGGACATGCGATGTCAGCAAAGCAGCGCACTCGGCAACAGTGTTAGCAGGATTGATACCCCTGATAGTGAGCTCATAAACTAGCTCTGATTTCCTGAGTTGGAATGGGAACAGCACAGCCCTCGCCATAGTTGATGTACATGAAACAATAAATCAAAAATAATTAATCCAAATAAAAGCGTTCCTTTCACAGTAAGATACTTTACAAGTTTCAGTTTTTTTTTACATTCTTTGAAACCTCAAATAATTCAAAGTTCCCCCATGACCAGGTTTTTTTTAAAGGGACAATGCAAAAGAAAACTCCGGTGATTGGCACAAACAAAATAGAAAAGCTTAATGAAAGGGAGATAAAGCATATAGTACACAGTGCCAAAATAAATTTAATGAGGATGCAACAGACCTACAGGTAGATCCAAGTAAGAGGCACACAAATCAATTAACTAAAGCTCTGCTACCACGAACTGTGACACTTAGAGCAATAAAAGGCATAATTACCCCAAGTGACAGCACCAAGGGTCTGACCGTGTATCAGAGGCACGGTTCAGATACGTGGAAACGTGCTAGACAAAGACAAATTAAAGAAAAAAAAGGCACTTACCATGAGAAAATAAAACGGGGCCCCCAAAGGAGCGGATAAAATACACCTGGTCATATCAAAATATCACCCCTTTTAAAGAAAAACACCAACACCTTGGGGAACAAGATATTTAATCAGGATAATTAAGTGATAAACAAATAGGAAGGAATATCCTCGCTGGAAAATAATAAAATTAAAAATTTAAAAATATTTAAACTCAAATGAAAACACTACGGTCGACCGTTTATAAAGAAAATAATTATTTAGTTCTTGAAAGACTTAGTAAGATAAAGTAGATTTATGAAACCGCTCATGAACTCAAGTTTTCTTACAACCAAAGGTTTTCTTGGTACAGTACAAAAGTTTTTTTTTAACATCCTTACAACCGTGAGAAACAACCTTGACAGAAACAGTTTTTGATATAGATACTGAAAACCCCTTTTTAGGATGTGTCAAACGACCCCCTGCAAGGATGGGTAGGTATTACGTGCACTTTTCAAGAAATTAAAATAATAATAATAATAAGCATAGAAACACCGGGAGGAAAAATGAGCAGAAGGTAAAATTAAAATCACAAAGAAAAATTAAATGGACCAAGGAAATCCGCGGAGAAGGTAGAATTCATCATCGGCACATCAAAAACAAATCATCAAACCCATCACAACAACATCAACAACATTAGCATTCCCATGGCAACGACCAACAATCCGTCAGGGAAGGGGCCAATCACAGGCCGCAGACAACAATAGGCGAAAACTAACAAAGGACCAAGAAAACTGACGCAGAAAATAACCCAAAACCCAAAAGGGAAGAATGAAACTAAGTTAAATTAAAATAAAATTAACCAGAGAAGTGAGAAAAAAGAAAAGAAAACCGGGACATACTGTACACGTAACACCCACATCCCTGAAGCGACTCGCTTGTTAAATTATTCAGGTTAAATAATAGCTTTTTAGCACAAAACTTTTAGGCCTAGAAAAGTCATTAATAAACGCTAGGTTACCCAATTACATTTTTGAAGAATCCAAAACTTACTTTCACACAGTACGCAAGCCCCAATTTAACAGACATAATTACACATGCTATAATTTCAAATTAACAAGCCGAAAATTTAAAATTCCACAAGGCAAGACTTAGTTTTTTAGATGACGCCAGTTACATGGTGCCGCGCGCACTTTCTGCACATAGGAAAATTTTCAGGTCTTTCACCAAAAATCAGTAAAGGTTTAGTTGTAACAACACTTACAGTTTCTTCCAGATGAAAGTTGTGAGGACAGCTTCGGTAGCATAAGCTACTTACTTACTAAAAAAAACATAACATGCAAATTCCAGACGAGGAAAAATAAACCAGAAAAACTTGCAGAAATCCCCAGGGCAAAAGCCCCGCGTATGTAACCTTAGCCAGGCTCGAACATTTTCGGTGAAATTATCTCCTTAGGGAGAGAGAAGCCACACACGTCCATCTCTTCCTTCTCACCAAACAGCAATGGCGACTTCCCGAGATTCCGCAGTGCCGGCCCCAACGATCACATGTGCGCAGAGGGCAAGCGCCTGAGTGGTAACGTAGCTCGCGAGGTAGTACATACCTACGCCACTAGAGTGCAGGAGAATACAGTCAGGCACCGAAGGACGTGCAAACAGACAGCCCGGGCAATAAGTTTTGAAAAGAAGAAGTAAAGAAGCGGCGAACCACTTCTAAGGACACAGTTTTTCCACAGCCATGAGGCCAGTTTCGAAAATATTTCCCAAGGGGGAAAAATTGTTACGCAGGTAACACAAAGGATAACCAAATCTTCAGGCCTTTCGCCTAGAAGGACAATCCATCACCCCGGGTCCAATTTCAGGACCATCTCATCTTCTTGCATTATAATTCTTTCTTCTTAAAGCACAATCGGAAGAGAATGGGTTCCAGCGTCTTCAGGTTAAGAAGCAATAATCAGAAAAACTGCTATCTGCATTGTCGACTCGACTACGACTGAGAAAGCTTCACTTCTTGCGCCCAGATAGCAGCACTACTTAGCTACCTCGCCGCTTAAATTCCAAGTCGACCGCTAGATAGCACACCATCACCAATTACAGAAAGTCCATGGAATCCTGAAGTTTGAATACACGGTGGGCCAGACAAGAAAATGGACGCATAAACAAGATGCATCGCGAAGAATAATTTTAAATCCGTTACAGCTGCAGTACACTTCTGTGGGCGTGGGTTCGAATCCCACTTCAGACATTGCTTTTTTATTCGATAACGAAAAGTGAAATAATCCACCCTGAATTCTACACCTATCATCATCATCATCATCTGTTTACCCTCCAGGTTCGGTTTTTCCCTCGGACTTAGCGAGGGATCCCACCTCTACCGCCTCAAGGGCAGTGTCCTGGAGCTTCAGACTCTTGGTCGGGGGATACAACTGGGGAGTATGACCAGTACCTCGCCCAGGCGGCCTCACCTTCTAAGCTGAACAGGGGCCTTGTGGAGGGATGGGAAGATTGGAAGGGATAGGCAAGGAAGAGGGAAGGAAGCGGCCGTGGCCTTAAGTTAGGTACCATCCCGGCATTCGCCTGGAGGAGAAGTGGGAAACCACGGAAAACCACTTCCAGGATGGCTGAGGTGGGAATCGAACCCACCTCTACTCAGTTGACCTCCCGAGGCTGAGTGGACCCCATTCCAGCATTCGTACCACTTTTCAAATTTCGTGGCAGAGCCGGGAATCGAACCCGGACCTCCGGGGGTGGCAGCTAATCACGCTAACCACTACACCACAGAGGTTCTACACCTATACTTGACTTTTAGCCTCCCACGCGCGCAAGTCGTTGGGTCTGCTTAAGAAAGCGGAGAGCAACATCACCAGCACAAGTCAGGGTGGCCAAGTGATTTGAAACGCTGTGTTCGGGTCCCAGTACACTTCTATGGGCGCGGGTTCGAATCCAAATTCAGACAGCGCTTTTTTTCTTCGATACCGGAAAGTGAATTAATCCACTCTGAATTCATCACCTATACTTCTAGCTTGTTAGGTGAACAAGCCTTCGGGTGTGCTTAAGAATGCGGAGAGCAACATCACCATCACATGTCAGGGTGGCCGAGCGGTTTGAAACGCTGTGTTCTGGTCGCAGTCCACTTGAGTGGGCGTGGGTTCGAATCTTACTTCAAACAGCGTTTTATTCTCGGATACCAGAAATTGAATTACTCCACTCTAATTCATGACCTATGTTCGACTTGTGGCATATTGGGTCTGCTTAAGAAAGCGGACAGGAACATCAACGCAAGTCGGAATGGCCGAGCGGTCTAAAGCGCTGCGTTCATGTCGACGACTAATTCTCTGGGCGTGTGTTCGATTCCCACATCAGACATCGCATTTTTTCCTGGGTACAGGAAATTGAATTACTCCACTGAAATTCATCACCTATGCTTGACTTGCAGCTTATTACGCGACAAATCGCTAGGTCTGCTTAGAGAAGGCGGAGAGAGACAGCAACACAAGTCTGAATGGCCGACTGGCCTACGGCGCTGCTCTCACTTCGCAGTCCAGTTCTAAGGAACTGCGTCCCAGCTTTGACGCAGCTTTTATGTTCTTGGATACCGAAAACTTACTTCCTCCTCTCTGAATTAAGCAGCAAAACTTGACTTGTAGCTTATTTACGCCAACATGTCGTTGGGTCTGCTTAGGAAAGCGTAGAGCAACAACAGCAGCACAAGTCAGGGTGGCCGAGCGGTTTGAAACGCTGCGGGCGTGGGTTCGAATCCCAATTCAGACATCGTTTTTTCCTTCATACCGGAAGTGAATTAATCCACTCTGAATTCATTACCTATACTTCCACAGCTCATATCAGGGCGGCTTTTCCCTCGGACTCAGCGAGGGATCCCACCTCTACCGCCTCAAGGGCAGTGCCCTGGAGCTTCAGACTCTTGGTCGGGGGATACAACTGGGGAGAATGACCAGTACCTCGCCCAGGCGGCCGCACGTGCTATGCTGATCAGGGGCCTTGTGGAGGGATGGGACGATTGGAAGGGATAGACAAGGAAGAGGGAAGGAAGCGGCCGTGGCCTTAAGTTAGGTACCATCCCGCAATTCGCCTGGAGGAGAAGTGGGAAACCACGGAAAACCACTTCGAGGAAGGCTGAGGAGGGAATCGAACCCACCTCTACTCAGTTGACTTCCCGAGGATGAGTGGACCCAATTCCAGCCCTCGTACCACTTTTCAAATTTTCGTGGAAGAGCCGGGAATCGAACCCGGACCTCTGGGGGTGGCAGCTAATCACGCTAACCACTACACCACGTAGTAATATACTTCATATTAGAGCCCGTATTGTCAAAGTATCATCATCATCATCATCTGTTTACCCTCCAGGTTCGGTTTTTCCCTCGGACTTAGCGAGGGATCCCACCTCTACCGCCTCAAGGGCAGTGTCCTGGAGCTTCAGACTCTTGGTCGGGGGATACAACTGGGGAGTATGACCAGTACCTCGCCCAGGCGGCCTCACCTGCTATGCTTAACAGGGGCCTTGAGGAGGGATGGGAAGATTGGAAGGGATAGGCAAGGAAGAGGGAAGGAAGCGGCCGTGGCCTTAAGTTAGGTACCATCCCGCAATTCGCCTGGAGGAGAAGTGGGAAACCACGGAAAACCACTTCCAGGATGGCTGAGGTGGGAATCGAACCCACCTCTACTCAGTTGACCTCCCGAGGCTGAGTGGACCCCGTTCCAGCCCTCGTACCACTTTTCAAATTTCGTGGCAGAGCCGGGAATCGAACCCGGACCTCCGGTGGTGGCAGCTAATCACGCTAACCACTACACCACAGAGGCGGCCTATACTGATGATACAAGTTGAAACTGATAGTGTGTTGACAATAGGGGCCAAAAAAGAAAAAATATATGAGTGAACTAAAGAAATAAAATTGAGTTAAAATGTAAACAAGTGCCCATCCAGTCACTCACCTCCTTGCCCGTCCTACATGGGCCACTCCACCTCAAGTGCTAAAGCTAACTGAGTGACGTCCTTGAAGGTCGTTGAGGACTGACCGTGAGGGGTGGTTGAGGGGAGTTTGATGTAAGGGGAGAGGCGTGAGGTAAAGTATTATTCACGCGCCTTCGTGAAAAGAATTTCTTGATTAACTCCTCGACAAGTATATTAATGTCCTCCGATATCTCATTAAGATTATAAATTGGGTGGCATTTTTGATCAATATTTATATTTATGGTCCGCCTCTGTGGTGGGAATCGAACCCACCTCTACTCAGTTGACCTCCCGAGGCTAACCACTACACCACAGAGGCGGACATAAATATAAATCATCATCATCATCATCATCTGTTGACCCTCCAGGGTCGGCTTTTCCCTCGGACACCGCGAGGGATCCCACCTCTACCGCCTCAAGGGCAGTGTCCTGGAGCTTCAGACTTTTGGTCGGGGATACAACTGGGGAGAATGACCAGTATCTCGCCCAGGCGGCCTTACCTGCTATGCTCAACAGGGGCCTGGTGGAGGGATGGGAAGATTGGAAGGGATAGGCAAGGAAGAGGAAAGGAAGCGGCCGTGGCCTTATGTTAGGTACCATCCCGGCATTCGCCTGGAGGAGAAGTGGGAAACCACGGAAAACCACTTCCAGGATGGCTGAGGTGGGAATCGAACCCACCTCTACTCAGTTGACCTCCCGAGGCTGAGTGGACCCCGTTCCAGCCCTCGTACCACTTTTCAAATTTCGTGGCAGAGCCGGGAATCGAACCCGGACCTCCGGGGGTGGCAGCTAATCACGCTAACCACTACACCACAGAGGCGGCCTATACTGATGATACAAGTTGAAACTGATAGTGTGTTGACAATAGGGGCCAAAAAAGAAAAAATATATGAGTGAACTAAAGAAATAAAATTGAGTTAAAATGGAAGTGGTTTTCCGTGGTTTCCCACTTCTCCTCCAGGCGAATGCCGGGATGGTACCTAAATTAAGGCCACGGCCGTTTCCTTCCCTCTTCCTTGCCTATCCCTTCCAATCTTCCCATCCCTCCACAAGGCCACTGTTCAGCATAGCAGGTGAGGCCGCCTGGGCGAGGTACTGGTCATTCTCCCCAGTTGTATCCCCCGACCAAGAGTCTGAAGCTCCGGGACACGGCCCTTGCAGCGGTAGAGGTGGGATCCCTCGCTGAGTCCGAGGGAAAAGCCGAACCTGGAGGGTAAACAGATGATGATGATGATGATGATGATTTATATTTATATTTTGTAGCTTATTACACGAACAAGTCGTTGGGGCTGCTTAGGAAAGCGTAGAGCAACAACAGCAGCACAAGTCACGGTGGCCGAGCGGTTTGAAACGGTGCGTTCGGGTCGCAGTACACATCTGCGGGCGTGATTCCGAATCCCACTTCAGACATCGATTTTCTTTCTTCATACCGGAAGGTGAATTAATCCACTCTGAATTCTACACCTATACTAGACTTCTGGCCTCCCACGTGAGCAAGTCGTTGGGTCTGCGTAGGAATGCGGAGAGCAACATCAGCAGCACATGTCAGGGTAGCCGGGTTGTTTATAACGCTGCGTGCGGGTCCCAGTACACTTCTGTGGGCGTGGGTTCGAATCCCACTTCAGCCAGCGCTTTTCTTCTTCGATACCGGAAACTGAATTAATCCACTCTGAATTCATCAGCTATACTTGACTTCTAGCTTGTTAGGCGAACACTTCTTTGGGTCTGCTTAAGACAGCGGAGAACACCGTCAACCGCATAAATGAGGTTGGCAAAGCGGTCTATGGCGCTGCGCACAGGTCCCAGTCCACTTCTGTGGGCGTCGGTTCGAATCCCAATTCAGACATTGTTTTTATCTCGGATACCAGAAATCGAATTACTTCACTCTAATACTTCACCTATGCTTGACTTGTAGCTTATTACGCGAACAAGTGGTTGGGTCTAGTGGAGAGCAACATAAACAGCACAAGTCAGGATGGCAGGGCGGTCTAAGGCAGTGCGTTCAGGTCCCAGTCTGCTTCAGTGGGCGCAAGTTCGAATCCCACCTTAGACACAGCTTTTATTCTTGGATACCGCAACAATTTCTCCTCCCTGAATTCATCACCAGTACATGACTTGATGCTTATTACTCGAAAAAGTCGTTGGGTCTGCTTAAGGAAGCGGAGAGGAACAACAACGCAAGTCGGAATGGCCGAGCGGTCTAAAGCGCTGCGTTCATGTTTGAATCCCACATCAGACATCGCATTTTTTCTTGGGTACAGGAAATTGAATTAATCCACTCTGAATTCATTACATATACTTCTAGCTTGTTAGGCGAACATGTCTGTGGGTGTGCTTAAGAAACCGGAGAGCAACATCAGCAGCACAAGTCAGGGTGGCCGAGCGGTATAAAGCACTGCGTGAGGGTTCTGTCGCAGCTTTTTTTTATTGGATACCGAAAACTGATTCCCACATCTCTGAATTCTACACCAATACTTGCCTTGTGGCCTATAATGCGAGAAAGTCGTTGGATCTGCTTAAGATAGGGGTTAGCAACGTCAACAGCACATGTCACGGTGGCCGAGCAGTGTGAAACGCTGCGTTCGGTTCGCAGTACACTTGTGTGGGCGTGGGTTCGAATCCCACCTGAGACATTGCTCTTTTTTTCGATAACGGAAAGTGAAATATTCCACTCTGAATTCTACAACTATAATTGACTTTTAGCCTCCCACGTAGAGTAAGTCGTTGGGTCTGCTTAGGAAAGCTGTGAGCAACATCAGCAGCACAAGTCAGGGTGGCCAATCGTTTTAAAACGCTGTGTTCGGATCGCAGTACACTTCTATGGGCACGGGTTCGAATCCAAATTCAGACAGCGCTTTTTTTCTTCGATACCGGAAAGTGAATTAATCCACTCTGAATTCATCACCTATACTTCTAGCTTGTTAGGTGAACAAGCCTTTGGGTGTGCTTAAGAATGCGGAGAGCAACATCACCAGCACATGTCAGGGTGGCCGAGCGGTTTGAAACGCTGTGTTCTGGTCGCAGTCCACTTGAGTGGGCGTGGGTTCGAATATTACTTCAAACAGCGTTTTATTCTCGGATACCAGAAATTGAATTACTCCACTCTAATTCATGACCTATGTTTGATTTGTGGCATATTAAGCAAACAAGTCGTTAGGTCTGCTTAGAAAGCGGAGAGCAACTTCAGCAGCATAAGTCAGGGTGGCGGAGCGGTATAAGGCGCTGTGTTCAGGCCGGAGTCTACTTCTTTGGGCGTTGGTGCAAATCCCACTTCACACGGAGCTTCTTTCCTTGCACACCCGAAACTGACTTCCGCCTCTTTGAATTCAACACCAAAACATGACTGGTAGCTAATTTACGCGAACAAGTCGTTGGGTTTGCTAAAGAAAACGGAGAGCAACATCAACAGCACATGTCAACGTGGCCGAGCGTTTTAAAGCGCTGCGTTCGGGTCCCAGTACATTTCTGTGGGCGTGGGTTCGAAGCACAAATCAGACATCGCCTTTCTTCATCGATACCGGAAAGTGAATTCCACTAGAAGAAAGCAATCGAGTTGTGTGTCCAGCTCTGTCATAGTCGTGAATATTGTTTTAAGAGGTAGTATTCTTTCTTTCTTAATCTGTTTATTGTCCAGGGTTGGCTTTTCCCTCGGACTTAGCGAGGGATCCCACCTCTACCGCCTCAAGGGCAGTGTCCTGGAGCTTCAACTCTTGGTCTGGGGATACAACTGGGGAGAATGATCAGTACCTCGCCCAGGCGTCCTCACCTGCTATACTCAACAGGGGCCTTGGTGGGGGATGGGAAGATTGGAAGGGATAGACAAGGAAGAGGAAAGGAAGCGGCCGTGGCCTTAAGTTAGGTACTATCCCAGCATTCGCCTAGAGGAGAAGTGGGAAACCACGGAAAGCCATTTCCAGGATGGCTGAGGTGGGAATCGAATCCACCTCTACTCAGTTGACCTCCCGAGGCTGAGTGGACCCCGTTCCAGCCCTCGTACCACTTTTCAAATTTCGTGGCAGAGCCGGGAATCGAACCCGGGCCTCCGGGGGTGGCAGCTAATCACACTAACCACTAACCACAGAGGCGGGCAGAGGTAGTATTACTAGACAGAAACAACCAAGTCGTGTGTCCAGCTCCGTAATACTCGTGATTATTGTCTTAAGACGAAGTACAACTAGTCAAAGCAGTTAAAACTCCTGTCCGGTGCTGCATCCATACTAGTAATTATTATTTCAAGAGAGAGTATATCTACGTAAACACAAGAAGTCCATCTTCTGTCCACTCTTCTGTCAACTTATGGTGAGTACCCATACATTCATATACTGTCTCAGTGATGGCAGTATACTCGTATGTATAGTGTTGCCTTCCCATTCGTGGTGTGATCACCAAAAGTGTACTTCCAACAACAGTCGCTGAATTAGCAATGCTGTCGCACCTATCCGAACCTAACCGAACCTGTCACTACCAGCGGTTTTCTGTGGAACACAACCTAACCTGTCACTATCAGTGGTTTTCTGTGGAACACAACCTAACCTGTCACTATCAGTGGTTTTAGATGGATCACAATCTAACCTGTCACTGCCAGTGGTTTTCGGTGGATCACAACCTAACTTGTCAGTATCGGTGGTTTTCGGTGCATCACCCCGTTCAAATAGCAATGTTGTCCCACCTAATCAAACCTAACCTAACGTGTCACTACCAGTGGTTTTTGGTGGATCACAACCTAACCTGTCACTGTCAGTGGTTTCGGTGGATCACAGCCTAACCTGTCACCGTCAGTGGTATTCGGTGAAACACAATTGCTTTCGTAAGGGATGCTAGAGACCTGTTGGCGCTTTGCAGTTCTAACCTGGGGGCTAACGCCCCCAGACCCCCTTTGCTTGTCCTCAGACCGATGGTTTTGCCACTAACCGGACCTAATCAAACCAGACCAATGCTTTTCGTACTTGCCGGACGTACTTAATACTCGGTCCGCCTCTGTGGTGTAGTGGTTAGTGTGATTAGCTGCCACCCCCGGAGGCCCGGGTTCGATTCCCGGCTCTGCCACGAAATTTGAAAAGTGGTACGAGGGCTGGAACGGGGTCCACTCAGCCTCGGGAGGTCAACTGAGTAGAGGTGGGTTCGATTCCCACCTCAGCCATCCTGGAAGTGGTTTTCCGTGGTTTCCCACTTCTCCTCCAGGCGAATGCCGGGATGGTACCTAACTTCAGGCCACGGCCGCTTCCTTCCCTCTTCCTTGCCTATCCCTTCCACTCTTCCCATCCCTCCACAAGGCCCCTGTTTAGCATAGCAGGTGAGGCCGCCTGGGCGAGGTACTGGTCATACTCCCCAGTTGTATCCCCCGACCAAGAGTCTGAAGCTCCAGGACACTGCCCTTGAGGTGGTAGAGGTGGGATCCCTCGCTACGTCCGAGGGAAAAACCGAACCTGGAGGGTAAACAGATAATGATGATGACTTAATACTCGTAAAGTTTTCGCAACATCATATCGTACCGTTAATACCTATTTCACGAACCTACTAGTCAGGTTGTAACCCAATCTAGTGCCTGTAAATTGTGTTACGCAGTCTCAATCAGCTAAATATAACAGACCATTAATTCATGCATTTAGCGGCCGCTACACGTCCCTTCGAAATATCCGACATGTTTACAAAGATCAACTCGCCAAACACGTCATACAATCGTCATGTAGACGCACAAGCAGCGGCCGCGGAGCCCGTGCTCACCCGTGCCGGCGGATCCTGGACTTACACCCAGGATGGCAGTGCGCTGCTCTGTGGTCCCAGTCCACTACTTTGGGCGTGGGTTCGAATCCCACTTCTGACACAGCTTTTTTTCTTCGATACCGGAACAATTCCTTCTCTCTGAATTCATCACTAGTACATGACTTGCTGCTTACTACGCGAAAAATTCGTTGGGTTCTACTTAAGAGAGCTGAGAGCACCAACAAAGCAAGTCAGAATGGTCGAGCGGTCTAAGGCTCTCGTTCAGGTCGCAGACCACTTTTGTGGGCGTGGGTTCGAATCCCACTTCAGACATCTCTTCTTTTCTTGCATACCGGAAATTGAATTACTCCAATCTCATTCTTCAGCTATGCTTGACTTGTAGCTCATCAGGAGAACAGGACGATGGGTCTGCTTAAGAAGGAAAAAGCAACACCAACAGCAAGTCAGGCTGGCAGTGCGCTGCTCTGTGGTCCCAGTCCACTTCTTTGGCCGTGGGTTCGAATCCCACTTCAGACAAAGCTTTCTTTCTCGGAAACCAGAACAATTCCTCCTCACTGAATTCACAACCAGTATATGACTTGTAGCTAATTACGCGAACAAGTCGTTGGGTCTGCTTAAGAAGGCGGAGAATGACACCAGCAGCGCAAGTGTGCTGCTTTCTGGTCGCAGTACACTTCAGTGGGCGTGGGTTCCATTCCCAATTTTGACGCAGCTTTTTTTCTTGGATACCCGAAACTGACTTTCTCCTCTCTGAATTCAACACCAACACTTGACTTGTAGCGTATTACGCGAACAAGTCGTTGGGTCGCTTAAGAGAGCGGAGAGCGACATCGACCATACAAGTCAGGATGGCAGAGCGGTCTAAGGCGGTGCGTTCAGATCCTAGTCTACATCTGTGGGCGTAGGTCCGAATCTCACATTTGACACAGCTTTTTTTGGATACCGGAACAATTTCTCCTCACCGAATTCATCACCAGTAAATGACTTGCTGCTTATTACTCGAAAAATTCGTTGGGTCTGCTTAAGAATGCGGAGAGGAACAACAATGCAAGTCGGAATGGCCAAGCGGTCTAAAGCGCTGCGTTCGTGTCGCCGACCCATTCTTTGGGCGTGTGTTCGAATCCACTTCAGATGTCGCATTTTTTCTTGGGTACAGGAAATTGAATTACTCCACTGTAATTCTTCACCTATGCCTGACTTTTAGCATATTACGCGAACAAGTCGTCGGGTCTGCTTAGAGAAGGCGGAGAGAGACAGCAACGCAAGTGTGAATGGCCGATTGGTCTACGGCGCTGTTCTCAGGTCGCAGTCCAGTTCCATGGGCGTGGGTTCATGTCCCAGTTCTGACGCAGCTTTTTTTCTTGGATACCGGAAACTGACTTCCTCCTCTCCGAATTAAACAGCAAAACTTGACTTGTAGGTTATTTACGCGAACAAGTCGTTGGGTCTGCTTAGGAAAGCGTAGAGCAACAATAGCAGCACAAGTCAGGGTGGCCGAGTGGTTTAAAACGCCGCGTTCGGGTCGCAGTACACTTCTGTGGGCGTGGGTTCGAATCCTAATTCAAACAGCGTTTCATTCTCGGATACCAAAAATTGAATTACTCCAAACTAATTCATGGCCTATGTTTGACTTGTAGGTTATTCACGCGAACAAGTCGTTAGGTCTGCTTAAGAAAGGGGAGAGCAACATCTGCAGAACAGGTCAGGGTGGCGGAGCGGTCTAAGGCGCTGTGTTCAGGCCGCAGTCCAGTTCTTTGAGCGTTGGTGCAAATCCCACTTCTCACGCAGCTTCTTTTCTTGCACACGCGAAACTGACTTCCGCCTCTCAGAATTCAACACCGAAACATGACTGGTAGTCCGCCTCTGTGGTGTAGTGGTTAGCGTGATTAGCTGCCACCCCCGGAGGCCCGGGTTCGATTCCCGGCTCTGCCACGAAGTTTGAACAGTGGTACGAGGGCTGGAACGGGGTCCACTCAGCCACGGGAGTTCAACTGAGTAGAGGTGGGTTCAATTCCCAACTCAGCCATCCTGCAAGTGGTTTTCCGTGGTTTCCCACTTCTCCTCCAGGCGAATGCCGGGACGGTACCTAACTTAAGGCCACGGCCGCTTCCTTCCCTCTTCCTTGCCTATCCCTCTTCCTTGCCGCCTGGGCGAGGTACTGGTCATACTCCCCAGTTGTATCCCCCGACCAAGAGTCTGAAGCTCCAGGACACTGCCCTTGAGGCGGTAGAGGTGGGATCCCTCGCTATGTCCGAGGGAAAAACCGAACCTGGAGGGTAAACAGATGATGATGATGATGATGATGATGACTGGTAGCTAATTTACACGAACAAGTCGTTGGGTCTGCTAAAGAAACCGGAGAGCAACATCAGCAGCAAATGTCACGGTGGCCGAGCTGTTTAAAACGCTGCGATTGGGTCGCGGTAGAGTTCTGTGGATGTGGGTTCGAATCCCACTTCAGACATCGTCTATTTTCTTCGATACCGGAAAGTGAATTAATCCATTCTGAATTCATCAGCTATACTTAATTTCTAGCTTGTTAGGCGAACAATCCTTTGGGTCTCCTCAAGAAAGCGGAGAGCAACATCAGCAGCACATGTCAGGGTGGCCGAGCGGTTTAAAACGCTGCGTGCGGGTCCCAGTACACTTCTGTGGGCGTGGGTTCGAATCACAACTCAGACATCGCCTTTCTTCATCGATACCGGAAAGTGAATTAATCCACCCTGAATTCATCAGCAATACTTAACTTCTAGCTTCTTAGGCGAACACCTATTTGGGTCTGCTTAAGAAAGCGGAGAACAACGTCGACCGCATAAATGAGGTAGGCAGAGCGGTCTAAGGCGCTGCGTACAGGTCCCAGTCCACTTCAGTGGGCGTGAGTTCGAATCCCAATAGACAACTTCTTTCTTGGATGCCGGTTATTGAATTACTCCACTCTAATTCTTCACCTATGCTTGACTTGTAGCTTATTACGCGATCAAGTCGATGGGTTTGCTTAAGAAGGCAGAGAATAACATCAGCAGCACAAGTAAGGGTGGCCAAGCGGTATAAAATGTTGCGTTCTGGCCGCAGTACGCTTCAGTGGGCGTTGGTTCGATTCCCTATTTTGTCGCAGCTTCTTTTCTCGATTACCCGAAACTGACTTCCTCCTCTCTGAATTCAACACCAACACTTGACTTGTAGCGTATTACGCGAACAAGTCGTTGTGTCAGCTTAAGAAAGCGGAGAGGAACATTCGCAGCATAAGTCAGGGTGGCCAAGCGGTCTAATGCGCAGTGTTTTGGCCGCAGACCGCTTCTGTGAGCAACGGTTGGAATCCCGTTTCTGACATAGCTTTTCTTCTTTGATACCTGAAACTGAATTAATCTATTCTGAATTCATCCCCTATGCTAGACTTGTAGCTTATTGGGAGAACAAGTCGTTGGGTCTGCTTAGAGAAAGCGGATTGAAACAGCAACACATGCCTGAATTGCAGACTGGTCTACGGCGCTACTCCCTGGTCGCAGGCCACTTCTCTGGGCGTTGGTGCAAATCCCACTTCTCACGCAGCTTCTCTTCTTGGACACCCGAAACTCACTTCCTCCTCTCCGACTTCAACACCAAAATATGACTGGTAGCTAATTTAGGCGAACAATTCGTTGGGTATGCTTAAGATACCGTAATGCAACAGCAACAGCATATGTCGGGGTGGCCGAGCTGTCTAAGGCGCCGCGTTTAGGCCGCATTTCACTTCTGTGGGCGTGGGATCGAATGCCACATCAGACAGCGTATTTATTCCTGGATACGGTAAAATGAATTATTCCTCTCGGAATTCTACACATCTTGTCCTGTAGCCGACTACGCGAGCAAGTAGTTGGGTCTGCTTAAGATAGCGGACAGCAACATTATCAGCACAGGTCAGGGTGGCCGAGCGGTCTAAGGCGCTGCGTTGAGGCAACAATCCACTTCTGTCGGCCTGGGTTCGAATCCCACGTCAGACATCGCTTTTTTCCTCCTCTCTGAATTCATCACCAGTACATGACTTGCTGCTAATCACGCGAGCGGTCGAGCGGTGTAAGGCGCTCGTTCAGGTCGCAGTCCACATCTGTGTGCGTGGGTCCGAATCCCACTTCAGACACCGCTTTTTTTCTTTGATACCGGAAATTGAAATCCTCAACTCTAATTCATCACCTAGGCTTGACTTGTAGCTTATTACGCGAACAAGTCTTTGGGTTTGTTTAAGAGGGCGGAGAATATCGTCGGCTGCACACGTCAGGGTGCCCGAGCGGTATAAAGTGCTGTGTTCTGGTCGCAGTACACTTAAGTGGGCGTGGGTTCGATTCCCAATTTCGACGCAGGTTTTTTCTTGGATACCCGAAATTGACTTCCTCCTCTCTGAATTCAACACCAACTCTTGACTTGTAGCTTATTACGCGAACAAGTCGTTGGGTCTCCTTAATAAAGCGGAGAGCAACCTAAGCAACACATTTCAGGGTGGCCGAGCGGTTTAAAGCGCTGTGTTCGGGTCGCTGTACACTTCTGTGGGCGTGGGTTCGAATCCATCGTCACACATCGCTTTGTTTCTTGGATACTGGTAATTGAATTACTCCACTCTAATTCATCACCAATGCTTGACTTGTAGCTTATTACGCGAACAAGTCATTTGGTCTGCTTAAAGAAGGCGGAGAGAGGCAACAACACAAGTCTGAATGGCCGAGCGGTTTGAAACGCTGCGTTCGCGTCGCCGACCACTTCTGTGGACGTGGGTTCGAATCCCGCTTCAGAAATCGCTCATTTCTTGGATACCGAAACGTGAATTCATCCACTCTGAATTCATTACCTATACTTGTAGCTTGTTAGGCGAACAAGTCTTTGGGTGTCCTTAAAAAAGCGGACAGCAAAATCAGCAGCACAAGTCAGGGTGGCCGAGCGGTATAAAGCACTGCGTTGTGGTCGCTTTCCACTTCTTTGGGTGTGGGTTCAAAACCCAATTCTGACGCAGCTTTTTGTATTGGATACCGGAAACAGATTTCCACCTCTCGGAATTCTACACAAATACCTGACTTGTAGCTTGTTACGCAAAAAAGTCGTTGGGTCTGCATATTATAGCGGTTAGAAACAACTACTGTACAGGTTAGGGTGGCCGTGCGGATTGAAACGCTGCGTTCGGGTCGGAGTACAGTTCCGTAGGCGTGGGCTCGAATCCCACTTCCGACATCGCTTTTTTTTCGATACCGGAAAGTGAAATATTCCACACTGTATTCTACACCTATACATGACTTTTAGCCTCCCACGCGAGAAAGTCGTTGAGTCTGCTTAGGAAAGCGGAGAGCAACATCACCAGCACAAGTATGGTTGGCCGAGCTCTTTGAAACGCTGTGTTCGGGTCGCAGTACACTTCTATGGGCGTGGGTTAAAATCCCAATTCAGACATCGCTTATTTTCTTCGATACCGGAAAGTGAATTAATCCACTCTGAATTCATCACCTATACTTCTAGCTTGTTAGGTGAACAAGACTTTGGGTGTGTTTAAGAAAGCAGAGAACACCATCGGCAGCACATGTCAGGGTGGCCGAGCGGTTGGAAACGCAGTGTTCTGGTCGCAATACACTTCTGTGGGCGTGGGTTTGAATCCCACTTCAGACGTCGCTTTTTTTCTTCGATACCGGAAAGTGAATTAATCCACTCTGAATTCATCAGCTATGCTTGACTTCTAGCTTGTTAGGCTAACACTTCTTTGGGTCTGCTCAAGAAAGCGGAGAACAACGTCACATGCATACGTCAGGTTGGCAGAGCGGTCTAAGGCGCTGCGTACAGGTTCCAGTCCATTTCCGTGGGCGTGGGTTCGAATCCCACTTCACACAAGGTTTTTTTCTTGGATGCCGGTTATTGAATTAATCCACTCTTAATTCTTCACCTATGCTTGACTTGTAGCTTATTACGCGAAGAAGTCATTGGTTCTGCTTAAGAAAGCGGAGAGCAACATCAGCGGAGCAAGTCAGGGTGGCCGAGCGGTTTGAAACCGTGCGTGCGGGTCGCAGTACATTTCTGTGGGTGTGGGTTCAAATCGCACTTCAGACATGGCTGTTTTCTTCAATACCGGAAAGTGAATTAATCCACTCTGAATTCATCAGCTCACTCTTCGGTGGACATTGGAATACTACAGATTGGCAAGGGAGCGATGAGTGATATATAAGTGAAATAGAAGAAGGTTCGAGTGAAGACGAAAGCTTTAGTTGATTAATGAGATGCAGTTAAGTGTTCTGGATATGAGGAGGTTGTAGTAAGTGGTAGAGTTTGGTTAAGTGGAGTAGGAAGCGAAATTTTGGTTGCACGTGAATGTGGGCTAATAGTGAGGTTAAGTAAGGTAAGTTTGCCTACCGTCTAGTTGTACAAAGAGCCTGCCAAGGTCAATCATCCCATGACTGTGATACCAGTAAAAGTCTTGCCGCACATATTGCAACGGTTGTATTTCTCGCTAGTGTGAACGACTGAATGCCAATTTTGCATAGGTGTCTTCCCTTACTAAAGTGAGTCAGTGCATGCAATCCTGGGTATTGTATGCTAACACTTTGTGCACCTGGAGTGTCTATCCGCTGGGTGAACCATGTTGTGTGGGGACTCGTGTCGTCCTGTATAAGAGATAGAAAAGAGTTTTCAAGCTCAGGACTAGGTGAGTATTTGACAAAATAAGGTGTGAGCAGCATATCATGATCGACATAGAGCAATACTGTGCGGCGATAAGTGGCTGGATGGGCAGGCAGAAGAAGGAGTCAAAGCAAGCGGCGAATAATGGAGAACTGGGGAAGATTGGTGAAGTCGTTTTGGTAGCAACGGTAATAACGATGCTACTAATTATAGGAGGTGTAGAGATGAATCCCGGTCCCGACATGAGCTGGGATGACTGGGAGAGAATTAAAGGAATGATAGGAGAAGCGATACAAACAAGCACTGGAGAAATATTGGTAAATGAACTCAAAAAGGAACAAGATATGATTCGAAGATATGAAGTCCTGGTTCAAGGGGCAGTGGGGTGCCACCGAAAAAAAGAATAGAGGAGAACGAAAGGGCAACGTGTGTGCTAAAAGAGCAGGTTAAAAATATGGAAAAGGAACTGACGTTCCTAAAGAATGAGCTCGGACGCGTCAACCAAGTTAGGATGAAGAAAAGTATATACATCTATGGGCTACAGGAAGATCGAAACGAAGACAAAGTGAAGCTTATTTATAAAGTGGTGGACCTCATCCAAAATAAGCTAAAACTAAACTTTAGTGAAGTGGATTAGATGATATAGAAAGAGTAGGATCAGTGAAAGGTAGGAGACCAGTGAGAGTGAAGATGATATCAACGATAATGGCGAACATAGTATTAAAGAACGCAAAGAACGTATAAGGGGAAAGGATTTGGATTAACAAAGACTTAGGAAAAGAAGGGGTAGATAATAGCAGAATCCTACGAAAACATTTAGGAAGAGCCAAATATCAGGGACTGAAAGCATTTATTAAGAACCAAAGGCTAGTGGTAATTAATGGAGTTTGGTGGCGCGTGTGAACTGTAGCAAAACTAAAGAAGATGGAAGAAGAGCTGAAAAAACCTGAAGAGGAAAGCGCGCAACGGCCCAGAGAGAGACAAGTGCACACGGAGGAGGAGGGAGGAAATGGGGTATCCAGAGTTGAAACACAGAGGCAAAAAACAGTACAATGGAAGATAGTGGGAGTGAGCAAGTGGTGCAAAGTGAAGTGAAAGGAGCAAGTGAAGGCAATAGGAAGCAGGACAAGGACTCATCCTCACTGATCAAAAGTAATGCTGTAGCGTTATTAACAAATACGCTACCTGTGATATACATATATATATAACCATCTACTGTCTACGCGACATATAATTATATGGTGTCTCTCATCGGAACTGGTATTTTGGTAAATTACTAATTCCTCTACGGACATTATGTTCACGGGCTAAGTACTGTACTGAGCCGTGATTTTCCCGTTCATATGGAACTGTTATTCTACTCTACGGAAAGACTAAAACCTTGAGTCTGGTAGACTTGGTGATTTTATAGCGTGAGCGCTGTGAACTGTTGGAATATTGGCCATATTTCCTGTCTAAATGTGGCTATTGTGACTTTTCGGAACACTGTTTATTGTTTGGTAATACTTCTGCATGGTATTATTGCATAGTGGAACGATACATGGACTCATACGCCATCTGTGAGAGTGGCTAGGAACTTTTCTTGGTGGTTCAGCGGTCTCCGCCAGAGCGTGTAGCGGGGTTGAGACTGTGTCGCGCCTAGTGACAATGTGTGAAAGGCGCCTTTTAGCTGTTGGACTCGCTCGTGGCTGGAAGCTAAGCCATGTTTAACGGCTGCTCTGTAACTTAAAGGATTCTCATGGAAACTGTGGGTATCGGGTGATAAGGGGAGTACACCTCGCCTAACGAGGAAGTATAATGCTGTACCGTAGTTAAGTATATTCGTTTTTAGTATGTAAGTTATTCTTTAATTTCTTATTTGTGAAGTGCCGTGGTAGTTGGTTATAGCACGAGGATGTTACCTGAGCATTACTGATCACCCCAAAAGTTCGCCTTTAGGTCTTATTAATGTGTATATATCATTTTGGTGTAGTTTTCTGTATTCTATAAGTGTATTTATTGTAAGTGTAGTTAAGCTACTGCTTGATTATGGTGTTTATATTTGAAGTGTGTGCTGCGTAACGGCGAAGTGCAGTGTTGCCCTAGGTAACAGTCAAAATTCGTTTCTGCCTTTTCTAAATTTGGTTATTCTCTTTGTTAATTCTTGTTTCTGATGTATCTACGCGTGTTTTCGTGTATTATTTGATTCGTGTGCTGTTTCTTTTGATAAATTGCATCTTCATATTGCCGTGTTTATTGTGGTGTACACTATCTTCTGTTCTCTCTGATATTTTGTTCCCATTCTATTGTTTGTGATTCGGTTCGTGTGATTCGGCCTTCCGTTACTCGTGTTACGACCTAACTACTACGATTGCACTGAACACCACCCATTTCTCTTTAAGGGCATCATTATTATTATCATTATTTTTATTATTATTATTAGTTGGATTTTTCATAGATTTTTATTTAATTCATACGTATGACTAGGGAATAGTATTGTATATTTCTTGCATTTCTGCGGGTGGTTTTATTTTATTATTGCCCTATAATATTAGGATACCTACATTTATTACTACGATGAAATTCTTTAACAATGTAAAAGTTTGAAGATTTAATTGAGGGTTTTGGGCAGCCCTAGTGTGGAGTGATTGTTGCTTGGGGCTTATCTACTCTTCTCAGTATTGTTGATTATCTTATCTTATCGCCGTGTGGCAGTTACGCAACTGTCATTGGTCATTATTGTCTTGTGGGCATTAGCATCGGCTGTCGCATGCCGCTGTTATTAATATGATGTTTTGTTTTGCGGTATTGAGGCAAAATCGTGTGTTTTTCTATCTTGTAATGTGGGTTCCGCCTCATTAAATTGTGCATTTCAGGTCGTGTTGTTACCGATTACCACATCTACTATGTGGAGGGATTTTATTTATAATGAATTAGTGTTGATTTTATTTTAACTCCTGTACGATATGTGTTTTCATATTGGTGGGTTGTAGTTTAAAGTCCCGTTATTTTCTTGCATTGTTTGTTTACGTTATGTGAGTTTGTGAGGAATGATCCTTCCACTGGGATGCGTCGGAAGCCCTCTATTAAATAATTTGTTATAAATTTATTTAAAATTTTATGTTTGTTCACTGATGCACCAGAATTTTATTTTACCAAGAAGACTTATTTTGAAAATAATATTAATTTTATTTATCTATAGATTAGTTATCTGACTTATTTTCAGGGATGCCAATTTTAAATAATTTTATTTTCTCAAGTTCATTATGTTAATTGGGGTATAATATTTTTTTTATTTTTAAATAATATGTAAGAATGAATTTTCTTTTAAGTATAAATTAACTCTAAAATTTTATGTTGGTGTTATTTGGGCGATGTCTGTCGCAATTCCTAATGATCCCATCCTCTAATCTTATTTCTTTGGGTTTGGTCCTGCACACTTCCATTTTTGCCTTTGGTGATGTTGTTTACTGTTTATTTTGTATGCGCACGTCCCAATGACGCTTGTCATTTTCTTGTATTGTTTGAGGGCGTTGCAATGCAGAAAATAAAATGGAAAGAAGACAGGTACTAAACAAAGAAAGATCATTGAGTTTGAAGGATTTATGAGGAAAGAAAAAAGGAGTAGGCACGGAGAAAGGGAAGGAGGAAGAGAGGAAGGAAGAAGGGGTGAGAGAGGGAGAAGTCTTGCAAGAAAGAATGACTAGGAGCAAGGGAGGAAGTGGGGAAGTTCAGAAACAGAGGGGAGGAGGTAAAAAATAACTAGAGATGACGATAGGGTTGTGGAATATTGAGGGATTAATAGGGAAGTTAGGAAATAAAGAAATAGAAAAATTAGTCAAAGAGTTTGAGATAATAGCCTTTGTAGAGACTTGGTTAGGGAAAGGGATAGAAATTGATTGGGAAGGTTATAGAGTAATCAATGTCCCAAAGAAAAAAATAGGGAGGAGGAGAAGGAACCCCGGAGGAATAACTGTCTTAATAAAAAATGAGGTGGTAGGGAGAGTGGAGAGAATAAAGAATGAGGTAGAAGGGGTGGTGGTGTATAGAGTGAAAATGGGAAGTGAAGAGAAGGAGGCAATGTGTCTGGCTCTTTTGTACAATCACCCAAAAGATTCAGTGTATGCGAATAAAAACTTTTTTGAAGATCTGATGGAAGAAATAAATAAAATTAAAAGTACATATATGGAGGGTGGAATGATATTATTAGGAGATTGGAATGCAAGAGTGAGCAATAGAGTACCGAATTATGGAAGAGAGGATACTGAAGTGAGGTGTTACAGAAGAAGCAGTAAAGACAAAGAGATAAATAATAATGGTCTAAAATTGATAGAGCTATGCGCTATAGAAAAATTATATATTTTAAATGGGTGGATGGAGGGAGACAGTACAGGAGAATTGACGTTCATCACATCGAAGGAAGGGAGTGTGGTAGATATAGGAGTAAGCTCGGAAACAGCTTTAAGGAAAATAATTTTTGAGGTGGTAGAATGTGGGTCAACAGATCACTTGCTCATTCAGATGAAATTAAGAGAGGAAAATGGTGATCCAAAGAGGGGGTTAGGAAATAAGATGAAACATAAAGAGAGATGGAAGTATATTTGGAATGATGATACGATCGAGAAATTGAGAAGGGAGCTAATGGTGAGAGGTGATAGTATAAGAGTAGAAGCTGAAAGGGTGCTGGAAGAAGAGAACATAGATAATGCGTTAAAAATAATAGAACGTCCGGTATGGGAGGTGGGAAAGAGAGTGAAGATAAGAGAGGAGGGATACAAAAGAAGAGCCATGGGATGGTTTGATGAAGAATGTCGCAGAGAACGGAAGATAGTGATGACAGCACTAGCAGAATTTAAGGAGGGAAACAGGAGAAAAGAGAGGAATATTGTAAATTAAGAAGGGAATACAAGAATTTACTGAAAGAGAAAAAGAAATGTTGGAGGGAGACGGAAGCGGAAAGAGTGAATAGATATTGCATACAGAAAAGATTTGAGAGAATATGGGAAACCATAAACTATCTTAAGAGAGATAGGTATACGGGGAAAGTAAACGACATAGAGGAAAAAGAGTGGGTAGATTACTTTACAGGTCTTTTGAGTGGGCGAGGTGACTGGCAAAAGGAAAGAAGTATGACATCAATACGAAGAGATTTACAATTAGGAGTACAGTTACTAGATGAAGAAATAACAAAACAAGAAGTAGTTAGTGTATTAAGTAAAGTAAAAACGAAAGTAGCGGGCGGGGCGAAAGGTATAAACAACAGAGTTTGGAAGGAAATAGGAACAAATGAATCCATGATGAAGGTGATGGTAAAATTTCTTTAACAAAATATGGGAATGGGCGAAATTTCCTAGAGAATGGAGAAAAGGAGCATTATGTCCCATATACAAGAATAAAGGGAGTCGGAGTCATCCTAATAACTACAGAGGAATTACACTCGTGGACTCGCTATCGAAGGTGTACACAGGAAGTTTAGCCAATAGGATCATAAATTGGGCAGAGAAGTATGGAAGGATTTCGGAGTTTCAAAATGGGTTCAGAAAAGGGAGGAATATGGTAGATAATATATGGATTGTGGATACCCTAATCACGAAATAATGCTAAAAATCATCAGCTAACCCTGACTTCCAGCTTGTAAGGCGAACAATTCTTTGGGTCTGCTTAAGAAAGCGAAGAGCAACAACAGCTGCACATATCATAGTGGCCGAGCGGTCTAAGGCGCTGTGTTCAGGCCGCAGTCCACTTCTGTCGGCGTGGGCTCGAGTCCCACTTCAACCATCGCTTTTTATCTAGGATACCGGAAACTGATTTCCTCCTCTCTTAATTCTACACGAATACCTGTCTTGTACCTTTTTACGCGAGCAAATCGTTGGGTCAGCTTAAAATAGCGGAGAGCAAGATAAACACCACATGTCAGCGTGGTCGAGCGTTCTAAGGCGCTGCGTCCAGGCCGCAGTCTACATCTGTGGGCGTGGGTTCGAATCGCACTTCAGACATCGCTCTTTTCTTGGATACCGGAGATTGAATTACTCCACTGTAATCCATCACCTATGCTTGACTTGTAGCTCATAAGGCGAAGAAGTCGTTGGGTCAGCTTAAGAAAGCGGAGAGCAACATCAGAAGCACAAGTCAAGGTGGCCGAGCGGTATAAAGCGCTGCGTTCTGGCCCCAGTCCAATGCTGTGGGCACAGGTACGAATCTCGATTCTGACATAGCTTTTTTCCTTTGACTGGAAACTGAATTAATCCACTCTGAATTCATCACCAATACTAGATTTGTATCTTATTGGTAGAACAAGTCGTTGGGTCTGCTTAGAGAAAGCGTAGAGCAACATCAACAGCACGTCAGGATGGCAGTGCGCTGCTCTGTGGTCCCAGTCCACTTCTTTGGGCGTGGGTTTGAATCCCACTTCTGACACAGCTTTTTTTCTTGGAAACCGGAACAATTCCTCCTCCCTGAATTCATCACCAGTACATGACTTGCTGCTTATTACGCGAAAAAGTCGTTGGGTTCTGCTTAGGAGAGCTGAGAGCAACAACAACGCAAGTCAGAATGCTCGAGAGGTCTAAGGCGCTCGTTCAGATCGCAGACCACTTCTGTGGGCGTGGGTTCGAATCCCACTTCAGACATCGCTCTTGTGTTGGATACCGGAAATTGAATTACTCCACTCTAATTAATCACCTATGCTTGACTTGTAGCTTATTACGCGAACAAGTCGTTGGGTCTGCTTAAAAAAGCGGAGAGCAACGTCCACAGTACATGACAGGGTGGCCGAGCGGTCTAAGGCGCTGCGTTCCGGTCGCGTCTGCTGCAATGAGCAAAGGTTCGAATCCCGCTTCTGATGTATCTTTTATTCTTTGATACCTGAAACTGAATTAATATACTCTGAACCAATCAACTATGCTAGACTTGTACGTTGTCGGGTCTGCTTAAGACAGCGGAAAGCAAGTCAACAGCGCAAGTCAGGATGGCAGAGCGGTCGAAGGCGGTGCGTTCAGGTACCCGTCTACTTCTGTGGGCGTGGGGTCGAATCCCACTTTTGACACAGTTTTCTTTTTTGCATACCCGAACAATTTCTCCACCCTGAATTCATCACCAGTACATGACTTGCTGCTAATTACTCGAAATATTCGTTGGGTCTGCTTAGGAAAGCGGAGAGGAACAACAACGCATGTCGGAATCGCCGAGTGGTGTAAAGCGCTGCGTTCATGTCGAGGACCAATTTTTGGGCGTGTGTTCGAATCCCACTTCAGACATAGCATTTTTTCTTGGGTACAGGAAATTGAATTACTCCACTGTAATTCATCACCTGTCCGCCTCTGTGGTGTAGTGGTTAGCGTGATTAGCTGCCACCCCCGGAGGCCCGGGTTCGATTCCCGGCTCTGCCACGAAATTTAAAAAGTGGTACGAGGGCTGGAACGGGGTCCACTCAGCCTCGGGAGGTCAACTGAGTAGAGGTGGGTTCGATTCCCACCTCAGCCATCCTGGTTTTCCGTGGTTTCCCACTTCTCCTCCAGGCGAATGCCGGGATGGTACCTAACTTAAGGCCACGGCCGCTTCCTTCCATCTTCCTTGCCTATCCCTTCCAATCTTCCCATCCCTCCACAAGGCCCCTGTTCAGCATAGCAGGTGTGGCCGCCTGGGCGAGGTACTGGTCATACTCCCCAGTTGTATCCCCCGACCAAGAGTCTGAAGCTCCAGGACACTGCCCTTGAGGCGGTAGAGGTGGGATCCCTCGCTAAGTCCGAGGGAAAAACCGAACCTGGAGGGTAAACAGATGATGATGATGATGAATTCATCACCTATGCTTGACTTGTAGCTTATTACGCGAACAAGTCTTTGGGTCTGCTTAAGAAAGCGGAGAGCAACGTCTGCAGTACATGACGGGGTGGCCGAGCGGTTTAAAACGCTGCCTTCGGGTCGCAGTACTTTACTGTGGGCGTGGGGTCGAATCCCACTTCAGACATCGCCTTTCTTTTTCGATACCGGAAAGTGAATTAATCCCCTCTGAATTCATCAGCTATACTTGACTTCTAGTTTGTCAGGGTGGCCGAGCGGGCTAAGGCGCTGCATTCAGGCAGCAGTCGACTTCTGTCATCGTGGGGTTCGAATCCCACTTCAGACATCGCTTTTTTTCTTGGATACCGGAAATTGATTTCCTCCTCTCTGAATTCTACACGAATACTTCTCTTGTAGCTTTTTACACGAGGAAATCGTTGGGTCTGCTTAAGATAACGGAGAGCAAAATAAACAGCATCTGTCGGGTCGCAGTCCACTGCTGTGAGCAACGGTTCGAATCCCGCTTCTGACGTAGCTTTTCTTCTTTGATACCTGAAACTGAATTAATCCATTCTGCATTCATCACCAATACTTGACTTGTAGCTTATTGGGAGAACAAGTCGTTCTGTCCGCTTAGAGAAGGCGGAGAGAAACAGCAACACAAGTCTAAACGGCCGAATGGTCCATGGCGTTGCTGTCACTTCGCAGTCCACTTCTTTTGGCGTGAGTTCAAATCCCACTTTTTTTTGCTAGGGGCTTTACGTCGCACCGACACAGATAGGTCTTATGGCGACGATGGGATAGGAAAGGCCTAGGAGTTGGAAGGAAGCGGCCGTAGCCTTAATTAAGGTACAGCCCCAGCATTTGCCTGGTGTGAAAATGGGAAACCACGGAAAACGATTTTCAGGGCTGCCGATAGTGGGATTCGAACGTACTATCTCCCGGATGCAAGCTCACAGCCGCGCGCCTCTACACGCACGGCCAACTCGCCCGTTAAATCCCACTTTAGACGCAGCTTTTTTTTCTTGGATACCGGAAACTGACTTCCTACTCTCTGAATTCGATACCAACACCTGACTTGTAGCTTATTACGCGAACAAGTCTTTGGGTCTGCTTAGCGAAAGCGTAGAGCAACATCAACAGCACAAGTTAGGATGGCAGTGCGCTGCTCTGTGGTCGCAGTCCACGTCTTTGGGCGTGGGTTCGAATCCCACTTCTTAACAGCTTTTTTCTTGGATACCGGAACAATACCTCCTCTCTGAATTCATCACCACACATCAACCAACTGCACGTGATCTTAATATTATCCGCAAGCCTTTGTTGCCGTATGTAGTCATAAGGTACTGCAATGACCCCAACTTACTCGTTGAATGATTACAACTTCTAAGAGCTTCGCAAGATTCTGGTCATACAGGTCACGAATCAGAAATTCTAGAAATAGAGAGAAAATTACGGCATGCGGGTATTATTCAGCAATGGCTCTTCAAGATAAGACCTCGCCTGTAAAGATAAGCATCACACACGAGTTACATATACCAGCACGTCGCATCTATTGTCGCTGATGCGTTATTACACGCGGAAAAGATGATCTCTGGCAAGCAGACTAGTAGAAATGATTCTATATTCCTCTAGCAATATGGAGTATAATTATCTACTTACCGTACTGTCATCGATGTGTACTCTAAATTTTCTTTAGCACAACCCGTGCGTTCTAAGACAACAGCTCAAGTCAAATACGCATTTAAACATATTGTTGAACAATCAAAACGCTACGCAAGGCTTCTTCAAACCAATCAAGGTAAAGAGTTTTACAACAAGTATTTTTCTTCATACCTCAAGTTACTTGGCATTCATCACTACTCTACGTTCAGCAGTCTCCAGGCAAGTGTTGTAGAACGCTTTCACAGTACACTCAAAACAATGATGTGGCGATAATTTATACGGTAGTTCCAGGTTCATAACTTTGGATTTAACTTCTACCTATACTCGTGTCTGTCTACGATACACCTCATCGCACTACTGGTACAAAGCCACATCGTGTTACAAAGGATACACCACGCTTAGATGCTATTCATCTTGTAACCAAAGCGGCTGAACCGCGCCGCCATCGCTTTAAAAAAGGTGATTTCATTCGCATCAGCAAACACAAGTCTATCTTTGCAATAGGATACACCCCTAACTGTAGCACAGAAATTTTTCAAATCAGGGGTGTTAAGTTTACTAATCCAGTTACATATTTACTTCACGATCTCACAGGACAGCCTATTTAAGGAGGATTCTACATCGAAGAACTGAAGAAAATAAATATCCTGATCACTATTTAATCGAACGTGTTATTCGATGTTGGGGAAATAAACTGTATATCATAGTGCATGGTTTTAATAAGAACTTCAGTTCATGGATTGATAAAGAGGATGTAATAAAAACTTGAGTGTTTTTAATTCTCGAACCTCTACCTCTTCTTTCTTCTTTGTCATAAGACAAGATCAAACTTGCAAGTCAACATTATTAATACTAGTTAATTTAGGACATAGTGTAGGGTGGGATTAATATTAGAAAATTAAACAACACTTGCAATATAGTTCACAATTCGTATTTATATTAGAATGTATACATTTTTCTTTCACCAAATAAATCTGTTCTGTCCTTTATTACATAGACTATTTCTACTGTCTTCCTTGTTTATTTCCACCACCCAGTAACAGTTTTCCCTTCATTGCACCGGCAACGACAAGTGCTGCTACCTTCTCAGCAACTGTATCATTAGGTGACGACACACGCGCATAGCTTTACGGTACAGATTATCATCAGCTACACGTCTGAGTTCAGGATTGTTTTGACGAAAGCAATGTCATGCTATTTGCAGGCAACATCTAAAACCAGGATCACGACGTGTCAAGCGGACGTCAAGTCGAGTTCCAGAGCCGTAGCACTGGTATTTAGGAAGATGAACCTCAAAAGGAAATAGATCAATCACCTTCTTGATGAGTCCACGCCCAGCATGTTTCCTCACCTCTCTCCCAGCACTTTTCTTCACCTTTTTCTGCGACAACTTGTTTACTCGTTTCGCAGCCATGATAAGTGTTTATAAGCGAAGAAAACTCATTAGTTTTAGATCCGTGATACAGTTTAATGAGTTGACATGTAAACACTGTTTCACTGAATGTCTCCTAGCTAAATTCCCTTGTTCATCACCTAAACTACACATTTGAAGCTCTGGCAAAACACGACCTTGAGTCCACTCACGAGGCACCTTATGCCTGGTCTTCTTTACAACATTCGCAGCTACATTGACAAAAATGCCTTTGGTAGTGCATTTAATTCTTCTTCAGTAAAATTGTTTAGTTTCTTTTTGCATGCATAAAACTTTACGATTGCCTTTTCAACTGCGTTACACTTAGTATCAGATAGAAATTAAATGTTGTCTTTACTCTACAAATATTTCTTTCACATTGACGTCATATGTTGTTCACCTTCCGGCAAGCACCGCAACACAACCAATCAAAGAGCGTGTACACGTGTCGTAAACACTGTTTAATTGTTTATCCACTATGCTCCTTGTGAAGAGTTTTAAATGATGGACATCCTAATTCATGCATGTCGATAACTTCACTCTTGATGCTAGATACTTACGCAACCAATCCTTCTTTTCACAACCCTTAAAAAAACAAGATCTGATCTTGACAAATGAACGCTCATGATCATAGCCAGAAAGCGATAAGGTATTCCTTTTTCTTCCCACTATAGACTTAATTCTTTTTCTATCCATTGTGTCTGCTTTTTGTTTTCACCTGTTTGCAAAACAGAAAGGGAAAGTTGAGCTAATTACTAAACTGACGAGCTTTGCCGCCCACAATGCAGTGCAATCCAACACTACCGCCTCTTTGAAAAAATATTTCTTGCCGTTCACTTTGAAGCCTGGTACTGTTAACGGTCTTTTCATGATTGAATAAAGCGCACTATTCTCTATCACAGTATCTTAGAGACTAAAGAAAAATTCATACTTATACCATCTATAAAGGCTTGAGTTTACTAGAGAGTAAACTTGATAACGAACAAGTCTAATCCTGCATGTTAAAACGGAATTTCAAAATCGCCCGCGCTTATTACGTCATACATTGTCACTACACCAACGGGTACTAGGCCAGATGAGGAGGAGGCAAGGACATCTGGCCGTAAAACTGACCAAAGATGGCGACTATGTAGTTAGGCCCTCCAAAAATGGTGACAAGAAGGTCATCTGGCGGTTAAACGAGGTTAGGCCACACGTGCCCACTCTTGAGGAGAATCAAAACGGCGACGGGAAGGTTTTCCGACAGTAAAAGTGTACCATGTGCAGTTAGGATCCTCCAAAATGGCGACGGGAAGGCCATATGACCGTTAAACTAGACCCTATGTAGTCAGGCCCCTCCATGAGGTCAGTGGTGCTCTCTTATGCGAATTTCCCATTGCTCTACAACACAAGACTGCGTCGGCAAAATGCGCGAATCCCCATTGCCCTACTACACAAGATGGCTGTGGGAAGGACATCCTACCCTAAAAGTGAGGTTTAAGCCCCTCCACGAGGTTAGGCTTTCTCTATTAAGTGAATCCACATTGCCCTACTACTCAAGAAAGCGTCGCGAGACTCCACATTGCCCTACTAATCAAGATGGCGTCGGTAAGGGCATCTAGCCGTAAAAGTGAGGTTACGCCGCTGCATAAGGTTAGGCTTGATCTCTTACACGAATGCATATTTCCCTACTACTCACGATGGCGGCATCTAGCCGTAAATGTGAGGTTAGGCCCCTCAAAGATGGCGACTGTGAAGTTAGGCTAGCCCTCTATGCAAAATCCGCGTCGGGAAGGGCATCTGGCCGTAAACGTGAGATATACCCCTCCAGAATGGCGACTTTGAGGTTAGGCATGCTCTCTTATGCAAAATCCGCGAGTCGGCATTGCATTACAACTATACTAGTGCTCAATGACCTCGAGTCACAACTCGCATATGGACACTACTAGGGGTCAATGACCTCGTCGGAAAATGCTGACGTGAGCACCCATTGTTTTAGAACATACCTAGCCCTACTACTTACAAGCCGTAGTCATATATGTTTGGCAACGTCCAGTGGAGGCCAGGGCGAAAGCGCAGGAGCTATCTCTGTATGTTGATGTGTAGTGAAGTTGGTGTGATTATTTGTATTTTTCATGGAAATGTTCAAGTATATATAACAAGGTAGGTGACTGAATAACATGCGTAGAACCTATTACCAAAATACGTGAAGGCGTGCCTGAATTTGGGTTATTAATAACGCGTTTCGCATATTTGCGATGTCCAGAAAATGTTGGGTTCGTATGTGTTTGTGGCGATCATTACACTTACTGACTTGCCAGCTACAGCAAACACATTTGAATAGAACTGCACTGTTATTCTGTACAGAACTTTACATTGTCGTTTCCTACAATGCCGTCCATAGATAACAATATGTAGAAAGGCACTCGATGTATTTGTTTACTATATCCTGATTAAATTATGCTGCCATATGAAATCATAAAGAAGACGGGCAGTCTACATCGGCGTTGCCTAATGTGGCGAGGTCCAGCTGCTGCCCTCTAGGTTCTTGTGGCAGAGGATGACGTGTTTCCGCCACACCAGCCCCCACGGAGTCGAGGTAGTCACGGCTGAATGTAGTCCGGGAACCTAACTCTTCGGCCGGAGAGAGTTGTAGGTGCCAAATCGAACGATGGGGACGCTCCTTCAGGTGCCGGTGATGCTGCGGCTGTGTCATTGTGAAGAGTGTTTTCTGGGCTGATGCGATGATCCTCATTGCTATTTTGTCGACGTAAGGGTGCGTTATCAGCCAAGAGGAAAGCAGGATTTATGCGATCATTACTGACGCGGACAGGCTTGCCTCTTATCTGCACAGTCAGTGTTCTAACACTCGATGTGGGCCTGTGTGTGGCGACTGTAGCGCGCCGCGGACCGTGTCATCACGTAGGTAGACATGAGTACAAGTGTTCAAGTCCCTGAAGATGAAGGTGGGATGTCGATCATGCCGTGATGCTGGCAAAGGACGTAGTCGACTCACTTGTTGGCGGAGTCTGAATACGAAGCTTGAAGTGTCCTCAAGGCGGTTGTCTGTCGTGGCACAAAGCATTTCTCCTGGAAGTCGAATTAGTTCTCCATAGACTAGCTCTGCCGAGGAAGCACCAAGATCTTCTTTATGCGCACTTCGGATACCAAGTAAGACAATTGGTAAGGGTTGCAGCCAAGACATATCAGGATTACACATGATGGCTGCCTTGAGTTGACGGTGGAAACGTTCAACATTTCCACTGGCACAAGGATGCCAGCTGGTTGTTCGGGAGCGTGAGGTTCCGCTGAGAATTCCCAGGTTTTGGAACAACTGAGATTCAAACTGTCTCCCTTGGTCAGTCGTGATACGGTGTGGTGATCCAAAGCCAGAGATCCAGCATGCTACAAAAGCATCGGCGACGTCTTCGGCTGTAATGCGTTCCAGTGGCCAGACTTCTGGCTAGCGGGTGATTCGGTCTACTGCTGTCAGACAGTATCGGTAATTTCCATCAGGAGGGAGTGGGCCGATGTTGTCTAGATGGACGTGCTGGAAGCGAGCAGACGCTGGCCGTAAAGTTGCCAATTGGAGCGTTGTTATGGAGCGTGACCTTCGAGCGTTGACATGCCTGGCAGGCTGGTACACATATACGGCAGTCTTTTCGCATGTGGGGCCATACGAAGCGTTCTGATGCTAAACGGGAGGTCGCTCAGGTACCAGGATGACTTAGACCAAGAAAAGAGTCAAAAGCTTGTCTGCGAAAAGGTGCAGTGATAAATGGTCTGGGTCGACGCGTTGAAGTGTCTCAGAACAAAGTGATGTTGGTTCCTGGTATCCGGACTTGCTCCAACCGAAGTGCTGATTCGCGGTTCAACAGATCAAAGAGCTCTGCATCTCCTTCCTCCGATCGTGCCAAAGTGCTAAAGTCCGAGGTCCTACTGGCAATTCCGTTGATGCGAGATAGTGCATCTGCGACTACGTTGGAGGAGCATTCAATGTGTTGAATGTCCGTTGTGAACTGAGCGATGAACGATAACTGGTTCAGCTGCATGGATGGAATTTTGTCGCGACGTTGCTGGAAGGCGTAAGTCAGCGGCTTGTGGTCTGTATAAATTGTGAACTGCTGGGCTTCCAAAATGTATCTGAAGTGCTGCACTGCTTCATATACTGCAAGCAACTCTCGGTAGTTGCTTCAGAGACAGTTTCCTAGAGAAGAAGGCTAGAGGCTGCCAAACATCATCCACGTATTGTTGGAGGCTAGCTCCAATAGCGCTGTTGGATGCATCTGTGAAGAATCCCAATGGTGCTTGTGGATCGGGATGCGCTAGGAGGGCAGCTTGAGCGAGGCTTTCTTTACAGGTGGCAAAGATGTGTTCCATTTATGGTGTCTAGGGTACCTGTTGAGAGCCGCGTAAACTGGATACAGCTGCGTGGAGTGGAGCCTGGCACTGCGATGCTGAGGGAAGGAATCAGCTATAGAAATTGATCATTCCCAGGAAACGTCTGAGATCACGTGCAGTTTTCGGGAGAGGAAAATTCTGCACAGCTGTGATGCGTTCCGGCAGTGGTAGGGTCCCTGCGGCGGAGACTTCGTATCCGAGGAAGGTGACTTTCGGATATTAGTATCTCTTAGTAGCATTGATGAGGATGCTATACTCAGAGAGGTGGTGGAAGAGAACTCGCAGGTGGCGCCTGTGTTCTTCAGGACTCTTAGAGAAGACCAAGATGTCGTCGACGTACGCAAACGTGAAATCCAGACCTGATAGTACTTCGTCTATGAATCTTTGAAAGGCTTGACCAGCATTGCGTAGTCCGAAAGTCATGAAAGGAAACTCAGAGTCCGAAGGGCGTTATGATTGCGGTCTTTGGAATGTCACTTGGGTTCACGGGAATCTGGATGTAGGCTTTCAGTAGGTCGATAACGGTAAAAATAGTGCATCCGCGGAGTTGATGGCTGAAACCATGGAATTGTCAGGAATTGTCCGTGAGTTTAAGGCACGATAATCTCCGCAGGGCCGCCAGACTTCGTCCTTCTTCGGTACCAAATGGAGCGGTGACGACCAAGGACCCTCAAAGCGCCGTGGTGTACCTTCCAGAAGCATGGCATCAAACTCCTTAGCGGTCTGGAGACGATCCGGGAAGAGACGACGAGCTCGGTAGGAGACAGGTGGTCCTGGTGTAGAGCGGGTGAAATGTACCGTAGAATGGCGTACTTCTCTCAGGGCTCCAAATGGACGAGTGAGGTCAGGAAATTTCTTTAAAATTTCATGAAACGTAGTCGGTACATTGAGTGTCTTCACACTGGGCTGTAGAGAGTTAGCAGTTTGGACGTTCACTGATAAGCCTGTGATGCCGTCGACCAAGCGTTTGTTACGACAGTCTGGCAGAAGATGGTAACAGGCGAGGAAGTCTGATCCTATTATGGGAAGTGCGACGTCGGCAACAACAAATTTCCATGAAAGTTCTCTTCGGAGTCCGAGGTTCAGTTTCATGTGCAGAGTCCCGTATGTATGGATTGTGGAATTATTGGCAGCTGCGAGTTCATAACTTGTCCGATTGCGACGCCCCTTCAGGAATTTATGCGGGAAGCAACACAAATCCGACCCAGTATCGATCAAAAATTGATGTTTACTGCTCTTGTTCGTGATAAAGGGGCGGTTTCCATCTGTCGGGCAACCATTTACCGCCGTCACTGGTTGTCGTTGAAGTTTGACGGGAAACTACAAGGTTATTCTCATTTCTGTGCCTTTTCGCGGAAGCGGCGATGGTACCAGCAGACGCCTTGTGCACTGGCTGTCGGGGAAAACCTGCGGCTGTTGCTAGGACGGCTTGTCTGATCCCGGGAACGAGAGCGTACGCGGGAGGAAGTTTGCAGTGCTGCCATCTGGTGAGAGAGTTCATCTATCCTTTCGCGAGCTGGTTCACCTCACTAACTGGTGGTGTACTTACGGCGTGTACAGTAGCGGGAAATCACACGGGACGGCAACCTTATCTAGCGGCATCTCACTCTGTGTTTGTAAAATGGCCTGTACTTGTGACGGCAGGCGCTGTATCCATAACTGTCTTAAGAGGTTATCTTGTACTTGTGTGCTGCCCGCGAGAGACCTAAGGTGTCATAAGAACTAGGATGGCTTTCGGTCACCAAGCTCCTCCTCTATGAGCAGTTGACGAACGCATTGGTCTTTCGATTGGGGGAAAGACCCTGAACGAGTTCGGTACGCAGATAAGCGTATCCATTTTGCGCCGGAGGGTTGGTAATAATATCTTCAACTTCCGCGGCATAGTGACTGTCCATCTGGGAAACCATGTTCGCGTATTTTGTTACATCTTGCGTGATACCGGATACATTGAACTGCGCTTCTGCCTGAGCGAACCATAGCGCCGGCGTGTCTGGCCAGAAAACAGGTAATTTAACTCCAACACGATTTACCCCAGTACTAACCTCTGAGGGTGGTGATTGCAGCGTTTGCTCTTAAAGTTCCTGTTGTAGGAGGCAATGTTGGTCTTGTCATTGCTGTAGCTGTTGTTGCAACTGCCCTATAGTGACGGCGGTAAGTAGCGTGTGAATAGCACTGACTTTATGTAGAAAACTGTATCACACTATATTAATCACGTCGGGTCACTAAATGTGGGCATCTTTACTCTTACGGACTTGCCAGCTACAGTAAACACAACATTTGAATAGATCTGCACTTTTATTCTGTAATGAACTTTATATTGTCGTTTCCTACAATGCCGTCCGTAGATAACAATATGTAGAAAGGCACTCGATGTATTTGTTTACTATATCTTGTTTCAATTATGCTGTCATGGAAATCATAAAGAAGACGGGCAGTCTATATGCTTTCACTGGCGTTGCCTAGTGTGTCGAGGACCAGCTGCTGTCCTTTAGGTTCCTGTGGCGGAGGGATGACGTGGTCTCGCCACATGATGTAGCAACTATGACATCAGGCATCGTTGGTTGCGTTTGTGAACGGTCGGCTGTTGAGAAAGCTCTTGCATTATTGTAGTGATAAAGTTATTAAAACCTGCTGAAATTGTTTAGTTTTGTGTTTGTGTGATCCATTTAGTGCTATTTATATTTTGGCGTTTAGTGCTTGTTAGTAGAAATTGGGAGTAGTGACATTTATATGAATTTTATAACAAGTAATTCGGTATGTGTTCAGTAGATTACGTTTTCGAGGTTAAATAGGCTAGCTAGGTGTAGGGCTACTTTGTTTCGAATTTAGGTTTAGGAAATAATTTAGGTAATAATACTAACTTTAAAATTGTTTAAAAAATATATCTGTAGGTTCGTTGGAATAATACTTGCAGATTATCATAAGGAGTTGTAACTTCCACCGCAACTTTTCAATCAATCAATCAATCAATCAATCAATCAATCAATCAATCAATCAATCAATCAATCAATCAATCAATCACTACTGATCTGCATTTAGGGCAGTCGCCCAGGTGGCAGATTCCCTATATGTTGTTTTCCTAGACGTTTCTTAAATGATTGCAAAGAAATTGGAAATTTATGGAACATCTCCCTTGGTAAGTTATTCCAATCCCTAACTCCCCTTCCTATAAACGAATATTTGCCCCAATTTGTTCTCTTGAATTCCAACTTTATCTTCATATTGTGATCTTCCCTACTTTTAAAGACACCACCCAAACTTATTCGTCTACGGATGTCCTCTCACGCCATCTCTCCACTGACAGCTCAGAACATACCACTTAGTCGAACAGCTCGTCTCCTTTCTCCCAAGTCTTCCAAGCCCAAACCTTGCAACATTTTTATAACGCTACTCTTTTGTCGGAAATCGCCCAGAACAAATCGAGCTGCTCTTGTTTGGATTTGTTACAGTTCATCAATCATGTAATACTGGTGAGGGTCCTGTACACTGGAACCACACTCTAGTTGGGTTCTCACCAGAGACAAATATGCTCTCTCCTTTACATCCTTACTACAACCCCACTAAATACACTCCTAACCATTCGCAGAGATCTGTACCCTTTATTTACAATCATATTTATGCGATTACCCCAATGAAGATCTTTCCTTATATTAATACCTAAGTATTTACAATGATCCCCAAAGGGAACCTTCACCCCATCAATGCAGTAATTAAAACCGAGAGGACTTTTCCTATTTGTGAAACTCACAACCTGACTTTTATCCCCGTTTATCATGATACCATTGTCTACTGTCCATCTCACAACATTATCGAGGTCATTTTGCAGTTGCTCACAATCTTGTAACTTATTTATTACTCTGTACAGAATAACATCATCTGCGAAAAGCCTTATCTCTGATTCCACTTCTTTACACATATCATTGATATATGTATAATAAAACATAATGGCATTTCCGGTATTTCGTATAGATATCCGTTCAAACTATCACGAAGGTAATCTTTAATTAATTAAATAACACGAAACGCCTGTAAACTTCGATTTATTAAAAAGTAAAAGAGAATACATGGCAATTTCACTGGATAATTTCGGTACCCGCCTTTGCTGGCAGGACATAGTCTTCTGGTATAGGCTAGAGCAATTTTGTTACTTTCATATATATCTGTCTCTGTCTTATCCTTGGCTTTGACAATGTGAAAGTGACTGAGGTATGAGCGATGCTAGTAATGCAGTCCTTATGCAGCCAGTCCCTGCTATGAATGGTGTGAAAATGTTGCTCTTAGGGTCGGTTGGTGTATGCATTTCAGTGGGCTTGGCAGACTGATATGTAATAGCAATTCTGTCTCGGTGAGGAAAGCAACGGGAAACTACCTCACTCCTCATTTCCCTAGTACGCCTCTTCAGTGATGCCTAGGACACCTATGACAGCTGATGGCAGAGCTGTTGAGGATCCCACCAGCGGCATCGCTGACGGACTGAACATATCTACACAGTTACGGTACTTAACAGTTTTTGGATTGTTGACGATTGTTGCTACATGCACATTGTAGTTCTGTAAACAAATACAATATCAGCTGATTACTTTATTCCGATAAATTGTAGTCTAAGTTCCCTGCATACTTTGTACTTTCCACCTTCGTTTATTCATCGAGTAAAAGTTATTAATCAAATTCCTATATCCCAATAATATTGCAGTTCAAGCCCCTGGTGTAGTTTTGACAGAAATTATTGTAGACAACCTCTTACTTTTCAGCATTTAAGTACACGTCGCGCGTAGTAGGCAAAATAATAGTAACCCATTAGCGGTAAAATTCATATAACCACTGTGGCATACCAACAATCGAAGAAGTGACAATCAAACGACAGGCTGCCCAAAAACGCAACCCAGTTCTTCGATTGCTAGCACAACCACCAAAGAGATAAGAGGCGCCTCCCAGCGCGAAATCGCTCCAGCTATTGAGGGAAGACCTCGATAAAAGCACAAATACGGGATAGGGTTGCGATGGAACCTGGGCAAAACCAATGGGTCAATTGCCATAACGGAGTGTGGAAAGAGTTAAAGGATGGAGCAATTCACTATAATAACACTCACCGTCACACTTAAGGACCAAAATTTTATACTATTTAAGAAAAACAATAAGTAGGCTGGGTGTTCCAACATAAATATGTAAAACAAATTGATATCAATTAAATTTTAAAGAAAATTTAATGACAAGGCTCATTTTCAAGAGAACTACCACATCAAGTGTGGTCACCAAGCTAGAAACTCTACAACCTAAACCAATTAATAAGGTACAATAAGGTTTTCGGAAAGAAATTAACTCGAGTTGACATTTAAATTTGAACCTCATAACAAATTACTATCGACCTTGTTACCTTTGTCTTTTCCAAAGGGAGGATGTAATGAGTACTGATGTAATTTCATACCTTAGATGCACGTTCCTGAGTACGCGCACCCCTTCAATTTACCCATTTACACTTTACCAATTTGTTTTAAAACAATTAAAAGACAACAGGCCCAACTACCATAAATAATTACACGATTTGAGATACCTCAGCGAACACGGAAGCTTTTTTAAATGAAACAATCTATCCGCGTCCCCAAACAGAACGAGAATGTTGAAAGTAGCATAAGGTTAGAGAAACAATTTAAATAAGGTAAATGTCCACTTCAAAATAAATACAAGTTAACCAAGGAAAACAATCACAAGGTAACAATAATATTAAAGATATAAGCAGTCATCCCGTGACCCAGTTCACCACACAACAACCAGCAAATATTGTTACAACACTGACTCACACCGCAACAATGTGCACTAATCAGAGTCGTTATCAAGATAACAGAAGGCGGAAGCATACCACAACAATGCAATGAAATGAAGGCAGCTTCAGAATTTAAAGGAAGAAAATTTAATAATAATAATAATAATAATAATAATAATAATAACTGCAAATGAAGAAATTATGATAAAAAATGGAATAAAAATCAATTCAACACAAAGCACGCTTCAGTATTCACTTGGGTGTAAAATCTACAAACGTTACATTAATTTAAATATTCAGACGCCTTTAGTAGCCTAACTATACATACAGACTGCAAGGTTTGTAAATCCATTACCCTATTTCTTTTCTTTCCACCGGGAGAAATTTAAAATTAATAACCTCAAACACAGCAGGTAAATTTGTTACAGCTCCTATAAAGGAAAAGATCGTTTGAAACCACACTGTTCAAGTGACGTAGAAGTACATCCCTTCGATTGAAATTATTCACTCGCTTGAATATGACATAAATGGTTGGGCACGTTTAAATTCGCAGAACATTCTCATTTCAATCACAAAATTTACTTCATATACCTTCACATGGTAGGTAGGCGAAGGTATCTTCAGTCCAAAGAAAACATAATTAATGTTACATTGCGAGCAGACATATTGGATGCTTACACCCGCAAGCTTGAACGAAGTGACGCAGTACAATCTGGCCGAGATAGTTTATATGATATGTAAAGTTGGACTTACCACAATGTAAAAACTTCTCAACTTGCAACTGTGGTGGCATTATTTCCAGGTATTTCGGCATGCTTCGATGGCGAAGAGAACGGTCACATAATACTTAACTTTTAAAAGAAAAACATACATACACGGTCAAAGTTTTACCACCCACTGCTAAAGATTCAATAATTCTTGACCAAAATCACGCATTAGGGTGTTTTGAAGATACACACTGACCGCTTACTGGCCATTGTAACAGGAGGCTACAGCCAGGCTGTAGCACAATAACCAACGGTTCCAGCGGCCTACACCAGAGCGCGGTGCGAAAACAGTTGACAGTCAGTTGGCGAGCCAACCAATACAAATTTCATAACAACAAAGTTCCACCGAATATCCAATGGTGAGGAAAGAGCCCACCGTTATTTCACAATTTACTCCAATTAGGTCTTTAAATGCACAACAATTAGCTATCGCTGTGTTGAATTAAATAGCGCAAGATTAAATTATAGATTCCTTTCTCGTTTTCTTTTAAATTTCACACGAACTAATCTCAGGTGTAGCGGTAATTCCATATAGTCCCAATAATTATACCGCTATTATACCACATTTCAGCTGAGAATTGTAGTGAAGATACGGTATATTTAGATAATAATAATAATAATAATAATAATAATAATAATAATAATAATAATAATAATAATAATAATAATAATAATAATCGTATGGCCTCAGCTACCGTGTGCAGACATTTCAATTTGACGCCATCTGGCTGTCTGCTCGTCAATTTAGACGTTCCGTTTTACTCTAGGCCCCCACTAGATGGCAGACCGAGTAAACCGAAACTCTCTTGGGCGTCTATGGCTGAGATTTTAATGAATTTTGTCGGGTAAACACCAAATGTGTCACCAGAGATCTTTTACATGCCGACATCGTACGACATGGAGTGTCGAATGGACTTTTTTCCGCCCTTCAAAAATCCGACTACCTCTGCCGTATCTTGCCTGCTATATTCGTGTGTATCTTCCATGTGTATCCAGTAGAGCATAATACTAATAATAATCTGTCTAAGCATTTAGGTCTGTTGGTAATCTTTCAGTACAGTAGTTCTTGCAAATGTCAAAATTGCAATTTTCATTTCTGCTTGTGCTTAGTAGTGACATACGGTACCGGTATTGTAATGAGGATACGTCTGAAAGTAGTTTCAAATTATTGGAGTGTACTGTACAGTAGTATACGAGTAATATATTATAATTTAGGGTGCTTATTTTATTACTGTAAAATATTTGTGTAGTATAGTAGAGGTATCCGTAGAAATTCTCTTTCAAAAATTCTGTTGTTGTAATTAGGATAGGCTTAATTGCAGTTTAGAATTGTGTAATTCTTGTGTATTCCTTACGGTATTCAGCAATTAACAGCAGTTTTATCCTGTTAGGCTGTTGTATGATAAAAATAGTGTACGACTAAGTAGTATTGTAGTGTAGTCGTGTATTAATTACCTTAAAGTCGTGTGGTCTTTGAGTACTATCCCAGAAAATATTTCCACCCGTTCATTTTTTGCTCATTAGTTATTTTATTTTCCCTTTCATTTTCATTTTTCCGTAAAGAATGGGCAAGAAGTGCAAGTGTAGGAACTGTGGGTGTGGCCAGGCATTGGGGGGTATGAGGGAGGAGTTGGAAAGTTTGAGGGAGATAATTAGGATTCTCCGAGAAGACAGGAAGGAAGATAGGCCTCCCACAAACAATGTACAGGTTACAGTAGGTGTAAAAGAGGGTGGGGAATGAAAGGGGGAAATTGTAGAAGACAGGTGGTATAATGTTCTAAGGGGAAGGATTTTGCAGGCTAAGGGCTCTATTCGGGATCAGAATTCAAGACAGGTGTCTGCGAGAAATCGGTATGAGTCACTCCAGGTAGAACAACATAGGGAAGATGAGGAACAGGGAGCTGTTGCTGAGATGTGTGGAAGTAGGAGGAAGGGAAAATATAGGAAAGGGAAATGTGGATTAGATAGGAAAAGATAGATGGAACAGGGTCATGGGAAGGAGAAATGTGAGGAGGAAGTAGCTTCTGCAGCTATCATGAAAGATAGGACTGACCTAGAGGAGATGGATCAAATGAGGTGGGTAACGGTTGAGGCTCTGGTCATGAGATATTCCATCGTAAGAAATGTGGGGAAAGTGTATGGAGGAAAGGGAACCAGGGTAGAGTGTCATCCAGGAATTAGGTTGAGGCAGATATTGAGGAAAGTTAAGTAGGAGGGGAAGGAGAAAGTGGTAGTGTTTCACGTTGGTACCAACAACGTAAGGCAAGCTGGTGTAAGTACCAACGTAGTTGGAGATGCGTGGGATCTGGTAAATGCAGCACGGGTGAAGTTTAAGGAAGCGGAGATTGTTATCAGTGGAGTACTCTTTAGGAGGGATACTGACTGGAGAATGCTTGGGGATTTAAATAAGACTATGGAGTGGGTATGTGGGAAACTGGGAGTAAAATTTCTAGATCTTAATGGGTGGTAAGATATAGGGATCTGCGCTCAGATGGCCTTCACTTAAACCGCAGTGGTACGTATAAGTTAGGAAATTTGTTTGGAAGGGTAACAGGGAGGTACATGCAAGGAAATGGGGTGGCCTAGGGAGCGGTGATGAGGGAACAGGGAACTGGGAATTAAGTAAGGATGACATAAACATTTTATTGTTGAACTACAGAAGTATTTTAAAGAAAGGAATAGAATTAATTTAATAGATATATACACTAGAGTCCAAAAGTTAAGCATAATCACTAAACGAGGCCATACCGCCTAATAGGAATGTAACATGGATTGCTGAATAAACGGAAGCTGAATCACACACCATATGTCACACAACGTGTCCAAAAAATCATTGTCGGAAAGATTCCGATAACTAAGGTACACCTTTGACAACAACTTGACAATATCTTCCACAAAAAACATGCTGTTAGTAGGGTGTATGGTTACCCCTAACGGCCATACATGCTTCGCAGTGACGTGGCATGCTCTTTGTCAGATGGTCCAAGAGCTCTTGTTGCAGTTGATCCCGTTCCTCCGAAAGGGCAATTCGAAGGTCTTGGAGGGGCCTGGTAGAGGCTGACAGGATGCAATTGGCCTCCCCAACGCATCCCGGACATGTTCTATAGGATTCATATCCCCAGACCTCGCTGACTACTGCATGCGGTGAATGTTTTCCCCAGCCAGAAATTCATCTACCAGAGCAGCGCGGTGCGGTCAGGCATTGTCGTCCATTAAGAGGAAGTCTGAAAAAACCGCACCTCTTGAAAAGTCGATCATGTGGTCTCAGTATCTCCGCTCGTTAACAGTGTTCCTAAGACCATCCATGAAGACGTGAAGTTCCGTACGGACATTCAGTATAACGCCGCCCCACACCAACATACTGTTCCGTTCCAGCATGTTCCTGTGGTTGTATCGGCTACTCGGTTTTCTCCACATTAATATGCGACGGAAATCGTTCTACAAACTGAAGCGGGATTCATCTGTGAAGAGTACATGCCTCCATTCATTTTGGGTCCAGTTTCTTTGTTGACGGCTCCACAGTAAACGGGCCCGTCTCTCTGCTGGAGTGAGCGGGACGCACGCCGCCGGACGTCGGGCAAACAGCACTGCTGTTCTGAGCCTCCGATTCACAGTTCGCTGCGAAACGACAACCCCTGAGACGGCTGCAAGCTCCGCCGACAATTGTCTTGCAGGTGCACTCCGATTTCGTCGGGAGGTTAAGGCCAGATATCGGTCCTGCTGTGGGATGGTTACCCTTGGTCTACCTGATACTGGCCTACGACTAGCATCTCCTGTGCCTCGAAAACGTCTCCAAAGCCGGGAAATGACACTTTGTGGTACATTCAAGGATACGGCGACTTCGGTCTCTGTCTGGCCAGCTTCAAGGCGGCCGAGTATTCTACCCTGCAAAATGGAGTCCAAATGGCGTCGTTGTGCCATTATAATGTCACGTTCACCACGAGGCTACACTCCGCACACTATAACAGAGCAAACACGACTGAGAGAACATGGGGCACAGGCACTGGCTGTGCTTACCTTGCGGTTACGCCGCTAGTAAAAAAGGAAATACTCCTTTCCCATATAGAGCGAACACGTAAGGTTGGTAGGTTAAAATGTCGTGCGATTTGCGGTCTATTCCCTGTTGCCCTGCTTACTCGTAACTTATGCTTTTGGACACTAGTGTATTTACCAGATACTGTAATAGGAGCTGAATCATGTCTGAGAAAGGATATAATGGATGCAGAAATGTTCTCACAGAACTGGAGTGTGTATCGTAGAGATAGGATAGGAATGGTAGGACGGGGGTATTCATTCTGACGAAAGAAGAATCTGTAAGCTACGAAAAAGTTAAAGATGAGACACATGAAATTCTAGGTGTAAGGCTCATTTCTAAAGATAATAGGCAACTTGATACGCTTGGAGTGAACAGACCGATAAAGGGTAGCGCTGACACGGATTCAGAATTATTTGATAAGATAATCAGCTATGTGGGAAACGATAGGGAAAGGAATGTGATTGTAGCGGGAGATCTTAATTTACCAGATGTCAATTGGGAAGGAAATGCGAACGACAGAAAGCATGACCAGCAAATGGCGAATAAGTTAATATGGGAAGGACAGCTGATTCAGAAAATGATGGAACCAACAAGAGGGAAAGATATCCTTGATGTGGTGCTGGTAAAACCAGATGAGCTCTATAGAGAAACCGAAGTAAAATACGGTATTAGTGATCACGAAGCTGTTTTTGTCGTAGTTAAAAATAAATGTGATAGAAAGGGAAGCCTTAAAGGTAGGACTATTAGACAGTATCATATGGCTGATAAAGCAGACATGAGGCAGTTTTTATAAAGTATATATGAGCGGTGGAAAATGGTAAATAAAAATGTAAACAGACTCTGAGATGTGTTTAAAGTAATTGTTGAGGAATGTGAAAACAGGGTTGTACCTTTAAATGTGGTAATGAGTGGCAAAGACTCACCTTATTATAACAGGGAAATAAAGACTAAAAAGGAGGTTCAGATTGGAAAGAAACAGAATTAGAAATGGCTGTGGAAATAAGGAGAAATTGAAGGAACTTACTAGCAAATTGAATCTTACAAAGAGGGCAGCTAAGGATAACATGATGGCAAACATAATTGGCAGTCATACAAATTTTAGTGAAAAATGGAAGGGTGTATATAGGTATTTTAAGGCAGAAACAGGTTCCAAGGAGGACATTCCAGGAATAATTAATGAACAAGGGGAGTGCGTATGAGAGGATCTTCAATAGGCAGAAGTATTCAGTCAGTAGTAAGTAAAGATTGTTGGTTACAAGGTTAATGTCCAGATGAGGGGGAGACTAATGCTAAAGAAGTATTAAAATTTTCATATGATGACAATCACATTTACAATAAGATTCAATAGTTGAAAACTAGAAAAGCGGCCGGAATTAATAAGATTTTTGGGGATATACTAAGGACAATTGGTTGAAGGAGCTATACCAAATGAATGGAGAGAGGCTATAGCAGTCCCTGTGTATAAAGGAAAGTGTGATAGACATAAAGTTGAAAATTACAGGCCAGTAAGTTTGACATGCGTTCCATGTCAACTTTGGGAAGGCATTCTTTTTGATTAAATTAGACATGTTTGAGAAATTAATAACTGGTTCGATAAGAGGCAGTCTTGTGTGAGGGATCTGGTACACAATATGGACTTTCACTTCCTAATGTTGAACACATACTGATAAACATATTCTTCTTTATCCTATTGTTGTCACATATTATGCACATAACAATTAGTCCTATATTCTATACAAGTGTCAGAGCACCCATTGTCATGTTAAATAAAATATCTCCGGACTGTGCTTTCACTGGGGTGAGAGAGATGAGGATCCAAATGCAGAATACACCATGAAAACATGTATTGTTCTTGCTTCTTGTAAGGGGCTGTTCTTGGCTTGAATAATGAGTACGGGACTCCTTTCTTATAATTAAGAGAGGGATTCACACATTTTCAATGTCTAATAAATTCCTTGTCACTCGGTAAGAAAAGTTTCTGTTTTCCTTTTCCGATTTAGGTGACACTTGTAAATTTGATGCTAATTTTTCAAGGTTGTTGGGGTTTGGTAGTATGAGTGTACCACTCTCATGCAAAGAACAATAAGCAGCAGGAGAATGACAGTTCAATATGAAGGCAAGAATCAGTGTACTTTTGAGTAGCTCTTCTACCTTTTAGTACAAAGTTTGAATTGTTATACATGGTTAGACAAAACGTCTTTGCTTTCACTGCTTACCTCACGAAACTCTACGCGCTTGTCAAGCATTTGAAAAACAATACTTTGTACACACTAACACTACTAGCAGTGGCTCCTGTATTATTTAATAAATATTCATTTAGTTGAGACACTTGGAAATTTTACCATCAGCTAAACATTTTATTTCTTTGACTGACACCTGATAAATATAACATATACATTCGCATTCATATCCTGGTGAATTTTGAATGAATTACTTACATTTGGTACATCATCCCAATTTAATCTGTATATGCAAAGACATTAATTACAGATACTGATCTGCTATACTTAAGAAGGGATTTTAAATGATTAAAGTCAGCTATTAAGTCATCTTGAAGGTTTGATTCCTCCATCTCTGATTTCTTCTTGTTTTCCCTATTCTTAATTTCCAGTCTCCTATCTTTCAGGACCTTTCCTTTTAACAATTTTTGAAGACAAATATTTGGGCAAATTTGGGAAAATAGTTGGACATGCATTAGAAAGTACCTCATTAGATTTCCCCTTTTGAAAAACGGTCATCTGTGAAGTGTTTTATACACCCGACTGAATACTTCCCAGGTTCCCAAATATCCTGCTTAACGTAACAAATCCATTTTTGTTTAAATTCCTCATTTGAAGGAAACACAAATGAGGTAACATAACCATCCATTTTCAATCACTCAATCAATCAATCAATCAATCAATCAATCAATCAATACTGATCTGCAATTAGGGCAGTCACCCAGGTAGCAGATTCCCTATCTGTTTTTTCCTAGCCTTTTCTCAAATGATTACAAAGAAATTGGAAATGTATTCAACATCTCCCTTGGTAAGTTATTCCAATCCCTAACTCCCCTTCCTATAAATAAATATTTGCCCCAGTTTGTCCTCTTGAATTCCAACTTTATCTTCATATTGTGATCTTTTCTACTTTTAAAGACGCCACTCAAAATTATTCTTCTACTAATGTCATACCACGCCATCTCGCCGCTGACAGTTTGGAACATATCACTTAGTCGAGCAGCTCGTCTTCTTTCTGCAAATTCTTCCCAGCCCAAACTTTGCAACCTTTTTGGAACGCTACTCTTCTGTCGGAAATCACCCAGAACAAATCGAGCTGCTTTTCTTTGGATTCTTTCCAGTTCTTGAATCAGGTAATCCTGGTGAGGGTCCCATACACTGGAACCATACTCTAGTTTGGGTCTTACCAGAGACTTATATGGCCTCTCACTTACATCCTTACTACAACCCCTAAACACCCTCATAACCGTGTGCAGAGATCGGTACCCTTTATTTACAATCCCATTTATGTGATTACCCCAGTGAGGATCTTTCCTTATATTAACACCTAGATACTTACAATGATCCCCAAAAGGAACTTTCACCCCATCAACGCAGTAAATTTAAACTGAGAGGACTTTTCCTACTTATGAAACTTACAACCTGACTTTTAACCCCGTTTATCATCACACCATTGCCTGCTGTTCATCTCACAACATTGTCGAGGTCACGTTGCAGTAGCTCACAATCTTGTAACTTATTTATTACTATATACAGAATAACATCATCTGCAAAAAGCCTTACCTCTGACACCACTTCTTTACTCATATCATAGACAAAAGGGACCAATAATACTGCCTTGAGGAATTAGATGGATAGATGTTTATTTCAATAATTAATTCCAACGAGCCAAGGACTCACACAGAGGAATTGTACAATGAATAATACACTCAATTGAGGATCTGCAAACTCTGATACTCACAATAATATAATCAGGGGACTTAAACAGTAAAAGTAGAGATATGAATACAGAAAGTGTAAAAAATAAAATACTCTTCTATAGTCCCTTAATTATACTAAGATACTAAACTACTTAGTACTACAAGTGATGGACATGCAAAAGGATGATTGATAAAGTGGGGCGGGTGGTTGTTTTAAACATTACATATTTATATTTGACCTACGATGTATCTAATCCATAGATTTGCCTTTGCCTTTCCTTTGAAAGTTATTAAAGTAGGTGCAATTTTTACGTCACCCGGAAGTTTGTTGTATATTTGAATTGCTGAGAATTTACAACTGTTCTTCCCATATTTTGAAGAGTGGATGTGTTACAAGACCAAACCGTCTGCATATCTAGTTTGATACCTGTGGTTGTCTGAATTGGTTATTGAAGAAGTGTGAAATATTATGTTTCATTTTATTTTATATATTAGCTCTGTAATTATGCTGAGAGGTAGAATTTTCGTCTGAGTGTATAGGTCTTCCACTGGGGTGTATAATGGTAAGTTAAATATGTTTCTTATTGCCCTGTTTTGCATCACCATTAGTTCATCCAAGGAAGACTTTATACAATGCGACCAAATTACACATAAGTACTGCAAGCGGTTATGTACTAGTGAATAATAAATTTGTAGGAGGAGGTGTTAGGGATTAAATATTTAAGTCTTTTTAGTAACCCAGCAATTGGAGCGATTTTCTTAGTTATGTATTCAACATGAACATTCCAGGTCAGGTTCTCAACAATAATTAATCCAAGATATTTCACTTTGTTTACTTTTGTATTTCTGTATCATTTATGAGTAATTTGTCACTACTTCAGTGAAGGATTTTCTGTTTTGAAATGATTATGTATTTAGTTTCCTGCAGATTCATAGTCAATTTTTTATACTGGTATCAGTGTAAGAGAGTGAGTATGCCATGCTGCACGTTTTCTGAAACTGTGTCCTTACTTTTGCCCGTATGGAATATATTGGTGTCATCAGCGTAGCCATTTAGATTACATGAATAAATACCATTTATATAAATGAGAAATAAAACAGGACCTAGTATGGAAACTTGTGGGACACCATGGGTTAGGGTACATAATTATTACAGGGTCAGATCAAACTTTGCCTACTCTAATTCTCTGAGATCTACTTTCTAGAAATATAGCAACCCATTCAGTCACTCTTTTGTCTAGTCCAATTGCACTCATTTTTGCCAGTAGTCCCTATGATCTATTGGAATTAATAATTTTATCTTCTGTATTGAGTGTCATTTAAAATTTGACATGATGAGAAAAATAGTTCGTAGTGTGTGTAGTATTTTTCATATCTGGTAGTGTTTTTGATTATTCAATTGTTTTATTCGGAGATTGTGTCGCCAACCTTCTCACATCGAAACCGTGCTAAATTTATATTTATTCTGTGACTAAAACTGTGCTTTTTTTGTTTTTTGCTTGTGCTGAGTAATGGCGCGATGTGTTGTTGAGTGTAGAGTTGAGTTGAGACAGAATGTTTTAATAAATTTTTTCTAATCAATTATATTATTGAGAGTTGTGCCCGAATTTATTTCTGATAGGTTATGGGCCCAGAGCGTCAGTAAGTCGTGAGTAAAAATGGCATCAGTTGCGGATACACCGAAGATTGAGAGACTTGGGCCGAAAAACTATGTGGTATGGTGCAAGCGAGTGAAGGCTTTCCTAATAAGAAAGAAATGCTGGACTGCCATCGATCCTGGTTATGATGATGATGAAAATTTAACCGCAGACGAAGAGGACCTAAATTCCACTGCACTTAGTTACTTGACGGAGTTAGTAGAGGACTGTTACTTGAATGATGTAACCAGACATGAACGAGCAAAGCATGCCTGGAACAGACTTAAAGCAATCCATTTCAAGATTTCTCCTTTTCAATTTGTGAGTACCATGGACGAACTGGCAAGCTGCATCAAGAAACATGATGAACCTGTTTTGGAATATCTGAATCGAGTTGAGTAATTAGTGGAAAAACTGAGAAATCATGGATCCAACATCAATGATCAAGACTTGGCGGCCTACATGCTGAGAGGTTTGAAGCAGGAAAATTACAAACACATTGCCCATGTGATGGAGTTAAATGAAGAAAAACTATCGTCAGAAAATGCGAAGAGTAAATTGCTGCTGGAAGAAGATAGACTAGAGAGAGAGAAGGATGAACGTGAGAAGAAAAATCAAGAATTGAGAAGCTATGTTATGAAGAACAAAGGAAAATTCCATGGTTTTGAGAAGAAACACAATTTTTCTGGTGAAAAATTCAGCTCTTCTGATAGATCCTGTCACTGTTGTGGTCAACTTGGGCATTTTGCAAGAGAGTGTCCAAAAGTAAGAGAAGCCAAGTCAAGAGGAAATGTGATTTGTTACTCTTGCGGCAAGGAGGAACATCCTTCGTTTAAGTGTAGAAACTCTGAAGCTAGTACAAGTGACAATAGGGGCTCAGACGGGAATGCCCATAACAACAATAAGCCACAGAGAGAATTCAAGAATAAAGTTGCCACTTATGAAGAGAAGAAAGAACCAGAGACAGAAGAAAAGAAGATTGGAAATAGCACTGTGAAAGTGAAATATGCTGTGCGTTTGATGAGAGGACCTGAGGACAAAGAATGTAAACAGGACGAAAAGTCAAGTGATGCAAACACTTGGATTGTGGACAATGGTTGCAACCATCACATTACACCTCACCGTGAGTTGTTGAACAACTTTACAAGAAATGTGTCAGATTCAGTGCAGGTGGGAAAGAAAAGTGTCGTATGTGATGTGAAAGGCAGTGGGTCCATAGTACTGAAAATAAGTGATCAGTGTGGTGGATGGACTTTGAAACTAACCAAAGTGCTGTGGGTTCCCGATACATCTGATAATATTTTGTCAGTGAGGCAACTTGAAAAAACTAATGTGCGTTTTGAGATAGACAATGGAAAGCTGACTGCTTATGACAAAGTGAATGGAGATGAAGAATTGTTCAGTGCCTATGCAAGAGAAGAAGATGACATGTATATCATCAAATGTGATTGGTATGAACTAGAGAAATCTGACTGTCAAGATAGTGATGGTGAACAGGAATCTGCTTGCAAGATGGTAACAAGAGAAATATGGCATGGCCGTTTTGAGCATGCTGAAAATTTGCCTGACAGTGATTTGATTAGCAAACAGAAAGGTAGTGAGAAGTGTGAAGTGTGCATGAAAGGCAAAGCTAAAAGGGCTCCTTTCCCAGATAGACTAGTAAAATCACCAGCTCCCTTAGAACTTGTTTACTCTGATGTTTGTTATGTAAAGCCTGAAACCTTGGGAGGGGGGAAATATTTCCTAACCTTGACAGATGACTATTCCAGATACAGTGAAGTGAGTGTGTTAAAGCACAAAAGTGAGGCTTCTGAAAAAATAATTACATTCAAGAAAAGAGCTGAGAATATTCAAGATAAAAAACTGAAAAGTGTTCAAACAGATGGGGGAGGAGAATATTGTAATAATGACTTGAAACAGTTCTTTGTTGACAATGGTATTGTTCACAGGCTGTCTTTACCAGGCGAACACCAGCAAATGGGAGTGGCAGAGAGGCTGAATCAACAGCTTCTGACTTTAGTTCGGTGCATGTTATTAAATGCAGGCATGCCTTTGAATTTTTGGGGTGAGGCGATATATACTGCCTGTTACATTAAGAATAGGTGTAAAGCATCTGCTATTGAAAACAGTGTGCCTATGAGTTGTGGTTTAACAAAAAATTGTCTGATGAGGAAATTTGTAGAATGAGAGTATTTGGATATCGTGCCTGGGCATATGAGGATCATAACAAAGCTGAGAAATTAGAGTCTAGAGCAAAGGAATGTGTCTTTTTGGGCTATCCTGACAATAGAAGAGGTTATAGGCTGTGGGACTTGGAAAACAAGTGTGTTGTTTTGTCCAGAAATGTAGTATTTGAGGAAAGAGTGTTTCCCATGAAAACTAAGGAAGGATCTGCTATTGTGTTACCTGTTAAGTCATGTGAGAAACCATTGGTTGTAGATTTAAGTTTGTTTGACTCTGATAATGAATCTGACTTGGTACGCAGAACTGATGAGCAAGTAATAGATGAGCCAGAGATACGTCCTGAAATCAGTGTGAATAACATCAATACTGAAGTGCAGGGAGAACCCATAATTCCTGAACTACGTAGGTCACAGAGAATCAGAAACAGACAAGAGTGTGTGGATTGCATGGGATGTAATTTGCATGTTGTGTCTGCTGTAACTGACAGTTTACCAAAGAGTGCCAAGGAAGCTTTGACTGGTCCTGAATGTGAAAAATGGAAATCAGCAATGGAGAAGGAACTAAGTAATTTTGAGAAAAATAAGTGTTGGGAATTGGTAGAGAGACCAAAGGGAAAGAATATTATTGGGACAAAATGGGTGTTCAGAATCAAAGAAGGACTTGACTGTAATAAGAACATTTACAGGGCTAGGCTTGTAGCTTTAGGTTATAAGCAGGTAGAAGGTGTTGATTATAATGATACTTACAGTCCTGTTTTGAGGCGTCAGACTGTCAGAATCTTGATTGCTCTTACGGTTGTCAAAAGTTGGAATATTGAACATTATGATCTAGATGCGGCATTTCTAAAGAGTAACACTAAAGAGGAAGTGTTTGTGAAGCAACCAAGTGGTTTTGAAAGAAAACCCAACTGTGTCTACAAGTTAAAGAAAAGCATGTATGGTTTACACCAAACTACAAAGGACTGGAACATTTGTTTTGATGGTGTTTTGAAGTCAGTCGGTCTTAAAAGATCTGTTTGTGAACCATGTGTGTACTTTGGTAAAAAATATGCTAGTTGGAGTGTATGTTGATGATATGATAGCTGTTGGTATTGTTGAAGTTTTGGAGTGGTTTAAGTCAGAGTTGTGTCGCTATCTAGACTTCAAGGATCTGGGGCAAATTAAGAGTTTTTTATCAATGTCTATGACTGTAACCAAAGATGCGGTGTATGTTGATCAGTGCAAATACATTGATAATCTGATACACGAGTATAACCTAGAAAATGCCAAAGGATGTGTTGCTCCGTTGGATGTAGGAGACAAGAGGATTTCAGGAGAGGCTGATAGTTGTAATCAGACTTTGTATCAAAAGGCTGTAGGCAATCTACTTTATATAGCCAACAATACAAGACCGGACATATCGTTTGCGGTCTTCAAGTTGAGCCAGTACTCTCAAAACCCTAGCGTAAAAGATTGGCAAAGAATAAAGAAGGTGTTTAGATATCTGAAGAAAACAAGAGGTGTGAAATTATGCTACAGAGCTAGTGATGATTCAATGAGTGTTTATTGTGATGCTGATTATGCTAACTCTGAGGACAGGAAATCTATTTCTGGATATGTGTGCAAATTTGCTGGTTGTCCAGTTATATGGTCTAGTAAGAAACAACAGATTGTTGCTACTTCAACTGTGGATTCTGAGTTTGTATCAATGGTGATGTGCACAAAGGAAATGTTGTGGTTGCATAATTTTTTTCAATGAATTTGATGATTGTAATTACGTTAAAGTGCCAATTCTAATTCTTTGTGATAATCAAGGTGCTATACATGTGAGCTCAACTCATGTTGTGTCTGAAAAAACTAAACATATGGATGTTCGCTATTTATTTGTAAAGGACATTGTGGCCAAGGGATTGGTTAAGTTTGTGTATGTACCATCAGATGAAAACGTGGCAGACATTTTCACAAAGGCATTCTCAGGGGAGGGAACTTCTAAATTTAGGAACTTGTTAGGACTTGTTGATTAGTGTCCACATGTTTATCTATGTATGTTGCTTATTTTTTCTATTTGTGTTTGTGGTCAAATTTTTATGACGAGGGGAGGTATTGGAATTAATAATTTTATCTTCTGTATTGAGTGTCATTTAAAATTTGACATGATGAGAAAAATAGTTCGTAGTGTGTGTAGTATTTTTCATATCTGGTAGTGTTTTTGATTATTCAATTGTTTTATTCGGAGATTGTGTCGCCAACCTTCTCACATCGAAACCGTGCTAAATTTATATTTACTCTGTGACTAAAACTGTGCTTTTTTTGTTTTTTGCTTGTGCTGAGTAATGGCGCGATGTGTTGTTGAGTGTAGAGTTGAGTTGAGGCAGAATGTTTTAATAAATTTTTTCTAATCAATTATATTATTGAGAGTTATGCCCGAATTTATTTCTGATATGATCCACCCTATCAAATGCTTTGGACAGGTGAATCCAGGATATCTGCTATATCTTGCTGGAATCCTACAAGTTGAGCTTTAGTGGAATAACCTTTCCTAAACCTGAACTGCCTTCTATGGAACCAGTTATTTATTTTGAAAACATGTCTAATATAATCAGAAAGAATGCCTTCCCAAACTTTACATGCAACGCATGTCAAAGTGACTGGCCTGTAATTTTCAGCTTCATGTCTATCACCCTTTCCTTTACACACAGGGGCTACTATAGCGACTCTCCAGTCGTTTGGTATAGCTCCTTCATGCAAACAATAATCTATATAAGTACATGTAAGTACATATCTCAACCCATTGTCTTTAGTATATCCCGAGGAATCTTATCAATTCCATCTGTCCTTATCTGTGCCGTGACACCAGCTTTAAAAATCAGTTAACTTGATTAAAATGCTACGGCAATGTTTTTATAAATTAGTATAATTAATCCAAATATGTAAATATGTAATATGTAAATGTCAAAAGTGTCATTAAAGGAATTTGCAAGACGGGCCACAATCAATTGCCTTTTATTGGACTAGATGATGACCACATTCAATTTCTTCGTCATTTCTGTGAGTAGGTAAGCAATTGGGGTGATTTAAATTTGGTTCATGGTCACTTAACAACTGACACTTCAAAAGGTTTGGTACAAACCACAACTATACTGTAAAAATTACCCAATTTTCATTTGAAACTGTGAAACTAAATTATTTGTTGTTAGGGAAGATTCAGAGTGATAATCTGGAAAGAAGGTTTGGTCAGTAGTGACAGCTTAGTGGTTGTAATCTCAATGTTACTGCACTTCAAGGTCTAGAAAGCGAGGAGAAAATTAGAATGAAGTGCGTTCTGGGCTTGCACTCATCTAGGTATGGAAAAGTGCAGTTTGATTATAGCCAGTTAGAAATATCTGATTCCATCAATACAGATGATATTAGGCTTAATATGGCAGTGATAAATGAGTTTGACACACTTTTATCATGTGACATTTTTATGAGCATTTTGAGATGTCAGGGTTAATGTACATTTCTGGGTATGCAGTAAGGATAAGTTGTGACACTTGTTTAGGTTTCCATCACAAAAATGAAACAGATGATCCCTATTTTGAAGAACTTCAGAGCGCGACCCACATTTTAACTGGCTTAAAATATAATAAGCTTAGGAAAATGCATATGCATATTGTGTGGCTGGTTCAATCAATCAATCAATCAATCAATCAATACTGATCTGCATTTAGGGCAGTCGCCCAGGTGGCAGTTTCCCTATCTGTTGCTTTCCTAGTATTTTCCTAAATTATTTCAGAGATTTTGGAAATTTATTGAACGTCTCCCTTGGAAAGTTATTCCAATCCCTAACTCCTCTTCCTATAAATGAATATTTGCCCCATTTTGTCCTCTTGAATTCCAACTTTATCTTCATACTGTGATCTTTCCTACTTTTATAAAGCAACTCAAACTTATTCGTCTACTAATGTCATTCCACGCCATCTCCCCGCTGACAGCTCTGAACATACCACTTAGTCGAGCAGCTCTTCTTCTTTCTCTCAATTCTTCCCAACCCAAACTTTGCACCATTTTTGTAACGCTACTCTTTGGTCGGAAATCACCCAGAATAAATCGAGCTGCTTTTCTTTGGATTTTTTTTCCAGTTCTTGAATCAGGTAATCCTGGTGAGGGTCCCATACACTGGAACCATACTCTAGTTGGGATCTTACCAGCAGTGGCGTATCCTGGAATCTCCACTGAGGCATGCAACTAGTAACCATGCAGTTAACACAATGTATTAAGTAAATTTCAATTCTATTCACCCTAATTACATGTAGGTGAACACGAGCCAAACAGTTTTACTGTAAGTTTCTGGATTGAACGTGCGTACACAATTCTTGTTTTCTGTTTTAAATTTACGAGGGTCCGCCTCTGTGGTGTAGTGGTTAGTGTGATTATCTGCCACCCCCGGAGGCCCGGGTTCGATTCCCGACTCCGCCACGAAATTTGAAAAGTGGTACGAGGGCTGGAACGGGGTCCACTCAGCCTCTGGAGGTCAACTGAGTAGAGGGGGGTTCGAATCCCTCCTCAGCCATCTTGGAAGTGGTTTTCCGTGGTTTTCCACTCCTCCTCCAGGCAAATGCCGGAATGGTACATAACTTAAGGCCACAGCCGCTTCCTTCCCTCTTCCTTGTCTATCCCTTCCAATCTTCCCATCCCCCGCAAGGCCCCTGTTCAGCATAGCAAATGAGGCAGCCTGGGCGAGGTACTGGTCATCCTCCCCAGTTGTATCCCCCGACCCAGAGTCTGAAGTTCCAGTACACTGCCCTTGTCACTAGTTAGCCACAACTCAAGCACTGGAGGTAAGTCACCCCAGTGGCATTGGTCAGTTTCGTCACGTTGGGTTCTCGCTGGGGTAATCTGTGGGTCCCGTTCGCTGTAAAGATGATGACTTTCTCCAAGTTGCTAACAGATGGCAGAGGGTAGCACGGGTTTGGGGTGACAAATTCTAACCAAGTTTCAATTGCAGCGACATCGTTCGGAGGGTTTCAGAACTACGTCTACCACTGAATGCAATTTTAAGATTGAATGCCTTACATCCTTAACTCCTCCATTCGCTGTCTCTTTCTTCCTAGAGTGGTGTAGACGGCGAGACTACACCAGCACCACACGTAGTCAAGCAGCGGAACCAGTACAGTTGCGCGGACCTTTTGAACTTCTGAGAGATGAAATCGTTAATATTTGACTTGAAACAACCTAAAATCGTACATCAAGCAGTTCTTTGTGTTATCATAACGCATGGAATGAATGCCTTGCATTCAAGGAGAATACGCCCCTGCTTACCAGAGACTTATATGCCCTCTCCTTTACATCCTTACTACAACCCACAAACACCCTCATAACTATATGCAGAAATCTGTACCCTTTATTTACAATCCCATTTATGTGATTACCCCAATGAAGATCTTTCCTTATATTAACACCTAGATACTTACAATGATCCCCAAAAAGAACTTTCACCCCATCAACGCAGTAATTAAAACTGAGAGGTCTTTTCTTATTTGTGAATCTCAAAACCTGACTTTTAACCCAGTTTATCAACTTACCATTGCCTGCTGTCCATTTTACAACATTTTCGAGGTCACGTTGCAGTTGTTCACAATCTTGTAACTTATTTATCACTCTGTAGAGAATAACATCACCCGCAAAAAGCCTTACCTCCGATTCCACTCCTTTACTCATATCATTTCTATATATAAGAAAACATAAAGGTCCGATAATACTGCCTTGAGGAATTCCCCTCTTAATTATTACAGGGTCCGATAAAGCTTCACCTACTCTAATTCTCTGAGATCTATTTTCTAGAAATATTGCAACCCATTCAGTCACTCTTTTGTCTAGTCCAATTGCACTCATTTTTGCCAGCATTCTCCCATGATCCACCCTATCAAATGCTTTAGACAGGTCAATCGCGATACAGTCCATTTGACCTCCAGAATCCAAGATATCTGCTATATCTTGCTGGAATCCTACAAGTTGAGCTTCAGTGGAATAACCTTTCCTAAAAGTGAACTGCCTTCTATCGAACCAGTTATTAATTTCACAAACACGTCTAATATAATAAGAAAGAATGCTTTCCCAAAGCTTACATACAATGCATGTCAAACTTACTGGCCTGTAATTTTCAGCTTTATGTCTATCACCCATATCTTTATACACAGGGGCTACAATAGCAACTCTCCATTCATCTGGTATAGCTCCTCCGACCAAACAATAATCAAATAAGTATTTCAGATATGGTACTATATCCCAACCCATTGTCTTTAGTATCCCCAGAAATCTGATAAATTCCAGCCGATTTTCTAGTTTTCAACTTTTGTATCTTATTTAAAATGGCATTGTTATCATATGTAAATTTGATTACTTCTTTGGCCTTAGTCTCCTCCTCTATCTCGACATTATCCTTGTAACCAACAATCTTTACATACTGCTGACTGAATACTTCTGCCTTTTGAAGATCCTCACATACACACTCCCCTTGTTCATTAATTATTCCTGGAATGTCCTTCTTGGAACCTGTTTCTGATACCTAAACATACCCTTCCATTTTTCACTAAAATTTGTATGACTGCCAATTATGCTTGCCATCATCTTATCCTTAGCTGCCTTATTTGCTAGATTCAATTTTCTAGTAAGTTCCTTCAGTTTCTCCTTACTTTCACAGCCATTTCTAACTCTACTTCTTTCCAGTCTGCACCTCCTTCTTAGTCTCTTTATTTCTCTATTATAATAAGGTGGGTCTTTACCATTCCTTACCACCCTTAAAGGTACAAACCTGTTTTCGCATTCCTCAACAATTTCTTTAAACCCATCCCAGAGTCTGTTTACATTTTTATTTACGGTTTTCCACCGATCACAGTTACTTTTTAGAACTGCCTCATGCCTGCTTTATCAGCCATATGGTACTGCCTAATAGTCCTACTTTTAAGACCTTCCTTTCTATCACATTTATTTTTAACTACCACAAAACAGCTTCATGATCACTAATACCATCTATTACTTCAGTTTCCCTATAGAGCTCATCTGGTTTTATCAGCACCACATCCAGGATATTTTTCCCTCTGGTTGGTTCCATCACTTTCTGAATCAGCTGTCCTTCCCATATTAACTTATTTGCCATTTGTTGGTCATGCTTCCTGTCGTTCGCATTTCCCTCCCAATTGACATCTGGCAAATTCAGATCTCCCGCTGCAATCACATTTCTTTCCATGCCGTTTCCCAGATAGCTGACTAACCTATCAAATAATTCCGAATCCGCGTCAGTGCTACCCTTTCCCGATCTGTACACTCCAAATATATCAAGTTGCCTATTATCTTTAGAAATGAGTCTTACACCTAGAATTTCATGTGTCTCATCTTTAACTTTTTCGTAGCTTACAAATTCTTCTTTCACCAGAATGAACACTCCCCCTCCCACCCTTCCTATCCTATCTCTACGATACACACTCCAGTGCCGTGAGAAAATTTCTGGATCCATTATATCATTTCTCAGCCATGATTCAACTCCTATTACAATATCTGGTAAATATATATCTATTAAATTACTTAATTCTATTCCTTTCTTTACAATACTTCTAAAGTTCAACACTAACAATTTTATGTCATCCCTACTTGATTTCCAGTTCCCTGTTCCCTTATCACCGCTCCCTAGGCCATCCGGTTTCCCTGAATGTACCTCCCTATTACCCTTCCAAACAAATTTCCAAACTTATACCTACCACTGCGGTTTAAATGAAGGCCATCTGAGCGCAGATCCCTATCTTCTACCCGCCCATTAGGATCTAGAAATTTCACTCCCAGTTTCCCACATACCCACTCCATAGTCTCATTTAAATCCCCAATCACCCTCCAGTCAGTATCCCTTCTACACAGTATTCCACTAATTCCACTAACCTAATATGGAATGCCGTAATGCGTTTTCAAGCAACGCTAAAGCTAAAACAGTAAAGCATAAATGAATGATCAATTCCGTTCACAGCAGTCCATTTCACATCTTGATTATATGTCTCATTTCAGTCTTTAAATAATAACCTGTTAAATAATTCTTCAATCATGTATCTAGAATTGCTTTAGAAACTTTGAAGTTAATATTTTAGTAACACTTTCTTTCTAGACGTAATTTATTTATCCATTTTTCATATATATATTTCCATTGATATTTGAATTTAGCGCGAATTTCCAGGTCACGCCGCTATGAGCGCCACTTGCGAATTGTATCCCATTTTAACAAGTCTAAATCCGGAAGTGCCGTGTATTGTCTCTACCGTATTTGCAGATAAGTATTAGGTACAGCGTTGCCAAGCGTACCTTTTTGCTTTAACTGTAGGTGTCTCCCTAAGTTGGCACCTTGTGCACCGCGCTGTTACATCGTCCGCAAGGTGGAAACAAACGAGAAACGACAGTCAGTTCGCTTTGAACAGTGGTGGTGTGCGGTTCTACTTCCCTAATTGTGTCGTGTGCGACTAGTGCAGTATTCCATAGTGGAAGCATTACGGTATATGTATGGCTCTCTTCGATAGTGGGGGTGGCGGTACTAACCGTTCACCGGACATGGACATTTCTAGTAATATTGATCATGAAGAAACAGTGCGGTCAACCAATAATAGTGACATCACACCAGCTCTCGGTGGTGAAAACACTTCATCCAATATACAATCTGACAAGATTGTTATAACTAATCCGATTTGCTACTATTCAGGGTACCGCGGTCCGTACGTAATCTATGTTGAGTCAGCTGATGATAAAAACACTGGAAAACATGGCGCTTGGTAGGCTCTTCTACGATAGTAAAATTGTAGGCATAATATCTATCAAACCGAAAGGTGCAAAGCGCTTTCAAATTCTATTTGACTCAGCTGACAATGCCAACATTTTTCTCAAACACCCCATTTTGACTTCTCATAAACTTAAAACTTTCATTCCTGAATCCAGCTTGTATCGCATTGGATTAATTCGGGGAGTCGATAAGAAATTAACTGAGGAGGACATTATCAAGCACATTGAATCCCCGGTTCCTATAGTTAAAGCCCAACGGCTCAACCGACGTGTATCAGTTGATGCGCAAGCTAACTTTGTTCCTACGGGAACGATAAAATTAACCAGCAAATGCCAAACTTTACCTGAATTTGTTAATATTTTATCATGTAATACTAGAGGTTCAGGCATTCATTTTTCGCCCTATTATCTGCGGGATGTGTCAACGATATGGGCATACAGCCAAAAACTGCAGAACAAAATACCCGAGATGCGGTAACTGCTCTGAGACTCATGAAACTCACACATGTTCTGATTTAATGCGTAAATGCCTACATTGTGGGCTGAATCACAGTGTAGGATCCGATAGATGTGAAGTTCATCAGCAACAAATCGCAATCAAGCGCATGATGTGTGTGGACAATATTTCCTTCCAGGAAGTACAAGTAAAACTCCATCCGAGAGGATTTTCTCCCCTTAACGTCCCACATCTATTTCCACAGCTTAGTACAAGCAATTCGACGTCTCCACGTGAGACTCCTCGTACACGGAAATTCACTGAAGTGATTCAAAGACCAATTCGACCAGCTCCCTTGCCAGGCTTTGAAAGAGCAGGCTATCACGCGAAATTACGCAATCCTATCTTGGAGCATGCTCCACGGGTATCTATTTCACAGTCTCAACAGCCAAAGGTGCAAGTGGAACTGTCAACTAGCACAGCTTCCCCTATATAAGGTCCTCAGACTTCATCTGATCGCCCTATACTCCCGCGATTAACAAAGAATGTTCATGCAGAAATACTGCAAGACTTCAAGCGATTATCAGACGTTCTGGGTGAACAACCTCAATGGGCTCATTTATTAAAAATCCTCTCTAACAAGGTTAGTCAGTTTTCGTAGAGGAGGATGCGCATACGTCAATGGAACAGTAGGAGTATTACTCCAAAAAAGCATGAATTCATACTTCTCATCCAAGAATATCACACCCATATTATTATATTACAAGAGTCATGGTTAAAACCTGACTCCACCTTTTCCGTCCAGGGTTATAATATTGAATGACTCGATGATTGTGGATACGGTGGGGTACTCACTCTAATTGCATCGCAAATACCATATACTAACGTCTTACTACCTTACACGATTCCTAACACATACTCCTTGGCTGTTAGAGTGCAACATTTCCTTATCGTGAACCTCTACTGCCCACCTTCCATACAAGGCAACGCCTGTCAATGGCATCACTATTTTTCACAGTTTTCAGCCCAAGACAGTTAATAATAGCATGTGTTCTCAACGAACATCACACTGGCTGGGATGTGTCGATACCACAACAAAAGGACGTCATATTCTTAATGCAGTCTTAAATAACCAATTGTTTCTTTTAAGTGATGGCTCCCCTACGCGGTTATCTCCTCCCGGGCACCCTAATAGTGGAGAAGATCTATCAATTTGTTCCGAAAATATCGTCCATAAATCAATGTGGTACACGTACAAAGACACTCATCTAAGTGAACACCTTTCTATACTTATTGACATTATAACACAACTTCATCCGCAGAACATAGTTTTAAAACTTCAGCGTAGTACACGGAATCTGCAAGATTTTGATTTTGGCCTCTTTCTTGATTATATTTTAAATCGCATTAGATTCGCATCACAAACATCTTCTGCCTATACTTCCTTATATCAGCATATTCAAAACTACCTAGATATACATCAGCCTTTTCATTATCGCAAATATAGCAATACTACTAGACGACTTAACATTCACTGGTGGAATAAGCAATGCGCCGCTATGGTGAAACGAAGACGCAGCCTGCTCAGAAGTTTAAATCAAATTTTCACACCTGCCAATTATTTGCAATATAAAAAGTACACTGCCCACCTGAGAAAAGTATTCAACGAAAGACGATGAGAATCTTGGAAATGTTTTATTAACTCCATCAATAGAAACACCTGTATTAAGGATATTTGGGCTGCAATAAAAAAATAACTCATAAGGGGTGCAATAATCTCGGCCATCCATACTTCGAAAGCATCTCCCAATTTTATGACACATTAACTCCGGATTTTGTTGTTCAAGAATTTCAGCAGTATACTACAGTGCCTCTTCCAGATAAATTTCTCACACTCTCCCAACCTATATCTTACCCAGAATTTTTTAACATATTCCAAAAGAAACCTACTTCTGCTCCTCGACGGGACGACATTACCTATAAAATGCTCTCCCATCTTCCTTACCACGCACATGCAATAATCATAGCGTACTAAACTCAGATGTTCCTCCTTCTGCATTTACGCTTGTGCCCATACCGAAAACAAAACTTTCGACTACCAATCTCATCGAATATAGAGGAATCTGTTTAGGGTCATGTTTAAGGAAGGTCTTCCTCAGTATTCTGTTGGAAAGGCTTTTGTGGTGTCTCGCTTATCACAATTTGCTACCCGTCTAGCAATATGCCTTTATAAAAGGGAGAAGAACAGCGGATCCCATTAATATAATTTTAACGGACTTGCTGCTAGCAAAACAACGCAAACATGGAACAATTGCTGCTTTCCTTGATATCAAAGCTGCCTATGACAACGTGCCCATACACATGTTACTGTCGAAACTTCATAAGTTACACCTCCCTACGAATTTTATTAAAATGCTCCAATATCTTTTATATTTTCGACGAATGGAAATCACATGCCAAACCTCTACTTCTAATGTATGATACGCGTCTATTGGGTTGCCTCAGGGCGACATTTTAAGTGGCCTATTATTTGCTCTATACTTAAAGGATTTAGAAGGTATCGTAAAACGCGATGCAAGAATATTACTTTATGCGGATGATGTAGTCATTTATTCTTCTCATGAAAGTCTGGAAGTCTGCAGAACTAATATCAATCGAGCATTAACTACTGCTAAAGCATGGTTATAAACGAGCATGGTTTGGAACTTTCCTCTACTAAAAATGTGGCTATGGTTTTCACACATAAAAACAAGTATAGTACAGACTCTTTCAGAATTGCAAATATTACAATTCCGATAGTCCGGGTGCACAAATATCTTGGTATATATTTAGATAATAAACTGTCCTGGAAAACCCATTTTGAACACCTTTCGAAAAAGACTCAAAAATTTAACAATATATTGAAATTAACCATTCGACGAAACTGGGGTGCTGATCCCGTAACGGCTTTATTACTTTATCGGCATACAATACGCTCGAATTGGACATTTGGAGGACGTAGAAAATGCTTTGTTACGCGTACTCCCGCAATATGAACATGTAATTGTCATGGGCGACTTTAACACAGACACCGGAAACAACAATGCCGAATGTCGGCAGCTTTTAAACATGACTACATCTTGCGATATGAGCATTTTGCAAACACTCCCTACTCACCACACCGCCACGTCACACACGACAATCGACTTAATGATTGTCAAGAATACAGACAAAGTACTACAACACGGACAGACATCTGTACCAGGAATTTCAGCTATGACCTAATATATATATCCTACTCCTTAAAGACCCGAAAGACAAAACCAAGGACTATTACATTCAGAGATCTCTCTAAAATTGACTACAGTATGCTCACTGAAGACGCACTAGATGTTCCATGGCACCATATACTAACAGTTGACGACATTGACGTTAAAGTAAACATATTTAACGAATATCTGACAGCGCTCTATGATCGACACGCCCCGCCGAAAACAGTACGGGTAACGCGAGCCCCAGCACCGTGGCTAAACTTAGAGCTAAAGGAGTTAATGGCAAGACGAGATGCCGCACATAGAAAGTTTAAGCGACAACCGACACAAGACAATTTTGACGCATTTAAACGGCTACGAAATAAAACATCGCAGTCAGTACGCAACGCTAGAATTAGACATGCACATACCCTGCTAAATAAAAATACTAGACCTGCTATGGCTTGGAAAGAACTAAGACACGTGGGAATAGGTAAACAAAGAGACGACCATCCTATTGACGTATCCCTCGACTCCCTCAATACATATTTTACCACTCCCGGACATACCATTGACAGAGAAAGGAAACATAGAACACTATACAGCAATTACAACTCCCCTGCACCTGACAGAGAAAAATTCTACTTTTCACATGTGACACCCTCGCAAGTTAAACAAGCCATATTTAGAATAAAATCGAAGTCCAAAGGGATAGACAACATAGAAATAGAACTTATTAAGACAATAATTGACATAATTTTACCTACTATAACTCACATATTTAACCACTCACTAATGACTGGCACGTATCCCTCCTTATGGAAATCTGCCGTTGTCGTCCCGCTCGCTAAAAAATCACCGCCTGAAGACGTAACTGACTATAGACCTGTGAGCATATTATCGGTCCTTTCAAAAGCCCTAGAATTCATTGTACACCAACAAGTCTCCAACTACTTGCAAATACACGATATTCTTGACGAACACCAGTCTGGTTTTCGACGTAACCACAGCACTACTACTGCACTACTTAAGGTTACAGACGACATTCGCAATGCGATGGACAAAAGACAAGTTACCATACTAGCTCTTCTTGATTTCTCTAAAGCTTTCGACCCTGTTGGCATAGACATACTACTTTCCAAACTATTTAAACTCCAGTTCTCGACAAACAGTCTTCAGTGGATGAATTCATACCTCCGTGGTCGTCTGCAGTGTGTAAGAAACAACAACAATGAATATTCATCCTGGCGATCCGTAGAGGTTGGTGTTCCACAGGGGTCTGTCCTAGGACCGCTTCTATTTTCTGTCTATATAAATGATATTACGTCGTCGGTAAACAGCTGCAGACACCACATGTACGCTGACGATATACAATTATACTTGCACTGTGAACCGGAAAGACTAACCGACGAAATTAAAAATTTCAATAGACACAAGAAATCTGTAACTGGACTGACATGCATGGACTTAGATTAAATAACGTAAAATCTCAAGCTCACATCCTCGGCTTTGTTCAAAAACTATAAGCAAATTCACTTTACCAAAACTTTACCTACAAAATTCACCCATTAATTTCAGTGAATCTGTCAAAGATCTCGGCGTTATGATAGACGAACATCTTTCTTGGAAGCAGCAGGTTACCAGCATCTCCAGGAAAGTATTTGCGACACTCAACTCACTTAGAAGATTCCGCAACATATTTTCTCGAATATTAAAAGAACGCCTTATTTGCACTCTGGTATTGCCTCACTTCGACCACTATGACGCCGTGTACAACGACCTGACTACTACTCTTAACGACAAACTACAACGCGCGCAAAACGCCTGTGTTCGCTATATATGTGACCTACGTTACTTTGACCATGTTACACCTGCCTACGATGAACTCGGTTGGCTAAAACTCAAACAGCGCCGTAATCTTCATGCTTTATGCCTTCTTCGTCGAATACTCTCCTCATGCTCACCTCCCTACTTGTACAGTCAATTTCACCACCTCTCATCCAATCACAGTTTTGGAACACGGTCAAAATCTGATACACTCTTATCTATTCCACCTCACCGCACCACACGATACACAAACTCATTTGTTATTTCTTCGGCACGACAATGGAATGCACTGCCCGTCTCTGTCAGAGGAGCTTCGCCTGCTAGTTTTAGGCAACTTTGTCACCGCTACCTACTAAGTAATGCTATGGAAATATTGTAGATTTTGCCTCCCTCAAACTAGAGACTTTATATAATCCCACTGTTATTACCAAGGATAATAGAAATTAGCTAATCATGTCATAATTGTGTAAATAATCATCATCATCATCATCATCATTATCTTCATCATTCTCCTATTTTTTTCCTTTTTTAATCATAATATTGTATTGTTTAGTAGTTGCAAGATGTTTCAATTGTAAGTGTACTTATTTCAATTTTGCACATGTAAAAACTGTCTTTTCTGGTTAGATGGAAGAGAGGGCCTAATGGCCTTAATCTTGCCAGACAAAATAAATCTATTGTATTGTATTGTATTGTAATTTAGATTATGGATCCTTTCATTTTGATTGCTTCCTCCACTCTTATTCACAAGCTCAACGTAATTTAACATCGAGCACTCCGATTATGTATAGGCGCTTTACCCTCTTCCCCAACTAATGCGTTACTTGTTGAAACATGTGACATGCCTCTCCACTATCGCCGTTTGCATTTAGCCTCTAAATGTTTATTTCCCCTACCCAAACTACAATTACTGGAGAAATATCGGCAACGTTCTCAACAGCAATCACGAACTCTTGCTTTGTTAGACGCATTCAACTTGACGCGACAATATCATACTAGCATTCAACAAAATATTTCGCTTCCATACAATACAATGCCATACAATATTATGCACTACAAATCTAATATTGTAGTGTCTCAGCACATTTCCTTTAAAACAGCACCATGCAACTTTCTGAAATACCTAAACTAACACTTAAAATGGCGATAAATGAACTCAATCCTACTCTCATAATATATACAGACATATCCAAACAAAATGTAGGCACGGGGGCCGCATATTCATTCATTCATTCATTCATTCATTCATTCATTCATTTCAATTAATTCTAACGAGCGTGCAGGCTCATACATAGGAATTGTACAGGACATTACATACTGGCGGGCACTTACACATCAAAATATAGTTTGTGAATATAAGATAATTAGTAAATGGTTGAACATATAAACACATACAATATATAAAATATGTACATCATCAATATGAGGATTACAGAGAATTATTTCTGAATGTATTTACATGTACGTAACATGAAAGTTGCAAAGGTACAAGAATGGATTATGGAATATTTTCATTTACATAAGAGTTGCTGAAGTACAAGAATAGATTTCAGATTATTTACAATTACATAACACAAAAGTTGCAGACGTACAGGAATTGATTACATTCCGCAGTTACGCGTCTGTGAGCAATACATACGTCCAAACTATGCCTCAATATTTACTGCTGAGGCTTTCGCTATACGACAAGCTTTGCTATACCTAAAAAATAACCACAGTAGTATAATAAGCGGGTTCGGGCGCCTCCTCCCGCGGGAAATTTGAATTCTGGCGGGAAATTTGAATTTTGGCGCGAGATTTGAATTTGTAAACAAAGCCACGTGCTTTTTGACAGCTGACATCGACAACAACGCATCGCTAACCTCACTGCTGCCATCTTGACGGGCCTAAACCTCAGTAGTGCCAACTTAACCTAACTAGCGCGAGGTAAACAAAGCCACATGTTTTTTGACAGCCACGTGCTTTTTGACAGCTGTCATCGACAACAACGCATCGCTAACCTCAGTACCGCCATCTTGATGGGCCTAAACCTCAGTTGTACCAACTTAACCTAACCAGCGCGAGGTAAACAAAGCCACGTGTTTTTTGACAGCCACGTGCTTTTTGACAGACAACAACGCATCGCTAACCTCAGTACTGCCATCTTGACGGGCCTAAACCTCAGTAGTACCAACTTAACCTAACTAGCGTGTGGTAAACAAAGCCACGTGCTTTTTTGACAGCTGTCATCCGCCATCTTTAAACTACAGAGCACTGTGCTGCCTTCTTTATCGTAGTAGATGTAAAATTCGTCACCTGTCATCGGCAGTGCTGCCATCTTGGCGGGCCTAAACCTTAGTGCTACCAACTTAACCTCACTAGCTCGAGATAAACAAATCCACGTGCAGCTGTCATCCGCCATCTTTAATCTATAGATCACAGTGCTGCCCTATTTAGCTACTTACCTTTGAAATGTGGTGGCGGATAATTTGAAAAATGCTTTTTGACAGCAGCCATCTTGCATCGCAAACCTCAGGGCTGCCCTCTTTAGCTAGATACCTGTGGTGGCAGACAATTCCACGTGACAGCAGCCATCTTTGAGCACAGTGCTGCCCCTCTTTCTGGTGGCGGGAAATTCCACGTGCTCTTGTTTGGAAACAAATTCACGTGCTATTTTCTGACAGCTGTCATCCGCCATCTTGCATCACAAACCTCAGTGCTACACTCTTTAGCTAGATACCTTTGAAATGTGGTGGCGGCAAATTCTACATGCTCTTGTTTGGAAACAAACCTATGTGCTTTTCTGACAGCTATCATCCGCCATCTTTAATCCAGAGAGAACCGTGCTGCCCTCTTTAGCTACTTACCTTTGAAATGTGGTGGCGGCAAATTCCACGTCCCCTTGTTTAGAAACAAACCCATGTGCTTACTTGACAGCTATCATCCGCCATCTTTAATCCAGAGAGAACAGTGCTGCACTCTTTAGTTGAAATGTGGTGGCGGCAAATTCCACGTGCTCTTGTTTGGAAACAAACCTATGCGCTTTTTTGACAGCTATCATCCGCCATCTTTAATCCAGAGAGCACCGTGCTGCCCTCTTTAGCTACTAACCTATGAAATGTGGTGGCGGCAAATTCTACGTGCTCTTGCCTGGAAACAAATTCTACTCGCTCTTCAGCTGTCATCCACCATCTTTAATCCAGAGAGAACAGTGCTGCACTCTTTAGTTGAAATGTGGTGGCGGCAAATTCCACGTGCCCTTGTTTGGAAACAAACCCATGTGCTTTTCTGACAGCTGTCATCCACCATCTTTAATCCAGAGAGAACAGTGCTGCACTCTTTAGTTGAAATGTGGCGGTGGCAAATTCCACGTGCTCTTGTCTGGAAACAAACCTATGCGCTTTTCTGACAGCTGTCATCCGCCATCTTTAATCCAGAGAGAACAGTGCCGCACTCTTTAGTTGAAATGTGAAGACGGCAAATTCCACGAGCTCTTGTTTGGAAACAAATTCTACTCGCTCTTCAGCTGTCATCCGCCATCTTTAATCGAGAGAGCACCGTGCTGCCATCTTTGTGGTAGCGGATAATTTGAAAAATTCTTTTCGACAAGCAGCCATCTTTAATCCAGAGAGAACAGTGCTGCCCTATTTAGCTACTTACCTTTGAGGCGGTTAATTTGAAAAATTCTATTTAACAAGCTGCCATCTTTAATGAAAAGAGCATCGTGGTGCTATCTTGCGAGTAAATTTTACGTCACAGCTGTCATCCACCATCTTGCATTAATAACCTTAGTGCTGCCCTCTTTAGCTACTTACCTTTGAAAAAAATCTATTTGACAAGCTGTCACCCGCCATCTTGCATCGCAAACCTCAGTGCTGCACTCTATGTGGTGGCGGATAATTTGAAAAATTCTTTTCGACAAGCAGCCATCTTTAATCCAGAGAGAACAGTGCTGCCCTCTTTAGCTACTTACCTTTGAGGCGGTTAATTTGCAAAATTCTATTTAACAAGCTGCCATCTTTAATGAAAAGAGCATCGTGGTGCTATCTTGCGAGTAAATTTTACGTCACAGCTGTCATCCACCATCTTGTATTGCTAACCTTAGTGCTGCCCTCTTTAGCTACTTACCTTTGAAAAAAAATCTATTTGACAAGCTGTCACCCGCCATCTTGCATCGCAAACCTCAGTGCTGTACTCTATGTGGTGGCGGATAATTTGAAAAATCTTTTTGACAAGCAGCCATCTTTAATCAACAGAGCACCGTGCTGCCATCTTCAGCTACGGCCATCTTAGATCGCTTACCTCGCTGCTGCACTCTTTAGTTGAAATGTGGAGGCGGTAAATTCGAACAAGTTTAATCACGCATCGGGAAAGCTAGAGTAAGCACGTGCTGCAGTGATGACGTCATCATGCATGTTTAGACTTGTCCGTTTTCTTAAGAGTAAGTCGGTGTAAAGGAATGTGGTAGCGGCAAATTCGAACAAGTTTAAACATGCATCGGGAAAGCTAGAGTAAGCAGTGGCGAAAATCAATGTAGCAAGAGCTAAAAATATTTTTTCCCCTGAAACAATCTCTGGTTTGAAAAGTATGGAGGTAGTAGTATAAAACAGGGATTCGGCCGCCTCCTCCCTCGGGAAATTTGAATTCTGGCGGGAAATTTGAATTTTGCCGCGAAATTTGAATTTTGGCGCGAGATTTGAATTTGTAAACAAAGCCACGTGCTTTTTGACAGCTGTCATCGACAACAACGCATCGCTAACCTCACTGCTGCCATCTTGACAGGCCTAAACCTCAGTAGTGCCAACTTAACCTAACTAGCGCGAGGTAAACAAAGCCACGTGTTTTTGACAGCCACGTGCCTTTTGACATGGCAACAACACATCGCTAACCTCAGTACTGCCATCATGACGGGCCTAAACCTCAGTAGTACCAACTTAACCTAACTAGCGTGAGATAAACAAAGCCACGTGTTTTTTGACAGCCACGTGCTTTTTGACAGACAACACCGCATCGCTAACCTCAGTACTGCCATCTTGATGGGCCTAAACCTTAGTGGTACCAACTTAACCTAACTAGCGCGTGGTAAACAAAGCCACGTGCTTTTTTGACAGTTGTCATCCGCCATCTTTAAACTACAGAGCACTGTGCTGCCCTCTTTATCGTAGTAGATGTAAAATTCGTCACCTGTCATCGGCAGTGCTGCCATCTTGGCGGGCCTAAACCTTAGTGCTACCAACTTAACCTCACTAGCGTGAGATAAACAAATCTACGTGCAGCTGTCATCCGCCATCTTTAATCCATAGAGCACCGTGCTGCCCTCTTTAGCTACTTACCTTTGAAATGTGGTACGTCACAGCTGTCATCCGCCATCTTGCAAAGCAAACCTCAGTGCTGCACTCTTTAGTTTGAAATGTGGTGGCGGCAAATTCCACGTGCTCTTGTTTCGAAACAAAGCCACGTGCAGCTGTCATCCGCCATCTTTAATCCAGAGAGCACCGTGCTGCCCTCTTTAGCTACTTACCTTTGAAATGTGGTACGTCACAGCTGTCATCCGCCATCTTGCATCGCAAACATCAGTGCTGCACTCCTTAGCTAGATATCTTTGAAATGTAGTGGCGGCAAATTCCACGTGCTCTTGTTTGGAAACAAAGCCACGTGCAGCTGTCAACCACCATCTTTAATCCAGAGAGCACCGTGCTGCCCTCTATGTGGTGCTGGTAAATTCTGCACGCTTTACAAACCCATGTGCTTTTCTGACAGCTGTCAACCGCCAGAGAGCACAGTGCCGCCCTCTTTGTGCGGGTGACAAATTCCACGTGCTTTTTGACAGCTGTCATCCGCCATCTTGCATCACAAACCTCAGTGCTGTACTCTTTAGCTGGATACCTTTGAAATGTGGTGGCGGCAAATTCCAGGTGCTCTTGTTTAGTAAACAAAGCCACGTGCTTTTTTGACAGCTGTCGTCCGCCATCTTTAATCAATAGAGCACTGTGCTGCGGGTAATTTCGTCAGCTGTCATTCGCCATCTTTAATCCACAGAGCACCGTGCTGCTCTCTGTAGTAGCGGGTAATTTGAAAAGTTCTGTTAGCTGTCATCCGCCATCTTTAATCAAGAGAGCACCGTGTTGCCATCTTTAGCTAGATACCTTTGAACTGTGGTGGCGGCAAATTCCACGTGCTCTTGTTTAGTAAACAAACTCACGCGCTTTTTGTCAGCTGTCATCCGCCATCTTACATCGCAAACCTCAGTGCTACACTCTTTAGTTGAAAAATGGTGGCGGATAATTTAAAAAGAAAAATTCTACAGCAGCCATCTCTCGAAGCTAATTGCACAAGATGGTGGCTATACATGACTCCTTAAAGGTGCTTATGCGAGATGATCGCTATACATAGTTTCTTATGAAACGCCCTTGGGATGCTTGCGCAATATGGCGGTAATACAAGGCTCCTTATGAGACACCCTAGGGATGCTTGCGCAAGATGGTGGTTGCTCTTATGAGGCGGCTTAAGGATCCTTGCACAAGATGGCTAGAGACGCCCCCCACCCCTAAGGATGCTTGCGCAAGATGGCGGACGCAAGATGGCGGACGCAAGATGGCGGTTACACATAGCTCCTTATGAGACAGCCAGTACTCGATACAACATGTGATCAGAACATTGATTGATGTGTTCAGAACACAAAATAAGTGATGAAGACTAGAATCGAACACTGTACTCGATGTCGTTAACTTCAACATGTGATTAAAACATTGGTTGGTGTGTTCAGAACACTACATAAGTAGAATCGAACGCTGTACAACATGTTAGGGGATACCTTTGTTCTAAGAAGATCAGATTGAAACATAACAAGACTAGAATTGAACACTGCATTCGATGTCGTTAACCTTAACATGTGAACAGAACATTGATTGATGTGTTCAGATCACTAAACAAGTAGAACCGAACACTGTACAACATGTTAGGGGATACCTTTGTTCTAAGAAAATTACATTGAAACATAACAAGACTAGAATCGAACACTGCACTCGATGTCGTTAACCTTAACATGTGATCAGAACATTGATTGATGTGTTCAGATCACCAAACAAGTAGAACCGAACACTGTACATCATGTTAGGGGATACCTTTGTTCTAAGAAGATCAGATTGAAACATAACAAGACTAGAATTGAACACAGCACTCGATGTCGTTAAGCTTAAAATGTGATCAGAACATTGATTGATGTGTTCAGATCACTAAACAAGTAGAACCGAACACTGTACAATATGTTAGGGGATACCTTTGTTCTAAGAAGATCAGATTGAAACATAACAAGACTAGAATTGAACACTGCACTCGATGCAACATGTGATCAGAACATTGATTGATGTGTTCAGATCACTAAACAAGTAGAACCGAACACTGTACAACATGTTAGGGGATACCTTTGTTCTAAGAAAATTAGATTGAAACATAACAAGACTAGAATCGAACACTGCACTCGATGTCGTTAACCTTAACATGTGATCCAATACAACATGTTAGGGGATAACTTTGTTCTAAGAAAATTAGATTGAAGCATAGCAAGACTAGAATCGAACACTGTAAGAACATTGTTTGATGTGTTCAGAGCAAAAGTACAACTTCAATGATTTACCTAGTGTAAAACACACACTGTGCACATATCGCATAGCTATCTCGCCTATCACTTGCCTAGTATGAAAATCAAAAACACACTGTGCACATATCGCATAGCTAACTCGGCAACACTTCAAATGATTTGCTTAGTACGAAAATAAAAAAATCTATACCGCGTAGCTAACTCGTTCATCGCACTGCTAAGACGCTTAGTAATTGCAAATACACTGATATATGTCATACGAAAATCAAGAAAGCACACTGCGTAGCCAACTCGCTCGCGTCACTCGCTTAGTAATTGCAACACGACTAGAACACTGATACACACACGGATAAGAATGTTGCGAGATACTACATACTTACATGTTGTTTTTTTTAAATATTGTCGGTGAAAGATCATAAATTATATGTACACATGTTGTCTCCTCCAAGTTGTAAGACGAAATAGACGCAGTACTGCGAGTTTCCGCTCTAGCTGGCGAACGGAAGTAGCATGATATCTCAGCAAAAAAAAAATACGCGTGAGCTTGCATACATGCAAGTCAGACACAATGATTGATACCGCGATTCAAATCCTGGCAACTTATGCCGTCGGGAAGGGCATCCGGCGATCATCTAGCTGTAAATCCCCGATTCTCATGTTAGAAAGAGCAACTGGTTGTAAAACATTCTTAATCCCAGTTCTTTGACGTCAGGAAGGGCAACCGGTCGAAAACAATAGTGTATGATGTAAGAGGCTAGATACTGCTAGTTTTGCGTCAGGAAGGGCAACTAGTCTTTAAACAAATTCTTCTGATTTAAAATCTTAGTTTTGCGTCAGGAAGGGCATCCGGCTGTAAAACAGTAGTTCATGATACAGCGATTTAAAATCTAAGAAGTGCATCTAGCTGTAAATCCCTGATTCTCGTGTTAGAAGTTATAAAACAGATTCTTAATCAGAGTTCTTTGACGTCAGGAAGGGCAACCGGTCGAAAACAATTGTGTATGATGTAAGAGTCTAGATACTGCCAGATTTGCGTCAGGAAGGGCAACTAGTCTTAAGACAAATTCTTGCGATTTAAAATCTTAGTTTTGCGTCAGGAAGGGCATCCGGCTGTAAAACAATAGTTCGTGATACAGCGATTTAAAATCTAAGAAGTGCATCTAGCTGTAAAACCTCGATTCTCGTGTTAAAAAGAGCATCTAGTTGTAAAAGAGATTCTTAATCCAAGTTCTTTTACGTCAGGAAGGGCAACCGGTCGAAAACAATTGTGTATGATGTAAGAGGCTAGATACTGCCAGTTTTGCGTCAGGAAGGGCAACTAGTCTTAAGACAAATTCTTGCGATTTAAAATCTTAGTTTTGCGTCAGGAAGGGCATCCGGTTGTAAAACAATAGTTCACGATACAGCGATTTAAAATCTAAGAAGTGCATCTAGCTGTAAAACCCCGATTCTCGTGTTAAAAAAAAGCATCTAGTTGTAAAACATTCTTAATCCTAGTTCTTTGACGTCAGGAAGGGCAACCGGTCGAAAACAATAGTGTATGATGTAAGAGGTTAGATAGTGCTAGTTCTGCGTCAGGAAGGGCAACTAGTCTCAAAACAAATTCTTGCGATTTAAAATCTTAGTTTTGAGTCAGGAAGGGCATCCGGCTGTAAAACAATAGTTCACGATACAGCGATTTAAAATCTAAGAAGTGCATCTAGCTGTAAATCCCCGATTCTCGTGTTACAAGTTGTAAAAGAGATTCTTAAACCAAGTTCTTTGACGTCAGGAGGGGCAACCGGTCGAAAACAATAGTGTATGAAGTAAGAGGCTAGATACTGCCAGTTTTGCGGCAGGAAGGGCAACTAGTCTTAAAACAAATTCTTGCGATTTAAAATCTTAGTTTTGCGTCAGGAAAGGCATAGTATATGATGTAAGAGGCTAGATACTGCCAGTTTTGCGTCAGGAAGGGCAACTAGTCTTAAAACAAATTCTTGCTTTTTAAAATCTTAGTTTTGCGTCAGGAAGGGCATCCGGTTATAAAACAATAATTCACGATACAGCGATTTAAAATCTAAGAAGTGCATCTAGCTGTAAAACCCCGATTCTCGTGTTAAAAAAAGCATCTAGTTGTAAAACATTCTTAATCCTAGTTCTTTGACGTCAGGAAGGGCAACCGGTCGAAAACAATAGTGTATGATGTAAGAGGTTAGATAGTGCTAATTCTGCGTCAGGAAGGGCAACTAGTCTCAAAACAAATTCTTGCGATTTAAAATCTTAGTTTTGAGTCAGGAAGGGCACCCGGCTGTAAAACAATAGTTCACGATACAGCGATTTAAAATCTAAGAAGTGCATCTAGCTGTAAATCCCCGATTCTCGTGTTACAAGTTGTAAAAGAGATTCTTAATCCAAGTTCTTTGACGTCAGGAAGGGCAACCGGTCGAAAACAATAGTGTATGAAGTAAGAGGCTAGATACTGCCAGTTTTGCGTCAGGAAGGGCAACTAGTCTTAAAACAAATTCTTGCGATTTAAAATCTTAGTTTTGCGTCAGGAAGGGCATAGTGTATGATGTATGAGGCTAGATACTGCCAGTTTTGCGTCAGGAAGGGCAACTAGTCTTAAAACAAATTCTTGCGATTTAAAATCTTAGTTTTGCGTAAGGAAGGGCATCCGGTTGTAAAACAATAGTTCACGATACAGCGATTAAAATCAAAGAAGTGCATCTAGCTGTAAATCCCCGATTCTCGTGTTAGAAGTTGTAGAAGAGATTCTTGATCCAAGTTCTTTGACGTCAGGAAAGGCAACCGGTCGAAAACAATAGCGTATGATGTAAGAGGCTAGATACTGCCAGTTTTGCATCAGGAAGGCAACTAGTCTTAAAACAAATTCTTGCGATTTAAAATCTTAGTTTTGCGTCAGGAAGGGCATCCGGTTGTAAAACAATAGTTCACGATACAGCGATTTAAAATCTAAGAAGTGCATCTAGCTGTAAAACCCCGATTCTCGTGTAAAAAAAAGCATCTAGTTGTAAAACATTCTTAATCCTAGTTCTTTGACGTCAGGAAGGGCAACCGGTCGAAAACAATAGTGTATGATGTAAGAGGTTAGATAGTGCTAGTTCTGCGTCAGGAAGGGCAACTAGTCTCAAAACAAATTCTTGCGATTTAAAATCTTAGTTTTGAGTCAGGAAGGGCATCCGGCTGTAAAACAATAGTTCACGATACAGCGATTTAAAATCTAAGAAGTGCATCTAGCTGTAAATCCCCGATTCTCGTGTTACAAGTTGTAAAAGAGATTCTTAAACCAAGTTCTTTGACGTCAGGAGGGGCAACCGGTCGAAAACAATAGTGTATGAAGTAAGAGGCTAGATACTGCCAGTTTTGCGTCAGGAAGGGCAACTAGTCTTAAAACAAATTCTTGCGATTTAAAATCTTAGTTTTGCGTCAGGAAGGGCATAGTGTATGATGTAAGAGGCTAGATACTGCCAGTTTTGCGTCAGGAAGGGCAACTAGTCTTAAAACAAATTCTTGCTTTTTAAAATCTTAGTTTTGCGTCAGGAAGGGCATCCGGTTATAAAACAATAGTTCACGATACAGCGATTTAAAATCTAAGAAGTGCATCTAGCTGTAAAACCCCGATTCTCGTGTTAAAAAAAAAGCATCTAGTTGTAAAACATTCTTAATCCTAGTTCTTTGACGTCAGAAAGGGCAACCGGTCGAAAACAATAGTGTATGATGTAAGAGGTTAGATAGTGCTAGTTCTGCGTCAGGAAGGGCAACTAGTCTCAAAACAAATTCTTGCGATTTAATATCTTAGTTTTGAGTCAGGAAGGGCATCCGGCTGTAAAACAATAGTTCACAATACAGCGATTTAAAATCTAAGAAGTGCATCTAGCTGTAAATCCCCGATTCTCGTGTTACAAGTTGTAAAAGAGATTCTTAATCCAAGTTATTTGACGTCAGGAAGGGCAACCCGTCGAAAACAATAGTGTATGAAGTAAGAGGCTAGATACTGCCAGTTTTGCGTCAGGAAGGGCAACTAGTCTCAAAACAAATTCTTGCGATTTAAAATCTTAGTTTTGCGTCAGGAAGGGCATAGTGTATGATGTATGAGGCTAGATACTGCCAGTTTTGCGTCAGGAAGTGCAACTAGTCTTAAAACAAATTCTTGCGATTTAAAATCTTAGTTTTGCGTAAGGAAGGGCATCCCGTTGTAAAACAATAGTTCACGATACAGCGATTTAAAATCTAAGAAGTGCATCTAGCTGTAAAACCTCGATTCTCGTGTTAAAAAGTGAATCTAGTTGTAAAAGAGATTCTTAATCCAAGTTCCTTGACGTCAGGAAGGGCAACCGGTCGAAAACAATAGTGTATGATGTAAGAGGCTAGATACTGCCGGTTTTGCGTCAGGAAGGGCAACTAGTCTTAAGACAAATTCTTGCGATTTAAAATCTTAGTTTTGCGTCAGGAAGGGCATCCGGCTGTAAAACAATAGTTCGTGATACAGCGATTTAAAATCTAAGAAGTGCATCTAGCTGTAAAACCTCGATTCTCGTGTTAAAAAGAGCATCTAGTTGTAAAAGAGATTCTTAATCCAAGTTCTTTTACGTCAGGAAGGGCAACCGGTCGAAAACAATTGTGTATGATGTAAGAGGCTAGATACTGCCAGTTTTGCGTCAGGAAGGGCAACTAGTCTTAAGACAAATTCTTGCGATTTAAAATCTTAGTTTTGCGTCAGGAAGGGCATCCGGCTGTAAAACAATAGTTCGTGATACAGCGATTTAAAATCTAAGAAGTGCATCTAGCTGTAAAACCTCGATTCTCGTGTTAAAAAGAGCATCTAGTTGTAAAAGAGATTCTTAATCCAAGTTCTTTTACGTCAGGAAGGGCAACCGGTCGAAAACAATTGTGTATGATGTAACAGGCTAGATACTGCCAGTTTTGCGTCAGGAAGGGCAACTAGTCTTAAGACAAATTCTTGCGATTTAAAATCTTAGTTTTGCGTCAGGAAGGGCATCCGGCTGTAAAACAATAGTTCGTGATACAGCGATTTAAAATCTAAGAAGTGCATCTAGCTGTAAAACCCCGATTCTCGTGTTAAAAAAAAGCATCTAGTTGTAAAACATTCTTAATCCTAGTTCTTTGACGTCAGGAAGGGCAACCGGTCGAAAACAATAGTGTATGATGTAAGAGGTTAGATAGTGCTAGTTCTGCGTCAGGAAGGGCAACTAGTCTCAAAACAAATTCTTGCGATTTAAAATCTTAGTTTTGAGTCAGGAAGGGCATCCGGCTGTAAAACAATAGTTCACGATACAGCGATTTAAAATCTAAGAAGTGCATCTAGCTGTAAATCCCCGATTCTCGTGTTACAAGTTGTAAAGGAGATTCTTAAACCAAGTTCTTTGACGTCAGGAGGGGCAACCGGTCGAAAACAATAGTGTATGAAGTAAGAGGCTAGATACTGCCAGTTTTGCGGCAGGAAGGGCAACTAGTCTTAAAACAAATTCTTGCGATTTAAAATCTTAGTTTTGCGTCAGGAAAGGCATAGTATATGATGTAAGAGGCTAGATACTGCCAGTTTTGCGTCAGGAAGGGCAACTAGTCTTAAAACAAATTCTTGCTTTTTAAAATCTTAGTTTTGCGTCAGGAAGGGCATCCGGTTATAAAACAATAATTCACGATACAGCGATTTAAAATCTAAGAAGTGCATCTAGCTGTAAAACCCCGATTCTCGTGTTAAAAAAAGCATCTAGTTGTAAAACATTCTTAATCCTAGTTCTTTGACGTCAGGAAGGGCAACCGGTCGAAAACAATAGTGTATGATGTAAGAGGTTAGATAGTGCTAATTCTGCGTCAGGAAGGGCAACTAGTCTTAAAACAAATTCTTGCGATTTAAAATCTTAGTTTTGCGTAAGGAAGGGCATCCGGTTGTAAAACAATAGTTCACGATACAGCGATTTAAAATCAAAAAAGTGCATCTAGCTGTAAATCCCCGATTCTCGTGTTAGAAGTTGTAGAAGAGATTCTTGATCCAAGTTCTTTGACGTCAGGAAAGGCAACCGGTCGAAAACAATAGCGTATGATGTAAGAGGCTAGATACTGCCAGTTTTGCATCAGGAAGGCAACTAGTCTTAAAACAAATTCTTGCGATTTAAAATCTTAGTTTTGCGTCAGGAAGGGCATCCGGTTGTAAAACAATAGTTCACGATACAGCGATTTAAAATCTAAGAAGTGCATCTAGCTGTAAAACCCCGATTCTCGTGTTAAAAAAAAGCATTTAGTTGTAAAACATTCTTAATCCTAGTTCTTTGACGTCAGGAAGGGCAACCGGTCGAAAACAATAGTGTATGATGTAAGAGGTTAGATAGTGCTAGTTCTGCGTCAGGAAGGGCAACTAGTCTCAAAACAAATTCTTGCGATTTAAAATCTTAGTTTTGAGTCAGGAAGGGCATCCGGCTGTAAAACAATAGTTCACGATACAGCGATTTAAAATCTAAGAAGTGCATCTAGCTGTAAATCCCCGATTCTCGTGTTACAAGTTGTAAAAGAGATTCTTAATCCAAGTTATTTGACGTCAGGAAGGGCAACCCGTCGAAAACAATAGTGTATGAAGTAAGAGGCTAGATACTGCCAGTTTTGCGTCAGGAAGGGCAACTAGTCTTAAAACAAATTCTTGCGATTTAAAATCTTAGTTTTGCGTCAGGAAGGGCATAGTGTATGATGTATGAGGCTAGATACTGCCAGTTTTGCGTCAGGAAGTGCAACTAGTCTTAAAACAAATTCTTGCGATTTAAAATCTTAGTTTTGCGTAAGGAAGGGCATCCCGTTGTAAAACAATAGTTCACGATACAGCGATTTAAAATCTAAGAAGTGCATCTAGCTGTAAAACCTCGATTCTCGTGTTAAAAAGTGCATCTAGTTGTAAAAGAGATTCTTAATCCAAGTTCTTTGACGTCAGGAAGGGCAACCGGTCGAAAACAATAGTGTATGATGTAAGAGGCTAGATACTGCCGGTTTTGCGTCAGGAAGGGCAACTAGTCTTAAGACAAATTCTTGCGATTTAAAATCTTAGTTTTGCGTCAGGAAGGGCATCCGGCTGTAAAACAATAGTTCGTGATACAGCGATTTAAAATCTAAGAAGTGCATCTAGCTGTAAAACCTCGATTCTCGTGTTAAAAAGAGCATCTAGTTGTAAAAGAGATTCTTAATCCAAGTTCTTTTACGTCAGGAAGTGCAACCGGTCGAAAACAATTGTGTATGATGTAAGAGGCTAGATACTGCCAGTTTTGCGTCAGGAAGGGCAACTAGTCTTAAGACAAATTCTTGCGATTTAAAATCTTAGTTTTGCGTCAGGAAGGGCATCCGGCTGTAAAACAATAGTTCGTGATACAGCGATTTAAAATCTAAGAAGTGCATCTAGCTGTAAAACCTCGATTCTCGTGTTAAAAAGAGCATCTAGTTGTAAAAGAGATTCTTAATCCAAGTTCTTTTACGTCAGGAAGGGCAACCGGTCGAAAACAATTGTGTATGATGTAAGAGGCTAGATACTGCCAGTTTTGCGTCAGGAAGGGCAACTAGTCTTAAGACAAATTCTTGCGATTTAAAATCTTAGTTTTGCGTCAGGAAGGGCATCCGGCTGTAAAACAATAGTTCGTGATACAGCGATTTAAAATCTAAGAAGTGCATCTAGCTGTAAAACCCCGATTCTCGTGTTAAAAAAAAGCATCTAGTTGTAAAACATTCTTAATCCTAGTTCTTTGACGTCAGGAAGGGCAACCGGTCAAAAACAATAGTGTATGATGTAAGAGGTTAGATAGTGCTAGTTCTGCGTCAGGAAGGGCAACTAGTCTCAAAACAAATTCTTGCGATTTAAAATCTTAGTTTTGAGTCAGGAAGGGCATCCGGCTGTAAAACAATAGTTCACGATACAGCGATTTAAAATCTAAGAAGTGCATCTAGCTGTAAATCCCCGATTCTCGTGTTACAAGTTGTAAAAGAGATTCTTAAACCAAGTTCTTTGACGTCAGGAGGGGCAACCGGTCGAAAACAATAGTGTATGAAGTAAGAGGCTAGATACTGCCAGTTTTGCGGCAGGAAGGGCAACTAGTCTTAAAACAAATTCTTGCGATTTAAAATCTTAGTTTTGCGTCAGGAAAGGCATAGTATATGATGTAAGAGGCTAGATACTGCCAGTTTTGCGTCAGGAAGGGCAACTAGTCTTAAAACAAATTCTTGCTTTTTAAAATCTTAGTTTTGCGTCAGGAAGGGCATCCGGTTATAAAACAATAATTCACGATACAGCGATTTAAAATCTAAGAAGTGCATCTAGCTGTAAAACCCCGATTCTCGTGTTAAAAAAAGCATCTAGTTGTAAAACATTCTTAATCCTAGTTCTTTGACGTCAGGAAGGGCAACCGGTCGAAAACAATAGTGTATGATGTAAGAGGTTAGATAGTGCTAATTCTGCGTCAGGAAGGGCAACTAGTCTTAAAACAAATTCTTGCGATTTAAAATCTTAGTTTTGCGTAAGGAAGGGCATCCGGTTGTAAAACAATAGTTCACGATACAGCGATTTAAAATCAAAGAAGTGCATCTATCTGTAAATCCCCGATTCTCGTGTTAGAAGTTGTAGAAGGGATTCTTGATCCAAGTTCTTTGACGTCAGGAAAGGCAACCGGTCGAAAACAATAGCGTATGATGTAAGAGGCTAGATACTGCCAGTTTTGCATCAGGAAGGCAACTAGTCTTAAAACAAATTCTTGCGATTTAAAATCTTAGTTTTGCGTCAGGAAGGGCATCCGGTTGTAAAACAATAGTTCACGATACAGCGATTTAAAATCTAAGAAGTGCATCTAGCTGTAAAACCCCGATTCTCGTGTTAAAAAAAAGCATCTAGTTGTAAAACATTCTTAATCCTAGTTCTTTGACGTCAGGAAGGGCAACCGGTCGAAAACAATAGTGTATGATGTAAGAGGTTAGATAGTGCTAGTTCTGCGTCAGGAAGGGCAACTAGTCTCAAAACAAATTCTTGCGATTTAAAATCTTAGTTTTGAGTCAGGAAGGGCATCCGGCTGTAAAACAATAGTTCACGATACAGCGATTTAAAATCTAAGAAGTGCATCTAGCTGTAAATCCCCGATTCTCGTGTTACAAGTTGTAAAAGAGATTCTTAAACCAAGTTCTTTGACGTCAGGAGGGGCAACCGGTCGAAAACAATAGTGTATGAAGTAAGAGGCTAGATACTGCCAGTTTTGCGTCAGGAAGGGCAACTAGTCTTAAAACAAATTCTTGCGATTTGAAATCTTAGTTTTGCGTCAGGAAGGGCATAGTGTATGATGTAAGAGGCTAGATACTGCCAGTTTTGCGTCAGGAAGGGCAACTAGTCTTAAAACAAATTCTTGCTTTTTAAAATCTTAGTTTTGCGTCAGGAAGGGCATCCGGTTATAAAACAATAGTTCACGATACAGCGATTTAAAATCTAAGAAGTGCATCTAGCTGTAAAACCCCGATTCTCGTGTTAAAAAAAAGCATCTAGTTGTAAAACATTCTTAATCCTAGTTCTTTGACGTCAGAAAGGGCAACCGGTCGAAAACTATAGTGTATGATGTAAGAGGTTAGATAGTGCTAGTTCTGCGTCAGGAAGGGCAACTAGTCTCAAAACAAATTCTTGCGATTGAAAATCTTAGTTTTGAGTCAGTAAGGGCATCCGGCTGTAAAACAATAGTTCACGATACAGCGATTTAAAATCTAAGAAGTGCATCTAGCTGTTAATCCCCGATTCTCGTGTTACAAGTTGTAAAAGAGATTCTTAATCCAAGTTATTTGACGTCAGGAAGGGCAACCGGTCGAAAACAATAGTGTATGAAGTAAGAGGCTAGATACTGCCAGTTTTGCGTCAGGAAGGGCAACTAGTCTTAAAACAAATTCTTGCGATTTAAAATCTTAGTTTTGCGTAAGGAAGGGCATCCCGTTGTAAAACAATAGTTCACGATACAGCGATTTAAAATCTAAGAAGTGCATCTAGCTGTAAAACCTCGATTCTCGTGTTAAAAAGTGCATCTAGTTGTAAAAGAGATTCTTAATCCAAGTTCTTTGACGTCAGGAAGGGCAACCGGTCGAAAACAATAGTGTATGATGTAAGAGGCTAGATACTGCCGGTTTTGCGTCAGGAAGGGCAACTAGTCTTAAAACAAATTCTTGCGATTTAAAATCTTAGTTTTGCGTCAGGAAGGGCATCCGGTTATAAAACAATAGTTCACGATACAGCGATTTAAAATCTAAGAAGTCCATCTAGCTGGAAATCCCCGATTCTCGTGTTAGAAGTTGTAAAAGAGATTCTTAATCCAAGTTCTTTGACGTCAGGAAGGGCAACCGGTCGAAAACAATAGCGTATGATGTAAGAGGCTAGATACTGCCAGTTTTGCATCAGGAAGGCAACTAGTCTTAAAACAAATTCTTGCGATTTAAAATCTTAATTTTGCGTCAGGAAAGGCATCTGGCTGTAAAACAATAGTTCACGATACAGCGATTTAAAATCAAAGAAGTGCATCTAGCTGTAAATCCCCGATTCTCGCGTTAGAAGTTGTAGAAGAGATTCTTGATCCAAGTTCTTTGACGTCAGGAAAGGCAACCGGTCGAAAACAATAGCGTATGATGTAAGAGGCTAGATACTGCCAGTTTTGCATCAGGAAGGCAACTAGTCTTAAAACAAATTCTTGCTTTTTAAAATCTTAGTTTTGCGTCAGCAAGGGCATCCGGTTGTAAAACAATAGTTCACGATACAACGATTTAAAATCTAAGAAGTGCATCTAGCTGTAAAACCTCGATTCTCGTGTTAAAAAGTGCATCTAGTTGTAAAAGAGATTCTTAATCCAAGTTCTTTGACGTCAGGAAGGGCAACCGGTCGAAAACAATAGTGTATGATGTAAGAGGCTAGATACTGCCAGTTTTGCGTCAGGAAGGGCAACTAGTCTTAAAACAAATTCTTGCGATTTAAAATCTTAGTTTTGCGTCAGGAAGGGCATAGTGTATGATGTAAGAGGTCAGATACTGCCAGTTTTGCGTCAGGAAGGGCAACTAGTCTTAAAACAAATTCTTGCGATTTAAAATCTTAGTTTTGCGTAAGGAAGGGCATCCGGTTGTAAAACAATACTTCACGATACAGCGATTTAAAATCTAAGAAGTCCATCTAGCTGGAAATCCCCGATTCTCGTGTTAGAAGTTGTAAAAGAGATTCTTAATCCAAGTTCTTTGACGTCAGGAAGGGCAACCGGTCGAAAACAATAGCGTATGATGTAAGAGGCTAGATACTGCCAGTTTTGCATCAGGAAGGCAACTAGTCCTAAAACAAATTCTTGCGATTTAAAATCTTAATTTTGCGTCAGGAAAGGCATCTGGCTGTAAAACAATAGTTCACGATACAGCGATTTAAAATCTAAGAAGTGCATCTAGCTGTAAAACCCGATTCTCGTGTTAGAAGTTGTAAAAGAGATTCTTAATCCAAGTTCTTTGACGTCAGGAAGGGCAACCGGTCGAAAACAATAGCGTACGATGTAAGAGGCTAGATACTGCCAGTTTTGCATCAGGAAGGGCAACTAGTCTTAAAACAAATTCTTGCGATTTAAAATCTTAGTTTTGCGTCAGGAAGGGTATCCGGCTGTAAAACAATAGTTCGTGATACAGCGATTTAAAATCTAAGAAGTGCATCTAGCTGTAAAACCCCGATTCTCGTGTTGAAAAGAGCATCTAGTTGTAAAAGAGATTCTTAATCCAAGTTCTTTGACGTCAGGAAGGGCAACCGGTCGAAAACAATAACGTATGATGTAAGAGGCTAGATACTGCTTTTTAAAATCCTAGAATGCCATCCTGTTGTGAAACGGATTCTTGTGATTTAAAATATCGCGTCAGGAAGGGCAACCGTTCGTAAAACAAATTCTTGCGATTTAAACTCCTGCGTCAGGAGGAGGCACTCGGCTTTAAAACATATTTTTAATCCCGACCCTGCTACGTTAGGAACCACATCCAGCTGTAAAAACAGGAGCTTCAAACATTTACAGTTTTAAGCTTTAGGAACGGGTTATGGGTTACATTTTTTGTTCTACTGCATAGAACACTATCTTTGAAGTTGTATCGGCGCAGTCATTCAGAGCGAAGTATGGAATGCATGTGTTGGCTGAAATTGTACTCTCGGCTTCCGGCTGTAGTAACCTTGAACGAAGACACTGCATGCTGATGAGCGACTTGTAAGTCACGTAGCCCGTGTAAGCTCCTAACATAAATTATCATGATTGTACGGAGAGGTTAAAACACACAGTGCTAGCATATAGCCCCCCTCCTATCGAAAGAGCCTGCACGGCGCCGGCATGTAGGCTACTCCTGTTGAAGGAGCCCGTACAAGGTTTAACACCCCTCTATCAACAGCCCTTACTTAATACTAGCTTTTTTTGCACACCCTCGAAACTGCCTAAGAATGTAATATACTACCGTAGGGAGAGGGTAAAACTCGGTGCCAGCACATAGCCTACTCCTACCGAAGAAGCCTGCACACAGCTTAACGCCTCCATCCGACAAATGAATCACCCTCAACACTCTTGTCCTCACAATCAGTTTCGGGGAAGCCTGCACAAGGTTTAACGTCCCCATCAACAGCCCTTACTTAATGCTGGCTCTTTGCACGCCCTCGAAACTACCTGAGAATGTAATATGCAACAGTAGGATCACCCCCATCCGACAAATGAATCACCCTCAACACGGGCTTTACAGCTAGATGCACTTCTTAGATTTTAAATCGCTGTATCACGAACTATTGTTGTACAGCTGGATGCCCTTCCTGACGCAAAACTAAGATTTTAAATCGCAATAATTTGTTTTAAGACTAGTTGCCCTTCCTGACGCAAAACTGGCAGTATCTAGCCTCTTACATCATACACTATTGTTTTCGACCGGTTGCCCTTCCTGACGTCAAAGAACTTGGATTAAGAATCTCTTTTACAACTTCTAACACGAGAATCGGTGATTTACAGCTAGATGCACTTCTTAGATTTTAAATCGCTGTACCACGAACTATTGTTTTACAGCCGGGTGCCCTTCCTGACGCAAAACAAAGATTTTAAATCGCAAGAATTTGTTTTAAGACTAGTTGCCCTTTCTGACGCAAAACTAGCACTATCTAACCTCTTACATCATACACTATTGTTTTGGACCGGTTGCCCTTCCTGACGTCAAAGAACTAGGATAAAGGATGTTTTACAACTAGATGCTTTTTTAACACGAGAATCGAGGTTCTACAGCTAGATGCACTTCTTAGATTTTAAATCGCTGTATCGTGAACTATTGTTTTACAACCGGATGCCCTTCCTGACGCAAAACTAAGATTTTAAATCGCAATAATTTGTTTTAAGACTAGTTGCCCTTCCTGACGCAAAACTAGCAGTATCTAACCTCTTACATTATACACTATTGTTTACGACCGGATGCCCTTATTGACGTCAAAGAACTCGGATTAAGAATCTGTTTTACAACTTCTAACACGAGAATCGGGGTTTTACAGCTAGATGCTCTTCTTAGATTTTATATCACTGTACCACGAACTATTGTTTTACAGCCGGATGCCCTTCCTGACGCAAAACTAAGATTTTAAATCGCAAGAATTTGTTTTAAGACTAGTTGCCCTTCCTGACGCAAAACTGGCAGTATCTAGCCTCTTACATCATACACTATTGTTTTCAACCGGTTGCCCTTCCTGACGTCAAAGAACTGGGATTAAGAATGTTTTACAACAAGTTGCTCTTTCTAACATGAGAATCGGGGATTTACATCTAGATGCTCGCCGGATGCTCTTCCCGACGGCATAACTTGCCAGGATTTGAATCGCGGTATCCATCATTGTGTCTGACTTGCATGTATGCAAGCTCACGCGTTTTTTTTTTTTTTTTTTTTTTTTTTTTTTTTTTTTTTTTTTTTTTTTTTTTTTTTTTTTTTTTGCTGAGATATCATGCTACTTCCGTTCGCCAGCTAGAGCGGAAACTCGCAGTACTGCGTCTATTTCGTCTTACAACTTGGAGGAGACAACATGTGTACGTATAATTTATGATCTTTCACCCCCTATATTTTTTTAAATATAACATGTAAGTATGTAGTATCTCGCAACATTCTTATCCGTGTGTGTATCAGTGTTCTAGGCGTGTTGCAATTACTAAGCGAGTGACCCGAGCGAGTTGGCTACGCAGGGTGCTTTCTTGATTTTCGTATGACATATATCAGTGTATTTGCAATTACTAAGCGTCTTAGCAGTGCGATGAACGAGTTAGCTACGCGGTATAGATTGTTTTATTCTCGTACTAAGCAAATCATTTGAAGTGTTGCCGAGTTAGCTATGCGATATGTGCACAGTGTGTTTTTGTTTTTCTTACTAGGCAAGTGATAGGCGAGATAGCTATGCGATATGTGCACAGTGTGTGTTTTACACTAGGTAAATCATTGAAGTTGTACTTTTGCTCTGAACACATCAAACAATGTTCTTACAGTGTTCGATTCTAGTCTTGCTATGCTTCAATCTAATTTTCTTAGAACAGAGTTATCCCCTAACATGTAGTATTATATCACATGTTAAGGTTAACGACATCGAGTGCAGTGTTCGATTCTAGTCTTGTTATGTTTCAATCTAATTTTCTTAGAACAAAGGTATCCCCTAACATGTTGTACAGTGTTCGGTTCTACTTGTTTAGTGATCTGAACACATCAATCAATGTTCTGATCACATGTTGCATCGAGTGCAGTGTTCAATTCTAGTCTTCTTATGTTTCAATCTGATCTTCTTAGAACAAAGGTATCCCCTAACATGTTGTACAGTAAGATGTACAATATTATAGGTTAGGATCCACCTTTCAATACTCCGTAATAAGATGGTAAAAAGTAGTTACAACCTGTTTAATGGGACCGGTTTCAACACATTTTAAGTGTCATCATCAGCCAATTTGCGAAGATTTTAAAACAACTAGCACATTGAATACAGGCAAAAAATTAACATTGTATCATAACGTAGCAATTCAGTAAATGTTCAAAACACAATAATCACAGTCAAGAGAGTAAACAGAACATCACTATCTTGCGCCGAAAACAAATATAGCTGAAGTACATAAGCAGGTCAAATATTCACTTATGTAAAGTCGTTGCTAGGCAGGTCTTGTAGGCATTTGTTTCTCCGGCCGAAGAGCAAAAGGTGACGTGAATGAAGTCCTAGGAAAACAGTGTAGGATTTAATTTCGTCAAATTTCAAAGTGGATATATAGGTTTTTTAAAATAATTTAAAACGTTAAAAAAGAATAAAGCCAAATAAAAAATATATTTAAAAAATAGGAAGAAATAATGAAAGAAATACGAGGTTCAACTCGAAACAACTTGCCGTAGTAATTGATAAAGAAATGATAAATAGAGAAAGGGGGGACGTTAATTAGAGGGTGGTGATGGTGGTGGTGGTGGTGGTGGTGGTGGTTATTGTTATTAGAGGAAATACAATTGGGCAACAATCCTTAATATAATACTAATTCGAAGAAAAAAGAAAAAGAACCGACACTTCGAAAAATGAAGATATCGGTTAAAGGAAGACAAGGGCCACGAAGGGCGTGAAAATGAAAGACTCCCTAGCCCTCGCAAACCTAATAGCATCGGGGTCGGAAAAGAACAAGAATTGACCAAGGGAGGTCGGACAGGATAGATGAAAGTGAGGACCCTGGCACAAGTAAGTGGAAGCAATGCCAGGACTCAGCTAAGGGCCCCGTGGTCGCCAACCCACGCTCTGAAGTTCAGAGCCCCTGGGGAATGGAGGATGGGAAGGAAAGAAAAAATGGAAGGGATCCGATACTTCGAAAAATGAAGATATCAGCCAAAGGAAGACAAGGGCCACGAAGGGCGTGAAAATGAAAGACTCCCTAGCCCTCGGAAAACTAATAGCGTCGGGGTCGGAAAGGAACAAGAGTTGACCAAGGGAGGTCGGACAGGATAGATGAAAGTGAGGAGCCTGGCACAAGTAAGTGGAAGCAATGCCAGGACTCAGCTAAGGGCCCCCGTGGTCGTCAACCTACGTTCCGAAGTTGAGAGCCCCTGGGGGATAGAGGGTGGGAAGGAAAGAAAAATGGAAGGGATCCGATACTTCGAAAAATGAAGATATAAGCCAAAAGAAGACAAGGGCCAACGAAGGGCGTGAAAATGAAAGACTCACTAGCCCTTCGGAAACCTAAAAGCGTCGGGGTCGGAAAGGAACAAGAGTTGACCAAGGGAGGTCGGACAGGATAGATGAAAGTGAGGAGCCTGGCACAAGTAAGTGGAAGCAATGCCAGGACTCAGCTAAGGACCCCCGTGGTCGCCAACCCACGTTCCGAAGTTCAGAACCTCTGGGGGATGGAGGGTGGGAAGGAAAGAAAAATGGAAGGGATCCGATACTTCGAAAAATGAAGATATCAGCCAAAAGAAGACAAGGGCCACGAAGGGCGTGAAAATGAAAGACTCCCTAGCCCTCGGAAACCTAAAAGCGTCGGGGTTGGAAAGGAACAAGAGTTGACCAAGGGAGGTCGGACAGGATAGATGAAAGTGAAGAGCCTGGCACAAGTAAGTGGAAGCAATGCCAGGACTCGCCTAAGGGCCCCGTGGTCGCCAACCCACGCTCCGAAGTTCAGAGCCCCTTGGGTGAGAAGGGGGAGAACTGAGGAGGATCAAGGGGGGTGTTGCGGAAGGGGAAAGTGGCATGAGAGGGTATTGTGTAAACTGTGAAAGATTGATTCCTTATTTGTTGACTTCAGGTTATTTAAAAAGGAGATGAGAAAATCGAAAAGGGGATTGGGTTTCTCAGAAATATCATTCAGATTAAGATTTGGATTGAAAAACTGGTCTATCCTGTCCGACCTCCCTTGGTCAATTCTTGTTCTTTTCCGACCCCGATGCTATTAGGTTTGCGAGGGCTAGGGAGTCTTTCATTTTCACGCCCTTCGTGGCCCTTGTCTTCCTTTAACCGATATCTTCATTTTTCGAAGTGTCGGTTCTTTTTCTTTTTTCTTCGAATTAGTATTATATTAAGGATTGTTGCCCAATTGTATTTCCTCTAATAACAATAACCACCACCACCACCACCACCACCACCATCACCACCCTCTAATTAACGTCCCCCCCTTTCTCTATTTATCATTTCTTTATCAATTACTACGGCAAGTTGTTTCGAGTTGAACCTCGTATTTCTTTCATTATTTCTTCCTATTTTTTAAATATATTTTTTATTTGGCTTTATTCTTTTTTAACGTTTTAAATTATTTTAAAAAACCTATATATCCACTTTGAAATTTGACGAAATTAAATCCTACACTGTTTTCCTAGGACTTCATTCACGTCACCTTTTGCTCTTCGGCCGGAGAAACAAATGCCTACAAGACCTGCCTAGCAACGACTTTACATAAGTGAATATTTGACCTGCTTATGTACTTCAGCTATATTTGTTTTCGGCGCAAGATAGTGATGTTCTGTTTACTCTCTTGACTGTGATTATTGTGTTTTGAACATTTACTGAATTGCTACGTTATGATACAATGTTAATTTTTTGCCTGTATTCAATGTGCTAGTTGTTTTAAAATCTTCGCAAATTGGCTGATGATGACACTTAAAATGTGTTGAAACCGGTCCCATTAAACAGGTTGTAACTACTTTTTACCATCTTATTACGGAGTATTGAAAGGTGGATCCTAACCTATAATATTGTACATCTTATTTCTCTATTCAATACGGAACAATAATGAAGTTTTTAACTTTAAATGTTGTACAGTGTTCGGTTCTACTTGTTTAGTGATCTGAACACATCAATCAATGTTCTGATCACATGTTAAGGTTAACGACATCGAGTGCTGTGTTCAATTCTAGTCTTGTTATGTTTCAATCTGATCTTCTTAGAACAAAGGTATCCCCTAACATGTTGTACAGTGTTCGGTTCTACTTGTTTAGTGATCTGAACACATCAATCAATGTTCTGTTCACATGTTAAGGTTAACGACATCGAGTGCAGTGTTCGATTCTAGTCTTGTTATGTTTCAATCTAATTTTCTTAGAACAAAGTTATCCCCTAACATGTTGTACAGTGTTCGGTTCTACTTGTTTAGTGATCTGAACACATCAATCAATGTTCTGTTCACATGTTAAGGTTAACGACATCGAGTGCAGTGTTCAATTCTAGTCTTGTTATGTTTCAATCTGATCTTCTTAGAACAAAGGTATCCCCTAACATGTTGTACAGCGTTCGATTCTACTTATGTAGTGTTCTGAACACACCAACCAATGTTTTAATCACATGTTGAAGTTAACGACATCGAGTACAGTGTTCGATTCTAGTCTTCATCACTTATTTTGTGTTCTGAGCACATCAATCAATGTTCTGATCACATGTTGTATCGAGTACTGGCTGTCTCATAAGGAGCTATGTATAACCGCCATCTTGCGTCCGCCATCTTGCGCAAGCATCCTTAGGGGTGGGGGGCGTCTCTAGCCATCTTGTGCAAGGATCCTTAAGCCGCCTCATAAGAGCAACCACCATCTTGCGCAAGCATCCCTAGGGTGTCTCATAAGGAGCCTTGTATTACCGCCATATTGCGCAAGCATCCCAAGGGCGTTTCATAAGAAACTATGTATAGCGATCATCTCGCATAAGCACCTTTAAGGAGTCATGTATAGCCACCATCTTGTGCAATTAGCTTCGAGAGATGGCTGCTGTAGAATTTTTCTTTTTAAATTATCCGCCACCATTTTTCAACTAAAGAGTGTAGCACTGAGGTTTGCGATGTAAGATGGCGGATGACAGCTGACAAAAAGCGCGTGAGTTTGTTTACTAAACAAGAGCACGTGGAATTTGCCGCCACCACAGTTCAAAGGTATCTAGCTAAAGATGGCAACACGGTGCTCTCTTGATTAAAGATGGCGGATGACAGCTAACAGAACTTTTCAAATTACCCGCTACTACAGAGAGCAGCACGGTGCTCTGTGGATTAAAGATGGCGGATGACAGCTGACGAAATTACCCGCAGCACAGTGCTCTATTGATTAAAGATGGCGGACGACAGCTGTCAAAAAAGCACGTGGCTTTATTTACTAAACAAGAGCACGTGGAATTTGCCGCCACCACATTTCAAAGGTATCTAGCTAAAGAGTACAGCACTGAGGTTTGTGATGCAAGATGGCGGATGACAGCTGTCAAAAAGCACGTGGAATTTGTCACCGGCACAAAGAGGGCAGCACGTTGCTCTCTGGCGGTTGACAGCTGTCAGAAAAGCACATGGGTTTGTAAAGCGTGTAGAATTTACCACCACCACATAGAGGGCAGCACGGTGCTCTCTAGATTAAAGATGGCGGATGATAGCTGCACGTGGCTTTGTTTCCAAACAGGAGCATAAAGAATTTTTCAAATTGCCGCCACTACATTTCAAAGGTATCTAGCTAAAGAGTGCAGCACTGAGGTTTGCGATGCAAGATGGCGGATGACAGCTGTGACGTACCACATTTCAAAGGTAAGTAGCTAAAGAGGGCAGCACGGTGCTCTCTGGATTAAAGATGGTGGTTGACAGCTGCACGTGGCTTTGTTTCCAAACAAGAGCACGTGGAATTTGCCGCCACTATATTTCAAAGGTATCTAGCTAGAGAGTGCAGCACTGATGTTTGCGATGCAAGATGGCGGATGACAGCTGTGACGTACCACATTTCAAAGGTAAGTAGCTAAAGAGGGCAGCACGGTGCTCTCTGGATTAAAGATGGCGGATGACAGCTGCACGTGGCTTTGTTTCGAAACAAGAGCACGTGGAATTTGCCGCCACCACATTTCAAACTAAAGAGTGCAGCACTGAGGTTTGCTTTGCAAGATGGCGGATGACAGCTGTGACGTACCACATTTCAAAGGTAAGTAGCTAAAGAGGGCAGCACGGTGCTCTATGGATTAAAGATGGCGGATGACAGCTGCACGTAGATTTGTTTATCTCACGCTAGTGAGGTTAAGTTGGTAGCACTAAGGTTTAGGCCCGCCAAGATGGCAGCACTGCCGATGACAGGTGACGAATTTTACATCTACTACGATAAAGAGGGCAGCACAGTGCTCTGTAGTTTAAAGATGGCGGATGACAGCTGTCAAAAAAGCACGTGGCTTTGTTTACCACGCGCTAGTTAGGTTAAGTTGGTACCACTAAGGTTTAGGCCCATCAAGATGGCAGTACTGAGGTTAGCGATGCGGTGTTGTCTGTCAAAAAGCACGTGGCTGTCAAAAAACACGTGGCTTTGTTTATCTCACGCTAGTTAGGTTAAGTTGGTACTACTGTGGTTTAGGCCCGTCAAGATGGCAGTACTGAGGTTAGCGATGCGTTGTTGTCTGTCAAAAAGCACGTGGCTGTCAAAAACACGTGGCTTTGTTTACCTCGCGCTAATTAGGTTAAGTTGGTACTACTGAGGTTTAGGCCCGTCAAGATGGCAGCAGTGAGGTTAGCGATGCGTTGTTGTCGATGACAGCTGTCAAAAAGCACGTGGCTTTGTTTACAAATTCAAATCTCGCGCCAAAATTCAAATTTCGCGGCAAAATTAAAATTTCCCGTCAGAATTTAAATTTCCCGCGGGAGGAGGTGGCCGAATCCCTGTATTATACTACTACCTCCATACTTTTCAAACCAGAGATTGTTTCAGGGGGAAAAAATATTTTTAGCTCTTGCTACATTCATTTTCGCCAAATTTGTTGGGCAAATTATTTTCCTCGTTGGTTTCCTAATTTAATATTTCTGAGTTTGAAGATGCCTCTCAAATGATCGCCGGTCACGGTAGTATTGTTTACAAAAAAGTCCGGTGACAAATTTTGGGATCGCCCGATTCTTATGACGTAACTCGGATCAAAACTTGGGAACAGAGGCTTACTTCGATCAGCTTGAAGCCGTATCTCATGCGTAATACTTCCTCTGTATAATGTTTAGAACATTCACTGGAAACTTGTGAAACGAAGTTCCACTACCTTTAATTTCTCGTGAATAAACCATGACTGGAACTGCGAATGCTTAACATCAGACGAATACATAATACATTCACAACCAACTCAGATAATGAACACGTTTAAAGGCGCAAACCTGGTAGACAGGAGGCAAGAAAGCGATCCTTTCCGCATTGAACTTCAGTGTATCCACTTCCATAGCGTTTTACGGGCCTTGCATTATAACGTAGGCAACGGTCAATACAATGCAGGTCTTAAAGAAACTTAAATAAAAGGTAGACGTAGGCAACGGCCGCGAGGAAACAAACGACAGTCGCTACGCGTGAGTGGCCCCCGGGCTGGACCGTTGCCTACGAGATACACAAGGCCTGGAAAAACAGCACTCTAAACTTGACCTCGAGATACTTCCGACAAGCGCCGCTAGAGTTCTCTTTACTATTCTGTCTCGCCCGCTCATTGCAACACGTTGGTTTGCGAAAAACTATAAAATTTAATTAAAACTAGTAATTTCAGAGGACACCAAACAGATATAAGATAAAAAATAGACTAAGAGCAATTGTATGACTTATTTTCTAGAACGTAGGCCTTTGTCTCGCACTATGTTAAGACGAAATAAGTAATTCTCGAAAACTTCGTGATCAATTAAGACAAATACATATCAGCAGCATTAATGTTAAAATGATCACAAGGAACGATTCATTTAATCTCATAGAATATTATCTATAATGTATGACGTGCCGATACATAAGATTAGCTTACCTGAGATGCAGGAAGTTATCACAATTTCAGCACTTTGCGGTTCAGGGGTTTCCTTCTGAAATTCTTGACCGCATCATCTTGATCGAAAATTTCCTTCGCCTGATTGTCCAGAATTGGTTTTAGAAACTTTGTCAGTATTAATTTACCTAGTCTTTCCTGATCACAACAACTAGTACAGTTAAAGCGTTGCAAGAACTTTGGCACAACATAGACAATTAGTTTCTTTACGAGATTTGTTTTTCCCAAGTAACATAAAGCAGAACATGTGAACTTTAAAATGTTTCTTAGGAAATACACGAACTTTCTTGATGGATACCGTAGGGCACCCCGATCTTGCATTCTTATTAAGTGTGCTAGAGGACTATCACTGGTGGCTGATGATAGTCCTTGTAGGCAGGTTTCACAGTGTGTCTGCTCCTCAACCACTCTCACTCTCAAGATATATCATTATCTGAATCAGAAATTCTACTAAATTTTGATGGTACGTCATTTCTGGGAGGTGGATCCTTCCTGCGCTTGTTACTTTTCTGTTTATGAACAGGGTACACACTAAAAACAGAAGGAACTTTGTTGGGAAGAATTCGCTTGATTGATGTGATTACACTAAAATCTGACGTATTAAAATGCAAGCTACACACTCGAGAAGAATTGTTAGGCACCCAAAGAGATCCTACTTTATCACCTTGCCTGGAAATAGCTTGCCTCCACTTCTCTCTTAAACCGCGCTCCAAAGGGAAATTATGAAACGTCACATCTTCTTGTTTTTTAGCAGTATCGGAAGTACAAAGAGGTACACAACAGTTCACCATCTTCTCAACCTCACATACACACACCGACAGGAAAAATACTGACAGTAAATTGCACAAAATCAACACAACATCACTATTAGTACGCACATCACAATGTTAAAAGTCCGCCAAGAACAGAACGGAAACCTGACATCTAGCGGCCAAGCCGTGAACACGGTCGGGCCGCTTTTACAGCGGCAAATTGCTTCCTATTTCCCGGCCTTGTGTATCTCGTAGGCAACGGCTGGACTAATGATGGTAGGCTATAGCACATATTCTCTTTGGGCTAGAGGTGTGACGGTCCAGAAATAATGTGTCACTGCTCCAACTGCTCCAGTGACACGTTGCCGGTCCAACCACAGATGGAGCTGAGGTGCATGGCTCAGCGGTGACACGCTACCGGTCCAGTGACAACCGGTACAAGCACAAATGGAGCTGAGGAATATAGCATTGTAGGCTTACGTAGTCAGCGGACGATTTGCTCTGTTCTTCGATTATGTCATGATCACGCCTGTCTTATCTGATTAGATAATGGCACACTGGTGGTAGGTTGAAACTATAGAAAATATTTTTTATCTTCAATGAATAAATTCATACATAATAATGTTATTTGTTTTACGTCCCAATAAGTACTTTTACGGTTTTCGGAGACGCCGAGGTGCCGGAATTTTGTTCTACAGGAGTTCTTTAACTTGCCAGTAAATCTACTAATAATAATGTTATTTGCCTTACGTCCCACTAACTACTATTACGATTTTCGGAGACACCGCGATGCCGAAATTTAGTCCCGCATGAGTTCCTTTACGTGCCTCTAAATCTACCGATACGAGGCTGACGTATTTGAGCACCTTCAAATACCACCCGACTGCCAAGCTACTTCGCCCGGCACAATTTTATTTCAAGAAGTAAATTACAAGTAGACTTTGTGGAAAAAGTAACGATACCGGTATTTTTTAAATGTAATCGTTACAAGTAATCCGATTACTTTTACCCAGTTACTTCCCAACTAGGAAAATGATAACATTTTGCGTGTAATTCTTCCCTAAGATTCTGACATGTGAATGACCTGTAATGTTGTTTAGAAATCGCCGATGATCATTTTGAAATATCTGACGTTTTAAAAAGTATTCAGTGTTGTGAATTTAAAATGTTCATTGATCATATTCGCCAGATTAAATGATTAGTTATAGTATTAAAAGTGCCGTTTAACTATATTTTAACTAAGTTAATAAAAACAGTCATTAATAATAATCGCAATAATATATTATTATTATTATTATTATTGTTATTATTATTATTAGAAACGTTTTAATGCTGAAGTAGATTACTGTGGATTTCTTTCGTTCACACGAAATATTGAACACCATACCGGTCCTGTTCTTGTCACAACCTCCCGAACGGTACGGGACGACGACGGCTGTGTCACTGAACCGTTTGCGAATAGCAGTAACAACACTTCCCGGTACAGCAAAAGAAATCTGTGAGTCGCAACGCAAGACCGTCACAGTTTGGTCACAGTAGCAGACAGCAGTGGACCGGTAGCAGCAAACTGCGAGTCGCAGCGCAAGACTGTCACAGTCTGGTCACAGTCTGGTCACAGTAGCAGACAGCAGTGGACCGGTAGCAGCAAGCTGCGAGTCGCAGCGCAAGACTGTCACAGTAGCAGTGGACCGGTAGCAGCAAACTGCGAGTCGCATCGCAACACTGTCACAGTAGCAGTGGACCGGTAGAGAAGAGGATCCTGGAGCAGGTTGTCACTGCTCCATTTGGAGAATAGGTGACGCGTACCGTTACGCCAGTCAGGGTTGCCACCGCTAGTACTTTAGTACTAGATCTAGTACTTCATGGGCATTTTTAGTACGTTAGTTCATTTCATGGAAATCTAGTACCTTTTACGGAGGTAGTATAGACGCTCTTCTACTGCAGTAGAACAAGAAAGAAATTGATAAGAAGTTTCAGTTTTCATGTTGAATTCTGTGAACAAGTTTTTAAGAAGGTAGATTTTAGTGATCTTATTTTATGAAATCGTTCCATGTCGAACGAGACAATTGCAAAAGAGATGGCAGTTTCATCAGTATAATTCCATTAGCTATATATCTCCCTAATGTAATTACAGAAAGTGCTTATGAAGTTAGATTAGATGGTCGATAGCAAAGTCCACAGAAACTTAAAAGCTTTTCAGTCTGCCGAACATACATGCTCAATATAAATATTACACTATAACATACCTGCAAAAAAAATACACTATTAAACAACAGGCCCTATTTATATTGAACGTGTGTGTTCGACAGACTGAACGGCTTTTAAGTTACGTTTAACTGAGTCGACACTGGAAAGTGTGGCTTCCTTCTTAACAAACAAGTCCACAGAATCGCTGAAAGAGAAGTAAGAATTTATGGAATTTTGGAACTCTTTAATCGAACTGAAAAATCCTGTAGGCGACTACATCTTTTCAAATTTGACGAATTTTGTGAAGGCATTGCTCTGTTTAATAGATTCTCCTGCTGAAACAGAACAGGTTTTTCCTTGCTTTTTCTGTTAATAAGGCCGGATTGAGAAACAAACTACTATTCTGTAGCGGGTGTGAATGGGCTCCTTCTAAAGCACTCTTGTCTGCACAAAATGTTCACATTTCAAAACAGTTTATTATTTTGGCAATATTTTCCAAGGATTAAGAGAAGACCAAATTGTGAAATCGTTGCCTACGCTATAAATAATACAAGGCCTTGAAATGCACTCGTGGAAACGGGTTGCTTCCTAGTTCACCATTAAGTCGCTGGGATCGCGTTCTTGCCCCCTTGCATTCGCATGGCCGTATATGTCAATAAGTAAATTATATCCTAAATAAAAATAAGTGAATGTTTTTGCGAGTATTGACAGTACTTTATTTATAGAGCGGTGCTACATTGGCTTGGATATGTCATTGAAGTTTTAAAACTTTCCTTTTGAGGGGCTTCTTATCAAGTTTCAAACATTCTCTCTTCTACTTGAGTGGCTCAAAGCAATGTTGTCTAACAGAGGTCTCAGAAATTTTCATAGTAGAAAAAGAGGTGGTTTGTCGCCTTTACACTTTCCACACTTAATTTCACTGTTGAATATGTCTTTCGAAAAAATAAACGTAGGGGAGAGTCCTACAGTACCGGCCACCTTAACTTTTTCCCTTATAAAAAATAAAATGCTCTACGGTATGAGATTTTCCTACAATAATCTTGTACTTTACTAAATGCTTTTTCAATGTAAGGGTGTGATTTCCCTAAAATCTTACCGAAAGTTAATAATATTTGAAAATACAACAAAGCTTAATTTCCATGGACTACAAAAACCTTCTTCCAGTACCGGCCAGTTAGTATTTTCTAAGATATATATGTCTAATACATTACTAATATCAAACAAACACAGAAAGAACTCGACAACACATAATTATTGGAATTGGCATCCACTAAATTCAAGTTTGGTTTATTTTTTGCAATAATTACAAATAAAATACAAAATATTTCCGTGGTCTACACATCCAACATGCGCCCAGTCTTTGCATTTGGTACATTGCACCCATTCTTCATCCAATGACTCACGACAAATAATGCATGATGTGTCTTCTTCCATTTCCTTAGTATTTACATAATAATCACAATAAAACTGCTTTCCTGCAGTTTTGTTTTCTTTGTTGAATTGGTGAGGTACTTTTGAATGCTCGGCCAAATCGAATGCTAATTGTACATTTTTTCCTGCCCAGGGACATGAAGATTTTCTAGATCCTTCATATAAGTAACCAACTGATTTTACATATCGTAATAAAAGGACTTTTTAATCTTCCCATCTGAGGAGTTAGATCCACAGTCACACCCACTCTAAGTGCTCTCAGACGATCTCCTAACGTACTTCTTGGCGCATAAAAAGCCTCAGCAGTTTGCCTTGCAGTCATTTTGTTATAAATAATTTAGTTCAGTGCCATCTTCATCCCGTCCTCGATCCACTTTTATTTTATTTTACCCCCTTTCTCTGCCATTTCACTCTGGAAAGTGATAAGAAGTGGATATAATTTTATTTATTTAAAAGTCCTATTGGCCGGTACTGGAAGACATATGGTTGGCCGGTACTGTACGACATTCACGTGAAGGAACTTCTTCAGCTGGATATTGTTTAAGAGACGATGTCGTGAAACTCTTACCAGCTATAGCGTCCTCAAGGAATGTATATAATATAAAAGTAAAAACAAAATCAACAGCTTACTTGGAAATGGACTACCTGGGGCTTGAAAATAACTTTTCGCGCGCGATCGTAAGCCGGCCAATGTACAACACTCACAACTCACACAAGACTTAACGCTAAACGAAACCCCCAAAGTATGACACGCGGGAATGTAGCTGCCACATGTAAGTTACTGCCATATAACACCTAAAACGAGAAACAGCAATGGCCGGTACTGCCAGCCGGCCGGTACTGTAGGACTCTCCCCTACACCTTTTAGTAACTCTCTTCGGGGCAAGTACTGCGTAGCGGAGGTGACAAATTCCGTCGTTCACTGCAGAAGTGCCACAGACGATGATTTTCGGTATCTGAGGGCTCCTCTATCTTGAAAACGAATAAGACACAATGTTGGAGTTTGAGTAGCTGGAGAAGAGATATGTTCTAAACAGCCTTCACGGTCTGTTTTTTCTTTTGCCACACGAACCATAATGTCACTTTATTCCGCTTAGGGTCTTAAGTAGCTGAAAAAGAGCTCATTGTCATAGCTCGTTAGGTTCCTCGTCAATGCATAATGCAAATGTATACTTATGAGTTATTTTACGCTGGCCACAGTGGATTGGGTAGTCGAGATCTATGCCTGATATATTTCTCTCATGAATCTTTTGAAGTTTCTTAATATATGACAGGAAATCATTTATTAACCAACTGAGGAGTTCATCTTCAGTACTAAAAGGTGTTTTTTTGTTAGTGGCTTTACGTCGCACCGACACAGATAGGTATTATGGCGACGATGGGATAGGAAAGGCCCAGGAGTTGGAAGGAAGCGACCGTGGGAAACCACGGTAAAACATCTTCAGGGCTGCCGACAGTGGGATTCGAACCCACTATCTCCCGGATCCAAGCTCACAGCCGCGCGCCCCTAACCGTACGACCAACTCGCCCGATTAAATGATGCTCGTTTGTTCTCATTCCCATGTGAGGTGTTGCAGACGTCATGCGCTTCGAACAACTTCATAAAATTCTTCATAAAGCAAATGGCTTATTTTAAACTGCATTTAATTTTCTCGGGATAAACCACCTCCATACTTTTCAAACCAGAGACTGTTTCGGGGGAAAATAGAATTCTTTTAGTTCTTGCTAGGCCTACATTAATTTTCGCCAAATTATTTTCCTCGTTGGTTTCCTAATTTAATATTTCTGAGTTTGAAGATGCCTCTCAAATGATCGCCAGTCACGGTAGCATTGTTTACAAAAAAGTCCAGCGACAAATTTTTGGATCGCCCGATTCTTATGAAGTAACTCGGATCAAAACTTAGGAATAGAGGCCTACTTCGGTGAGCTTGGATTCGTATCTCATGCGCAATACTTTCTCTGTATAATGTTTCAAACATTGAACACTCACTGGAAACTTGTGAAACGAAATTCCACCACCTTTAATTTCTCGTGAATAAACCATGACTGGAACTGCGAATGCTTAACATCAGACAAATACATAATACATTCACAACCAACTCAGTTAATGAACACGTTTAAAGGCACGAATCTTGTAGACAGGGGGAAAGAAAGCGATCCTAGCGGCCCGGCATTGAACTTCAGTGTAACCACTTCCATAGCGTTTTACGGGCTCTATTTCAAGGCCTTGTATTATAACGTAGGCAACGTGTGAAATGCATGTTAATATACTCTAAAAGACAGCCAACTTTTGGGTAGTGTATGAAGACAAAATATGTGTATGTAAAAGTTGAATAGAAATGCTTGAGAATATTCATAGTGTTCACATTCTAAACATAAATAAATGACTCTTATCTCCTAGTCAGCTTGGAACTGGAAGTGTTAGGATCAAAGAGGATAGAATAGAATAGAGATGAAACTTAATGATAAATTTCGATACCAAGCCACTCGCCGCTAGTAGTTTCAGTCTCTCATCAGAGATAGCGCCACAGTGCGCATTTTGTGCACTATCCTACGGCTATTATCAACAGATAGCATGCAGCTCTCTCTGTATGAATGATGTACTGATGATGGCTTCCTCCCGGGTAAAATATACCGGAGGTAAACTAGTCCCCCATTCGGATCTCCGGGTGGGGACTACACGAGAGGGAGCGATCATCAGGAAGATGGATACTGACATTCTGCGAGTCGGAGCGTGGAATGTTAGAAGCTTGAATCGTTGTGGTAGGTTAGAGATCTGAAAAGGGAGATGGATAGGCTAAAGTTAGATGTAGTTGGTATAAGTGAAGTACGTTGGCAAGAAGAACAAGATTTTTGGTCAGGCGACTACCGAATTATCAACACAAAATCAAACAGGGGAAATGCAGGAGTTGGTTCAATAATGAATAAGAAAATAGGGCATCGGGTAAGCTAGTACTACCAGCATAGTGAAAGAATTATTGTCGTCAAGATAGACACCAAACCCATGCCCCCACAATAGTGCAGGTCTATATGCCTACTAGTTCAGCGGATGATGAAGAAATCGAACGAATATATGAGGAGATAGAAGATTTAATACAATATGTAAAAGGTGACGAGAATCTAATTGTGATGGGAGACTGGAATGCAGTGGTAGGCCAAGGAAGAGAAGGTAGTACAGTAGAAGAATTTGGATAGGGACAAAGGAACCAAAGAGGAAGTCGGCTGGTTGAATTCTGCACTGATCATAATATAGTCCTTGCCAATACTTGGTTCAAACACCACAAACGACGGCTGTATACGTGGACGAGACCTGGAGGCACTGGAAGGTATCAAAAAGACTTCATTATGATAAGGCAGAGATTCAGAAACCAGGTGTTGGATTGCAAAACTTTACCAGGAGCTGACGTGGACTCTGACCACAACTTGTTGGTCATGAAATGCCATCTGAAGTTGAAAAAATTGAAGAAAGATAAGAATGCAAAAAGATGGGATCTAGACAAGTTGAAAGAAAAGAGCACGAGGGATTGTTTCAAGGAACATGTTGCACAAAGACTAAATGAAAAGACTGAAGGAAACACTATAGAGGAAGAGTGGAAAGTCATGAAAAATGAAGTCAGTAGGGCTGCTGAAGAAATGTTAGGAAGGAAGAAAAGATCAACTAAGAATCAGTGGATAACTCAGGAGATACTAGACCTGATTGATGAACGACGAAAATACAAGAATGCTAGAAATGAAGAGGGCAGAAAGGAATACAGGCGATTAAAGAATCAAGTGGATAGAAAGTGCAAGGTAGCTAAGGAAGAATGGCTAAAGGAGAAGTGCAAGGATGTCGAAGGTTGAATGGTCCTGGGAAGGTAGATGCTGCATACAGGAAAATCAAGGAAACCTTTGGAGAAAGGAAATCTAGGTGTATGAATATTAAGAGCTCGGATGGAAAGCCACTTCTAGGGAAAGAAGACAAAGCAGAAAGATGGCAGGAGCATATCCAACAGCTGTATCAAGGTAAAGATGTAGATAATTTGGTCCTGGAACATGAAGAGGCTATTGATGCTGATGAAATGGGAGACCCAATTTTGAGGTCAGAGTTTGACAGAGCTGTGAGTGACCTAAATAGGAACAAGGCACCTGGAATTGATGACATTCCCTCTGAATTACTGATTGCCTTAGGAGAAACCAGCATGGCAAGGTTATTTCATTTAGTGTGCAAGATGTATGAGACAGAAGAAGTCCCATCCGATTTTCGGCAGAATGTTGTTATACCTATTCCCAAGAAAGCCGGCGCTGGCAGGTGTGAAAACTACCGCACCATTAGTGCCTTCGTATTATTTACAGAAGAATGGAAAAAGAAGTTGAAGCTGAGTTGGGAGAAGATCAATTTGGCTTCAGAAGAAATGTAGGAACACGTGAAGCAATCCTGACTTTACGTCTGATCTTAGAGGATCGAATCAAGGACAAGGCCACGTACATGGCATTCGTAGATCTAGAAAAGGCATTCGATAATGCTGATTGGACTTCTGAAGGTGATAGGGATCAGATACCGAGAACGAAGAATTATCTACAATCTGTATAAAAATCAATCTGCAGTGATAAGAATCGAGGGCTTTCATAAAGAAGCAGCAATCCAGAGAGAAGTGAGGCAATGCTGCAGTTTGTCCCCTCTCCTTTTCAATGTTTACATAGAACAGGCAGTAAAGGAAATCAAAGAGAAATTTGGAAAGGGAATCACAGTCCAAGGAGAGGAAATCAAAACCTTGAGATTTGCCGATGATATTGTGATTTTTTCTGAGACTGCAGAAGATCTCGAGAAGTTGCTGAATGGTATGGATGACGTCTTGGGTAAGGAGTACAATATGAAAATAAATAAGTCCAAAACAAAAGTAATGGAGTGCAGTCGAAGGAAGGCAGGTGATGCAGGAAATATTAGATTAGGAAATGAAGTCTTAAAGGAAGTAGATGAATATTGTTACTTGGGTAGTAAAATAACTAACGATGGCAGAAGTAAGGAGGACATAAAATACAGACTAGCACAAGCAAGGAAGAGCTTTCTTAAGAAAAGAAATTTGCTCACTTCAAACATTGATATCGGAATTAGAAAGATGTTTTTGAAGACTTTCGTGTGGAGCGTGGCAATGTATTGAAGTGAAACATGGACGATAACTAGCTCAGAAAGAAAGAGAATAGAAGCTTTTGAAATGTGGTGTTACAGAAGAATGCTGAAGGTGAGATGGATAGATCGATCACAAATGAAGAGATACTGAATCGAATTGCTGAGAGGAGATCGATTTGGCTAAATTTGACGAGAAGAAGAGATAGAATGATAGGACACATCTGAAGACACCCAGGACTTGTTCAGTTGGTTTTTGAAGGAATTGTAGGTGGTAAGAACGGTAGGGGTAGACCAAGATATGAATATGACAAGCAGATTAGAGCAGATGTAGGATGCAATAGTTACGTAGAAATGAAAAGGTTAGCACAGGATAGGTTGGCATGGAGGGCTGCATCAAACCAGTCTATGGACTGATGACTCAAACAACAACAACAGCGCAGAGAAGCGACATCCGGCGCAGTGACGCACATCCGGGTATGCTTACAGCTCCTCCCCCCTCCTTTCCCCTGCCCCTCACCCTAACCCTTCCATCTCCTGCCCCTCGCCCCCCCATTTCCAGCGATAATAATGCAGTTCTACTACTTCCATGCCCAATACATTGTAATTCATATACTTTTATTTCCAAGTACTTACTATGTTGTAAATAATGATCTGATACCCCTAGTTCGTATGGCATACCATGTTACTGAGAACATAACCACACACCTCAAAGCAGCTTTAACTTCAAATGGATGATTGACACATTAACACAAAGCTGATATTATAACAAATAAGAAATCCCTTCGAAAGCAAGACAGCAGAGCACACCATATGTGAGAGAATGGGGTATCACATCAATATCCAAGTACCACATGAAAATAAAAATAACAGAATTAAATGCACTGAGACAGGAAAAATATAGTGCTACATTAATAGAACCATTCAGCTTTCAGCCCCTGATGTGTACTCAAACAGGAAGTACAGGATTTCAGGAGGACTGACGAAGATATATTTCAAATAAACAAGCACAAGGAACAAAGATTTACATCACAAGCACATGAGCACTTGGAATTCAATTCAAACAACACAAATACTGTAGCATCATGGGAACTATCGATTAAAATCTATATAAGTTCGAACAAGGTTAATCGATTGGGTAGTCGAATTCGATGCAATCCAGCAATATTATTTCCACAATGCTTGACGTTAAATGACGAATTAATTTGTTAGAAGGGCCCACTGATTGAGGTTAGACTTGAAATACTTTAAATACTTCACTTCGAGACAAACTGCCTTTAATTATTAACATCGCTCATATCATGCTTACTTGCGTGCCATCTACAGAACGTGTATATAACTATTTACACGTTATGAATGACCTCCAGCCCCATCTAAAAAAAGAGACTGAAACTACCTGAAACTACAGATTGGAACCATAAGCGCTATTAGACTTTCACCTCCCTGGTTAGGATGGTGGGTGGGCGAGTTCGCGCTGGTTCCCCAAGGATCATGTAAGAGAAATAGATCCGTCACTCCTATATAATAAAGTTCACTGAGAAAACACGTCATGGAAGCTATAGTGGCGCCTGTATCTCCGCCAACATAAGGAAATAAATACCACGATAATACCTCGTAATAAACTTGATAATGACAGTTGTTACTTTGTTAAAATTTTAATTGTGATAGAGATAATGATTGCATTTCGGTAGGAAAGTTGTATCTAAAGCTTCTCTCGTGTCTTTTTTTGGAAAAGTAAATTGCAATTATCGTATTTGTTTGTTGGCCATACTGTTATAACGCTAGCTTGTATCGTTGTTTCACCGTTCGCATTTTAATGTAAATTTACATCTATTAAATAATAAATGCAACATTGATTACTGAAAATATTAATGCAATTCATATAAAACCCCAAAACGCCCATACGTGCCTAAATCATGATCTAACATAACCTCATTCTTTCGCCCGTTCGTTGAACCCTTCCCACGACTTTTATGTATGGGAACAAAGACTTTAATATTACTTATCTAGACTTACAGAGCCCGCTGGTGCTATGCGAAAAATTGAATTTCTTCGCGCATCGCCATGTTGCAGGCGTTCAGTTTTGAATGCATGGTTAACACGTGGTGATGTTTACAGTTTCTTGTGTGTTTTTCATGGTGATTCCTATCGGTTAGCGGATCTGTGGTTGTGTTATGTGATAAAGTGATAATTTATAGTATTGGCAACTATTTTAGTTATAAGTGTGAGCTTACATTGATCGGCGATATTAAAGGAGAGTACCGGTAGGCCTAAGTTAAGCCGTAAGTGGGGAGTGGAGAACTATTCACGATAGTGAACTCATGTGCAGCTTTCAATTGCACAGTCGGTATTAGAAAGAAACTGGTATTACTTTTCACAAGTGAGTAGAAATTGAAATGTTATAAAATTACCATAGTCGAGAATGGGACACAGACTGGTGGATTCAGGGATGTATAGACGTGTCATTCTCAATATTTAGGCTTCTTTTTTCTTGGCGTTTTTCATTTCATTAGGGACAGTTCTTAAGAACTATTCAGCTATTGTGAAAAAGCGCACATTTTGTTCTTACAGACTGTGTACCCGTATTAAAATTTCGATAAACACGAGCCTAGAATCCGAAAAATAAAGCTTTGTAAACCCATATATTTTTAGGTCAAATTATGTCTTCAGATTATTAAAAATTATCAAAAAATGATGTATTGATACCATTATCCATGTTTCCACATCTCCTTTATAATAAAGGAATTGTTAAATATGCTGTTCTAGAGAAGTTTAACTAGGCTGATTCCTACTTTGCACTAGAAAACACTACTAGATCTACCTGTTTAACCGTTATATTCATATATGCTTAATATTCAAGCTCCTTTATCTTCTTCCGTATGTGAATCATAATGGTCCTGTAATAGAAAAGTTAGAACACATTTTCAATTTTAATTTATGCTCAGAAAATCTCCTTTCAGTTCGAGTTGATAAAATCAGTAGGCCTAATATTGGTATTCAAGATGAGTATAGTATGAGAGGGAATTTTGCATCCTAAATGATATATTTTTCCTCTCTTAAATTTAACCAACTGGTAAAAATATATTTAATTCAGAGAAACTTAAACTAAGCTAGGTATTCTTTCATTGTTAGATACATTTAGAATTATGAAGTAGAGTAGCACTAGTGTAATGAGTTTTTCAGGAAGAATATTTTCAAAATGTGTAATAATTTAGTGAAATGTGAATGATTGCTGGCTCCACCACTCTGTTCTGAAATATATCACATGTGGTTCCATTTATGAAGCAGAAGAATATTTTGTGATAAATCAATGGGAGAATGTTCTGTCATTGTACCAGGAATGGTTGAGAAAAATAGGAGGAGATAGAAATATATCCATTTCTTTGATTTCGAATACATGGCTAATATTTTTAGACATATTGCTTACAGTTTTCCATTGAATAAGCCTGGACTTCTGTCGAAATGGCTTGTTGCTGTTAAAAGAGACAAATTTATTCCAACTTACTCCAATTCACTTCACAGAAACAAGTTTTTGGCAATCTGAAGGGAACAAAATTCTGAAGGATGATGCAGTGCCAACACTGTTTGAATTTCCAAATCATCTAGAAAAGGTACTTGTAGGTCAAGTAATTTGGATTAGATATTGTATTACTTCATTTTATTTAAATTTTTTGATCAATGATAGGGCTTTGCTTACGGTAGACCCAGTAGGCCTATATATTTTTATTTTTTCAGACTCCCCGTAGGATTTTTAAAAGGAAGTTACATTTTGGAGGGACAAATCAACAGAATAACACCATAGATCCCAGTCCATGTAGGAGTTCAGTCAGTGCTGTTACACAGTGCATTTCATCTGAGCACAATTATTTTAGTGCAGAAAGCCCCACAAAACATAAAAAAATCTCAGTATATCTCAGTAGCTTTTAGACAGCTATTTTCCAAACCATGTAGAAATCATAATTGAAGGTATACTCATCCTGATATATTATTTCATATCCTGGAAATAATAAAAAGGAAAAGTTTCATTCAGATGGGAATTAGTAAAGTAAGTAAAGTTACTTGTGGTGAACACTGGGCATAGATTTATTTATTTTTACAGATGTCTGCAGTCATGTTCCTTTTCAACAATCTGTTCATAGTACTGAATAATACCTGCTGTCATTACTCACCAGAAAGAAAAGATCTGCCATGTAACTTTCATAGAAAACATTCTATTTCACAGGTTTTCTTTTTGCCGATATTACAGGTTCTTGCTTTTTATACAACTGTTTGTAAATACTGTAAATATTGAAAGAATTGATGGATTATTGATGTTCTCCAGTCTCCTAAGTCACAGGTAAAAGATTGTTTTTCTCCTCATGATCTGTAAATAATACTGAAGTTGTAAACTGCTGTGATTTGAAAATGTCTTGATATTTTCATGATACCTTAATTGCCGAGTCTAGGATTTAATTACATGTGTCTATTCCGAATATGCCAACAAATCAGTTAAAAACATGGTCGTTATAGTAGGCCTAATGTGAGGTACATATTATTTCTTGAAGAATATTCATTTAATGTACTGGTATACAATGGTTTTTTTTTTGTTTTTGGAGAGGTTCTCTAAATTGAAGACATGTGTATATCTACGTAGGTATATATTTACTATCATTACTATTGTATTTTGAAGTCCTCTTATCCAGTTTTCTAAATGTTGTTTTATTACGTCTGTTATTTATAGGCCAGCTACCCAAATGATTTGTGGAGATTTGTTCAATAACAATGCAAATGTGTTTAGTTTGTATGCATAAGTATCACTTCCGTGTTATTACCGTCTTGATTCTTGTATATTTATTGCGTGTATTCACGTTAGTCGGTGTAGGCTGTGCCATTTATTGTTAATGAATTAGGACCTGGGAATAGCTAAGTTTCCCTGATGCTTGGAATGCAACATTTCCGTACGGATGTTCTGTTTTCTAAAGCGGCACCTTTTTTAACATTTTATTTTGGATGTATCTAATGAACGTCTTTTCTTACCGTGTTATCCTGTATTCATGCGTAATTGAAGTTAATGCATGAATTCCATACTACGATCTCCTCGGCGAATCGTGGAGTGCCCGCAACATGGCGATAGGCGCATGGACAGCTCTTCCCCAGTCACACGCTACTGCGCAGCCAACGGTGTAGGGCCTTGTATGGGAATGGAAAACAGGACAAGGAAAGGAAGAGGTAAAACACAGCATAATGCACGCAGTTTATATTTTGAATTTATTTATTCCAAACAGCAGGTAAGAAGCACAATCACACGCACGTTTACTCGCAACGGCTAGGTAGTTCGATGTGAAGTACGATCATGACCATAATATTATTTCTTCACACTAAGAACGCGTACAATTATAATTTCACTCCATACTCTCAAAAAACTGGATCAAAAATCTCGTTCAATGTTAAAGAATCTCAACAACTTTTCGTCTAACAAGCACTATTACTTACCGTACGACCAAGTTCCTTTCGCGCGCAACGATAACGGTGTTGTGTTTTGAATTTGCTGTACCGTGCAACTGAATATGTAATGCCAACTACTGCCTTCTAAATTAACCCTCTAAAAGAGAATTTTAGTTTTCACTAGTTGGTGGAGATTGAGTGGCCCATCTCGGAACTGCATCGGACGCTCCCTATGAAGTGTCACCCCCCTGAGTTCCCGGTGGCGAGTGGACGTGTGACTATCGGCATGCCGTATTACTCAGTGTAGTGTGCGAGTAGGTTCGGAGTTGGTAACGTATTTCGCCTTGCTTAGCTTCCTTGGGAGCGGTACGGGAGTTTGTGAGTATTATATGTATTCAAGTCGAGTGGGGGACAGAGTATGGAGGAGGAGTCTGTTGAAGTTGATAGTCGTGAGTACTCTATGGATAATACACTTGTGTTAAATGACCCAACCCCATCTGATAGTAACCGTGCTCCCTCTACTAAGGTTGATGTGTATTCTATTAAACCTGAAAAGCAGACATACGATGATACACATACGGGCCCCTATCTAGTATTTGTGGAGGCCATTAATGAAAGTAAGAAATTGGGCAGCATACATCCCATGGCTTTGGGAAAAAAAATTATGGCCGTAAATTTGAGGGTGTTACTCAAATTGCTAGGCGAGGTCGCCAGAGGATTCAAATTGAGTTTCAGACAAGAACAAAAGCTAATCACTTTCTCATCAACCCCATCTTAAAGGAAAAACATCTTAAAGCGTTTATTCCTTCCGCGCCACTATATAAGATAGGCGTTATTCGAGGGGTTGATAAAGATTTGTCAGTAGATGAAATTTGTAAGGTTGCTGAATCGACCGCCCCTGTCGTAGGAGCTCAGAGAATGAAACGACGCTCCGTTCAGGATGAAGGGGCAATTATATTCCAACTGGCACCATTAAACTCACGTTTCGCAGCCAGACTCTACCTGCCTTCGTTTCCATTTATCGAGTTCGTACCCAGGTTGACCCATTTGTCTTTCAACCGACGATCTGTCGGCGATGTCAAAGATATGGCCATACCAGAAAAAACTGTAGGGCTCAAATCCCTCGATGTGCCAATTGCGCACACGATCATGAAACTACAGAATGTAAGAATCCTACCAGACTTTGTCTCAATTGTTCCGCGGAGCATTCAGTAGGATCTCTTCAGTGCCCAGAACATAAACGACAACAGGACATGAAAAAAAAGCAGGCTTTGGAAGTTTCTCCTTTATCCTCAGAGTCCTTTTTTACCCCAGTAGCCAATAGATTCAACCCCCTTTTGACCCTACAACAATTTCCTTCACTCCAGAAATCTGCGCCGGTTCTGCAGAATCAGCAGCCCAGAAAACGTAAATTTACGGCGGTTGTCTCATCATCCACCCCGAGTCCAGATAGGTCGCCATGTTATGATGTCCAGGGATATCGCGAACTCCTCAAAATACCTCCCACGGCTACACCTGCAATATCTACCAGAGCCTCTGTATCCGGGACGAACATTTCGGTTCCTTCCAAGCAAGTTGTGTCGCCTCAGACCGCAAAGCCAGAAAAATCCCGGGCTTCGAACCCGGTTTCGAAATTAATTCCAGTTATTTCAGACAAACTAGGTGCGTATGCTAAGGCAGCTGAGCACGATGCCACATGGTCAAAAAGGCTCCTTACTCTGCAGGAGGACGTTATGGCTCTTTTACACAACTTAGAATCTTATGTTTCTTCACAGAATAGGTCTCCCAGGAATGCAAGTAGTAATGTAACCAAATAACACGAACTCCCTCCGATAATTGCTTTCTATATACCTCATATCCTATTCATTCACAATTTCGCGGTACCCAATAGCCTACATTGACGTGTTAGATACTCGATATCTAGCCCGTAGTTGCCTTATTCATTTCTTTTCTGTCAACCACCCAGTCCAGTAGTTCAGATAAGTTACCTTTATTTCTTCCCTAGGTGTTGACCCGGTCTGTTTGTGATTGGTAGAAAGTCGCCAAGTAACAGTCGCTTTGGCGTGAAGATTAGTCCCCTTTTGTCCTTGTGTTTTTCCTGTGTAGTCGTTTTGTCATTTCATTCCTTAATTTCCCCCTTTTTTGCACTTTATACTTTATGTGTCCGCCTCCTCCATACTTGTTTATAGGTTACGTGGCTGGGTGTACCGCTCTCAAGCGAAGCCCATTCAATTATCAAGACAAGACAAGACAAGGATGAAACTGCAACATTGCTGCACCCCATTATAGTTATCAAAAGCGATAACTTGTGATAATTACGATTTTCTCATTTAATAAAGATGTATATTTGATAAGTATACTTTTTTCTATACTGCCTTTATAAATAATCCTACTCCATTGTAAAACAGTGATTTTTCCGTAATCTAGTACCTTTTCACGGAAAAATTTAGTACGAAAACTTTTTTCTCAGTGGCAACCCTGACGCCAGTATAGGCTCTTGGGCAGATCTCCGTGTGAAATAAATGTCATTGTATTCGGGCCTAGTACGCCGCCTGGATCGGAGCCACTTCACCTCGGTTCCATGTTACTTTTATTATTACAAGTATTCGAGACATTATCTACGACTCTATCTTCAGTGCACCTTCTGGACAGTTTTATCTTTTCGCTACTAGTATGTTTTCTAAGAAAGTGATATTAGTCTTTTCCATTTGAGTACAGTGACTGGGTGTAACTAGCGTGCTTTCTGATTTTTCTAGAACAAGCTGGAATATTCCATGTTCGTCGACCTTTACTGAGCATAGTAAGACATGAGTAAGCTATATTTCCATTGCAATAAGCTCAACACTCCCTTAACACAGTTACGTAGTGACTGGACATAGCGCTTAACGAAGTCCAAAAACGTTCAAAGAAGGAAGAAGTTTCCGATCTGTCAAATCGTGTACGAGCGGTCACATGTTATCTCCACAGACAGTGTGTCACCATAGTTGCCGGGTACTAGGATTGAAGAAGGTAAGTTGTGCAACAGCTTTTAAAACTTTTTGATCGCAAGCAGTGTTCTTTTATGAATAATTCGATTTCTTACCATTTGAAGGGAGCAGCAATATCTGTAGCTTGGAAATAATTTGAATTTTTTTCTCTTTCGTTGCCGATAATGCTTCATGATAGGATTTCAGAGGTCCTGGGTTCTAATTCGATCGTTATCAATGTACGGTGCTGTAGTTTATACCCTGAGTATGGTGTGTCAGAGCTTCCTAAAAGTTCATGATTCCTGCGATAACATATTAACTTGTTCGTGGAGGCCTATATTAGTTAACCTCCTGTCAGGCAGGGTGTATCAAAATGAACACAGAACGTGTTCACTTACTTTAAAATGTATTTGAACATAGCAATTAAAAGAGAGAAAATGTCACTTATTGAATGACCTCACTGCTGTCAGATCATGATAGCAGTCAGTGGATTTTACCAGCCAGAACAGAAATCTTACAAATAGTAGACAACACAAGAGTGAAGAAAGATCAGAAGTTTGTCATTGTGAGATAGCAACTGGGGGATTTTACTACAGTCAGAGGAGGAACTTTAAATGTGCATCAAACCGATTGGCTTTTGGAACTTTTTGCAAGAATATTTCATCATTCTTTTCTTCACTGTACAGATAGGACACCCTCCTGATTCTGCTTCCGATTCCATCATCTCCATTTCCATGAGGTGGTCAAACTTCTGCAAGCCAATTTAGGCATATTTAATGCATGGGATATTTCTTTCATTGTTGCGAAAGGAAAACCCTTGTGCGTTGATTCAAATCGTATTGATCATAGCGAAGAATACAACTGTATTAGGCCATCGGTGCACATGTTTTGCAACATCATAAGATGCACACAACTTGTCAGCAGTTTCTACTCCACTGTTATAAAATGTGGCAATGGAAGGTTTCTGTTTATCTCCCATATCGGTATACATGTCCCTTTTGATAACAAAGTACAGCCTTTTGAAGCCAAAAAGTGAACTGTTGACATCTCGTCCTTTACTGAACTTGGACGATTGTCCCGTATATTCTTTTTAACGATCCCTACAAAGAAAGACTCTTTCTTCATAACTCTTCTATCATTTTAATGTTGCTAAACCAGCTGTCGTTACACTGTGACCTGATTGACAAATTGGTTCATGGAGTCTCGGAACAACACACAAAGTTTTGTTGCTCATTCGGAATAACGCTTCAGGTTGCAACCCTGTGTATATGTCAAATTATATGTATAAAACACCTGGAAATCCACGAGGGCATAGATCTAAATGCCTCATTTGTTTGGCTTGCCTGGTATGTACTACCGAAAACTACATCTTTCATGGATTTCTTCCAGATTTTCGTTTACTCTAACTTTTTGTCCCAAAGTATTGGTATATGAATTTCAACAGTTTTGTACAAAGAGCAGAAAATTGCAAATTGCTGTAATCTTGTCAAATTTTGTGCTTTCTTCGCGAGTCTCAGTGTTCAGTTTATAAACGTAATTGTCAAGAATCCGTATTGACTTTAAGTCAATTGTAATTGATATTACCGTAAAGACACAAATGTTTTTTAAAAACTTTTTAAAATGTTTTCCACGTTATTTTAAAGAACGTGTCCATTGTCCTTTTTAGATATAGATTATCTTTATAGCTGAAGTTGTCCTGTATAGAGGGAGGAGCATCTATCAAGTAAGTGGTGGTCTAATTATGTATTTGTTTTTGATATAGACAAAACAATAATAAATGTATTGAAAAGGTGAAAAATCTCTCAATTACAGTTGACTCTCAGGGTTATCAGACCAGAGGCACCGCATGATGAATTTGAAACTTTTCATCTTCATTACAAGTTGGAATTGTTCAATACCATCCCCATTACTTTCCTCACAGATTTTCCAGGCTTTGCCTATTACTGTTGTTAATTCCAGCTAACAGCAAGAGACCAATGAAGGCATTTAGTTCAATAATATATGTTGGTTTTGTTTCCCCTGTCATGCTCTCGATATACTGATTTGTGTACTGAACGTATCACCTATTAGACATCTCCAGGACTCCAAAGGCATTCTTGCTACTTTTGCAGCACCTGTTGCTCTAAGCAATTTTCAAATAATATTGTGTCCCCTGAAACATACTCCTGTGATGGAGGAACTTGACTCCATCTTTATCTCTACTATAACTACCATATCACTTCCCTCAGGCACTTCTTCACCTTCACTGACTCTTCCTGGAGTATTTCTACTACATCATCATTTTGTGGGTCCGGCTCCATGGCTAAATGGTTAGCGTGCTGGCCTTGATCACAGGGGTCCCGGGTTCGGTTCCCGGCAGGGTCGGGAATTTTAACCATCATTGGTTAATTTCGCTGGTACGGGCTGGGTGTGTGTGTCGTCTTCATCGTTTCATCCTCATCACGACACTCGGGTCACCTACGGACGTCAAATCAAAAGACCTGCACCTGGTGAGCCGAACATGTCCTCGGACACTCCCGGCACTAAAAGCCATCGCCATTTCATTTTTCATCATTATCTATATCTTGTCCTTCATCAAAATCCTCTTCCATTTCCTTATTCTCCTCTTCAAACAACAGTTTTCGAATTTCTTCAACATGATGTGGGCCAAGAGGATTATAAATCTTACTGCAGACTGCCATGATCAAGTAACTCTCACTTTAAATGTGAAAAGACATAGAAACTGACTCATTTGGGTGCAGTGTATCTAATTGATATTTGTATGTAAAGGAAGATAAAGACATTCTAAAGCTGTGTTGTGTTACTCACCGTATCATGTAGATAACCAAATAAATGTATTGTTGCAATGAAACTAGAATGTTAGCAGATATCTTTACAACAGAGCAGTCAGTATATTCTGCAGCTCATGACATTGAAGAGGGGTGAGAGACAGGAAGCTCTTAGCGAGAAGGAACCGTTGCTCCAGATTGTTGACAAACAGTGTACAGAGAATTTCGACCTGTATCAATGTGATCAGTTGTACCCGATGGAAGGCTCTAACTTATTACTCTGATTATTTCACGATAACCCAATGAACTTGCGCGCGCGCGCGCACACACACACATCTAAGCGGCCACGAATGGGCCACACAATGGCTGTGGAAAGTCATAGTTTGCTGGCAGAAATATATGAACATGCTCCATCGATTGGAACCTGTGAGACATGGTTTTGACAATTTAAACGTGGTGATTTCAATGTGAAAGACAGTGCACACTCTGATAGACCACAAGAGCGGTGAACTCTTGAAGCCCAGCAAAACCGTTAATGCACAAAGCTATCGCAAACAAGTGATTAATTTAAACCACGCATTGATTGAAAGACTGCCGGAATGGGCCATTAGACATGGCAAGGTGATTTCGTTATACGACAATGCGTTGTCACACACAGCAAAACCAGTGAAAGACTCCTTGAAATTGCTTGGATGGGAATCCTTCCACACCCGCCATACTACCCCGACCTAGCACAATCTATCACCTCTTCGCATCGATGGGGCACACGCTTGCAGAGCAGCACTTCAGCAATTTTGAGGAAATTGGAAAATGGCTCGACGAATGGTTTGCCGCAAAAGACAAGGAGTTTTTCTGGCATGGTACTCGTAACTTGCCTGAAAGATGGGCGAAGTGTGTAGAAGCCGATGGTCAGTATTTTGAATAAACAAAAAATGAATTTCCCTTGAAAATTACGTGTTTTCTTTACCACAAAAACTACCAAAAATGTATGCATAAAACTGGTATTTACAAGTCTCTCTTCCTTACGGCGTAGCAGGTGGTCCAGCCCGTTACTATCACCCGGGGACGGCTAATCCTTACTTTCACTTCATACAGCAGCTGTGTGTAGATCGCTGGATTTGAGCACAGGGCTATGGGCTACACACACTGACTATTCCTTGGTTTGACTCCAGGGACAGTCCAGTAATTCACACAGTCATATGCAGTGAACAACTGAACAGCTTAACTGTATTCAACAGCAGGATGATACAACAACGAATATTAACACAGGTCTAATTACCCCCACACTCAAGATAGTCACTTCCCTCGCTGACTCGGCGATCCTCAGTCCACAGAAATACACAAAAACACAGTACTCTCATGATATAGATGTTGATTCCCATAGGGAATCTAAAATATTTGTCCCGAATGAGTAAATTTATAATGCCAGTATAAATGGTCCATTATTGGACATTATAGATTTTCCAGCTAACTCATTCCTGATGGCCAAGCAAGCATCAATTTTTGGTAATAAGACAAAGAGCTTCATAGTGCATTGGCACTGCCGGTGACTCTAAGTAGCCTACGCAGTGGCCTCCACGGTATGCACTAGCCATGCGTCTTGGTAGGTGTGCTAGGTACCAACTGATGAGCCCAACCTACCACACGGGGGCGAAACGCTGGCAACCAGGAATGAGTTAGCTGGAAAATTTATAATGTCCAATAACGGACCATTTATATTGGTTTTACAGTACTCTCAGGTAGTACAGAGTCTTCCGTTCCGCACGTTGTCTGCAGTCCAGCTTGATACTCCGACATACCAACAACAGTTCCTCGTTCAGACCTCGGTGGGACACTAGCGATAACCCTCAGCCCAGCCATTGACCTCAATACACGGAATCCAACACGGATTGATTGTCCACGGCTAGCCTCCCTTTTTATAGCTCGGGTGGTTTGAACCAGAATATTCGCGAGTTGGCTAGAGGCAGAATATTGTCGTTGAATCTCCAAGAAAGTCACAGGTAAGCCAGCTGACGAGAACAATAAATGGAAATGCCAGCCATGCCCTCCAGGCTGGCTGACTCATTGGGCCTTTCCAAGAGGTTCCAAAAGGTGCTATCATAGGGCTGGCACGTATGCCAAGGTTTAAGTCACGGGAACTACTTTTACGTTTTGAAAATGTACCAACACCGAACATGTAATAAATACATTTGAAAGTACGTTACATGTTGCCCGCACGAGGGGTGTGGGTGCATCATTCTGGCCATGATCATGCTCCCTGACGACAGCGGTGCGTAATGGAAGTAACCAAAGTCAAGCAGAGTCCGTGCGATGGCTGTCGATTGTATCTTTGATCCGGTGTGTGGACTCGTATTGTACTCCAGTTTACTAATTCTAAAATTGAAATACGCCTTCCTTTCCATTATTTAATCTTGGTAACATTTATTTGCCACTTCTGTTATTTCTGTGAATTATACTAGACGTGTCGAGAAACAAGCCTCAACTTACCGTTAATTATTCCATTCCTGCTCTACTAATTAAATTGATTAATTTGGTTTTCAAGGATTGTGATCCCAAGGTTTATTTCTTATATTTTCAAGGGTCGACCCAAGTTATTTTATCTTTTCTTTTAATGTGATGATAATTTTCTTCTTTTCTTTTAATCATCGAATTGTAAGTTCGAAAGTTATTACTGTCCTTTGAGAATTGAAGTCCAGATCCATTAAAGTTGGTTTAAATTTTGTAATCTGTCTTTCCTTTATAGTTAGTATATTCTCTTGGGTTTTGATTCACATAGCCTCTGGCACCGAGTGTCCGTTTTTCATGCCTTTTCTTCTTTGGACATCGTGGTAAGTATTTCATTTCCGTTGTTTTCTTGTAAGGTCCAGTGTTGACAACTACTACCGATTGGGAAGTTTGGAGACAACAAGGTAGAGTTGGTTGTTATACTGTCGTGTTGTAACACCATTCTTTTTCCCTGCATGTTTTTATGTTTTGGCTTTTTTACTAGAAATTTCATGCATAATGCATATTTTGAAAAACCAAACCAAACCCCATGGCACTATAGCCCTTGAAGGGCCTTGGCCTACCAAGCGACCGCTGCTCAGCCCAAAGGCTTGCAGATTACGAGGTGTCGTGTGGTCAGCACGACGAATCCCCTCGGCCGTTATTCTTGGCTTTCTAGACCGGGGCCGCTACCTCACCGTCAGATAGCTCCTCAATTCTAATCACATAGGCTGAGTGGACCTCGAACCAGCCCTCAGGTCCAGGTAAAAATCCCTGACCTGGCCGGGAATCGAACCCGGGTCCTCCAGGTAAGAGGCAAGCACGCTACTCCTACACCACGGGGCCGGCTGTGCATATTTTGAAGATTTTGAATTTAATAGCGAATATTTGTATGTTTATATTGCATAATACAACTTTTCTTCTGACTTTGGCGCGTTATCTTGCATGATACTATCATTTATAAATATTGGTTTGCAGAATTTGGAACCATTTTTCCACGTTATATGTCTATTATTGAGAGACAGAGAGAAAGAGAGTGTATTCCCGGCATCCTTCATTTAAGTATTCACATGTCACTTCTTGTGACGTAGAAATATTCTTTTCTATGTTAAAGAATGTGCTGTCACATAAAAGGTGAGTCTTAAATGAAGACTATCTAAAGACATTAGTTATGTAAAATGTTTCAAAAGGAAATGAGTATGTAACCATGTTAATAATAACGTTATTTGCTTTACGTCGCACTAACTACTTTTACGGTTTTTGGAGACGCCAAGGTACCGGTATTTTGTCCTGCAGGAGTTCTTTTATGTGACAGTAAATGTACCAACACGAGGCTGACGTATTTGAGCACTTTCAAATACCACTGGACTGAGCAGAATTGAACCTGCCAAGTTGGGGTCAGAAGACCGGTGCCTCAACCGTCTGAGCCACTCAGCCTGGCTGTAAGCATGTTGAACTGAATTTTGATAGTGCTTGGAAATCTGGGCTGTAATAATGAGTAAAGCCTCTCTGAGAAAAGCATCAATAATAAGTCTTTACCACTTTACCAAGCAGTTGCTCCCATAACATTGTTTGTCTCTTTGCCAGCATTTCCCTACAGTCAAGTTATTGTCAATCCATGATTCATCCAAAAGAAAACCCCAACATTTATTTGCCCTCTTCCCTGAAATTCAATATTGTAACGAGATACATTGCACGCTAGTGAACAATGTCGCCACGCTTTTATTCTGAACTCTCTTTCACATGAAGCCTTTAAAAACAGGAAGATAAGTTAGTCGCCATACTAGGGATGATGATAGGAGACGACTTTCCTCGCAGTGTAGAATTTGGAAATTGTATCTTGAACAACATGCTCGTCGAATTCTTTGACCTAATGGAAGAAAGAAATCATACTTATTACTGATTAAATATTCTACATGAAACCTTGAGGTGTATTGGTACGAAAGTCTGTGGAGATTTATTTGGTTGAAGTGTACTGAAGAGTCGAGACACTTGCACGCATGTAAACATTCGACTTTATAACTGACTTGTTCTATTTCTCACAACACTTCACTGCTGTGAAAAACATACTAACTTGTTTTTTGGGTCCTTGCGTCAGTACATTTCAGTAAAAAAAAACTTTTCAGTACCTCTCAGGAATGTGCTACTTACTGTAATACAGACTATGCAAGTTGAGTGACTCGGTGGGAGGATTGAGGGCACTGGCCTTAAGCAGTGCTGTTTTGAGTTGCACCAAGAGTGGAACAGAGAGCTGTTGTACACAGGGAGGTCGGAAACAATGTGAACTGGGTATATCTCGCACCGTTGTCGTTTTATCAGCTGCTGATAGAATTCATAAAATTACTTATGAGTATGACAAACACTCTAATGCTTATATACTCAGCTCACATTCTTTCTGACGACCCTGTGTATTGAATGATAAAAATTTCACTTGGTCCGTATTGAACTGAGATTACAATAAAAATATATTGTGGTTCCACCTATTCAGTACAAGAAAACTTATTAATCACAATCACAATTGGGACCGGTTTCAACCTCTACTCAGGCTCATCTTCAGCCTTTCTATCAAAAGGTGCAAGGTAAAAATTCACTGGCAAATAACAAGAGTGCATAGAAAACATAAACTAAGGATTGACGTAGAAAGAAAGCTCAACAAGATTTTCGCGAATAAAAACAAACATTCCTCCCCATAATCATATCAACAAGGACTCGTCAACTGATCATAAACATATCTTGGAACTTAGAAAGAAAATTAATGATAACGACCTTATCACCACCAAATCTGATAAAGGCAACACAACTGTCATAATAGATAGATCTGAATATGTCGCAAAAACAAAAGACTTCTTTAACAATATGTTTTCAATAGTTAAAAAGGAACCCCACACAGATATTTCAACGTTTACTTAAACAAACTTTAAAAAATACTTCTTATCTCTTCACCGATCAAGAAAAAACAAAACTTTTAAACATGAGCCCAGGTCTGCCCATGACTAAAGCCAAGATTCATAAAGCCAATATTCCCATTCGCCCAATAATCAATTACAGACCCAGTCCTTTGTATAATATATCGAAGTTCATCCAAAGATTTTTAAGAAAAAACTACAAATTTTTATCTAACAGATCCATTAAAAACACCACAGGTTTAATAGAAAAACTAAAGAATTTCAACATCCAACCAAATCATTCTCTACATTCTTTTGACATCATCAATATATACCCCAGTATTCAAACTTCAAAATTATTCCCCATCATTGAAAATAACTTAAATAAATAGTCACCTAAGTAAACTAGAAATTCAGGACATCATTTCTATTTTAAAATTGGCCATTAATAATGGCCTTTTCACCTTTGACAACACTCTATATCAACAAGATGGCTCAGCAATGGGCTCACTGCCCTCAGGTGTCTTGGCAGAGATCTACCTAGACTTCTTAGAATACCCAAGAATTGATGATGATGATGATGATGATAATTTTACCAATATCCTCTTTTGGGCCAGATATGTTGCTGATACACTCGTTATTATGAACAAAGGAATTAACGGAACAAAAATGAGAGTGATGGTTTGTATTAAAGGAATTAACACCGCTGCCTCTACACTTCTACTTCTCAACAACATTGACTCGCATATTAAATTTACTATCGAATCCGAAACTAACAAAGCTATAAATTTTCTAGATTCAACTATCAACAGACATCCTTCCTCTTTATCCTACAAAATTTTTAGAAAATCAACACAAACAGTAACTAATATCCGACAAGATTCTACGCACCCACAAGCACATAAACATGCATCTTACAATAGCTTAATTTTTCGTGCCTTTAATATACCAATGTCTAAGAATGATTTAAAAAATGAATTGAACACTATCTGTGCTATTGCTAAATCTAACGGCTATAACAATTTCTTCATAGATCGAATAATTAATAAATTCAAACACCGTCCCAAGACCACCTTAACAAAAGAAAAACTTAACGCCTCGGCATTTTCCACCTTTACTTTTAACAAAGATATTTATAAAGTTACCAACATCTTCAAAAAACTTAATGTTAAAATATCTTTCAAAACCAACAACAGGAGTATTGACCTTTTACATAACTCTACCTCGGTCAACAAATCTAGTGTTTTTTCAAAATCAGGAGTTTATAGATTTAAATGCAACAACTGCGATTCCTTGTATATAGGCGAAACCAGACGTAACTTTAATATTAGATATTTAGAACATGTTAACACTTTAAAATATAACAGATTCTCTGCTGTAGGACAGCATATACATGATTCTAAACACATTTTCACTAACATGATACAAGACATACAAATAATTGAAATAATAAATAAAGCCCCTCTTCTTTCCACAACTGAAAATTGTTTCATCCATGTCAACCAATACTTCAATTTAAATGACATTTCACAAAAACCAAATATTCTTTTCGACTTTCTCATTATCATTTTAAAAAACGTTTCTTCTTTAAACCAAAATACAATTTTCCACACTTTACATAGTTCCTCTCCATGTCTTTTGCCCCAATTACCTCAACCACCTGACCCAACTTAGATCCACTCCCCTTTCCTCCTTTCTCTCATCCCCTTTTCACATCTACTATCTTCTTTTCTCCCCCCCTCGTTTTTCTTACTCATTTCTAAATCGTATTCCACACTGCATTTCATACACTCCTATATTTATACTATATTTTATCACGGCATTTTACTCCTATCCACCTCATAAATTGATTTTTACTTTCTATAAATGTCTTTATTTCTGCATTGAACTGAGAATTATTCTCAAATATGGTTCAGAACGACTTGACCTTCAGATTGACCACTTTGCCACCATATGAACTCTTTGAGCATTTATTTAATGATATCTTCAGTCGTCTTCTGTGATAATCAATTGTTTCCAATTCTGCACTTATTTCTCTTCTCACTGGGGCTTAACTTCAACTTTTCTATGTAAAAACAATAACAACCAGCTATTTGTTTCTTAATCTATAAAACATATGACTACTAGATCCAACATCAGAATAATTATTTATCTCCAAATCAAGATTTATAAGACCTTTGAATACCCTGTGCATCCTTTTTACGTGATATTGAACTTTCGTCTTGTGAAAAAGTTGGTTTTCTACGTCTGTTATTTGCTAGTGAATTTCTTACCTTTCACCTTTTGAAAAATTTAAAAGACCTTTGAATACCTAGTGCATCTTTCTTATACGATTTTGAACTTTCGTCAGTTGAAAAGTTTTGTTTTCTACGTCTGTTATTTGCCAGTGAATTTTTACCTTGCATGTTTTGAACGACAGGCTGAAGATGACCCTGAGTAGAGGTCGAAACTGGTCCCAATTGTGATTAACTTATAATGTAACCTTGCATTAATAAGTTTTCTTGTATTGAATAGGTGGAACCACAATGTATTTTTATTTTAATTGTGACCCTGTATATGTCTTCATTGCCAATTCTGGGCATCGTCCAGTCTGCCCATAGAAAGGTGATTACACTTGCAACAAAATATCATCCCTAGTGAAGAGCCACTGCCACTATTGCACCCGCCCCCTCCCTATATGGCACCGGCATGGAATCTACAGGGTCGCACACGGGTCAAGAAGTATGAAATAAATAGGCGCTGAACTAAAGTAAACTTAAAGGCGTACAGGGGAGGAGAAGCGGGGCATACATAACCAAAATGAGAACACATTCGAATTAAGATATTTAACTCACAAACCGGTTTATTGAACCTTAATGATGATGGGAAATGACGCATTAAATAACACTAATGAATTACATTAAAATTTACAAATGTTTGTTGTAGTTTGTTTGTTGAACATCTGTCCGTTATACGTGATAGAAACGAGTACTTTTATCGCGAAGCGATGTATCGTGACATATAGCGAATGGAAATTTTATCACAACACTGAGGCTATATTATCACTAACACATAAAACTAACATGCGTCCGACAACATGTCTGAGCAATCCCTATTCTAATGAAGACCTAGATTTCCCAATGAAATGACGTAAAAGAAAAGAAAATACACACATATGATACAACACCTGGGTTCGAACCGACCCTCGCTATTCTGGACATCGCCAAGCTGATGGACAGAACCACCACTGACCTTTTGTACAACCACACATGACATAAAGAACACATAAATGGTACATGATATGCAAGAAAAATACGTCAAATGGCACTTTGATCTTTCTTCTGATGCTGTAGGCCTCCAATGCCTACGTTGAGCATCGAACTGACAACCTCTTGCGATGAAAGCAGGGTCCTGTAATCCCTATCTAATTATACTCGCACAATTAACAATGATTCATTGGCAAACATTACCATTATCGGCCTGGTCGCTTGTCAATTATTACACTGCTCTGCCGTGTTAGGTAAATCACATTATTTCGCCGTTCAAAGAAACCAACTTCCCTTTAACAACCATGTCCCTCCTTCCTCCGCTTACGGGACATTCAAACAAAAAAAAAAAGGAAACACACTGGGCCAAGGCCAGACGGTGGTTCACCACCCCAAGGGTCAACACCCACATTAACAGGCGTAACATTCCCTTTCAAAAGGAAACTGTAACACTTCACTCGGACGTACTTCCACAATAAACTGCAGTCTCAAGACTCGCGCAAATCACCTTGAATTCAACACCTATTTACCCAACAGTATCACGTCATTCTCACATCGCGACTCCGGTATTATAATGGTAATCTTTGCCCGATTGTTGTTGTTGTTGTTGTTGTTGTTATTGTTATTATTATTATTATTATTATTATTATTATTATTATTATTATTCCTGCCGTCCTACATAGCTTACCCGCTAGATTACTTATACATGGTCATCGTGCGGAATCTATTCGGCAATTACAACACAATTAAGCACTCGCGCGGCAATTAACATCTGATTACTGACTGCTAATTAATCGATGGTCGGCACATGGCTACTTTATCGTCACACGGCAGTACACTCATTAATTAATTAATACTCACACGAATTGATATTTGACACACGTATTATGATCACTTACTGGTAAATTTAATCACATAATCAATTTAGTCTTATCACTCCCTATCTAAGTATTTCAAAGGGTGGAGGTCTTGTGGCTGTCAGTTCGACCGCTGAGCCTCGTAGTTACGTGCCTTACGTACTGTAGTACTTACCGTTTTACATACCATACACTTATCAAATTAATGAATACTCTAATAACTACTCTCACTGCACTCACCTAAACTAATTACTCCTTGTCTTCTGACGCAAATAAACAAACAGAATCTCCCAAGAAAGAAATAATTGAAAGAATCTCTATCCCATGCAAAGCTAGAGTATTATATTCCCTAACTTATTTACAATCAATTACTCAGACCTGTTGCCGGTTCTCTAAATTAAGAATTAATAACTACGCGCCCATTCCGGCGCTCTATTTCAACAGGACTACATCTTTAATCTCTTATAGCGTCAGTTTACAATAAATATTCCCATCCCTTCTATGCATGCCAGATATTAGAACTTTGTACTCATCTCTATCACATGATGACTCCTTCGTCAGCTCAGGAGATCCATCCTGGGCTTACTCCTCCTCCATGGGCACCACGGTGATTACATCATTTTCCATTCCATCTTGAAGTTGAAGATCCATTGTACGATGCTGGTAGAACCACTGGCACTTAATCCTGTACACACACAACGTCACTGTTTAATTCACACTCCGGTTAACAGCGTTCAATGTGAACGTCCGGTCACGATCTCATACGCGACTACGTAAGATTATTATATTATAGTAATGATAATAATATGACTTTTCACATCACGGTTTTCTAAAAAGTTAACACTGGCGTCACAGAGATCAAAACTATAAACTGTTTATGCGAATTGTATTATTTCACTTAAAATAGGAGTTAACTTTACTTGAACAAAGAACTCACAAGGGCTTAACCGAGCATAGCTTCGCCGTCGTTGAGCCACTAACCCCGAATGACGCTTGTCCCTTACTGCAGTAGTTTTTACAAGGGAGCGATACCCCTTCCACTAATTTGCGTAGCGCCTATTCCCGGCGTACTCGAGGTATGATAGTACGGTTAATCGGTGACCAGTATTTAGTTGATGCGATTGAGACATAACCACTCAATTATCCTTCGGTGAATCTCTTTAAATTAATTCAAATCTGTTCTGCTTCCCCCACCACGCGTGGTGAACTCCCTTCTTCGAGGACGTGTCGTGAGAATAAACAGATGGCCCAGTACTTTTTCATGCAGAAACCACACAGTATTCTTTCTTCTTCTGAAAGTTATCAAGATAAGGGACCTTAAACACTCTAAATAAATGTCCCAGTGACATTTATCCCTTTTAAATCGGGAGACGACTCCATAATTTGAGTTTCATTAATTTTCTAGATCGTAGGTAATTAAGTTGGCTATTCCGGATCCAAGATGGCTCCTATATTTCGTTTCGAAAAAGTTGGTTTCCCCTTATTCTGCGAGTCTTGAGGAGGGATGTCTTCTCTCGAGTGATGTCACAGGGAATCCCCATTCATAACCCCTCCCGGGTCTAAATTGGCTTGGCTTTATCTGCGGGGCCCCCGCTACACAAAGGATAATACTGCGCAATAAGTCGCAGACAAAGAAATCTCGTAGAATAATTTTAAAAAACACAATTTATCTATCTCAATGGTATGAATATTAATTAGTTTCGGTATGACCTCTATTAATGATATGAATATTAATCATTTTCAGCATTCTTTCCCTTAAATAGCATTGCGTGCGTAATTACGGAAATCAATATCAACCAAAGGTCCTTGGATCATGCCCCTGTCGGGTTCACTATCAATGGCTGAAATTGATTAAATATTGCATCAGCCCCAGAAATCAACATGGATGGATTTCATTACCAACTTACAAATTCAATATAAACTCCTTTGCTATAAACCAGTAGTGTAAGAGCCTTTGTGCCAGGATGTCCACACTAATGTACACAGCTTGGAATCAACACTTTGTGAGCAAGTCGTTAGGAAAAAGTGAGCGTTGTGCACTGTACTCATCTTGGCTAAGGTAGCATTCATTTATTACCAGTTAGAATAGAGCTTTGAGCATTCTGAGCGGTTTGCACATCCAAGGAATAGTCTCGATTCATCTATTAAATGGGCATCGAATTGAGCAGCTTCCTCTATGCTCATCGAGTAAGGTCTTTCCTTTCCTGTTCTCCTGACATGGTCTTTTCCAGTTCTTCCATTATCTTTCTAGACATTGTAACACGGGTTCTATGTTTCATTTTATTATCAGTGTAGAAAAAGAAGAATGATAAAGTAGGGTGTATATTTCATTTACTCTGCTCTCCTTATTTATGACAACAATTGTGAACTATACTGCATCATTTTTTAACCTCAAGATCTACAGCAAGAGTGCTCAAGAACCTCTACATGAACTTCTATTTTTAATTCAAGAAAAGTGTCATAAGTGTTACAGTTGTGTTGACTTCTTGCCATTTTTGTGTTACTGATGGACATGGACATATGTCGAAACCGGTCCCATAACATATTAAATATGTTGCTACATTAATTCGTGCAAGAAAATTATTGTATTGAATAGGTGAAACATCTTTTTCTTTTTAGCATTGTAATTATTAGCTGAATACGGATCAGTGATGAAGTTTTTAACTTTAAATAACACAGGAGTAGCTGTTCATATTTCTGTCTACGTGAATTCTCAAGGTGGAATTTGTGAATGAAGGGCAGTTCAAACCTCCCCTTATTGCAGTCATCTGCTCTGTCAATATTTATGACATACGGCATTTGTGGCTGAAATGGGCGAGCTGGTTTCTTTTCCTTGCATTGTGGATAAGATTGGCCATGTCTGGGTGATTTGGGTTTCATAAAAATTCTTTGTCTCCATGTTTTGTCATAGCAACTTGAATGGTTACTTATGAAAATCACCAAACATTAACGAAACTACCTCATGGAGACACGTGAACCATGTGGCATGTTGCCTTTCACTGCTTCTATCATAACTGTAACGTCTCCTCGCAAAAGGTTGGCCATGTGCATGGAGTAATATTTCCTATTTTGTATTTCCCGTATCATGGATGTCGAGCGTGATCAGCTGATTTTCCAGCATGACGTATACAATCTTTTTGACACGGTACTTCACAACAAGATGTTTTACCACTTGCGGTGCCAATTCTAATTTTCATTTCTTGCTCAGATAGGCCTGACACAGCCGTACACAGTCGCCTCATATAACATGTACATACCTGCCAACTTTCACGATTTAGGCAGGAGATTTCCGATTTTCGACAGTTTTTCCTGCCTCCTGATTTCTCCCAATTTTAGCTTATTTTCTGGTGAACTTCAAATATTTCTTTTCAGATCCCACCATTTCAGCTTTGTACACCAGTGGCCAGAAGTCCTTCGCTCATTGGCTGCTTTCAAATGAAGTATCGACGTTTATTAATATGAGAAATGCGCACGAATGTGTGATGTTTATTGAAACCTGTATATCACGACACGTACATCGATTGTAAATCTTTCGTTCTCGCATGCTATGTTTGTGTTCATTCACATCGGTCTAGTCAATTTTAGGGACTAGTCGCTAGATTTAGAATATTTTTTAGTAATTTAGTGACAGAATTTCAAAGATAGCGAGCGACTAGTGAATTTTCTAGAGATTTTAGGAGCCAATTGGAGACAATTCTGGCTAATTTTAATTTATTACTTGATAAAAATAGCATTGTGCTTTGCATAATCACGCAGGCACTTGATGCAGTATATTAATCTATGTATTTTCTAAGTAATGGCATCTAAGAGCTTGACTGATCCACACGTGTGGAGCATGAGTTTTCGGAAGGCTTATCAGAGACTGATCATCTCACTCACATACTTCCTGTGAGGGAATAGAGATGTAGCCTTGCACAGCAACAGTTGGGTTGAGACAATAAAGTGTTATAATATATACCTTAGTACTCCTGTATTGCACAAGACATGTAGAATAAGCAGTTTTGACCAATTTAATTTCTCCTGATTTTTGGTTTTGTGAAGTTGGCAGGTATGCATTTAGGAGAGAGACAAATGCTAGCGACCCAGAAATGTATTTATTTTAAAATTTCAGAAATCGTGCACCACTTTCTATACATCCCTTGTGAAGAGTCACATTATTGAATCACTCCCAGAATTCAACACAGGAAGATTTTGAAGAATAAACACTTCTATTGGTTTAACACTGTGGGGACATACTCTCTTCAAGAGGCTGTGCATCCCTGATATGGAAGACCAGAGTTTTGTCACTATCCAGGATGTGTGCAGACCAATAATTAACATTCACACTTCAGTCAACAGTTTGTGAGAGAAGTTATATCACTGATATTTGGAATGTGACTGTTTTGGTGGTGTTTCTCTCCTGGATAATAAAAGCTTTGGTGATTTTCTAATTTTGATTCTTTTTCCCATATCCATATGGTCCAATGACTTCTTCCTTTCCTTGTCTCTCGTTTCTGACCTGTGCATTCAGATCTCCCACAATAACCACTTCCACACCTGAAATTTCTCTTTCTCCAAGAATCCTTCAATATCTTCGTCCCTGTTTCCCGCCTGTGGTGCATACACTTGTATGATGCCCATCAAGTTATTATTCATCTTTAGTCTTTGTTACTAACACATTCTACCACTTAACATAATCCTCCAATTGCTTTGAAATAATTAGTCCCACTCCGTTCATTGCCTCCTAGCCACTACTTCAGTGTAATGTGTATCCTTTCCTCGACTTCTTCCTCTTGTACCTTTCCATTTCACTTCACTCAGCCTCTTCATCATCCACCTTCTCCTTCTCCATGAAATCTACTACTGCCTCCGCATTTCCTGTCAGGGTCATAAGATTTATTATTGCTATCTTAATGTTGGTTACTGGTCACCCATTTCTCACAGTTCCCCCAGTACCCTGAGAAATGCACGTCGCTTTAAGCAGGGGACGCCCTAACCTTTTTCGTGGTTGATTTCTTAGTACCATACCATATATAGGCTATTATTACGATAGGGTCGCCACTCCCAAAGGCATTTTATACCTACTGCCAGGTGTTATGCTAGATCGCTCCACTGGAGTACAGACGCCCTCTGTAGTCGCTCCTCAGGAGTACAGACGCTACAAGTTTCCCTCTTCTGTACCGAAGTCCACCTTCTCCACCAGTGATGCCGTTAAGGTCTTCACCCATATTTGTGACCCCTGGAGAGAGGGTGTCCCAGTTTTTTAAAGCCCCCAGGAACTGGGTGCCTCAGATCAGATCAATTTTTCTCTCTATTACTTGAAGATGGTTGCCTAGTTGTACTTCCTTGAGAAAAACAGTAACCACCACCGCCGCCACCACCACCACTACCACCACGAGTTTTAAGATTCTAGAAAGTGCAGAGTATCCACAGTTGATATTTTTGTTGCAGTGATGGCTGCCATCCAGTCGATCGACAGTCTGCCTGACGAGCTGATGGTGGAGATCTTCACCTACATTCCCATGGAAGAACTGGTGACATCAGTTCAAAATGTGTCCCGGCGGTGGAATAGCTTGGCTCTAGATGGCAGGCTGTGGAAGGATTATACATTTGCTCCTCCTGCCAACTATGGAACAGAACAGGTGAGTTTTATTGTTATCGTGGCAAGCAGTCACTTAGATCTGTAGGTAGCTTCCGGGTTCCTATTCGGACTCCGCCATTTTTTTTTTTTTTTTTAAACTGTATGTCCCTACTTGCTATTTATATTTTGCTAACTTTCTAATGAAACAGTGATGTACACACTTTTTGTCAGTCTTACCAACGTGGAACAGCTGCAGGTTCATCATCCTGGGGTATGGTTGCTGCTGTGTGTGTGTATTGTCATTGGCTCCTGGGATCAGATTCATTTTCATCACTATTACTTGAAGATGAATTATTTTTACTTTGCACACTCTTACCACCCTCAGTCCATACCTGCTCCAGAATGCTGTCCTGTTTGGTTGCAAATGACAAGAAACCTCGCTTGCTTGGTAACCGTAGAAATGTTTCTGTAAGGAAAATGTGTGCGCGGACGGTGTGTCCTCACCTTTCAGTCATTGGACAGAACCTCTCGGCAAAATATATCTTGGAGTCAGAAACTGGTATGAGGATGCTTGAATATCATAACAGGGTGTCCACTGATACTGGAAATGCTGGAATTTTGACCCATATACTGGAAATATATATATATATAATGGAACAAGTATTATCATTCTTTATAATCTACTCTGAAAAAGTCCAGATAATAAGAACAATTGTTTAGGTTGGCATTATAACTTTGATTTTATTTAAAAGTAATACTTACGAAGTACAGTAGTAAGAGTACAGTTACCAGAATAATAACCTGTAATTTTCTCTAAAACCCCAGCGTCATCGCCCAACATCTCTCTTAGTGTTGTAGACAGTCACTAACTTCCTCTTTTCTACTAATACTGTTTTCAGTTTCCGTTCTCTTTTCCTTCATTCTTCGTTTTGCCATACTTCAAGTAGCCTATATTATGCATATACTATAATTCATTCATTGTTATTTAACCCTTTGACCGCCAGCCTCATGCATGTGTCCATGTCCTAAACCGCCGAGGCTTATTGAGCACTTCTTGCTTCGCAGTAAATTATTCGTTATAACTTCTGTTAAATTTATGTAAATTGGATGGGCATTTTTTGTTTTGAAGGTAATGCTTAGCGCATTTTTTGATGTAAATTAATGCACCTTTATTTTATAAATGTTCATTTTATGAAGTGATAATTCAAATAAATATTTCCTTTCTTTGAAAAAGTAGTATTTCATGATCAAACAAACGTTAAGAAAAAAATATTTCTACTATCAAAAGCTGCATTATTTTAGAGAGGTAGTGTTTCCTATGCTACATACAAGAAAATAGAGCCTTATGTACAATATTACAGTTACAGTATTAATATTATTATTATTATTATTATTATTATTATTATTATTATTATTATTATTATTATTACGTTAACGTGAAATTTCTAATCTTACATTATAAGCAAATGCTGCAGTTCCTGGTTCGTTTTAAGTAAAAAAAATGGTTACTAATGTCAATTTCACACAGACTTAACGCTCAAAAATTCACTTTTTGCCGTAAAAATATGATACAAGAAACTAATTACTAATATTTGCAAGTGTTTCTGACGTGTTCTAGCAAATGTGCTTAGGGATGCACAAAGGGTGTACACCCTTCTTACACTGTTTACAAGTGTATCTGGTCTTTCTTCCATTTACCACCTTGACTAGTACTAATCTTTCTGAATATGGAGCAGTTGCGTTTTTTTTTTCTTTTTTTTTTTCCGGTAAAATAGTAAGGGGTTCGTTACCCGCCTGCGGGAGCTGAATTGCCGCTTAGCCACCAAGCCACTCTGCAGCAAGTTCATCAATTAAACTTGTTGTATATAGTCTTATTTAATCCGACACTAATCCAAAACATGTATTATACATTATTGAAACAAATAAGTAACTTGGAAAGTATTTTTTCCGGAACGTCCGATCAATTGGACGTTGGAGTTTTTAGACTGAATCCCGAACATCCAATCGATTGGACGTTGGCGGTTAAAGGGTTTATTTATTTATTTACTTACTACAGAGCTCGATAGCTGCGACCAGTATCCAGGAGGTAGTGAGTTTGAACCGCACTGTCGGCAGTCCTGAAGATGGTTTTCCATGTTTTCCCATTTTCACACCAGGCCTTAATTAAGGCCACGGCTACTTCCTGTCCCGTCGTCGCCATTAGACCTATCTCTGTCGGTGCGACGTAAAGCAACTTATAAAAAACTTACTTACATTGATGTTGCACTTATTTTTCAGAGATAATGAGTAAAATAAGAGTAAAAACTTCTTTCGAAGATGACTGCTTAGACAGAACAATAAATTAAGATTGAAACTGGCTTCAGAGAGTGGAAAGTGGTAACTATAAACGGTATTGCTCTTTGTGTAGGACTAGTTTTGATATTAGCAACATGGAAGTGTCCTCAATTCGATCTCATGGCAAAGGCAGAAGGCACATCGAAAAAGTAAATGATTAACTTATCCACAAAGATGCACACAAGATGTTGTCAGTTGGTACAACTTTAATTATTCACATGTTTACAAATTAAACACACACTCAACCTTAATCACTGTTGGCACAAACAAAACACTCACATCACAAACCTCCATTTTAAAAAACTGCCTGACACTTCAGTATGGCGACTGCATCCACTGCATGTCACGAGTTCACAAGTATAATCTTGCTACACTCTACTGAACAGTAATTCTCTTACCAATCACTCTGTCACCATCAAGATCGTCTCCTTATGTATATATCCTGGCCAGGCTTCCAGAAAGATACGTTACAAAAAATATCTTATTGAAAATTCTAGAGTGCCTATTACCATTCTGAAAGTTACAGTGTGTTTCACAATTATGGATTACATAATATATATAGGTAAGAATGAATTATATACAGTTTCTTACATTAATTGAACTGATATAAATGTCTATGTACAGCACGTTTCATTTCATAACCTCACACACAATACGATCATTTGACTACCGGTACGTAAATAATAATAACACTAAATGGATGTACATCACTTCATAGCCATACATACAAATAATAATAATACTAATAATTGTGAAAGGAATCTTCGGATCAAAGTACAGAAATAGAATCCATCAAAAGAGATTCAACGAGGAAGTCTACAGCAAAATAGAGAAAATTACAGACACAATCAGAAAAAGACGGGCATGATTTTACAGTCATCTGAAAAAAATGGATGGAAGAAAGTTAACTAAAGAAATCTTTCACTTTTTTTTAATCAAACCCCAAAACCACAATTCCCTGGTTTAGAAATACCAAAGAAGACCTGCAAATGCTACATATCTCAGCTGAAGATGCCCTTAACAGAGATTGCTTCCGCAAGAAAATATTGACGAACGGGCTAAACCGAGACGAGCAACCGAAGAGAAGACACGGTGCCCCTTGGACAGAGGAGCGTTCAACCGCACCATATAATTTTATGGTACGTTTGCTTTTTCTGAAGTCTTTACGTTCCTAGCAAACTCTTGTATCTATGAACTGTTACTCTTTCCCATCATGTGTTGTTACCACTATGTAATCTTTCCTTATTCTGGTAGATGGCATCTCATACGTTAACATAGGTCAAAGCATTTCTTTTCTGCCCCATCTTGTTGGGTTATCTTTCTGGTGTGTGGTGTGGGGAGTTTTGACTTGAGAAGATGGAAGGATTGGATTTCCAAGTCGCCTTTGTGGCATATAAAATATATTTTAACAGATTCAAGATGTCTTTTCCCGTATCTCGGCGTACAGTAAAATGAAAATGTTAAAAGGTCCACCTTTTCAATACCATGAATGTTTATTGATGTAAATATATATCACATAATGTCTAGAGAAGGTTGGTACTAATTTCGACGCTCATTGCATGTCATCGTCAGCCAACAAGTCAATTGAGCAAAATGCAGCTTATCGAATAGCAATATATAACACATGATAGCACCTACAAGACAAATGTTAAACTATGACTAGTTGAAATATAAAACACATGACAGCAAATACAAGGATTAATGTTGAAAGCTAAATTGTTAAAAGTTAAAACAATGAAATCAACACAGAGAATGTTATTTGCGTATGTAATTAATCTTATGCTTATGTAATTAATCTTCTCTTGGTTTTATTATTGCTTCGTTCTGTGCTCACCATGGTTGGGTTAGAAAGGTTTCCCTCATTACACGTGTTTCTAATTTATTTATGTGTTAACTTTACTTTTACACGTTTCTTTCGGTATTTTCATTTACCAATCCTCTGTTTGTTTTGAGAACAGAAGGTGACACGGATTCGTGTGTGTGTGCGTGCGTGCGTGTGTGTGTGAGAGAGAGATTGCTGTGTGCCGGCCGAGACCTTTTACTTGTGTTGCTTCATTAACATACCGCTTGAGCTCATGTTGTATTATTTTATCGCGTGTTCTGTATATTTCATGTCCACCAAAATAGGTGCGGTATGAATACAAACTTACAACGCGATTGGCCTGTTTCTTTTTGTGTTGGAGACACTCCGTCTCTTTAAGATGGACCACTTTCTGGTTCATATTGTCTGAGCTCGTGAGCGGTCATTTATTTTATTATGTGCTGTGCGTTGACATTCTTATACGTCCCTTTATTTGGCGACCTAACCCCTTGGTCTCTGTGTGAGCGTGGGTGGTTCTTACGTTTGAGTCCGTGATACCTTTTGTGTCTAATTTACTTATTTATTGTTTGTTTCACATTGCCGTCATTGGCTTTCTTTACCTATTTTCAACTTTAATTTGTTTTACTCTTTGCTGGTTGCCTTTCCATATTTTTTAGTTGTTTGGCGTGAAACCATGGTAACTTCTTTTCTCTTTGCATTTATTTTTATGAGCTCGGTGCACCCTTCCCTCTTCTCCCATTTTAAGCTCTTTTACTTAATGATATTGTATTCTCGGGGGACGTGATTTTTTATTGTTGAGAGTTTTATGTCTTACCTGGGGAATTGAAAGGGAGAATGTAATGATTAGGTGCTGTTACTCCCTAAACTTATGACTGTTTAGACCCGATGTGCTACAAAGAAATGTTTTGAACCCACCTGAATTCATATTCTTCAATTAATATAGATGCCAAGTCCTTATACCAAACTTTTCGTCACGTCTTTTATGAAGGTAAGCGTGTGTGAAGGTGCTATAATCAATGAGTCAGGTGTATTTTGATTATGGGCCACATATTATTAATATTACCTATTTGATTTTTGGTCCCCTTGTTTTACCTATGCAACTTTTTTTTTCCCCTCTCCATAATAAATTTAAGTTTTTGCCCTTATTACTGTTATCTTTTTATTTCTTTGCGTCTCTTATATGTTTGTTATCTGTAAGAGGCCCGGGTCCAGTTTCTGGCAGTTTTTTGCTAGTTTTGACCAAATCCACCGCACTGGGTCTTCGTCGTGTTCCTAGTGTCAGTCCAGCGTAAGCAGGTCCACTCACAAAGAATGAGGGAAATTTGGGCTCTAAAGAAGGCCAAGTTCAGTGTCAAATTCAACAAGACTTAGCATGGTCCTTGATGGCCCCAGCAAATTATATATAATAATAATAATAGTAATCGGCAACCCTGAAAATGGTTTTCTGTGGTTTCCCATTTTCACACCAGGCAAATGCTGGGGCTGTACCTTAATTAAGGCCACGGCCGCTTCCTTCCCACTCCTAGCCCTTTCCTGTCCCATCGTCGCCATAAGACCTATCTGTGTCGGTGCGACGTAAAGCAACTGGCAAAAAAAATTAATAATAATAATAATAATCGTGAAATAATAATGATAATAACAATCATGATTGTAAAATGATAATAATAATATTATTATTCGAGCTCGATATTTGCATTAGTTACCCATGGGTGAGAAAATATTGTTTTCAAGTTATATCTGTTTATCACACTTGCGTCAGCTTAAAGTTCCATACGATACCTGCCAAGGAAGCAACTACAGACTGTTACTGTGAATGCTGCTCCATCAACTACAAATTATGTTCCAGTGAAAGCTGAACTTAGTGAAGTGCTAACTTCTAATATTAATGACAGGCATACTTGTGGTGTGCCTAGAAGCACTCTTGACAATTTTACCATCAAGGGTGAAGCTATTACTGCAGAAATATTGTGGGCTATTACTCAAGTTGTGACCTATTCTTCTGCTAGAAGTTTTGGTATTTGTAGTGATCTTTTTAAAATCATGTTTCCTGACAGCGAAATTGCAAAGAAGTTCAAAGTTGCACAAGGATAAACTTCGATACCTAGTTACATATGGACTGGATCCATACTTCCAAAAATAATTGACAAATTTGGTTAAAGATTGTCCTTGCTTTTGTATTTTTGAAAATGAAAATCCATAGCCTGTTTCCAGTTATTCGACTGGGTCAGGAATGGAATGAATGAAGCCCCATCTAGCAGCCAGGATAGAATTGTGCCGGCTGCTGAAGCCTGTCGCACTCCTCTAGGGCATTTATTAATGAATGACAGATGAAATTAAATGATAGTGGAGAGTGTTGCTGGAATGAAAGATGACAGAGAAAACCGGAGTACTCAGAGAAAAGCCTCCGCTTTGTCCAGCACAAATCTCACATGGAGTGACTGGGATTTGAACCATGGAACCCAGCGGTGAGAGGTCGATGCGCTGCCACCTGAGCCACGGAGGCTACCTGTATTTCTTTTCATGAATGTTTTAAATTCTTTCGCTCGTAAGCGTCAAATGGATATGGCTGGTAGATTTTGGGATGGAAACTTAGAATACCAACTATATTGGTATTATAAATTTACTAATTTGGAACAAATATTTCATTTTACCTATGGGAGTCAATATCTTTATCATGGAAGCTTAGTTCAAACAAGATATCTTATATCCGCATTTTTAGGACATACTACTGCTGAGGACCTGATGACATTTTTGCAAAACTTGAAAGAAACTGATTTGGATGCGAAAAAGATGCCACAAATATCAATGGATGGGGTGAATGTAAACCTGAGTTTTTGAAAGATCTAAAGAAAAACTTAGGTGATTCACCTTCAGATCCGAAGCTGTTGGATTTTGGTACCTGCTCCTTACATACTATTCATGGTGCATATAAAACGGCACACAACTCTGAATGGAACATTCACAGATTTTTGCGCTCTCTATATTACTTCTTCAAGGACTTGCCAAGCAGTTGTGCGGATTACAAACGCATAACAGGATCTTTCCTCTGAAGTTCTGCTTTATCAGATGGATCGAAAACTCAAAAGTTATTGAAAGAGCTGTGGAAATGCTGCCACATATTAAGAAGTATGTTGATCCTTTTGAGGAAAAACCTCCTGTATCAGAAAACTTTATAAAAAGTTTTGTGAGAAAGGATCTGGTCCCACCCAGCACAGTTGGGATTCATGCATTCTGTTTCCCTTGAACTGGAACAATATATCTCTAAGTATCAGAGTACCGGTAATGATCATCATTTTTCTTTTATGTTCTCTGATCTGAGTAATGTGCTTGAATGCCTGTTGGAAGAAGTATAAAGAACCAGGTTTTAGAGTCAGCAAATACTACTAAGAAACTTCTCGATTGATTTGAAGAAAACAGAAAACCTCAAGCCCTTGCATGCTGTTGACATTGGATTTGCAGCCTCAGCAGCTTTAAAAGGTAAGGGAATGAAAGATGTAAAAGTTCTTCAGTTCTATGGAGACTGCAGAAAATTTCTTCTTGATAATTTGTATGAAGATTTTTGTCAAAAGCCCTCTTCCTTTCAAGTTTGTTAGAGGTGCCAGCTGTTTCAATCCTGCAATTATGACCAAATTGTCTATTGGGACCTGCAGGGCAACTGCTGCATTAGTTCTTGTTGAGACAAAACAATTAGCTCCTATGAAAGCTGATATTGCAAAATGAGACTACTTAGATTTTTCATCAATATCTCAAGAAGTTTGATCCCAAATCGATCGATTGGACGATTTTCTTAGCACCGCCTATTTTCAACACAGTGTTTCAAAAGATCAATGTTTCAACTGATCCACTTCACACAAAAGTGCTTGTTTCGTGTCATGACAACGCTACTGTAGAAAAAGTTTTTTTTAGTAAATAAAGAATGCCAAACTAACGTCAGCAACTACAGAGGTATCTCTCTTCTTCCTATAGCATACAAAATTCTATCCAAAGCATTGCAGCGGAGGCTTGAAACACATCTAGATAAACAAATTGGTGAATACCAGGCAGGGTTCAGGAAAGGGCGTTCATGTGCTGAGCAGATTTATATTCTAAAATCACTTATAAAAATAAGATCAATGAGAAATCAGAAGAGGACGATCATAACCTTCGTTGATTTCAAAAAGGCATATGATTCCATAGATCGTGGAGTGCTCATGAACGTTCTGCAGGAGTTTGGAGTGGATGAGAAATCTCTGGCCATAATTCGGCAATCTCTTTACAAACACTTTTTCTCAAGTCAAATTTATGGGCGAACTCTCAAATCCATTTGAGATAAAAACGGGTTTGAGGCAAGGAGACAGCCTTTCTCCACTACTCTTTAATTGCATTTTAGAAAAAGTTATTAGGGAATGGAGGCTGAGAATGACTGAAAATGGAATGAAGAATGGGGTAAAGATAGGTTGTGAAAAAAATGCGATGATGTTGGATTGCCTCGCCTTCGCAGACGATGTCGTTCTTATTACAGACAACCGTCAAACAGCCAAGAAACAAGTCGAAGAACTACAAAATATTGCAGTCAAAACAGGGTTAAGAATCTCTTTCGAGAAAACAGCATTCATGGATTCTATAAAAAAAGGCGACACGGACAGACTTGTTACATTGTATGGGGATATCCAGCGTGTGCAAAAATTTAAATACCTAGGAGAAATACTCACCCCCAATGGAGATGAAAAGGAGGGATTAAAGGAGAGGGTGAGAAGGATGGAGCTGGCATTCAGACTATGTCATGACACCTATAAGTCCAAGTCTCTCTCAATTCAGGCCAAGTTAAAACATTACTGCACAGTGGTTAGAACAGAGTGCCTTTATGGAGCAGAAACCTTGATGAGGATGGCTGACCCAGTCCTTGAAAAAAGAGAAAGAAGATTCTTGCGAAAAATCTTAGCCCCAAGAAAGTCGACGAGTGACCCAAACACATTCCGGTTAAGATCGAATTTGGAGCTCTACAAGACAGTAGAAAGAATCACGACTGTGGTGAGAAAAAGGAGACTGACATTTTATGACCATATCAAAAGAATGAACCCTGAGAGATTGACCAACAGGATACTTCTTCTGCAGGAAAGGTGGAAAAAACAACCGGGATGGCTTACACAGGTGCACAATAGGTATCAAGGAGGAGGATATAAAAGAAAGGACATCATTTAGGAAGAAGGTTGCGGGATTGAGGGATGCGTCTGAAGAGCAATATGCGAAGCCACGGAACATCTCGGTGGAAGAACGAGCAAGAAGAAATCAAAGACTCAAGAATCTTTGGCGAGAGTGTAAAGAGAAGGGTATCAGTCTGCGTGACAGAAGGAAGATTGTGTAAACGTGGCCCACAGGTAGCCGTATCGATTAATAATAATAATAATAATAATAATAATAATAATAATAATAATAATGCCTAGTAGAGAATCTTCATGAAAATAGCTTGATTGCACAGCATCTGGTGTATGATACAGTATTAGCTGTCAGTGTTTCGAAAGATAAATCGCAGCCAAAAGAAAATTAGCGGCAGAAGAAATAAAACATATAGAATTGAAGAAACAATGTATTATGCAGAGTGCTAAGGAAGAGACAGAAGAACTGGAGAAAGAGGTGAAAAGACTGAAAAATTTGTAGTCGTAAGTGTGTATCTTTCAAGTACAGTATAAGCTACAGTCGTTGTGAATTGATAATTACATACATATGATGATAATTCACAAATTTGTTATAAAATGTATAAACTATATAGCATAGCACACAACTTTTTGCGCATTACATATATTATGAAGCATAAAAACTACTGTATATAGGGTAACATATTTTATGATTTTTTTTCTGTGATGCTTATAAAAGTAAATGATTTAATATATATATATATGTCTTTCTTGTGACTTATTATCTAGAACAAGTTTTTATTTAGAATAAGGCTGGTACAGAATCTATTCAAGAACGGTTTACTTCCACAGTGTGTGTTATGTGATACTCTTCATTTGGTGGTGTTTATTGGATAGTGTAAACGAAGTGTTAGATAAGTTTTCAAGTATATTTTGTGTGTGCGTGCATGCGTGCACGTGTGTGTGTGTGTGTGTGTGTGTGTGTGTGTGTGTGTGTGTGAAAGAGAGAGAGAGAGAGAGAGAAATACAGCATTGTTAATTGAAAATGAACCGTTATAGTTGTTGTTTGAGTCATCAGTCCATAGACTGGTTTGATGCAGCGCTCCATGCCACCCTATCCTGTGCTAACCTTTTCATTTCTACATAACTATTACATCCTACATCTGCTCTAATCTGCTTGTCATATTCATATCTTGGTCTACCCCTACCGTTTTTACTACCGACACTTCCTTCAAAAAACAACTGAACAAGTCCTGGGTGTCTCAAGATGTGTCCTATCATTCTATCTCTTCTTCTTGTCAAATTTAGCCAAATCGATCTCCTCTCAGCAATTCGATTCAGTATCTCTTCATTCGTGATTCGATCTATCCATCTCACTTTCTATCTCTTCAATCTTCTAAGATCAGACATAAAGTCAGGATTGCTTCACGTGTTCCTACATTTCTTCTGAAGCCAAATTGATCTTCTCCCAACTCAGCTTCAACTTGTTTTTCCATTCTCCTGTAAATAATTCATGTTAAAATTTTGTGGGCATGAGATACTAAACTAATGGTGCAGTAGATTTCACACCTGTCAGCACCGGCTTTCTCGGGAATAGGTATAACATTCTGTCGAAAATCGGATGGGACTTCTCCTGTCTCATACATCTTACACACTAAATGGAATAACCTTACCATGTTGGTTTCTCCTACGGCAGTCAGTAATTCAGAGGGAATGTCATCAATTCCAGGTGCCTTGTTCCTATTTAGGTCGCTCACAGCTCTGTCAAACTCTGACCTCAAAATTGGGTCTCCCATTTCATCAGCATCAACAGCCTCTTCTTGTTCCAGAACCAAATTATTTACATCTTTACCTTTTGATACAAATGCTGGATATGTTCTTGCCATCTTTCTGCTTTGTCTTCTTTCCCTAGAAGTGGTTTTCCATACGAGCTCTTAATATTCGTACACCTAGATTTCCTTTCTCCAAAGGTTTCCTTGATTTTCCTGTATGCAGCATCTACCTTTCCCAGGACCATACAACCTTCGACATCCTTGCACTTCTTCAGCCATTCTTCCTTAGCTACCTTGCACTTTCTGTCCACGTGATTCTTTAATCGCCTGTATTCTTTTCTGCCTTCTTCATTTCTAGCATTCTTGTATTTTCTTCGTTCATCAATCAGGTCTACTATCTCCTGAGTTATCCACTGATTCTTAGTTGATCTTTTCTTCCTTCCTAACATTTCTTCAGCAGCCCTACTGACTTCATTTTACACGACTGTCCACTCTTCCTGTATTGTGTTTCCTTCAGCCTTTTCATTTAGCCCTTGTGCAACATGTTCCTTGAAACAATCTCTCACACTCTTTTCTTTCAAATTATCTAGATCCCATCTTTTTGCATTCTTTCCTTTCTTCAATTTCTTCAACTTCAGATGGCATTTCATGACCAAGTTGTGGTCAGAGTCAACGTCGGCTCCTGGGAAAGTTTTGCAATCCAACACCTGGTTTCTGAATCTCTGCCTAATAATAATGAAGTATATTTGATACCTTCCAGTGTCTCCAGGTCTCATCCACATATACAGTCGTCGTTTGTGGTGTTCGAACCAAGTATTGGCAAGTGCAGAATTCAACCAGCCTACTTCCTCTTTCGTTCCTTTGTCCCAATCCGAATTCTCCTACTGTATTACCTTCTCTTCCTTGGCCTACCACTGCATTCCAATCTCCCATCCTAATTAGATTCTAGTCACCTTTTACATATTGTATTAAATCTTCTATCTCTTCATATATTCTTTCGATTTCCCTATCATCCGCTGAACTAGTAGGCATATAGACCTGCACTATTATGGTGGTCATTGGTTTGGTGTCTATCTTGACGACGATAACTCTTTTACTATGCTGGTTGTAGTAGCTTAATCGCTGCCCTATTTTCTTAGTCATTATTAAACCAACTCCTGCATTTCCCCTGTTTGATTTTGTGTTGAAAATTTGGTAGTCGCCTGACCAAAAATCCTGTTCTTCCTGCCAACGTTCTTCACTTATACCAACTAAACATCTAACTTTAGTCTATCCATCTCCCTTTTCAGATTCTCTAACCTACCACAACGCTTCAAACTTCTAACATTCCATGCTCCGACTTGCAGAACGTCAGTGTAGTCCCCACCCGGAGATCAGAATGGGGGACTAGTTTACCTCCGGAATATTTTACCTGGGAGGAAGCCATCATCAGTACATCATTCATACAGAGAGCTGCATGTCCTTGGGAGTTAGTTACGGCTGTAGTTTCCCGTTGCTTTCAGCCGTGTAGCAGTATCAACACAGCTAAGCCATGCTGAGTATTATTACAAGGCCATATCATCTAGACTGCCACCCTTGCAACTTCCGAAAGGGTGCTACCCCCTTTTGATAAACCATTCCTTAGTCTGGTCTCTCAACAGATACCCATCCGATATGGTTGCAGCTGCGGCTCGGCTATCTGCTTCATTGGAACATGCAAGCCTCCCCACCGCGGCAAGGTCACATGGTTTGCAGGGGAGGAGTTGTATAGTATGAAGCTATAAATATGATTTTTTTCATTTATATAAAAGTGGTAATTTGTCAGCTTTTTGTCTTGTAATTGTTTTAATTGTCTTGCAAACAATTTTGTATTCATTGGGATGGTAATTTCTTTCCAAAGCAAGAGTTGTGTACATTTTCTAATTAAAGAGATTTAAAAGCATTGGGTGGAGTGGAGGGTTGTGAGGGGAGTAGGAAGACCCTGTAAAAAATGTTAAAAAATTGTTTGTATTGAAAAAATCAAGGCTAACTGAATTTACTAACAAAAAATTGGCAAAAAATTACAAACCTGAAATCAAGGGTGTAATTATTCCTAATGAACTTAAACAAATTCATAACATTAGGTACTGGAATGTTGCTGATAGTAATACTGAATATACTGGAAATTTGAAAATGCAACTCAGTAGATACCCTGTATAACTGAGAAGAGAAGTCCAGGCTAATGCAAGGAGATTGCTAGCTGTTTGTTCCTTGTACCTTGCACTGTATAGCTCCAGTCCTCCTTCACATCTGACATCTGTTCTTGATCTTGAACTCTCTTAGCATAAAGGTATTCTTCACCCACCTTTCCATCACTTCAGTCCTCCGTCTTTCAGCTGTCTTGGCTAGCTTTGACTTCTCATTGTGTTTAAATAACACTAGTATGTTTTTATTGTTGCTCTAAAGCCCTCAACATAAGTTAACATCTCAGTGGTCAAAGGGAATTTCATCACACACTTGGCTACCCACCGATTGACAACAATGTTTCCTTTAGACTAGTACGCTCACCTCAACACATTCAATAACAAAGACCCACACCTATCACAGTATTTTCCCACAAATACTACATCAAAGAAGATGGCCTAATGACGTCTACACAAACTTCAATATAGCCTACGGGGCCAGCATTCCAACTGATATTATCTTAAAAGGAACCAGGCCATATGAAAATTCTTCAAAATTTGTAAGCATATAAATGAAAATCAACATGTATTAACTTCAAGAACCAACGACCATTACCAATGCTCAACTTTCCTCAAGTTTTTAACAACACACCATTTGACAATTAAATGGAATGCGCTTTCTGATTTTTATCTTTAGTGTAACATCTTTTAATATCAAGAACCAACCATCTATGTTGTAATCTTCAAATAATTGTCATGTTTCTAGACTCAAATATTAACACAAATATTGTTAAGTAATAGTATACCACATTTTATATTGTAATAGTTGTTCATTTTACAACACATAGTTTGTAACAGTATTCATAAGTCATTCCCAATCAGGTACCTGATCTATTCCTAAGGTAAAAAATGGCTGATGATGCCTACTATTGATAGGCGAAACATGTACCATCCAATGTATTAATTTTATGTTAACATTTTGATAAGGACAAAGTCCTAACTTTTAAGATTGTATTGTATTGAATAGGTGGGAGAACAATAAAAACATACTAGTGTTATATATACAATTACTTTCAATACGGACCCAAAAATGAATTTTATCACATATAATAAAGTCTCATTGTGTGTCGTCGAGCAGCCGCCTGTTGCTTGTTATCTTGGCATCGAAATGAACATATCTGTCCACCAGCTCAGAGCCTGCTTGATTAACCTTTGTCTTGTCAGCATTGACACTCCCCACTCGCTCTTGACCTGCTCCACGATGACCACCATCTCCCTGGTGCTCAATGCATACCTGAAATGACTTGAGTCTTTCTCCCTACTCAAATGTTTCCTTTCCAATCTTCCACACACAACATCAATACTTGTTTGGAAATTCTTGAAATGTTAACATTTCAGTTTTCAAACAATCAGCATTTTCTTTGCGTAGTGGTGAAGGTATTGTAAGATAGATTTCTTTGGCAGGCTAATGAGGCATGTTATTCTGTTTCAGATTGTAAAATTGCTGTCCAAGATGCCACGCCTCAAGTCCTTCTCCTTCAGCGAGATGCACGACTTTCATCCCATCATCCTTGCTCTGTGCAGACACTGCCCAGAGGTGATGAAGGTAACGTGCAACACACCCAATGCTGACCTTGAAGACATCGAACTCTTTAGCAAGGGCCTCCCCTCCCTGGAGTACCTCAATGTACACCCAACGACGCTGTACCACATGATGTCGCAAGTTCGTCCTAACTCTTTCTCCAAGCTCAGTCGGCTTAAATGTTCCTGGTCAACAGAGTATTACGGAATGTATTTAGCGGAGCACACAGATGTTGTGAACATCAATTTTAAATCCTTACAGCACCTCGAGGTTATGACCGTTTATAATTCTTCTTTAATGGAGAAGCTGATTGAGGATAACGCTGGGAGTCTCCAGCAGCTCTCTGTTAGCGGTGTTTATGACAAACTGCTTTCCATCATTCTGAAGTGTGAAAAACTTGCTGAATTAAAACTGAATTTCCTGTCAAGAGTCTGTGACGGTTTTAAAAGCTCTCTCCCTCAGATAGGCAAGATGAAGAATCTGAAAACGTTGTCACTGAGACTCTTTGTGGACTCCAGTAAAGATGTGTTGTGTAACTTGTTTGCTGATGGCAACCTCCGTGGGCTGGTAGAACTCGACTTAAGCCACTGCATGAACTTCAGTCCACGAGTGGCAGCCAGCATAGCTCATTGCTGTCCGGAACTGCGTGTGCTTCGACTGCAGGCTTGCGTCAATCTGGACGATTCTTGTATGGAGCAACTAGCAAAATGTCGGGATCTTCGAATGCTGAATGTTTCAGGCTGCGCCAGGTTTGTATGAACTATACCTATGTTGAATAATAGCTGACTTTCTTCCATGATGTTCTGTATGCTGTGTGGAAGAAAAACTGTGGGGAAAATTTAAATCTTGTTAAGAATTTGCTCTGCTTCCACAGAAAAAATAGAGATAGTTGCACTAGCATTGCATCCGAGTAATAGTAATACAGTAGAACCTCGATAATTCGAAATCGGTTAATTCAAAATCCCGCCTAATTCGAAGACTCTCGTTCCCGGAAACATGAGATACAGTTTTGCATGTTATTTGAATTGTTTAATTCGAAATGCGGATAATTCGTAATTCGAAATACAATGTCGGCCCCATTACCGAAATTCAGACTTTTAATTCGAAACTGCCTTTACATTTTAAAACAATAGTATGTTAGAGTAATTTCAACTCGAAATTTATCCGCTCCGCGTCATGATAGAACGCGCTTTCCGGAACGTGGAGGGGTAACCTTCCGCACTTACACTCACTTCGGTGGGTCTACAGTGCGCTTCATGATTGCTAAGTTGAATGAAATCGGAATTCAACCTTTTAAGGAACGCCGTAATATCACGCAACAGGCAATGTGCGGGAAAAAAGAATCCGCGAACACTGGCGATACCAACAGTTGACGAAAAAACGTGGCTCATATAATAAATTCGTAGGCACCGAACAATATTGTCATTGCCGGTGAAACTGCATTGCTTTATTTTAATGCGAGCCCAAACGGTCTTATGGTTTTAAAGAAGAAATTGCCAGCCGGGAAATCGTACAAGTGTGAGGTATGGGGGTCATAGTAGTGCGTTGCAATGCACATGGAAGCGAGATACTTTATCCCCTCGTCATAGGAAAGTTCGATAAGCCACAATGTTTTAAGAGCGTCGGGCACTTTCCATGCCAGTACAAAGCATCTATAATAAAAATGCAAACAGTGCAGAAATCCAAAAAATAATGCATTTGCACAGGGGAACTGGCATAATTTATCCTCGTCTTTGAATTGTGCGATATTTTTTCTTTCGTTGCGTGAGGTTATGTTTGTCAGTGATTTATCCAAGTGCATTATTTGAACATTGTAAATGCACCTTGTTGGATACATTCCGGAAATAGTTTTTTCCATGGCATTTGGAAGGTTTAAACTGTGAATCGAGGTGATTGCATGTATTAATGGATCTTACAATACTTTGTGACGCGGCAAGTGTTTACATTTCTGAAGTACGAGAAAAGTGCCATGGCGGGAAATCGTACAAGGATAGTGTCATAGGAAAGTTCGATTTTAAGGGCATCGGTTACTTTCTGTGTAAATACAAGGCATCTAAATGCATACAGTATAGTAATCCAATTAATAAAGCACTTGCACATGGGAGACAGCATAGATTTCTCCTCGTCTTCAAATCGTGCTTTTTTTTCCTTTCTTTCGTTGCGTAAGGTTATGTTTAGCAATCAGATATCAGAGTGCATTATTTGAATACTGTAAATGCACCTTCTTGGATACATTTTGGAAATAGTTCTTTTTTCATGGCATTTGAAAGGTATAAACTGTGAATCAAGGTTAACTGCATGCAGTAACGGGCGTTAGAATATTTTGTAACGCGGCAAGGGTTGGTACTTCTGAATTCCGAATTGGCGGTTAATTCGAAATCACGTAATTCGAAGTCCGATTTTTGAGTCCCAACGACTTCGAATTAACGAGGTTTTACTGTATATCACAATGCCATTCAGATTTGACTAATAGGATAAAATATATATAAATGGAAAGCAATTTGGAGTGGTGTATCTATCTATATATTAAAGAACATGTCCTGACTGGCTGGCTGACTGACTGATTCATCATCGCCGAGCCAAAACTACTGGACATAATGAAATGAAATTTTGATTACACATTTATATTACAGTGTAGTGGCTCGCTAAGGGAGGATTTTTGGACATTCCGTCGCTAAGGGGGCAAAAAGGGGGGGTGAATTTTTAAAATGAGTGTATCTAAATCTCAAAACCTTAAAAGTTTACAGATTTAAAAATTGGTATTTAGAATCTCCTTTAAAAATAAACATTTTTAGGAAAATCCCACTAGGAAGATAGAAAAAGAGTGGAAAAGGGGTTGAATGCCTTTAATGAGGATACTTTTATCTCAGAAACTGAAGATATTACAGACCTGAAAATTGGTAATTGGAATCTCCTTTAAAAATAAAGAGACATATTTTTTTGTTTTTGGAAAACTTAATTAATGGGGGTTAAGAGGCTGCCGGAGTCAGTTCTAAATCCACATTTTATTTCAAAATATCGCCACTAGTCTCGTTGCTGTCGACAGCTAACTCCACTGATAGTTACATCGCGGGTGCATAGATGTCAGTAAGAAAGGCCAAGGCCGAGCAAGCGATAGTCTGTCGCCTGGAAGTTGTGATACAGTACTTGCACGGAGCTTCAGTGTTGACATTATTGAGCCTGGGTTAGTGCTGAGCAAAACAGTCAAAATAAGGTATTGTTTCCGACAAAAATGAATGAAATGGCGTATGGCTTTTAGTGCCGGGAGTGTCCGAAGACAAGTTTGGCTCGCCAGATGCAGGTCTTTTGATTTGACGCACGTAGGTGACATGCGCGTCGTGATGAGGATGAAATGATGATGGAGACGACGCATACACCCAGCCCTCATGCCAGAGAAATTAACCAATTATGGTTAAAATTCCCGATCCTGCCGAGAATCGAACCCGGGACCCCTGTGACCAAAGGCCAGCACGCCGGACACTGTTTCCGATGTTGAAGTGAAGTAGTGCATCAACCCCGTCCCCGCCTCACGTCTTTCCCTGTACCGGCCAGTCAGTGATACATAATATAATTCTATCCAGTGAAAATACAAACTGATATAACAGAAGTTAATTCATTTACGCATTTTTTAGTCACACAGTGATACTTTGGAAATACGATAAAGATTGTAACGCGGCCAAGAACAGAATTTTCCAACAACCCTGAGTAAAAAAAGAGCCTTACAAATTTATAACAGTTTTTTCCCCTTGGAAACAAACAGTTCTGAAATATATAAACAACTAGCTGATGTACCCGTGCTTCGCTACGGGATTCTCAGAAAGACTGGCTTGGTGGTTTTCCTAACTGAATTAAACATGGGTCATTACAAAAACGTCAGTAGGAATGTAGCGATTGAAAGCAATGTACCCCTGCTTCGCTACGGGCTTCTAAGGAAGACTGGCTTGGTGGTTTTCCTAACTGAATTCAACATGCGTCATTACAAAAACGTCAGTAGGAATGTAGCGATTGAAAGCAATGTTATCATATAAAATACTCGATGAAATGAAAAACTGCTCACTTTCAACGAACAGTACTACGGTGACGATCTAAGAGTCCAAAGTTCCAGAGCTGGAATAACCAGGTCGCAGTCTGCCGTGAACACCCCTCTGTCATTATTCCGTTAAATATGCACACTACTCATTCCAACCAGTGCCTCAGAGTAGGGATTGAATAGCTCGAATGCTATGATGAACCAATGTATTACGTACCAGTAATATTAGAAAATGTATAAACCAGAGGAATGGCATGCTAAAGAAGAAAGTTATCTAACTCCCCAGCTACTTCCCGCCAATATACAGGCAGGCTGTTACACTCGGTACGACCAGGCGAGTTGGCCGAGTGGTTAGAGGCGCGCAGCTGTGAGCTTCTATCCGGGAGTTAGTGGATTCGAACCCCACTGCCGGCATCCCTGAAGATGGTATTCCGTGGTTTCCTAATTCACACCAGTCACACCAGACTGTACCTTAATTAAAGCCTAGGCCGCTTCCTTCACACCCCTATTCCTTTCCTATCCCATCGTCGCCATAGACCTACCTGTGTCGGTGCGACGTAAATCAAATTTTAAAAACCTCGGTACGCTGCAGTAATCCTATCTATCGGGGATGAGTGGAAACAGAAGACAAAAAGCACATCACAACAAACAATGGTCAATGTAATGTTATTGTTGATAAAGTTTATGAGCTTTCTATATTGCATGCCTTCACATTACTTTTCTTTTGACTCTGTGATATTAGGGCGTCTAACAAAATTATTTATATTGTAGATTGTAGTTACTTATTCTCAGACTTTACATACCTATTTTCACTAAATTCTGTTTACCCATTTTCTCGTGACTCGGCGCTGATATGACTTAGTAACAAAAAGCCAAATTCATTAAATATCTCTGTGATTATATGCGGTATGGTAACAATGTATAAGACATAAGTGATCGGAAATTTAATAACTTCTTACATAACTACTACTAAATTACGACATAACTAAAATTATGTTAGTTATGTAGTATTTATCGATACCTTCCTACCAGGTATCCCTTGAGAACCTTATTTGAGAAATAAATAAATAACTTATTTGAGAATTACATTTCAGGCCTTCCCCTAAACTACCATTTTACGCAGCGTGAATAAAATAATTTATAGCCTAGATTGTAGTGGTTCATCGCCCGACTTCACATACCTACAGATTTTTACTAAATTCTCTTCAGCCGTTTTCTCGTGATGCGTGTACATACACTCAGACGGACAGACAGACAGATATTACGGAAAAGTAAAAATGCATTTCATTGTTACTGTGGACATGACAGATACAGAAATACCATTCTTTTCAAATTCTGAGCAATGTACAGACAAAACTCTTATTTTATACAGGGTGAAGCGTAATTCGCGCACTTGGGAGTCGCAGCGCGACTCCTCACATGCTAGCAATAAAAAAATGTCTCTTGCAAAATTTCGTCTTGCGAGTATATCCGGTAGAAAACGGACGTTGAAGAGCAGCAATCTGGCAACACTGTAACCATATGTCGGGTAACTACCGCTGTCAGCATGTTCTCGTCGTGCCGTACAGTTGGTGCAGTGGGTAGAGTTTTTGGTTGGCATGCAGGAGGTCGATGGTTCGATCCTGGGTTGAGGAGCATTTTTTATTTGCTAATTTCCATGTGACATTACCTACTGTAATACAGTAAGACACCGTTTCTGAGGTCACATGTATCCTACATTTACAACATTTTGTAACGCTGAAACAACAAATACCTGGTTAGACTAATAAGAAATAGACAGCTGAAACAAACAGGTTACACATCTAGTAGATGAAGTGGTGCGAATAAATTCACGCCCACGACGTGGAAAGGGCGCCTTTCAAAGCTGACCAATGAAAACGATTGTTCGTCCATTTCTAGGATCGTAGTATGTAAGTGCAAATGGTTTCTAGAGGACCCGCTGCAATCGCTGTTGACGATTAAGATGCCAGATACCATACCACCTGGACTACATTTACGAAATAAAAAACACGCCTCAACCCAGGATCGACCACTCGACCTCCTGCATGCTAACCCAAAACTCTATCCACTGCACCAACTGTACAGTACGACTAACATCTGCTGACAGAGTTAGTTACCCTACATGTGGTTACAGTGTTGCCAGATTGTTACTCTTCAACGTCGTTTTTCTGCCGGATATACTCGCAAGACGAAATTTTTTTATTGCTGGCATGTGAGGAGTCGCACTGCAACGCCTGAGTGCGCGAATTATGCTTCACCCTGTATATAGATTACATGTCAGGCCTTCCCCTAAACTACCATTTCAATCAGAGTGAATAAAATTATTGATGGCCTCGATTATAGCGACTTATTCCCCGACTTTAGATACCAATTTTCGCGAAGATACGACCACTAATATAATAAATATTTGACAATTAAATTTTAGGCCTTCCCCTAAACTACCAGTTTTCTCAGCGTGAATACAATTATTTATGGCCTAGATTATATCGACTTATTACCCCGACCTTGCATACCGATTTTCATTAAGACACGGCTAATAATAACATAAATATTTGAGAATTAAATTTCTGGCCTTCCCCTAAACTACCATTTCACTCGGCGTGAATAAAATAATTTATAGCCTAGATTGTAGCGATTCATCACCCGACTTTACATTCCGATTTTCAGTAAATTCTCATCAGCCGTTTTCTCGTGATGCGTGTACAGACAGACAGACAGACAGGCAGAAATTACGGAAAAGAAAAAAATGCATTTCCTTGTTACTGTGGACATGACCGATACAGAAATATCATTCTTTTCAAATTCTGAGCAATGTACAGACAAAACTCTTATTTTATATATATAGATGTATAAAACATCCCATTGCATATTGTGTTAAAATTTGAATTCAATCAAATAACTTTTTTTCGGAGACGCAGAGGTGCCGGAATGTTGTTCCGCAAGAGTTCTTTAACGTGTCGACCTTCCAATACCACCACACTGAGCCAGGATCGAACCTGCCAAGGGGCAGAAGGCCTGCGTTCCAACCTTCTAGCCGCTGTGAGAGTCTCTTTGTCTTTACAAAGATGGATTTGGAGTCGCATCTTTTCGTATAAGTTTTAAATAATAAATTTTACAGCATCTAAATATCCATTAATTCTGTATTTCATGACTTGATTGGAGTGTAATTAGAGTAATTACTAAGCTCAAAAAAATACCACTTCATTCTCGCTCTCAGTGACGTCAGGCGCTTTAGCCAACAGCAACGCTGCTCATCGGAATGACCTATCTGACCTGTGAGTTATTTTATTTACGTTGGAAAACCCCATTTCGAAGAAATACAAGGATTGTAAAAGACTTTTTTGTATACCTACCCGTTATGAAACTTTGAAACGATGCTGGTAAAGAACGCAACAGCTGAGGGGCACTGCAACTTCCCTCTGTAGGTGGGGGTAGTAAAATAACACCCACAGTATCCCCTGCCTGTCGTAAGAGGCGACTAAAGCGTGCCCTGTGGGCTTGAACTTGGGAGTCTGGGTTGGTGACCACGGAGCCCTTAGCTGAGTCCTAGCTTTATTTCCAATTACTTGTGCCGGCCTCCTCACTTTCATATATCCTGCTTCTTCAAGTGTCATCTCTTTTTTTGCTAGTTGATTTACGTCGCACCGACACAGATAGGTCTTATGGCGACGATGGGACAGGAAAGGGCTAGGAGTGGGAAGGAAGCGGTCAAGTGCCAAAAAATGGAAAAATGAGTTAATGGCAGAATATGTTACTAAGAGGGTGTACGCACATTTGTTGCTGAAACCAGTCAATAAACATCATCCTATAATGGTCAGGCATCACGTTGAATTTCGTATTTAGTTCAGAAACAAGTTAAGTGACACCACTTGGTTGGTTTCTGCGGTAAACTGCGGGTACTTTTCCGGTTGGCGCTGCTGTTCTGAATCCAGAATAACCAGCTGTTCATCTGTTTTTGTTGTCATTGTTGTGTTTCTGGAATCGCATGTTCCTAGTTTTGTGAACAACTGATTCAAAAAGTGTTTCTTTTGTTTAGTGCAGTGTTTTTTATATTCTTAGTGATATGTCTGAAAATTCAGAAGCAGGTTCGAATCCCACTGTGGGCAGCCCTGAAGATGGTTTTCCGTGGTTTCCCATTTTCACACCAGACAAATGCTGGGGCTGAAACTTAATTGGGGCCACGGACGCTTCCTTCCAACTCCGAGGCCTTTCCTATCCCGTCGTCGCTATAAGACCTATCTGTGTCGGTGCGACGTAAAGCCACAAGAAAAAAAAAATTTCAGAAGACGAACCTGTATCTAAAAAGGAAACGAGGAGTGGTAGACAAACAAACTCGCATGCGTAATATTATTCGGAATGCAAGGGTAAAAGGTGAAGGTTACATTTCCTACTCAGACAAGGAAGTACGTGGTCTGAGCCCTACATTATTCTTTTTTACTGTTTGTTTTAGATGCCCATCAATATCAAGAAGATACGTGAACTAAATGCCTTAAAACTTTACCTGATGGAATATGAACACTTTTATGACAGCATTTTACAATGGCCTACTACAGAGACAGAATGTGCTCTGGAGTTTGTTTATGACGACTGATTACCAATGTCATGATGAGCAGGCATTGCGGATTTCATCCTTTTGTATCAGCAATACAGTCTAAACCTATTAAAATATATATTTCTTTAACAAATATGGGGTTTATGACAAAATCCCTTCAAAATTAAAGAATTATCCCATAAAAATATGTTTGCAACACTCGTTTATTTCAGAAACCAGTTCAGTGAAAAAAAATTGTTTTTTTTTTTTACAGCATAGTTAATAAGCACAAAATGTTTTTCCTTAGATAGAAATTGTTAAGAGATATAATTCTTTCAAGCTAAAATATTAAAACCCCTACCATAACATTTTGTCTGATGCTAGACAGTTTTTTCATTTTCCCAAAAATGACAGACTTGGTGCTTAACTGGTTTAAGAAATAATCGATTCAATTAAGGTACAGCCCTAGCATTTGCCTGGTGTGAAAATGGAAAACCACGGAAAACCATTTTCAGGGCTGCCGTCAGTGGGATGGTGGTGATTATTGTTTTAAGAGGAAGTACAACTAGGCAACCATCCTCTATTAACACTAATCAGAGAGAAAAATTGAAGGGATCCGACACTTCTAAAAATGAAGATATCGGTCAAAGGAAGACGAGGGCCACGAAGGCCGTGAAAATGAAAGACTCCCTAGCCCTCGCAAACCTAATAGCGTCGGGGTCAGAAGAGAACAAGAGTAGAACAAGGGAGATCGGATAGGATAGATGAACGTGAGGAGCCTGGCACAAGTAAGTGGAAGCAATGCCAGGATTCAGCTAAGGGCCCCGTGGTCGCCAGCCCACGCTCCAAAGTACAGAACGCCTGGGCCCCCTATTAGTCCCCTCTTACGACAGGCAAGGGATACCATGGGTGTTATTCTACCACCCCCACCCACAGGCAGCCGACAGTGGGGTTCGAACCTACTATCTCCCGAATACTGGATACTGGCGGCACTTAAGCGACTGCAGCTATCGAGCTTGGTTCATCTCCTTTCAGAAGATCGGCTACCATCATAGAGATTCTTGCTTTGGATGTTGCTCAGTAGTGGAACATTTGAACCAAGTTTTCAAATTATCAATCCAAGGAATGCGCCTTCTTCCTGGTCTTCTTTTGCCTTGTATCTTCCCTTGAATAACCAGCTGCAGTAGACGATATATTCTTCTGTCATCTATCCTATCCGACCACATGTGATCAACTCTTGTTCTTTTCCGACCCTGACGGTATTACGTTAGGAAGCCTATGGAGTCTTTCATTTTCACGCCCTTCATGGCCCTTGCCTTTCCTAGGCCGATACTTTCATTTTTTGAAGTGTCGGATCCCTTCCATTTTTTCTCTCTGATTAGAGTTATATAGCAGATGGTTGCCTATTTGTACTTCCTCTTAAAACAATAATCACGATGTAAAGCCCCTAGCAAATAAAACGCAAACAATAAGCACCACCATCACCACCACACTGCAACTGAAAAACTGTTGTATTCTTGTAACTGTTTCTTTCAACAATGGTTGCGTTCTATCTGTCCCAGCTGTAATGGGACAGATAGACACATGCACAGAGCCTCAAGGAGGGTTGTAATGCAGAAACAAGGGAGGTCCGCCTGCAAGCCTTGTTACAAGTGATGAAAATCATCTTTCTGTCCGTATTGAAAATTTCGCTAAGTATATAGGAAATCATTTTAAAATTTTACTTCCACCTATTCAATACAATACAAGATATTGACATTCAACTTCAAACTTCTGAAAAATGTTTTAAGTTGGATGTCAATATCTTGTATTGTATTGAATAGGTGGAAGTAAAATTTTAAAATTATTTCCTATATACTTTGCAAGCCTTGTATCGAGAGCAAGGCAAGCAGTGCAGTGGTGAGTTTCCGTGCACACTAGTAACAAACGTAGATTTCAGCCCATATCCTGAGGCGGGGGGGGGGCTCAGTTTTTGTGAAATAATTATTTTAAAATTCCTTGATTAATAAAGAAATTGATAATTTACAGATATAACGCATTTGAAATAAACATGCTAATGGTTGTGCTAATGTTGCCCATTGTATTTTCATAAACATGGTTACTGTTCTTTTGAATTCCGTTACTAAGACTTTCAATTTCAAACAGCCCCATTTTAAGTTTTTTTGCTTTACGTCGCACCGACACAGATAGGTCTTATGGCGACGATGGGACAGGGAAGGGCTAGGAGTGGGAAGGAAGTGGCCGTTGCCTTAATTAAGGTACAGCCCCGGCATTTGCCTGGTGTGAAAATGGGAAACCACGGAAAAACATCTTCAGGGCTGCCGACAGTGGGGTTCGCACCTACTATCTCCCGAATACTGGATACTGGCTGCACTTCAGCGACTGCAGCTATTGAGCTCGGTTTTTATGTATCTAGAACCGCCACTGCCCATATTGTAATAGGCTACAACTGAAAGAGGAACAACATATATTTATAGCAATTTATTCTTATTCTACTAAACCATAAAATAGTTTCATAAATGTATACACACAGAGATAATACAGAAACATTAGTAGCAACTACTATTCAGTATGCAGATTCTCAACCGTTACTGCATCTCTTTCTGTAACGTTACGCCATTTAGCCATTCTTTTAGTGAGATATGTTGTAGCTTATTCGAACTGACAATTCACCTCCGACCTACAATTACCAATGAAAATAAGTTAATTGTCTTAATTTGAATAGTAAGCATCATTGCATCACTAATATAACAAAGACAATTCAATGAAGTCGGATAACACGTACTCAGATAAGGCAGCTGTTATAAGTTCATTTGCAATTTCATGGTGTTCTTCACCAACGTATTTGTGTTTTAAAGAATAATGTCAATGAAAATTTTTTTGCTAGTGGTTTTACGTCGCACCGACACAGATAGGTCTTATGGCGATGATGGGATAGGAAAGGCCTAGGAGTTGGAAGGAAGCGGCCGCGGCCTTAATTAAGGTACAGCCCCAGCATTTGCCTGGTGTGAAAATGGGAAACAACGTAAAACCATCTTCAGGGCTGCCGGCAGTGGGATTCAAACCCACTATCTCCCAGGTGCAAGCTCGCAGCCATGCGCCTCTAACCGCACGGCCAACGCGCCCAGTGTTAAAATTTTTAATGAAGTTTAATGTCTTATTACACATTAAGCATTTTGCCATTCCACTGCACTCGGCAAAAAGATATGGCATAATAAAACACGACAAAATATAACGTGCTATTGAAAGGTCATACCACAACTAGCGAGTAACAAAGTATTGTCAGCGTGTCCACTGCCGCTTGTTATGAAGCAAGGGTGAGCAAGCGACTGATAGCAGCTGAAGATCTCACTCACCACATCCCTGCATGGGTAACAGCTAATCTGTCATCGTCCCTCTTCAAGGACAAGACTTTGTGACGCTGCGGCATCTGACGGAAACTGGCTGAACTACCAGCACTAGAATTCGGCCAACACTCCTAAGTCAATAAGCAGAGCTTTATTAAAATCACGATTAAATATATAAAGAATCCCTAATTTTGAAGTATGTTAAAGTAGCCCCTTAGAGAAAAAAATAAACTTCCCTACGGTATAGTTTGCTTCTAATTTGAACACCATCTTGACTTAAAATAAGTTTAGGAAAACCGCGGTTCAGAGCTCAATTTCATATGGAGATTCTTTGTTTTAACTACCATTTTATAACTATATTTGCATTTCTTTTTGAAATGCTTTTACACTAATGAAAAGTGTATCACAGACTACCGTGCGCTATAAAAACAAAATAATTTTACCTTGTTCCGTTTCCTTATAAAAACTCTTACAATCTTTTGACCCATGTTACAACTACTACTGAGCTGGTGGCCGGCCGTTCCAGCTCCGGCCGCCTCTTAAACAGGAGTGACAAATGGGGTGAATTTTTTGAAAGACTATATCTACAGTATATCTCAGAAACGTAAAATGTTATAGACTTAAAAATTGGTATTTGGAATCTGTATATTAAAAAATGTATGAAAACTAAACTCAACCATTCTATCTGGTCGATTTCCTTCATTCTTTTTTTTTAACTGAAAGGTATTCATGCACAGATTTGTCATCGGGTACTATAAATCACTTAACTTCCGCCTTCCTCAGATTATTTGATTTTTTCGATTTTTTTTGTCTTTTAAGCAATCATATCTTTAGTTCTAATTGAGGCACGGAGTTCGTTTTGGCCTAAGAACACCCAGTGGATCAAGATCTTTCATTTCAGCTCTTAACTATTCAAATTTGTTGATTCTGAGGAAAGTTATGAGTGCACATTCAGTTTGACTTCTCATTTCAACATTTTTTCTCATTGAAGCAATCATATCTTTCGTTTTAATTGAGGTACGCAGTTCGTTTTGGTCTAAAAACACTCAGTGGATCAAGCGCTTTATTTTTAAGTAATAACTACTTAAATTGGTTGATTCTGAGGAAAGTTATGAGTACATTTGTCTCCAAAGATCTTTGAGGACTTTTTAACAGTTCGGCGCATAGTGTTGTTCCAAGAAAGGTTTAATTCAATTTCTTTGTGTAATGTATTTTTAAGTGTTTTGTTGGCACAATATTACATTCTATTACCACAGCAGATCATGTGCTTTATTTCATTAACTCGAAACTTTGCAAATACATCCGTGAGGATAGTAACGAACAACACCATAGACCTACTTCATACATTGCGGGCGGAGCCAGTGGGAAACTGCTAGTCTCCTGTAAAGGTAAAGAAACATAGGCGATTTGTTTTTGGAAACTCCACTTAAGGGGAACTAAAATGGGGGGGGGGGGGGGCATTTTAAAATGAGCATGTCTACAGTATATCTCAAAAACTTAACATGTTGCAGAAGTGAAAATTTGTTTTTTTTTATCTCTCTTAAAATAAAGAAACATATATTTTTTGATTTTTGGAAAAACCACTTTGGTGGCGGGTAAAAATGACTGAAAATGGGGTTGAATTCTTTTTATTAGGATACTGATATCTCAAAAACTGAAGATGTTACAGATGTGAAATTTGGTATTTGCAATCTCCTTTAAAAATAAAGAAATACATATTTTTTGTTTTTGGAAATCCACTTAAAGGGGGGAAAATTGAAAAATTATTTGAATTATTTGTATGAAGATACTATTATCCACGAACCTGCTACGCAGGCGTAGCAGGGGGAGAGGTGATACTCCCAGGTGGCGGATAGGGTGTCCTAACCGACTTGCCGGCGGACTTGAGGGAAATAAAATACTTCTCGCGGACCAAACACACTACCGCCTGTGGGTGGGGGATGCACATGTAGAATACACCCGCAGTATCCCCTGCCTGTCATAAGAGGCGACTAAAAGGGGCGACCAAGGGCTGACTGAATTAGAACCATGAAACTAATTTTGAATCGTACCATCACGCGGGGAACACCATAGGTTGCCTGTACTTGCGAGTAGTACCACTAAATTCGGTACGAAATAGGTTTGTGATTAGTAGCAGTTAAAGCCTGGCCTGGTGGATTCCAGTACCCGTGCATCGTACCCATGTGTGCAACACCGCAGGTCTGGGCGTAGCCTGTGAGTTGTACCACTATATGAGCAGCACCGTGGGTCTGCGTTACCTGTGATTAGTACCCACTATATGAGGAACACCACGGGAGTACCGGCGCCCGTGTTTAGTACACCTAGGTGGGGAACCTTCTCGGTTTGCGTTGACTCTGAGTTGGGCCATTGTGTGAGACACACCATAGGTCTGCGTTACTTGTACGTATTGCAATACTTGTGAGTAGTACCATCCTTTGTGGAACACCGTGAGTCTTCGCTACTTCTGATTAATACACCAACATGACACATACCATGGTTCTATTTTACTCGCGACATGTACCATTCTGTGGGGCCTTAGACGTGGATTTTGCACCCCCTTTAGACACCAAGCATCATTGTGGTTCCTTGGTCGGTAATAATGTTATTTTCGATCTGTATTGAGTCCGATCCACTGGTTTTTGTTTGTTTGTTTGTTTGTTTTGTGTTTTGTTGAGTTCCTGTCCATCCATTCATTCTTCATGCCATATTTTATTTTTATTTTGGTCAGTGGATGCCTTTGCAATTTTTGTTCTTTCATTTCGTACCATTAGGGGCCGATGACCTTCGATGTTAGACCCCTTAAAACAACAAGCATCATCATCTGATCCACTGTATTTTTTTTTTTTTTTTTTTTTTTTCTTTTTTTTTTTTTTTTTTCTCTGTTGGGTTCATGTCCATCCATTCATTCTTCATGACAACATTATTATTTTTTTTGGTCAGTGGATGAATTTGACATTTTTGTTCTTTCATTTCGTACCATTAGGGGCCGATGACCTCGATGTTAGGCCCCTTTAAACAACAAGCATCATCATCATCATCACGATACTATTATCTCAAAAACGAAAGATGTTGCCGATGTGAAAATTGGTATTCGGAATCTGCTTTAAAAGTAAAGAAATAAGTATTATTTTGATTTAGGAAAATCCAGTGAAGGGGGGGTTGAAGGATTTGAAAAAATAATTGAATTAATTGTATGAGTATATACCTACATCTAATAAAAACTAAAGTTCTTACAGACATGAAAATTGGTATTTGGATCTCCTTTAAAAACAAAGAAAAACGCATTTTTGGGCGGAAATCGTCTTGGGGGTGGGGGTGGAAAAGGAGTTGAATTCCTTTTACATACCTGCCATCCCTTCCGATTTACCCGGAAACTTTCCGGTTTTTAACTAGTCTTCCAATTTTCCGATTTATTTTTACTTCTTCCTATTTTTGACCAATATAATCTCTAGAACGGCCAGTATCCCCTAGGATAAAGGATAAATTCTTTTGTGCTTGTGTAATTTACGAAACCTCATTTTCAATTCTAATGTTTTTCTTCTCAATTCTTTCTTTATACAGCTGAAGAGACCACTAAGTGGTTGAAACATGTCCTGTAAGTGTTAATTTATATTCAATTTTGCCTGGGGCAATAATAAAGTATCGATTAGGTGGTTATTTATACTAACTTCTTGATTATACTCATCGATACGGTCATGAAATGGACAACTTGTAATACGAATGCTAACCAAGCAGGAAACAGTACGAACATCTATCTTAATCTGAAGATGAAACTTGCTAAATTAAGCACAGATATAATTTTCCTTAAAGAATGTCTAAATAATAATCTAATTCCTAAATTCTTAAAAGGGACACAAAGAAACAACATACGCTCAGTCTTCCAAATTTCTACACAAAGAACAGTTAACCGCATATGGCTTAAACGACAAATTAAATTTATGTATAGGAAGAAATCCTTCCTCAACCGAGAACTTTACCTAGCGCATCTTTCTGCTTCACTTAACTTAGTTCCGCTAGAATGGGATTCCGTACAAAAATACGGCAGAGATAAAGTTGAAAATCTAATAAACAAGAAACGTACAACTTTGAATAAGAAGTTAGAAAACCTAAAAACAATGCCCCAACAAATCTAAATAAGCATCAAACTAAATCTTCTTTTAATTGTGAAAATTTCCCACCCCCTGTCATGAACATGTCGAACACGACATTTACAGAACAAGAATTACAATTATTAAGCAAAGGGCCTAATCACAATTGGCATAGTTTCGATAACAGACAAGTATTAATACAAACTTTAGCAGAAACAGAGACGGCCATACAAACCCTTCCAGTCGACATTCAGAATGACGTACGGTACGAAGCAAAGAAAAAATTCCCTCCGTAATTAAAGGATTACTGACCAATTCCACAAACGCCAAGATCGAGAAGGACCGGGCGAGTTGGCCGTGCGCGTAGCGGCGCGCGGCTGTGAGCTTGCATCCGGTAGATAGTAGGTTCGAATCCCACTATCGGCAGCCCTGAAGATGGTTTTCCGTGGTTTCCCATTTTCACACCAGGCAAATGCTGGGGCTGTACCTTAATTAAGGCCACGGCTGCTTCCTTCCAACTCCTAGGCCTTTCCTATCCCATCGTCGCCATAAGACCTATCTGTGTCGGTGCGACGTAAAGCCCCTAGCAAAAAGATCGAGAAGGATCTTCAGCGTAAAATTAGACAAAGTGACGTAGTTACAACGAAAGCTGATAAAGGTGGGACAGTGGTAATATTAAATGAAACTGAATACATCAATAAAACAAACTTTTTTCACTAACAACAAATTTAAGGTAATTGAGGAAGACCCCACCCTAAAAATTCAAAAGAGTTTGAAAGGGATACTGAAGCAAAGCTCCTTCCTTTTTAACGACCAAGAAATTCAAAAACTCATTAATATGAATCCAGGACTTCCTAAAGCAAGAGCTATGCCTAAATTACATAAAATGGATGCACCTATGAGTCCTATAATTAATTTTCGGAGAAGCCCCACATACAAAATATCCCAGTTTATTCATAAGTTCTTGACCCAAAACTACGTATTTTATACCAAATCTTCTATAAAAAACTCCAAAGAGTTCTGCATGGCTATTAAAGATTTCAAGTTAACTTCATCTCATGTAACAAGTTCCTTCGACATCAAGGACATGTACACGAACATCCTTATTAAAAAATTAAAAACACCTTTGAGATTATAAAGACGAATCTATTAGTTCACAAACGTATCAGTATACCCGAAATAGAAAACTTCATAACTATCTTGGAATTCGTTTTGAACCACAATTTCTTTTCTTTTCTTTTAATTATAAAATATATCAGCAAGATAGACTACCAGTGGGAGTGCCGGCTTCTGGAATTTTAGCTAACATATACCTCGACTATTTGGAAGACACTCAGATAGTAGGCCACATTAAAGGACTTGATCCCTGGCTTCGATATGTTGATGATACCTATGCCAAAATTAATAAGGAAATCAATGACAGTCACAGTATTCTACGTACTTTGAATAATTTAGACCCAAACATAAAATTTACAACTGAAGAAGAAGAGAAAGGCATACTCAATTTTCTAGATATTCAAACAATTCGGAAAGAGAACCATTTCCAATTTAAAATATACAGGAAACCCACTTTTACACCGACCACAATCAAAAGTGATTCTTTACATCCCATCTCACAAAAGAAATCTGCTTATTGTAGTTTCATCAACAGAGCCTTTGAAATTCCGCTAACAGAAACGGACAGAAAGAAGGAACTATCTTTCATTCGTCAACAAGCTCTACATAACAGTTTCAGTTTGAAATTCATCAATAAAATCATTACTAAATGCAAATACCAACAACAAATTAAACTTAAACAGCATTCAGAAAAAGAAAAAGGATATGTCAAATTCACCTTTAATAACTCGAAGATTTACGAAATCACCAACTTATTCAAGAAACACAATACCAAAGTAGCCTTCTCAACCAACAACAACATGAAACATAGGTTCTTTAGTCACAATAAAGCTAATAAACTTAAAGATGATGAATTCCAGGAATCTGGTATTTATAAGCTAACTTGTACTCGGTGTAAAAAACTTACGTGGGACAATCTGGAAGGAACTTCTTAATTAGATATCAAGAACACGTCAATGCTGAAAAATACAAAAGATTCTCTGCCATGGGATCCCACCTCAAATTCACCAATATCAGACAGGACCTTCAAATTATCTGTATGATAAATAAAGGAAATCTAATGAACAACCTGGAAAACATCCACATCGTTCTTGATAAATTAGAAAACTGTGAAGAGAATCTTAACGAAAACAATGAGCAAAAAAACATCTTATACGAGAATATTAGTAAATACTTGGAATGGGTAGACATGAAACAGACAAGACGAACAAGAGATATAATCAAACACGACATCGCAGAAGCACAGCCCAATCTTCCTCCTCCCTCACATGATATTTTAGATGACGACAAAACTCTACTACCCTTCTCTCCAGAGCTTTGCATGAACTGTCAGACTGTGTCACATCGTTACTTCACCAGGTCGCGCTCAAAGACAGACCCTCTAGACAGCGCAGAATAAACATCTTTTCCAAACAAGAACGAGAGGCAAGATGTCCTGATCTGATGACCTCCATTTTTTTAACAAAGGAGTCTCCAAAGAACTTTTATTATTTGTGCTTATTGTCCTAATGTTTTTTCTTCTCAAGTGTTTCTTTATACAGCTGAAGAGGACCACTAAGTGGTCGAAATATGTCCTGTAAGTGTTAATTTATATTCAATTAACCTGCCTCTGTGGATCAGCGGTAGAGTGTTGGCCTCGGATCCCAAGATAGCGGGTTCAAACCCGGCAGAGGTAGTCAGATTTTTGAAGGGCGGAAAAAAAGTCCATTCGACACTCCATGTCGTACGATGTCGGCATGTAAAAGATCTCTGGTGACACATTTGGTGTTTACCCAACCAAATTCATTAAATCTCAGCCATAGACGCCCAAGAGAGTTTCGGTTTACTCGGTCTGCCATCTAGTGGGGGGCCTAGAGTAAAACGGAACGTCAAAATTGATGAGCAGACAAGCCAGATGGCGTCAAATTGAAATGTCTGCACACGGTAGCTGAGGGCATACGATTATTATTATTATTATTATTATTATTATTATTATTATTATTATTATTATTATAATATTCAATTTTGCCTGAGGCAATAATAAAGTATCGATTTGGTGGTTATTTATACTAACTTCTTGATTATACTCATCGGTACGGTCATGAAATGGACAACTTGTAATAATACTGCATCATACGAACTCACAGTGATCAGTTATGCCGAAACATACGGGAATAGGGCAGCAAGTATCCAGTGTCCAAATGAAACGTGCGTTACTGCGGTAACAGAAGTGCACTTCAAGCAGTCGACAAGTCTCGCAGAGCATTTCGCGGACCAAAAAGCGGCAAGTTTCCGTAAGTAGAAGAGGATCTGCTTAAATACATCCTTTTGCTCCTACTTATGCCATTTCTCACGAAATGCTGTGTTTTAAAGAATGAGAAATAGCCGCTACACATGGAATCAGTGTCTCGGATTTGTAGGTTAGCCAAGGCTTGATTAATTTTATGAAGAGAAATGGACTTTCTCTTCGACGAAGAACAAAATTATGCCAAAAATAGACGAATGATTTCAACCATTTTCATCGCTTTGTGATTGAGAAGCGTAAAATGAAGGAATCAGTTTCTATATGCCACAAACTCGAACAATCTATAAGAAAGGAACATACAATGTTACCGTACGTGCTACCGGAAGCAAACAACAACGATGTACCCCAATGCTTGCTGTAACAGCTGATGGCAGAAAGCTTGCCACTTACATTGTACTAAAACGAAAAAGAATGTCTAAAGCAAAATTTCCGCGAGTGATCCACGTTCGTATTCAAGAAAAAGGGTGGATGGACACGTCACTCATACAAGTTTGGATACGATGCCCGGCCCTTCTCGTGTTGGACAGTTGTCTTTTCTTTGCCGGTATGTCATTGTTATGACAGTACACGAATTACTTTTATTAGTTCATGTTTATTTCACTTCAGGTCGTATTGTCAGCTCGTAATGGGAAGAATATTTTCCAATGTTGGTACTTCAAACCCACGTGTCTAACCAAATACAGTAGAGACAATATGCAACACTGAGCGAGATATCGAGGGACAGCTATTGCAGCTCACTCTAGCATATAGACCTGAACAGTATTGATTCTCTCATAAGAGCACATGTATTTTTGTGTGAAGTTTTTGGTGTTATTTATGCGTTTTCAGTGAGTTGACATAATTAAATAGTAGTGTGTGTCATTCCTTGATATCTCCTCTCAACATGCAACTGTTTGGGTGCAGTAATTACGAAGTAGAGAAAAATGTGCGGTCGTTCTTCAGGTTCCCTCGTTACAAGAACATGTAAGTAATATTGTGTTTGCAGATATATTCTTCCACTGACAGAGATTTTTATAGTACTTCATAATCTTCTGACCTGCTCGACCCATATTTTAACTGGCATAAAATGTACTACGCATATTTTATTGTATAGTGCAGCAGTTAACCTTCAATACCGATGTGTTGTAGGTGTGATCTGTGGGGTTTGAAATGTTACAGAAGTGATTTGGATAAGGTGTACAAGAAGGGACGTTACGCTTATATAAGAATTATAAAATCTGTTCAGATCATTTCCAGGCCAGCGACTTTAAAAATCCTCGACTATACAGCCAATGGTATGTTACTTTTTTAAATATTCCTCAAAGCATCACTATAGACAACATTTTCATACTTTTCTTTCTTTTATCCCTCTTCTCAGATTAAAGCTGGAATTTTATAGATTTTCTTTCTGTTAGTAGGCTTCATGTTAAGAGGAAAATTGTCCAGCTTTTAAATGTTAATTCATTGCATCATGTGTGTAAGGAATGTGCCAATATTTTTATTGACAAGTGTCTTAATGTGATCATACAATGTTTTTTAAATGAGAAAAAAGACAAATCCAACCGTGAATGTTCAGACAGGAATGCTAAAGCTAAAAAAGTAATGCATAAATGAAAGATCAAGCCATTTCACAGCAGCCCATTTCATATCTTGTTTATGTGTCTAATTTCAGTCTTATAATAATAACCTTTTAAATAATTCTTCATTCATTTATCCAGAATTGCTTTAGCAACTTCGAAGTTAATATCTCAATACCACTTTCTTTCTAGACGTAATTTATTTATCCATTTCCATATATACATTTCCATTGATATTTGAATTTAGCGCGATTTGTTCAGGTCAAGTCACTTGGAGCGCCACCGTCGAATTGTCTCCCATTTTATCAAGGCGAAATCCGTAAGTGTCGCGCATTATCTCTACTGTATTTGGTCTAACTTACCTGATGTACCCTATTTGACTTTTCAGAAAATATCTAACGCCGGAATTTTACACCAAATGACGACAACCGCAAATGAGTTGAACCAGTTGTGTTTGTATTATATTTGATGTATCTTTTAAATGTAAATGAACTGTAAATAATTTATAAATATCTGAATTCTTTGTATAATTTACGCATGCAAAGTTTTTGCCTGTATTTTTTTGTCAAAAATACGTGTTCGTTACGCGAGAAAATACGGTATTATGCATTTTGTTATGGTGTCGGTGTGACATAAATATTATTATTCCTATGTAAATGTCAAAAATGAGAATGATTAGGTACATTATCTTGTGACAATTTTCATGTTTTCTTAGTTTAAGATTTTAAATGTAATGGTCAATTCACATTGTAACTGTAGATATGTATGCCTTTTATCCTGACCTTTTTTCGCCTAGACAATGGTGGAATATGTGTGATGGAATCCAAGAATTAAAAATTCTTCCTATTTTTCGGTTTCTAAAAGTTTGCAGGTATGCTTTTATGAGGACATATATCTCAAAAACTGAAGATGTTACAGTCGTGATAATTGGTATTTAGAATATCCTTCACTAATAAAGAAAAAAGTATCTTTTCCGGAAAATTCACTTAATGGGAGGGGGGGGGGGTGTGAAAGGAAGTGGGAAAAGGTTAATTCTTTTTATGGGGTAACTTATATCTAAAAACTGAAGGTAACAGATGTGACCATTGGTATTTGGAATCTCCTTTAATCACAAAGAAACATGCCTTCTTTCTTTTGGGGTGGGAATCAGCTTAACGGCGGTGGGGTGATAAAGGAGTTGAGACCAACTGATTTTACTCTTCATAATGTAGGCTACTTGATTCTGTTCATAAACTGATAATTTTCAATCCTTCCTGGGTTTGTTTTCAAGAGCCATCTTTTCCTTTGGAGAACTTAAAAGTTAGGTTACAGTAGATTCTCCTGGCATATATAAATAAAAATTTAAACACATTTGAAATAAACGATAGGAACGATTTGACCCTGCAGTTGTTCACCTCTATAATAAGGTCAATAATGCATGGATGTATATCATTCGTATCGCCAGAAATCCCGCGCACTTGCCTACACGCGACAGTGGAGCTTATCACATTGTCAGCAATGGAACAGTTTTTCAATCCTAACTTCAATCTAAATGAAATGTATAATCCAGGATGTAAAAGTGGGGACAATTTGTCCTTGGTTTTACTCAGACTGTGAGCAATTTTAGTGACGGTGCCAAACACAGTTTTTATATTGTGTTTGCGGAGGACCTTGGCAAATCGATCAGTGATGTTGTAAATGTAGGGCAAGTAAGCATTTCCTTTCACTTCTTCCTTATGTGAGCTTTGCTTGGTAGTTTCTGTGGGATGCAGGGCTCTATGAATCTGCACATCGCTGTAACCATTACAGTGGTGCGTTATGTGGTAATTTGGGTGTGTCCATGTCCACCTGGATATTTGATGGCTCTCAAATTCGTATCGCCCTCTTGGTGGGTGGCTCTAAGTAGCCTACACAGTGGCCTCCACGGTATGCACTAGCTAGCATCTTGGTAGGTGTGCTAGTTACCAACTCATTCTGGACAAATATTTCAGATTCCCTGTGGGAATCAACATCTATATCCTCTTGGTGGGTGTCGTGAGAAGGACCCAATCTGATCTATGCAAGCACAAGGCTGGATAAAAGAGGAAGTCCTGGCCATACTTGTATTCTCCATGAAGAAATTTTATGGATTTCAAAACTTCACTCTATTTCCAGAAACTTGACAAATAAAACAATCTTTGACAGTCTTCACAACTTTAAAGTATTCCTCTAGCCAACCAATAGTTGTGTTAAATACGGTTGGACCCACACAAGTTACAATTAGATTCATCCATGATCGAAGCTATGAACATTTTAAACATAGATTATCATTGCATTAGTTGATTGTATTTTATCGCAGGTTTTTTATGTATCACTGTTTTTGCGTATCTCTTTTTTCTTTGTGTTATTTTAGCTGATGATGACCCCTACCCTAGGTCGAAACATGTCATACACTTAAATTCTTTTAGAACTTAATCTTTAATATTTAAAGTCAATACGGAACCGAAATGAAGGTCATTACTTGTAATAGTAATGCTAACCAGAGTTCTGAAGTGAACATCGTAAAGCAGGTAACTTAGTTTCCAATTGGAGGGTTTCTTGTTGACTTTTCTTGCTTCTTAAACATTTTAATTAAGATCTTTGTAGGAGATGGATGAAATGGGAGCATTGTTATGAAACCGTTCAGTTTGCCATCTTACGAACTACGTTCTTAAATGTATTATTCCAACACGACACTATTCCCCTCATGTGGTGTTATCCAAAAATAGAAATAGAAAATATTGACTATTTACACTCTCAATTGTACCACAGTTGGCAGTACGTAATAATATCGCAAGTTATGAAAAGAAATTACCACATAATGCCAACATGCGAGATGAAAGCAGGCTGTATGTTTGGTGACGCAACTGTTACAAAATTACTACCTGCAGTAGTAATAGGGGATCAAAGTTAAGGGGCAAAGCTTATAAGTGTGACAGGAAATCGATAAAGTTGAGGCCTAGGTTTTTCCCTTTAATGCCTAGCGGAAGACTTCTCACAACGGGTCGGATCCACTGATTCATAATCATTGTTCATAGTCATCTTTTTGAATTCTAGCCAGTGGATTGATTTTGGATTTATTTTTAACTTTTATTCTTGCAAGTTGGATCTGCTGATTATTATTTTAAATTAATTTATCATCATCAAGTTTTGAATTTTGCTCAGTGGATGAATACTAGAATTTTAAATTTTCATTGGATTTCGTCTCATTTCGTACCGTTAGGGGCTGATGACCTAGATGTTATGCCCCTTCAGACACAAAGCATCATCATTGTTTTTATCACCACCACGACTTCTCACAAATTCTCTCCGATTTTTTTCTGAATTATTTTAACAATTTGTAAAATTTACCAGTCGGCGTAGAATGGAGAACTTAGGGTGCGGCTCTTAACTTCCAAATGGTTCAGCGTTGTTAGGCTCCTCACGAAGCCCTTTCCTTTTTGATGATGTAACATACAATACCAGTACTCAAAATTCGGTTAACATCCAACGTGGAAAAGATAAGCCAAAAGGTGAGACGGAGATAGTTTCCTGCCGATTTAACCCTTTTCCAACATTTTGATCATGTTGGCGATTTTTCTGAAAAGACAGTCAATCCTATGTCCTCTGTCCCATTAAAAATGATCATGCCTCATCGTTCCATTTGTGGATTTTAAAATATTTTATTGCTACTGCTCACTTGCTATACGTTTTAAGTATATGCGTATTTTTGTTTGGTGTTTTGTTAAGAAGAAAGCCACACTTTCTAGTGTCTACTTAGTTAATGTGACTTAAAAACTTTTCAGTCTGTTTAACAAACAAGATCCTATCAGATCACTTTAAATCATGTGCATGTATGTACAATATTGTGTACATTGCATGAACTAGTCAGTGAACGTCAATAATTGGTGATGAACTGCTGTCACTTTAGTAAATTACAGAAATTTTCCTGTACTTCTTTCAACTGCTGTTGTCTTGTTCTGCTGAAGGTAATGGTTTTTAAGTTACATTATTTGAAGTTTCTGACAGAAAAATCCAGGTTTATTTTAGCTATGTGCAAGAAACATCGGAACTGTTGTGTGTATCAGGAAACAGACACACAGCCTATTCATTCTCATCCATTTTTCACATAATTAACAATATTTCCGTTGTAGGTGTACTTCATCAAATTATTATTACTATTACTACTGTATTTTGTTGCGTGTATCACGCACGCTAATTTTTATGTAATGCTCTTACGATTGCAGATTGACAGAAAAGGGTTTGGCTCACATAGCGAGCTGCAGGCAGCTGCACACGCTAGACCTTGCGTGGCTCGGTGGAATCAGCGGTCTAATGCTGGAGAGTCTGGCTGGCTCCGTCGGTCTTCGGAAATTGACCCTGGACCACAACGAGATGTCGGAGTCCGACCTGATTAACGCCGTCCGCAAGATGCCGTCCCTGGTGCACCTCAGGGTGTACCGCTGTCCAGAGCTGGATCCTGTTAAACTGCAGGAGTCTTTGCCCTCTGTCAGAGTCAACAGCAGCAAGCCTCCTCGTCTTGCAGCCTGGTAGTTATTTTGTTGCATGGACTCGATGTAATTCTGTGCGTGATGGGTCATTTACTCTTTCCTCTGCTGTGTTGGCAATCGGTCAGCAAGTGCCTAATATTGAATCAGATCTCAGGTCACCATAGTTTCTCTGTATTTGAGGCAATTTTGCATTAATATTGCCTTTTAATTTTTATATTTCCTTTTTGCTAGGATGTTTTCGATGTACCGAACGTGGTCCAGTATTGAGCACTGTGGTGCACTGGACACATTCACTAGGGTTGTAAATGTTTGATATTGCAATTTTCTTAATGCCGAAGTCTAAAAGTGATTTGGGATTCTGATGTTGAAGTTTGTAAAATTTGTTGATTTAACCAACACAGTCAGTTCTGTGTAATATCCCATCGCTGTATGTATATTCTTGCACTTCGTGACAAATACAAATTCACATCAAAACATTGTTTTTACTAAATTTGTAATGAGTAGAACAAACAAACCAGTGTAACCTGTTTTTGAAGGTATGAACCAAGTCTCTAGTGATCTCATTTGTAACTGGTATCCAGCGGTTACACGATACACAGTTAAAAAGGGAGGAAAATAAATCAAATTAATCGGTACCTTAAAACCTTAACATGCCGTAAACATCAGATGAACTGCGACAAATACACACAAACTAACTACAATAAATGAATGTGGAACAGGCTGGGAAACCTACCAAGGCCATAGAGATACGAAAGTTGTGGGTTCCCAGAAAAATCTACTGTGATCCCTGGATTCAAGATATTATTTCCAAAATGAACATTACAAAGTAAGTTTCAAACAAAATACATCTATCCAAACAATCCAGTTACATAATTTACGAATACAAGCTTAGCTTTGCTATTAGACCCAGAGGTTAACTAAATATATCTACAATACAATATTGAGAGTAAGAGCAAACACAAGGTACAAATACAGTATTTAAAGGAAGTCAACCTGTTTACTGAGACATCTGAGAAACATAATTGAAATAGGGGGAAATTAGAAATATTTAAACTTGGCGCAGAGGCCAGTTCAACTTGCTCCCACACCAAAAACACTTCTGATGCGGGGCAGCGGAAAAACTAGCGTGCATCAAGTGACACGGAGTTACTAGAGGCAAACCCCGAGGGAAATTTAAATTAATCTACAAATTACATGTTTAGCAGAATAAGGAAAAGGGAATGCCTCAAAAGCAAACAGGGAGGCCCAGCTGAAAAGCTAAGGCATCTGAAGTAATTGGGTGGCGAGTCTGGGCGTGCAGGGCAAACTCGTATGTGAAAATGCAAGCGAACCTTAAATATGATTTAAGGTGGAACTGAGGTCAACGATGCTTACATCAAGGTAGCCCATCCTGGGAGCGAGGAGTCGCCGACGTGCGTCATATCGCAGAACTGACGAGACAACCTAAGGCCACGAAATCCTGCCTCGCTCACTTAAGAAGGGAAGTCTGCCCTTGGAGTGATTACAGAGTGACCAATCAGAGCACAGGAGCTTGCCTATCACCACCCAGATCTGCCAGTCATGACCCTTTACCCAGTCGCGATGTTTTGACTATGTTTCAGAACATCTACAGACACTAATCGCAAACTTTCCATCTTCCAAAATTATTAAGGACATATTTCTAGAATCGACAATCGAAAAAAAAAAAAATCCGCGTCACAACCTTTCTGGACTGTTCCAGCTATTACCAAACAATAATTTACAATCTAGTAGTTACTTAAGTAGGTAAGGGAATACAAATAAAATATACTACAATAATCTTTTACACCATACAGGTTAGGTAACTAAATGGAATATGAATAAAATATTCTGTCACAACATTCCACATCACCCAGTAAATATTCCTTAAAAATGGACTCCGCATAGGTCTCATCATTCATGGAACTCTTCAACAGGACTGATTGCACTTCTGAAGCATTGACCTTCTAACAATTTCTTCAGTGTGTTAGATGATTCACTACTACCCAGTCATATTTCTCAATTTTTGGGCAAACAATATAGACCTGACTTTCACTTGGATCACTCAAACTCTTAGGAAGTCAATGGTTTGATTCAGATGAAGTGTAAATTGGTCGTGCAAAGGCCACCCATGGCCACTGCTGCTTGCGGACTGACATACCCTCTCAGGCGAGCTTCCTAATATAGTGTTGAGGCTCTGCATGAACTGTCACCAGCACTTCCCGAGAGGGGCCGTCAGCCGGGTTTGCGGTAGAGGTGACGAATTGCCACGAGAGGGAGACACCCCTCTCAACTGCTGACTTTATTAACAAACAGTACAGAGTGACGAGATGAAGGTGATGGTGGCGGACAGTTCTGCGCCTAGACTGAAGAGTGTACCGGGCAACGGAGCTGTCCATGAATACAACAAGGTGATTAAAATTGTACAGAGGCTGGAGGTCCCTGATGGTCCAGTGAGCGGCGATGACTGCTGCTGCTGTCTCCGCAGCATTGACGGTTTTCAGGACGGTGAAGGCTTGGGCCCACGCCTGGTTGGCGGCGGGGGCAACAGCTGCGATGGAATGTGGTGTGGCATTCGCGTAGACAGTGAATGGCCCATCTCCTGGGCACATTGATCATGGCGTCCAGACGAAGTCGAAGGTGAGGAGCCGACGAACCCAGAAAAACTTGTCTGAAAAGATATGTTTTGCTGGGAACACTAGCCATAAGAAATAGACAGTGGACTGCTGGAGCTGGTGGGGCGTCAACTGCGGCAGCACGCGCGCACGATGAAGAGTGATCTCCTGGACTAGGGATATCTATGGTGACGCCAAGGTAGGTGAGTATGGGGATCGGGTGCAGGACCAACTTGGAATAATTAAGAATGATGCCCAGGATGACAGTGATGTAAAGTTCAATCTGTTTGACTGTCTCAAGAGGGAGGTCGGGGGCGTGGATGATCCAGTCGTCCAGATGTGGGATCATTTGGACACCAAACTCATCTGCTAGAAGTTCCTGCATGGCCTAGCATTGCATGATGCATGGGGCCAGGCGAGTCCAGTGATACAGTCTCCCATGGTAGAGGATACCCTATTAGTGACGAGTATGTGGACTAAAGGGGATCTGGAAAAACCCAGACTTAAGGTTGAGTTTGTAAGCTAAGTGATGAGGAGGGATGAAATGAAGTGACCCCCTGTGGGTGGAGGATACAGATGAAGAATACACGACTGTATCTCCTGCCTGTCGTAAGAGGTGACTAAAGGGGGCGACCAAGGGATGATTGTATTAGAACTATGAAACTACTTATGATTAGAAGCATCGCGGGGAACACCATGGGTCGCCTTTACTTACAAGTAGTACCACTATGCTTGGTACACAATTGATTTGTGATTAGTAGCAACAGAGGGTGAATCAGTATGGGTTTCACAGTACCCGTGATTTGTACCATTGTGAGAAACACCCGGGGTCTGGGCATTGCCTGTGATTAGTACCACTATATAAGCAACACCATGGGTCTGCATTGCCTGTGATTAGTACCCACTATATGAGGAACACCATTGCCTATGAGTGGTGCCATTATATAACACCGTAGGTCTGCGTTATCTGTGCGACGTACAATACTTGTGAGTAGTACCATAATGTGTGGAACACCGTGAGTCTACGCTACTTTTGATTAGTATCACAACAAGACAAATACCATGATTCTGCTTTACTAGCAACAAGTACCATTATGAGGGGCCGTTGACCTAGATTTTGGACCCCTGTAGACAACAAACGTCCTCGATTCAGTATTGTGCTTTAGAAGCAGTCCCTTGGTCAGTAATACTGTTGTTTATGTAAGTTTCTGAGTTGGATCCACTGATTGCTTTAAATTCATATTCATCCATTCATACATCATCATCACATTTGTTTCTGGTCAGTAGATGATCTTGAATTTTTAAATTGTCATTACAGTTCTTCTCATTCGTACCATTAGGGACCGATGACGTAGGTGTTAGGTCCCTTTAAACATCAAGCATCACCATCGCCAGACCTGAAAATGGTTTTCCGTGGTTTCCCATTTTCACACCAGGCAAATGCTGGGGCTGTACCTTAATTAAGGCACGGCCACTTCCTTCCCACTCCTAGCCCTTTCCTGTCCCATCGTCGCCGTAAGACCTATCTGTGTCGGTGCGACGTAAAACAACTAGCGAAAAAAGAAAAAATCATCAATCGTCATCATCATCGAATGAAGCGCCTGCGCTGGGCTGCGAAGAGAGAAGTTGGGGTGATAAATGTAACGAGTCCAGGAGCTGAGGTCTTAAACGATCCGAGCAGCCTGCGACTCCTTGGGGACTAGAAAAAAGGGGAAAGCCAACACACACCCCTCCTCCTTGAGGATCTGGGATTTTAGGAGATCGGCGATGGCTTGATCCATCAAGTCGGAAGGCCTCGTTGGGCAGTAGATGGTAGGCACGTCTCGCGGGCGAGGCAGGTAAGACACCAGCCCGAATGTTGCAAGTGGCATAGGCTCCGCAGTTGGTGTCCGGATAGGGCACCAGACGAGAGATAGGTCCACAGCAACGGAGACGCTGTGGCTGGGTCACCGATGTCCTCTGATCCAGTGAGGGGAATCGGTCCCCGGGGATTATTTGTGAATAACTGTAGATAGGATGTACACCTATCTGGATACCTCGCAATTGTTATTGATAGATAGATAGATAGATAGATAGATAGATAGATAGATAATGCCTTTATTGGTGGCGAAGTTAGGGCTCAAGGCCCTCTCTTACACTTAACCACTAGATGAGTATACATATACATAACTTATAATTTCGAATACAAATAAAACAAATAATACTAATAGCAATAATAATAATAATAATAATAATGAAAGAATCCTTAATTTTAAAATACACAAAATAACTTACACTTAAATTATGTAACTGCAGTAATCCATTCATTCCTTCATTCACTCAACAATTATCCAGCAAGTTAGCGGGATCTACCCAGCAAATGCTCCCGGCAAGCCACTTTAAACTTGCGATGAGAAGGATTTTCTCTAATGTTCGCAGGTAGCGAATTCCATGACCTAGACACAGAGATTATGAAGGAGCGGTTGTACACAGCAGTGCGGTTTATAGGTATGGCAAGAGAGGAACCAGATCTTGTATTGTGTACATGATAGGACGAGGGGTAAGAAAAAGATGAAGACAGATAGTCGGGAGTATTAGTGGAAAGAACTTTGTGCAGAAGCGATAGCATGTGAAGTTCACGGCGCTGGTGCACTCGAAGCCACGACAGCTCCTTATAATAAGGTGATATATGAGCATCATATCACAGATTAAAGATATATCTTATGCAGCTGTTCAGGCTCCGGTCCAGTTTCTTGTTACTGTCCCAGGTTATTCCAGTCAACACAGTGTCACAGTAGTCAAATATAGGTAATATAAGAGATCAAATTATTTGTACTTTAAGTCGAACAGAGAATATATTAGCGAACCGTTTCAGGGGATATAAGCATTTATGTACTTTATTGCATGTGCTTATCACCTGTTGAGTCCAGTTTAGAGTCTCAGTCATGATAATTCCTAAGTTGGTCACTGAAGTAGAGTAGGGTATGATTTTATTGTTTAAAATTATTGGGGGGATGTTCTGTTGCTTGAGGGAATAAAGGTTTTTACTGGTACCGATAATAACAACTTGAGTCTTATTTGGATTCATTAATAAACTGTTTTTATTTGCATAGTCACTAAGATGTTGAAGGTCAGAATTTATTTTAGTAATTGCAGTATCAATATCACTCGGTTTTGAATGATAGTACATCTGTATATCATCCGCGTACACTTGCAATTTGCAGAATTTAAGAGCTTTTGATATATCATTAATTTGGATGATAAATAGCAGTGGTCCGAGAACCGACCCCTGAGGGACGCCAAGGGTATTCCTTTGCCATCCTGAACTCAAATTTCCAACTGTTACACGTTGCCGGCGATTTTCAAGATAAGATAAAAAGAAACGAAGTGATACACTATTAAAATTTAGCTCTCGAAGTTTCTGCAGTAGTAACTGAGGATTAACAGTGTCGAAGGCACTACTGAGATCTAATAAAGTCAATACAGTCATGTCCCGTTGGTCCATTGCTCGTCTGATATCATCTGTCACTCGTAGTAAAGCTGTCGCAGTGCTATGTCCTTTCCTGAAGCCGGATTGAAAGGGATTAAAGAGGGAATGCTTGGTAAGGTATTCAGTAACTTGTGTATGAACTAGACGTTCAAGCACCTTGGATAAGGGTGGTAGAATGGATACTGGACGATAATCTGAAGGAGAATCCAACTTGGAGCTCTTCGGGATGGGTCTAATTAGTGCATCTTTCCAAACATCTGGGAAAACTCAGTTTGTCAGGCAGTAGTTAAATATATGAGTTAGTATTGGCATAACAGCTCCTAAGATATCCTTAATAAGCGATATAGGAATGTCATCATTACCTGTGGCATTAATTTTTATCATTTTTTTTAGTTTTTTTAATTTATTTTAATTTTCATTTTTTTTTTTTAGGATTATTTTTAATATTAGTTACATAGATTTTTTACACACCGTCTAAACAGCATCTATACCTTCCGAATTGCCTAATAAGCGTATATCACTCGTTAACTTCATTCGAGCTGACATTTCCTAAAAGAGAATTGCTCATACACAGGCTGCTCTTGTAACAAGGGTAGTGAATTTTCTGGGAAGGAGGTAGAGGCTATTCGTGGCCGTGCGAAATGATCATTTAAAACATCTAGCGATATGCTTGGCACATGTTGCTCTACGGCTTTACCTATACCTAACGTGCGTAATTTATTCCATTTTTGTCTCGGACTGTTATTGTTCATCAGTTCCTGAAAATATTTATATTTAGCATTCCTAATTAACTGCTTGGTTCTGTTTCTCAGAATCTTGTATCGCTGGAAATCATCTGTGTCATGCGTCTGTCTGTATTGTCTGTACAGTTTGTCACGACTGGCCATAGCAGATCTTATCTCGGCCGTTAGCCAAGCGGAAGAATGGCGGGTGATTCTTACCTGTTTCTTTGGTGCGTGCTTGTCAAATATTTCCAGTACTAGTGAATTGAATTTGTTTACTTTAGAGTTAATGTTCTGAAAATCACGTATACTATCCCAAGGCAAGTTATATGCATTGTAGCGTAGTTTATTCAGGTCCGTATGTCGTAAGTCCCGTATTGTAATGTAGCGTGGTTTGTACTTAGGTATTCGAGTAGAATAACACACGTACAGTAGGTCATGTGAAGAGATGCCAGGAGCAGGGATCTGTCCGTGCTTAATTACTTTTTGAGGTTGATTTGTCACAAGAAGATCAATAAGGTATGACTTGTGAGGTCAGAGTAATGAACATGGTTAGTAACGTTGAGGGGTAAAATTGTCATGTTTGTAGCGATAAATTCAGTAGATTGTTCGCGTCACTAGTCTGCTTCAAAAGGTCAGTGTTAAAGTCGCCCATGATTATGTCATCGTATACCGAGATATCTGTCAAGGTTAGCTGTCGATGACGGCATGTCTGTACGCATCCAGCTTTCACCGATTCCAATAATATGTACGTTGTTCACATCAAAAATAGCCTGAACCTCTTCTATATGAGCTAATAATGACTGGCCATTTAGGTGACAACAATGTAACGATCGCGGGTGGCTACTGAGCTGCTCTTGCAACACAAGTCCTGTTGAAGGTGGAACGGACGAAAGAGAAGGGGAGGGTGAAGGCTGTGGAGAGGAATGCAGGTCAATAGTATTACCGTTATATTGTTCAACAATCATATGAAAGTAAGCAGTATGAAAAACAAAAGTTAAGTAAGATGTAAAATAAGCTTACCCCAGCAACCTGGTGAGTAGATTCACTGACTTTCACAAGCACACACATACACACACACAAATATAAATTAATTATCGGTACTACACACATAATTTCTTTCTCTTAATTTCACGAGTTCATCCTACTCCCTCCAGTGTTTTTTAACTGTGCCATCGTGGATATTTGAGATTTGGTTCCATCTTCTCTTAATACACAAATGCGTCCATCTTGAGTCCAGCATTTCTGCAGTCCCCATAAATCCCTTGCCTTATTAAGTATATGTTTTCTCGCACTTGTGAGGGACTCAGTTAACATGAGCCCACTGCCCTTCAAAGCTCGCTTCGCACGCCACACTCGATCACGATCATGGTATCGTAGGAACTTTATAATGATAGGCCGATTTCCCTGTGAGACCACTTCAGCAGATGTTCTATTTCGGCGGCCTAGCCTGTGGCAGCGATCCACATCAAGAATTGAAAGTTCAACCGAAAGTTTATTTTTCAGTGTGTCCAGCATTTTAATGTAGACGTCCTCGGACGGCTGTTCCGGGACACCATGCAATAAAAGGCAGTTCCGGCGGCTGTACTGTTCGGCCTCGTCCAACGCGTCGTCTTGTTTCTGGAGCCGATCTTCAAGAGCCTTCAACTCCCTTTTAAGCATGGAGATGTCTTCGCTGGCCTGTTTCTTGAATTCCTGGAACTCGGCACCAAGCGCTTGGAGCACGTTCGGTGGGTTAGCGGCACTGACTGCTGAGTCTAGGCGAGCTTGAAAGTCTTTCATGCTATCTTCGAAAGCCGATATCTTCTTAGCTACTTCCTTTACCGACATGATGATTAATTTTTTAAGAAGAAGGCACTTAAATATATCACTTTTTTAACAGGGATTAGCACTTTCAGCTGATTAACTTGCAATTTAAACAGGGTATAGCAAGAGCAACTTTACTCTACCGTCTCAATCGGCGCCATCTTGATAGGATAGCTTCTTGTGATGCAGGCTGGGCTGGAGGTTCTGTGATGATTCCCCTTCAGCGATTTTATAAGTTTTTGTGTGTCCGATCATCCTACACTTATTTCTGCTGACGTATTTTACTTCCTTTGAATGAACAACGCAATGAACAGCACTATGTGGCATCTCTTCAGAATAATCCCATCTCCATTACATATGCAAACATCGTCTTAAAGTTGCCATGTATAGTTAGTTATCTTCTTCTAGCCTTCTTCTCTTCTTTTCATGTAGACAGACATTTGTGAAGGAATTCTTATACAGTAAGGATCAAAATATATCTCTCACATTAAAAACATTTTTGGTGTATGAGGAACTTCAGCACATAACTGAAGGTCATAGATCTTGCCTCTTACTCTTGAGTTACGTGATGGGAGGAAACCATGTCATTACAGAAACAATTAACATTCTGGCCTACAACAAAATAGAAATGAAGGATGGAGTCTCAACATCAAGAGAAATAGTACAAACAAACGGAGTACTACAAGGAGACCCGATGAGCCCTATCCTATTCAATATTGCTATGGCAGACATCGCGAAAATATTAGGGAAAACCACCTCGGTCTCACTGTACTTATATGCAGATGACATGGTCATCAGCTCACCAAACAAGGTCGAACCACAGGAAATGCTGAACAACGTACATACTTGGGCAAAGGAAAACAAACTCAAAATTAACCAGAACAAGACGGTATACGTAGTATTCACAAAAGTAGGAAAAGCTGCAGCCACAGATAGAATGACACTGGACGAGGAAGAAATAGAACTAGTAAACTCATACAAATACCTTGGAATCACCCTACAGACAACATGCAACTCATTCAGGAAACACGTAAAAGAAAGAGCAACTGCTGCAATCAGGGGAATCTACAGCGTAAAGAATATTACCTCCCCCTATCACTACAAACAGCCATAACCCTTTTCGACGCGAAAATAAACCCAGTTCTAACATACGGTCTGGAAGTAATATGGGAAAAATTATCCCTGACAGACTTAAAGACCATAGAGAAAGTGAAAGCCTGATATTTAAAAAAGAGCACTAGGAGTAGCGAAAACGGCCTCATCCAGACTTGTTTACGAACTAGCAAAAGAGACATCCATATAGAGGACCTACAACTCCAGTTATCCCTGCCATACACCAAGCCAGTGAAGACACTTATCGAGATCAGAGAGAAGAAACGACGAGAAATACCGCTAGACTTCTATGCAACAGACGCTATGATAGACAGGAGATGGGTGAACGAAAACCAGAAACTAAGGAACGTACTCACCAGACTGGCAATCCATGGATTTCACCATAAAATCTGCCAGAACAAGAAATACCACGAACCATCCAAAAACTGTGTATGTGTTACTGTGTAACCAGCTCTGTGACAGGTACCACTTAACCATGTGTAATAAGAGGCAAAAATCTATTGTTGAGTATAGTAAAACATAACCATGCACACTTAAAAGGAACCACACAGTTAAATGAATATAATAGGGAGAAATGAGGACCATGAGTAGAGAAATTTAAATATCTTGGCTCTACACTCTGACGATGGCAGACTTACTGATGAGGTCAACACAAGGATACATGCTGCCTGGCTGAAGTGGCGAATGACAAAGGGCGTCACCTGTGACCGTCAGATGAAGGACCATCTGAAATATAAGATTTACCAGACTGTTATCCGTCCCGTCGCTCTCTACGGCACTGAGTGTTGGCCTGCTATGAAGGAGGTAGAACATCGACTAAGTGTCATGGAGACAAAGATGCTTAGGTGGACAGCTGGCATCACTAGACTGGATCATATTTCAAATGCCAATATTAGGAAACACTTTGGCATTGCACTGATCCAGAAGAAAATGCAGGAAAACCGTCTGCGCTGGTTTGGACATGTGTTGTGTGCAGAAGACAATACACTGGCAAAGTCAGCGGATACATTGAAAGTCGCTGGAAAGAGGCCCAAGGGACGACCAAGACAGCGATGGACCGATACAGTGCACAACGACCTGAAAGCTGTAAGACTACATCCTGACATGGCCCGAGACCAAATTAAATGGAGACAACAAATCCACACAGCGGACCCTGCCACCAGGCGGGACAAACAAGAAGAAGAAGAAATGAGGATGGATAAAGCTGTTTGAATATTAAAATTAGATACTATTAAATTGGATAAGCTCCCAAGGAAATGTAATACATGTCGTGTATGTACCAATATGGCTATTTGGCTGCAATAAATTCTTTCTTAAATCATCAGCATTACTAGCAAAACTTAATTTCAACCATGAAAGGTATTCATGAAAAAAAAAAAGAGGAGGAGGACCATGAAAATGAGGAAAAGGAAACATAACATTTGAAGAATGAGTCTGAAGGAAGCAAAGGGGCATGAAAAATGAGAGATTCCGTAGGCTTTGTGATCAAAGAAAGTACCCAGAACGCTGCTAAACCTCACCTGGGAGACTCGGCCCATGGCACATTCTCTTATCACTTAAGGTTTTTGAACTTCTTCGACCTATGGCCTGATCAGAGATCAGAGGACTGGTTTGTGCTGTTCTCAGCCTGGCGGTCTAAGATGCATCACTTTGTAACGTGCAGCTGATAGGCCAAAGTGCATCAGGGCTGTAATTTCGCATGATACATGTATGCTGCATGACAGTCCTCTCAGTGCCCCATGTTTCTCCTAAAGTACCATAAAACATTTGTCCAATAATAAGTACAGACATGAGGATTTCTGTTTTTCTCTTCATTATGTTAATGTAATAATGTAAATGATGAACACAAACACTTCTAGAATAGATGACCCCCTGCGGGTGGGGGACGCACATGTAGAATACACCCGCGGTATCCCCTGCCTGTTGTAAGGGGCGACCAAGGGATGATGAAATTGGAACCATGAGACTATTTGTAATTAGTACCATCACACAGGGAACACCATGGATCGCATTTACTTGCACGTAGTACCACTATGTTTGGTACGCAATAGGTTTATGATTAGTAGCGACAGTGTGTGAACCAGGATGAGAGTCTTACAGTACCTGTGATTGGTACCCCTATGTGTGCCTATGCTTAGTTTCCACTACGTGAGTAATTCCATGGGATAGTACGAGTTCTTGTGGTTAGTCCACTTATGTGAGGAACGCCATAGGTTTGCGTTGCCTGTAAATAGCGCCGCAATATGCGAAACACCATAGGTCTGTGTTACATGTGCTCATTACACCACCTGTGAATAGTACCATAATGTGTGGATTACTGCTAGTTTTCGCTACTTTTGATTAGTACCACCAAATGACAAATAGCATGGTTCTACTTTCCTAGCGATAAGTCCCATTATGAGAGCCCGATGACTTGGATTTTGGACCCGTTTCGACTACAAGCATAATCAATTCAGCATTGTGCTATAGAAGCAGTCCCTTGGTCAGTAATACTATTGTTTTGTGCCAGCTTCTGTGCATGTGAGGCACTGTGGGTCGTTTCCACTGATTGTTTTAAATTCATATCCATCCATCCATTCATTCTTTGCCCTCACGCTTTGAATTCTGGTCAGTGGAGGATTTTGGATTTTTAATATGTCATACCATTTTGTCTCATTTCATATCATTAGGGGCCAGTGACCTCGATGTTAGGCTCCTTTAAATAACAAGCATCATCATCAGAATAGATGCACAATATATTCATTATCCTCATGGAGTTTATCCTGCAGTGGAGCAGGCTCTGCTGTTTTGTAAGCTAATGTCCACTTGGTTATGAGTGCATAATGAATATAGCTCACATCTTCTTGAAGGTGATTAAGCCAGCATTTCTTGGGCTGACCAAAGCCGATCCCCAGATGGTGTACTTTCCCTTCACATTACTTGGCCACACCACGGAAGTCGTGTCTACAATCGCGGTAGCTCCCATGATTTTCTGGATTTCTATCTGCGTGGCATGATCTGGCCGGGTCAAGTCAGGTGACCAGTGAAGCATGCGCATCTCCATGACATAAGGCGCTTGTTCATACTGCACTGTTACTGGCCAGGTGGCCAGCATTCAGAGCGACTGGGCGAACAACAACCCTGTAAACCATGGACTTCGGGAAGATTGGTATCCAATGATCGCAGAGTAGTTTGCCGCCGCATTTACTTTTGCACTCAGCGTTGACGAAAGAACGAACTTACTTAAACTGTTTTACTTTATTGAGATCTTGGGCTTCTATCTGAATGGTTCCATTCATCTGTGGGCTGCGCTCAGTGTACTCAGTTTTCATGGTATTCAGTCTTCTTCTTCTTGTATGTTGTTGGACTTAGTTTAACTCCAAACCCAATAACCACACCGTTTGGTAATGCAATAGGGATGTATTATGCAAAACTTGTCCGCTAGGCAGCGTAATGGTAATACCCGGTATGCGCTTTCCGCTGCTTGATTGTTTTACAGGAGACTTATATGGAGTATTCCTACATTTATGATCATCATATTCTTCTAATGTTTTTAACAAGACGGAAAATGGTAGGCCTATAGGTGCAATAGCGATTGCGGATTTGGAAACAGAATTGAAGAAAAGGGGCGGAAAAATATCCGGAAGAAAGCAAGAGTTGATTGAAAGGTAAGAATTAAAGTAAGCAACTCCTTCTTTTAGCGTTTTTGTTAAGATTGAATTATTTAAGTACAAATAGCATTTTGAAAACATTTCTAATACGGTATTTTTCTTTTCTTTGCAGGTTAGAGGCGTACATAAAGGCCGGTCTCCACTGATTAACATTTAACAACAACATGTTAAATGTTAAAAGTGTTACATGTTAACTGGTGACACCATCAACATGTTAACTGTTAAATGTTGAATACTGTTTCATTTAACATTGTGTCCGCGCTTAATAAACATGTTAAACTTGTCTTTCTTTGTATATAGGTAGTTCATCATATCAATTTGCGGTAACAAATTAGGTGCTGTCTAGTATTTTCAAACAAGGACAATGGACTCAGATGAAGAGGATTTTGCCTTTGTTATTGCCACTGTTGCTTCTTGTTACGATTTAGAAATGCAGTTTTATTATACACATTTCCTCCTCTCATCCCGCTCATTGCTTCAAAAGCAAACCTCTTTGAAGAATAAACTTCGTCCGCTACCGCCCCCCGACTTCCGACTTTTCTGATTTTGTTACAATACTCGACTGTACAGAGAGCGGAGGGACGCTAGTTTTTTTCCGATGCACTCGCGAGAATAATTATAGACAATTTAGAGTTCGTGGAAACTGTCGGCTTTCTTCGCTTTATCTCTGTATTCCTTTGATGAGACATCCCACAAACAAGGCCTCCATTAATTAAGTCCAAAGTAATCTTGCTCGACTCCATTTCTGACTATAAATTTTAGTATAGTGCAGAGAGAACGACACGCGTGCGCGTACCGGTACTATATTTGTAGCTTGTAACAAAGAGAATGAAAGAGAATGAGTGTTGCGGAGTGTTGTAACCGTTCCCTACGCTATAATACAAGGCCTTGAAATGCACTCGTGGAAACGGGTTACTTCCTAGTTCACCATTCAGCCGCTAGGATCGCGGTGTTGCCCCCTTGTATTCGCATGGCCGTATATGTCAATAAGTAAAGTATATCCTAAATAAAAAGAACAATGTTTTTGCGAGTATTGACAGTACTTTATTTATAGAGCGGTGCTGCATTGGCTTGGATATGTCATTGAAGTTTCAAAACTTTCCTTCTGAGAGGCTTCTTATCAAGTTTCAAAATTTTCTCTCTTCTACTTGAGTGGCTCAAAGCAATGTTGTCTAACAGAGGTCTCAGAAATTTTCATAGTAGAAAAAGAGGTGGTTTGTCGCCTTTACACTTTCCACACTTAATTTCACTGTTGAACATGTCTTTCGAAAAAATAAACGTACACCTTTTAGTCACTCTCTTCGGGACAAGTACTGCGTAGCGGAAGTGACAAATTCCGTCGTTCGCTGCAGAAGTGCCACAGACGATGATTTTCGGTATCTAAGGGCTCCTCGATCTTGAAAACGAATAAGACATAATGTTGGACTTTGAGTAGATGGAGAACAGATATGTTCTAAACAGCCTTTATAGTCTGTTTTTTCTTTTTCCACACGAACCATAATGTCATTGTATTCCGCTTGGCGTCTTAGGTAGCTGAAGAAGAGCTCGATGTCATAGCTCGTTAGGTTCCTCGTCAATGCATAATGCAAATGTATACTTATGAGGTATTTTACGCAGGCCACAGTGGACTGGGTAGTCAAGATCTATGCCTGATACATTTCTCTCATGATTCTTTTTTTACTTTCTCTAAATGCATTTTAACTTTCTTAATATATGACAGGAAAACATTAATTAACCAACTGAGGAGTTCAACTTCAGTACTAAAAGATGCTTTTTTTTTGCTAGTGACTTTACATCGCACCGACACAGATAGGTATTATGGCGACGATGGGATAGGAAAGGCCTAGGAGTTGGAAGGAAGCGGCCGTGGCCTTAATTAAGGTACAGCCCCAGCATTTACCTGGTGTCAAAATGGGAAACCACGGAAAACCATCTTCAGGGCTGCCGACAGTGGGATTCGAACCCACTATCTCCGGGATGCAAGTTCACAGCCACGCGCCCCTAACCGTACGACCAACTCGCCCGTTTAAAGGATGCTCGATTGTTCTCGTTCCTGAATATGTCCCATGTGAGAATTTGCAGACGTTATGCGCATTCAACAATTTAATAAAATGCTCCATAAAACAAATGGCTTATTCGGCACAAAACCACCTCCATACTTTACAAAACAGAGATTGTTTCAGGGGAAAATACAATATTTTTAGCTCTTGCTACATTCATTTTCGTGAAATTTGTTTGGCAAATTATTTTCCTCGTTGGTTTCCTAATTTAAGATTTCTGAGTTTGAAGATGCCTCTCAAATGATTGTCGGTCACGGTAGCATAGTTTTAAAAAAGTCCAGTGACAAATTTTGGGATCGCCCGATTCTTATGACGTAACTCGGATCAAAACTTAGGAACAGGGGCCTAATTCGATCAGCTTGAAGTCGTATCTCATGCGTAATACTTCCTCTGTATAATGTTTCGAACATTGAACATTCACTGGAAACTTGTGAAGCGAAATTCCACTACCTTTAATTTCTCGTGAATAAACCATGACTGGAACTGCGAATGCTTAACATCAGACAAATACATAATATATTCACAACCAACTCAGTTAATGAATACGTTTAAAGGCGCGAGACAGGGGGCAAGATAGCGATCCTAGTGGCCCGGCATTGAACTTCAGTGTAACCACTTCCATAGCGTTTTACGGGCTCTATTTCCAGGCCTTGTATTATAACGTAGGCAACGGTTGTAACTATAAACCACCGCCGTCTCGATCCTCCTATACTGCCTGCTCTATGCGAGCCTTTTTGCGACTACGCTGCGACATAATTTCTCCGCTAGATGGCAGACATAGACGCACAATGTTTTACACTTATTCTAATGACGACAGCCTACAAAACACTATGCAGTATGGTCATATGTTCACTGGAGTTCGTAAATTACATCAGTAATATTAAATATCGGCAAAATTACTTGTATGAAGTCGCAGTTGTCCTCTTCATGCACAATTTAAAGATTTTCCTGGACGAAGGCTTGGAGTGGCACCGTACTCTTTGTGTTCTTGCCAACGCAATATAAAAAAAAATAGAGGTCTAGGATAATATCACTAACAGTTTGCTGATATTTTTTGACCTCACACTGTAACAAAACACATTCTGAAAGGTTTTTTTGCTGGTTGTTTTACGTCGCACCGACACAGATAGGTCTTATGGCGGCGATGGGATAGGAAAGGCCTAGGAATGGGAAGGAAGCGGCCGTGGCCTCAATTAATGTACAGCCCAGAATTTGCCTGGTGTGAAAATGGGAAACCACGGGAAACCATCTTCAGGACTGCCGACAGTGGGATTCGAACCCACTTTCTCCCGGACGAAGGCTCACAGCTGCGCATTCCTAATCGCACGGCCAACTCGCCCGGTATTCTGAAAGGGAAGACGTCGCAAGTCCTCGTATTACGCTCGTACGTTTGAAGGACGTCGACAATAGGGCACAACAACTTAGCGAACTCCTGAAGATGCTTCGCTAGAGCAACAAAACCAGGTTTTGGGTATCGAATTCCTCCTCTGTCCTGATGCATAATCAGTTCTATTTAGCGGTGTCGAAGCTCTAGGCAGTGAGATGTTGCTGACACAAATGTCACACTCCATCCTCTCTTCAACGACACGAGCCTAGTACCCGCAAATTAGGATTTGATGTCCTGCTTCTAGTTTGATTGGAATATTATCGACTGGATATCTGAGGTTGTCCAAAATGTCTAAAATTGAAGACGTTTGTTTTGTGATTGTCCATCACAATTCTTATCACAAGGAATCCACTATTCTCCACGGCTTCAATCACCTTCTGAAAAAAAAAATCCGCAGCCTGTTTCCAGTCATTTGACCGGGTCAGGAATGGAATGAATAAAGTCCCCATCTAGCAGCGAGGATAGGAATTGTACTGGCTGCCGAAGCCCGTCGCACTCCTCCGGGGCAATGATTAATGGATTACAGATGAAATGAAATGATATTCGAGAGTTGTGCTGGAATGAAATATGTCAGGGAAAACCAGAGTATCCGGAGAAAAACCTGCCCCGCCTCTGCTTTGTCCAGCACAAATCTCACATGGAGTGACCGGGATTTGAACCACAGAACCCAGCGGTGAGACGCCGGCGCACTGCCGTCTGAGCCGCGGAGGCTCCATCACGTTCTGAAATAAGGTGTAAAGGCACAGATGCGAGAGTAATCTGAGGATATCCAATTACTTCCTTTATTAGGTCCTTGCCTAGATAAAGCCGACAGCCGCTTTTCTCTCAATTCTCTTCTAGACGGTATTTCATGGAGTCGTATCTTTTTCGCCTGCGAACCACCTTGCCGAGATTGGCAAAATGGTACACAACAGTTGAATATTTTGGAGAAAGAATCTGAAGTTTCAGTTCTACGAAAAATATAACTTTCACAAACGGAAAGAAACAAGTACCAGCACCTTCAAATCACTTTTGAAATATCTAAAAGCATAACATGATTAATTCATTTCAGAGTTCTATACAAAATATCTCTTGTACGAACGAAAGTGACCAGACACGTTTACTCATTGTACGAAATAATTCAGATTTTCACACACATTCATGCACCAATAACACAGTGCTACACCCACACTGACAGCGAAGATTGTGTGTCTACTGCTGCACTCTTACGGCGACTTGGAGAAATGTCGGTAGTCGCGCCTTCCTGTGTTAAACTAGTGGCATAGAGCAGGCAGTATAAGAGGATCGAGACGGCGGTGCTATAAACCTACTTCTTGAGAAGCACATAGTTTGCGTCGTTTGGCTATCTGTTGACATGGAAACGGCAAAGAAGTTGCCGAAGCTGTGCCAACATCTCACGAACAACGAATTGACTTGACGTGTTTTCCACGTGGAGCGGAAAACACGCCAACATGTTAAAAGTGTTAACCTCAACATTCTGAGTTAACATGCAAAGTCAATTGGAAGACACAATCACAATATACATGTCAATAGTAACATGTTAAATTTAACATGTTGGTGTTAAATGTTAATCAGTGGAGGCCGGCCTTTAAAGGAATAGTCAAGTTATGTATTGTAAGTGTGAGAATGTTAGTGACATTTATGGGCAAATAAATGAGTGACCTATAAGGCGATTTTACATTCATCAAGGAAATTAATGAGCATATCACCGTCGTCTCGATTCTCCTATACTGCCTGCTCTATGCGAGCCTTTTTGCGACTACGCTGTAACAAAATTTCTCCGCTAGATGGCAGACATAGACGCACAATGTTCTAAACTTATTCTAATGACGACAGCCTACAAAAAACTATGGAGTATGGTCGTATGTTCACTGAAGCTCGTAAATTACGTCAGTAATATTAAATATCGGCCATATTACCTGTATGAAGTCGCAATTGGCCTCTTCATGCACAATTTAAAGATTTTCCTGGAGGAAGGCTTGGAGTGGCACCATACTTTTTATGTTCTTGCCAACGCAATATCAAATAATAGAGGTCTTACGAACTTCGTTAGGATAATATCACTTACAGTTTGCGGATGCTCTTTGACTTCAAACTGTAACAAAACACATTCTGAAAGGTGTTTTTTGCTATTTGTTTTACGTCGCACCAATACAGATAGGTCCTATGGCGACGATGGGATAGGAAAGGCCTAGGAATGCGAAGGAAGCGGCCGTGGCCTTAATTAAGGTACAGCCCCAGCATTTTCCTGGTGTGAAAATGGGAAACCATGGAAAACCATCTTCAGGGCTGCCGACAGTGGTGTTCGAACCCACTATCTCCCGAATGCAAGCTCACAGCTGCGCGTTCCTAACCGCACGGCCAACTCGCCCGGTATTCTGAAAGGGAAGACGTCGCAAGTCCTCGTATTACGCTCATACGTTTGAAGGACTTCGACAATAGGGCACAGCAGCTTAAACGAACTCCTGCAGATGTTTCACCAGAGCAACAAAACAAGGTTTTGGGTATCGAACTCCTCCTCTGTCCTGATGCATAATTAGTTCCATTTAGCGGTGTCGAAGCTTTAGGCAGTGAGATGTTGCTGAAACAAATGTCACACTCCATCCTCTCTTCAACAACACGAACCTAGTACACGCAAATTGGAATTTTATTTCCTGTTCCTAGTTTGATTGGAATATTATCGTCTGCATATCTGAGGTTGTCCAAAATGTCTAAACATGAAGAGTTTGTTTTGTGATTGTCCGTCACAATTCTTATCACAAGGAATCCACTATTCTCCACGGCTTTATTCACCTTCTGGAAAAAACCCACAGCCTGTTTCCAGTCATTCGACCGGGTCAATAATGAAATGAATGAAGCCCCCATCTAACAGCGAGGATAGGCATTGTGTCGGCTGTCGAAGCCTATCGCACTCCTCCGGGGCAATGATTAATGAATGGCAAATGAAATGATATTCGCGAGTGTTGCTGGAATTAAATATGACGGAAAACCGGAGTATCCGAAGAAAATCCTGTCCCGCCTCCGCTTTTTCCAGCACAAATCTCACATGGAGTGACCGGGATTTGAACCACAGAACCCAACGGTGAGAGGCCGGCGCGATGCCGCCTGAGCCGCGGAGGCTCCATCACCTTCTGAAATACGGTGTAAAGGCACAGACACGAGACTAATCTGAGGATATCCAATTTCTTCCTTTATTCGGTCCTTACCTAGATAAAGCTGACAACCGCTTTTCTTTCCCTTCTAGACGGTATTTCATGGAGTCGTACCTTTTCTGGCTGCGAACCACTTTGCCGAGATTGGCAAAATGGTACACACGAGTTGAATATTTCGGGCAAAGAATCCGAAGTTTCAGTTCTACGAAAAATATACCTTGCATGAACGGTACGAAACAAGTACCAACACCTTAAAATTGCTTTTAAAATATCTATAAGCATAACATGATTAATTCATTTCACAGTTCTATACAAAATATCTCATGTACGAACGGAAGTGATCAGACACGTTTACTCATTGTACGAAATAACTCAGGTTTTCACACATATACATGAGGGGTGTAGATGCAAAACTCACATTCTCCAATTTTTTAAGGTATTGAGTTATGCATATCACCATGTTCGTCTTGTAAAGGCGCATCGAACTGTGATGGTAGTTTGAACCAAAACGCACATTATAAGACTGAAAAAAAATACTGAAAATGGAGTTTTGAAACATAAGTCACATTATCCAACAGATGATTTGCAGCAAAATTCACACTCTCCATTCCAACCAATCAGAGAGCGTGTGGTGCGCCCAGGGCATCATGGGATTGTCTTCACTCTGTTGATGTTTTGTTCACCTCACTCTTAGCATTAACCTCTCAGTTTACGCAGCAAGTTTTTAATTAATTAATCTTACGGCTCATTGGTGCTTACTAGTTCATGAACTAATTTACTGCACAATGGAGGAAGTAGTTCAGCCATCAACTGGTCATACAAGGAAGAAGAAAAAGACTCCTGAGAAGTGGACACGAAAGAAATCCCAATTAGCAAGGTTAGTTTTGTAGCTGTAGCGAGGTTAGATTTGTGGCCTTGTATACCTTTTTAATAAACCAGAACCAAGAAAAACATTGTCAGCTTTTGAATATGAAAATGCTAATAATATTTTTCTTTTTTAGGCATTCAGCGAAAGGTTTGCCGGGATTCCCAACTTGTAACCACAATGGGGGAAAATTTAAGTGCACAACAGTTCCTTTACAAGACATTCGACGGTTTCATCAAAACTTCTACTCCCAAAAAGATAAGTGTACCAAGATAACTTTATTCTGAAGTTTACCTCATCAGTGGAAGTTAAAAGAAGAAGACCAACTTCTGGACGCTACAAAAGACAACCCGTGAGGACCAAATACTTCATAGGCTCGAAAGACAAATCCATGGTTCCTGTATGTCTTAACACATTCATACGTGTTCTCAATGTTTCACGATTTCGAATAAATGGTGTTTTGAATCGTTTCCGAGAAACCGGGCAGCTTAGCAAAGAAAACAGAGGAGGTGACAGGGTTTCTACTAAAAATTTGCCGAAGAAAGAGAATGTAATGAATTTTATAAATAAATTCAAATGTTCAGAGCCTCACTACTGTGCCAAACACACGGGCAGGAAATATCTTTCTGCTGAGTTGAACATTAAAAAAATGTGGAAAATGTATAACCGTTCACTCACAGAAGGTCAGAGTGGTTTGAAAGTAACACAGTGGTACTTTAGATCTATTTTTAACAAAACATACAATCTTGGCTTTGGCTCACCAAGGGTGGACGTTTGCTCTACTTGCCTACAGTTAGATGAACGATTAAAACATGCAGGTCCAGGTGAGGAAAAGCAACAGATTATCACTGAAAAACGTGTGCATAAGTTACGTGCTAAGGCATTTTATACATCACTCAAATGCACTGACCCAAAAATTGTGACTTTTAGTTATGATTGCCAAAAGAACTTACCCCTGCCAAAAGTACCTGATCAAGCCGCGTACTACAGTAGGCAAATTTACCTTCATAACTTCACCGTGGTTAAAGGAGATTCAAAAAGTCAACTGACTCCAGAAAATGTGACAGCCTACATTTGGACAGAAAACGAGTTTGGCAAAGGATCAAACGAAATTGCTTCTTTGGTTTTTGATACACTCATAGCAACAGAAATGGAAAGCCCTATTACTACTGTGCGATTAGTGTGTGACGGATGTGGAGGCCAAAACAAAAATTCTATTGTCCTGGCCATGGCTTGCCACTGGCTTTCCAAACTTGCGCCGAAAAATGTAAGAACAGTGGAGCTTTATTTTCCTATAACAGGCCACAGTTTTCTGCCACCAGACCGAGTGTTTGGGGTAATAGAAAAGTCTATAAGGAAAAAAGAAGTGATTTACAAACCATCAGAGTACATTGATATTATTAGTGAACATGCTAAAGTAGTTAAAGTTGGCATTGACTGTCAAGTGTTTGACTGGAAAAAAGAAAAAGAGACATTTATGAAGAAACCGGCGCAATTTCACTTTCAACTTGGGGCCTGCAGGAGGATTGTTCTGACAAGAACTAAAGCGAAGGACGTACGTGTTAGGGGAGAGTACACATACAACTCAGACCTTGGAGTGTCCAAATCTCTAACCAAGCCAGGGAAACTGCTTTCTAACATGACTCCTAATGTTATTCCTGCGTCAAACACAACAAAAGAAACCAAGAAGGTTGATGTCAACAACTTGTTGACGAAACATTACGGAGACCACTGGAGAGATAACGAGGAGTTACTATTTTACAAAAACATTATTGATGGAGCTGATGACACTGAAGAAGAGGAACCTGTTTGTGAGCCGACTGAAGAAGTCAGTGTCATTAATGTGTAAAACCTGTAGTCTACTAAAGTTTCTAACATTTTAGATATTAAAATTTGTTCATTTCTTAATGCTTTTTGTTTCTATTTTGCTAACACAACCTATAACAGCATACCAACCCACGATATTTTACTTGGTTCGTTTTCAATGTTAAACCGTTTTGCTTCATAACTAACATTATCCATAAAAGTTTGTTGCAAAACTCACAGTTGACCACAGTTTTGTTCAAAACTCACACTGTCTGAATTTTACTTTAAAATTACAAAAGAGCCCTCTTTAAACAAAGCTTTGCAGTGTGGGCAAACAGTTCATATTGAAACAAACATGTAACAAAAAAAAAATTAAAGTACAATACCATGGCCTTCAACATTAAACAGTTTTTTGCCTTTTTCCAAAAGTTTGGAAAAGTGGAGAATGTGAGTTTTGCATCTACACCCCTCACATATTCCAATAACGCAGTGCTACACCCCACACTGACAGCCAAGCTTGTGCGTCTACTGCTGGACTCTTACGGCGACTTGGGGAAATATTGGTAGTCGCGCCTTCCTGTGTTAAACTAATGGCATAGAGCAGGCAGTATAAGAGGATCGAGACGGCGGTGGAGCATATTAACTAATGGCTCCGTAGGAGTATGAATGAGACAAGTGACACTTGTCGGTAGAGGAACGTTATGATTTATTAGTGCTTGGAAAAACGTTTTTCGTTGGTTAGAATAGTTACAACATTGGAATACTATGTGATGAATCGTGCCACTAGCTTGCTGACAGGAGCAAATATTTGTGTCACTGATATGAAAATATTCAGGTGTATGCGCATGATTGAATCTTAAGCGGATTAGTGTAGTTATATGTCTCCGAGAGTAAGTGCCCATAGTAAACTAGGGCGTTCTTTGCAGTTCCGGTTGTAGTTGATAATAAGCTTTACCCTTCGTTTTTGCTGAATTTTTCCAGAGAGAAGACCATTTCTGAAGTACGTTATGTTTGATAGTAGGGTAATAATCCGTGTGTGGAATGGCGATGTGATAGGGAAGACCTTGACCTTCGGCTACTGCTTTAGCTAAGCGATCAACCTGAATATTACCGGGTATGCTGCAATGACTTGGTATCCAAATTAATATTATATCGTGCTGATTTAAGGAAAGGTTGTATAACAACTTACGGATGTTCCATATATACCAACTAGTAGATTCCTGCGGGGTTTTGATACGTTGGAGGACACTTAAAGAATCGGTACAGATGATGACATTGGGAATATTATATTGCCGTAAACATACAAGAGTTTGTCGAATAGCAAAGGTTTCAGCAGTGTATATGGAAGCGTTAGATGGTAAAGTAAATTGTTGCTGGATGTTAAGCTGGGGGATGTAATTGGCAGCTCCAGTTCCCTTTGAAGTCTTATATCCGTCTGTAAAGCAATTTGTGTATTGTTAATGCGGATTGAGAATGCCTGTAAAGTTTAATTAACTAGAGTGGGATTATTCTTCAGACTACCCGGAAGGTGTTCGAAAGTAGTAGTAATGATGGAAGGGTGGTATGTTGATAAGTTTTATTCGTGAGAGTATGCCGGTAATGATCTTGATTGTAAAACATTATTCCTTAAGGGAAAAAGTACTTCATATGCCAGTAGAAGCGCCGGTATGTTGCTGGCTTTCAATTTTTGACAGATTTGGTACTAATTTAAAAGCTGCATTTTAGGTAATATGGGATGACGATTCAGAGCTATCTTTTTAAGTAAATATTTGGACGCTAGATATTCCCGTCGCATAGCCAAGGGTAGTTCTGCTGCTTCAACCAGTAAGGCATTGCTGGGTGTTGTCCGTAATGCACCTAATATGATTCGTAGAGAGGTGAACTGTAACGTGTCTAATCTTTTTAGGTTAGTCGTTGAAGCCGTATCGAAGAAATGGCAGCCATAATCTATTCTTGCCCGGATTGAATTTTTATATAAAAGTAGTAACGTAGCCGGATCCGATCCCCAGTTTCTACGAGTTAAGGACTTACGGATTTGGATTGTATTTTCAAGTTTATACTTCAGTCGGACAAAATATGTCTTCCAATTTAACTTATTATCTATGAAAATTCCCAAATATTTGGTATAGAGTTGAATAGCAATATGGTGGTTGGCATATGGTAGTGCAGATTTGTCATATGTTCGTTTTTGGGTAAATATAACCGTGGCACTTTTGGAGTGCGTGATTTCTAAACTGCGGTGTTCCATCCACGTATGTATATGGGAGAGGGCTTGGGAGACGGAGTGACGACATTGGTCGACGTTATTTTGTGTGTTATAGATCAGTATGTCGTCTGTAAATTGCAATATACGTGCATGAGGAGTTACTACTCGTTCCAAATCACTTGGTATATAAAGTAACAAGTATGCCCCTTAATATATCCCTCAGCGGAATACCGACATTAGCCTTTCGTGCACAAGCGTTAAGTCTATAATTCTTCAAATTTAATGTTCGATTTAGTAAAAGGTTTTTAAATATATGAATAAGGGATAGTGGGAAGTTTAACTTGTGTAATTATTGAAACAAAATGTGAAGATCAACATTAGCGTAAGCTACTTTGACAATGAGAAAATCCGCTATAATATCATGTTTTCGGCACCGTGCTAATAAGAGGTCCGTTAGAAAAATATTTAAGGCGTCTGTGGTACTTCGTCCTTTTATGAAAGCAAATTGACATTTCAGTAAATCATTATGATACTCTAAACTTCACATTTTGTTTCAATAATTACACAAGTTAAACAAGTTAATCTGCGGAGAAGGATGCGTTGAAAGGTTTTACGTAGACAGAACCCTAATATTATACCTCTGTAATTTTGAGTTGTAAGGGATCCCTGCCTGGTTTATGTATTGGAATGATCAAGAAGTAAGTATAAATAACTACCTAATCGATACTTTATTATTGCCTCAGGCAAAATTGAATATAAATTAACACTTACAGGATATGTTTCGACCACTTAGTGGTCCTCTTCAGCTGTATAAAGAAAAAGTTGATAAGAAAAAACGTTAGGACAATAAGCACAAATAAACGTTCTTTGGAGACTCCTTTGTCAAAAAATGGAGGTCATCAGAACAGGACATCTTGCCTCTCGTTCTTGTTTGGAAAAGATGTTTATTCTGCGCTGTCTAGAGGGTCTGTCTTTGAGCGCGACCTGGTGAAGTAACGATGTGACACAGTCTGACAGTTTATGCAAAGCTCTGGAGAGAAGGGAAGTAGAGTTTTGTCGTCATCTAAAATATCATATGAGGGAGGAGGGAGATTGGGCTGTGCTTCTGCGATGTCGTGTTTGATTATATCTCTTGTTCGTCTTGTCTGTTTCATGTCTACCCATTCCAAGTATTTACTAATATTCTCGTATAAGATTTTTTTTGCTCATTGTTTTCGTTAAGATTCTCTTCACCGTTTTCTAATTTATCAAGAACGATGTGGATGTTTTCCAGGTTGTTCATTAGATTTCCTTTATTTATCATACAGATAATTTGAAGGTCCTGTCTGATATTGGTGAATTTGAGGTGGGATCCCATGGCAGAGAATCTTTTGTATTTTTCAGCATTGACGTGTTCTTGATATCTAATTAAGAAGTTCCTTCCAGATTGTCCCACGTAAGTTTTTTACACCGAGTACAAGTTAGCTTATAAATACCAGATTCCTGGAATTCGTCATCTTTAAGTTTATTAGCTTTATTGTGACTAAAGAACCTATGTTTCGTGTTGTTGTTTGTTGAGAAGGCTACTTTGGTGTAGCGTTTCTTGAATAAATTGGTGATTTCGTAAATCTTCGGGTTATTAAAGGTGAATTTGACATATCCTTTTTCTGAATGCTGTTTGTTTAATTTGTTGTTGGTGTTTGCATTTAGTAATGATTTTATTGATGAATTTCAAACTGAAACCGTTATGTAGAGCTTGTTGACGAATGAAAGATAGTTCCTTCTTTCTGTCTGTTTCTGTTAGCGGAATTTCAAAGGCTCTGTTGACGTAGCTATAATAAGCAGATTTCTTTTGTGAGATGGGATGTAAAGAATCACTTTTGATTGTGATCGGAGTAAAAGTGGGTTTCCTGTATATTTTAAATTGGAAATGGTTGTCTTTCCGAATTGTTTGGATATCTAGAAAATTGAGTACTTATGCCTTTCTCTTCTTCTTCAGCTGTAAATTTTATGTTTGGGTCTAAATTATTCAAAGTATTTAGGATACTGTGACTGTCATTGATTTCCTTATTAATTATGGCATAGGTATCATCAACATATCGAAGCTAGAGGTCAAGTCCACATTTAATGTACGGCGACATATCCTGATGTGTAATAGGATTCATCAAAGTTTGATATGTATGAGATGTGTGTGAACAACTTAAGAGGAGTATATAAAGTCACGGGTTCTGGCGCCTCCACCTCCACAGGCCCTCCGCAGAGGCCTCCTCCACACGTTCTCGGGAGAGGCCTCCTCCCCACGCTAACTAAGAGCACGACCCTAACCTCACATCCGCCATCTTGGAGGGGCTTAACCTATCCTCATGGAAGGGACTAACCTCAGTTTTACAGCCGGATGCTCTCCCTGACTCCTAAGAGCGCAACCCTAACCTCACATGCGCTACCTTGAAGGGGCTTAACCTAACTTTTTATGCGTAAGAGCGCTATCCTAACCTCATGGGGGCTTAACCTCGGTTTTAAGGCCGGCTGCCCTTCCTGACGCCTAAGGGAGTGAGCTTAACCTTACATCTGCTATCTTGGAGCGGTTTAACCTAACTTTTGACGCACAAGACAGCAAGCCTAACCTTATTGCAATTGCACAAGATGTCGGCTATACATTACACCTTATGAGACACCTCAAGGGTGCTTGCGCAAGATGGTGGCTGCAAGATGGCTGCTATACATAGGCTCTTATGAGACGCCTTTGGGATGCTTGCGCAAGATGGCGGCTATACATGGCTCGTTTATGAGACGCTTAAGGGCGCTTGCGCAAGATGGCGGCTGCTTTTATAAGACGGCTTAAGGGTGCCTGTACAAGTTGGCTTGAGACACCCTAAGGATGGTTGCGCACGATGACTGACACAAGATGGCGGCTATACACGGCTCCTTATCAGACATCTTAAGGGTGTTTGCGCAAGATGACTGCTTCTCTTATCAAGAAAGCTAGCTTAGAGGCTAACGTACCGTGCTGGTTCGATTCACTAAATTTGGGGCTTAAATGCAAAATTTTAAATATCTCGAAAACGGTGCGTCGTAGAGCAAAACGGACAAAGTTTTTGTCTCATATTTGGGTTCGCAGTATAAGGAACATGATAGCATAAGAAAAAAGTAATCTAATGATGAGATCAACGGTTCGGTTCCTACTTAGGCCCTTTGGCATTGACAGATATCTAATTCTACAAGATGACGGCTATACATAGCTTCTTATGAGACTGCTTAAGGGTGCTTGTACAAGATGGCTGCTGCTTTGATGAGACCCCCTAGGGATGCTTGCGCAAGATGGCGGCTATACATATCTTCTTATGAGACTGCTTAAGGGGTGCTTGCGCAAGATGGCGGCTATACACAGCTCCTTATGAGATGGCCTAGAGTTGCTCGCACAAGATGGCGGCGGTTCTTATGAAGAAAGCTAGCTTAGAGGCTACTGCGCAAGATGGCGGCTGCTGTTATGCATGCGCTAGAGGGCAATATGAAATTCCACGTGCTCTTCAAAGCTACGTTCTTTTTGACAAGCTGTCATCTTTAATCAAGAGAGCACCGTGCTGCTATATTTATCGTAGTAGTGGACAATTTCCACGTAACAGCTGTCATCTGCCATCTTGCATCGCTAACCTTAGTGCTGCCCTCTTTAGCTACTTACCTTTGAAATGTGGTGGCGGACAATATTTGAAAAATTTCACATTTTTTTTGACAGCAACTATCTTTAATCAACAGAGCACCGTGCTGCTATCTTTAGCTACTACTTTTGAAATATCCTTAATAGTATGCCAAGATAATTTATGCTCTATATCCGTGGTACATATAGTAAGGTCCACCGGACTCGGAGGATTTGTAGGGGCTGTTAGCCGGGTGGGTGATCCATCATTAAGTATGGTGAGGTTGACTTGAAGAGAAGAGGTTCCTTTGGGGCTATTGCTCTTGCTACCCCAGATTATGTGATGAGCATTGAAGTCACAAATATAATATTTTGCTTCGCACCGGTAAATTGGTTTTAAAAATTGGACCAATTATGGTAGGAACCATGTATATCGGGAGGACAGTAAAAGTTAGAAAAGATAAAATCTTTTATTTGTATGCGCTGAAAGTAAGTGCCTGCTATAGCCTGTTCCGATTGTAGAAGATGATAGGGTATGCAATTCTTAATTAAAATTGCAATTCCACCATATCCTGGACCATGTAATCGTTCGATAGTATATCCCTTGATGCTAAAGTAAATATAATTTTGAAACCATGTTTCTTGTCAGAAGATAATATCTGGTTGGAATTCGTTAATGAGTAAGATTAACTCATGTCGCTTGTTTACCACACTCCTACAGTTCTATTGCAGTATCTGCATGGTTAGTATCTAAAATGGGGAGGATTTTATCAAGTATCAACTTTAATAAGTGTCTCCATTAGACATTTGGACACATTAGTTCAATCAGATTAGCAAAGTCGTCCTGGATCTCTTTACGTACGCGTAAGTCTTTAACAGGGGTTACTTGTGATGTGGAAGGGGTTATTCCCTGATCGTTTTCGCTAGTAAGATTAGTAGGGACAGCCGGTGTAATAGTATGGGTGGTCGGAGTTTGGGTAGCTGGTGATTTTTCCGTTAGGGGGATTTCGTATTATATTGAGATAGGTCTCCCTATCATAACCCGGACGTTTGGGGTGGACGAGTTTCTCTGTGTACATAAGTAGTGATTTTGCGTTTACGCGGGTTGAAATTGCCAGGTCTGGTTACCAGAGTTTCAGCTAAGGACGGAAAATGATGGGGTAGTATGGTAGGAATATATTTGTCTATTTTTGGCTTCTTCAAAGGAAACGTTTTCAGTACACATATGGTTCTTAATAGCCGTCTGTTGTTGGTGTACAACACATCGAGAGGATCCTACCTGGTGATTCTGATCACAGTGTAGGCATTTGACAAGCGTTTGCTGGCAGTTCTTCGTGACATGGTAATTGATGCATCGGCCACAACGAGAGGTTTTCCCCCCGCCAATTGAGAGCTGTATGTCCGTAACGTTGACAATGTTTTCAAATAATAGGATTAAAGATGAAAATCTGAACGTCCAAAATGACGCTAAAAATAGAAATCTGCTGAGGGAGAGCTTGAGTTTCAAAAGTGATCTTCACAGTTCCAGTCGGAACATGCTCGAATGAATCACCGTTAGATTTCCTTCGTTTAAGGCGCTGGCCACCTTTAACCGGCACAGGTGAATCTATAAATTGCTTAATTTCATCTTCAGATAACGTCAAATCTACTCCCCTTACTAAACCGACCCTGTAGGCATTGGAGGAAGGTATATAAGCTTTCAGGTTTTTCTCACTGAGAATGGGGTGTTGCATAAAATGATTAGCAGCGTCAGCTGTGAAACAAGTTAATTGGATCCGATTTTTCTATTTTCTATGAATAGCTTTGATACCCGGAATTTTCCGCTCATAGAAGAGCCTACCCAATGCCATTGGGTGTAAGTTGCCCACATTTTTGGTGTCATTTGCTTCAACAAACATAAGATAGGGGCCCATATGATTGCCAGGGTATCTTGTCACTGGTGGAATTTTACTTCTGGGAATTGTATGTGAATTAGTATTCTGTTCATCCCCAATTGGTGGGTTGTCAGACTGTTGAATGGAGGTGCTTGGTGTTTGTGTTGGGTTAGGAGGTCTATCCTCAAGAGAATCCATAGAGTCATCTTCCCCATTATCTGAATTGAGAATAATTGAATCAGCCGTATCAACTGGACCATCTACCAATAAATCGCCACCCTCTAGGAGGTTCGGACTACGGTTAGTTCCTCCTCTCCCACTGTCAAATGCCATAGTGAATAAATTACATGAAAAACACAATAGGACTCAGAATATAGCACAGTATATTTAATGCTAAGTCACTATGCTACCAAGGCAGCAACTTGCACACGCTAAGATGAATAACACTTGTCTTCGCTGTGAACGACCGCACTCAATGAGAGCTCGAACACGACTGCACTCACAAGTCAAATGGAGGTATTCAGTCGAAGTCCACCTGAGCCTCCTCTTGAATCTGTTGACGCTGCTCACCAGCCAGTACGACATCAGCATACAGGGTTATGAAATATTTATTAAACTAAATTTGTGAATACTTGCCGCTGTTATTTTATTGAAATCCTTAGTTCTTTCACATACGTCTCATTGGATTACACGGCGTTGTAACAGCTGCATTCTGTATTCTCTTCCCAAAGAGCTCACAGCTGGGGATATCCTGCCTAATTTCTCACAAGATACTGTAGGACCAAATACAGTGGAGACAATACGCGACACTTACGGATTTCGCCTTGCTAAAATGGGAGACAATTCGGCGGTGGCGCTCCTAGTGACTTGACCTGAACAAATCGCGCTAAATTCAAATATCAATGGAAATGTATATACGGAAATGGATAAATAAATTACGTCTAGAAAGAAAGTGGTATTGAGATATTAACTTCGAAGTTGCTAAAGCAATTCTGGATAAATGAATGAAAAATTATTTAAAAGGTTATTATTCAAAGACTGAAATTAGACACATAAACAAGATATGAAATGGGCTGCTGTGAAATGGCTTGATCTTTCATTTATGCATTACTTTTTTAGTTTTAGCATTCTTGCCTGAACTTTTACGGTTGGATTTTTTTTCCATTTAAAAAACATTGTATGATCACATTAAGACACTTGTCAATAAAAATATCGGCACATTCCTTACACACATGATGCAATGAATTAACATTTAAAAGCTGGACAATTTTCCTCTTAACATGAAACCTACTAACAGAAAGAAAATCTATATATTTCCGGCTTTAATCTGAGAAGAGGGATAAAAGAAAGAAAAGTATGAAAATGTTGTCGATAGTGATGCTTTGAGGAATATTTATGTACAATTAGAGTAAAAATGCAACATACCCTTGGCTGTATAGTCGAGGATTTTTAAAGTCGCTGGCCTGGAAATGATCTGAACAGATCTTATAATTCTTATATAAGCGTAACGTCCCTTCTTTCTTGTACACCTTATCCAAATCACTTCTGTGACATTTCAAACCCCACAGATCACACCTACAACAACACATCGATATTGAAGGTTAACTGCTGCACTATACAATAAAATATGCGTATTACATTTTATGCCAGTTAAAATATGGGTCGAGCAGGTCAGGAGATTATGAAGTACTATAACAATCTCTGTCACTGGAAGAATATATATGCAAACACAATATTACTTACATGTTCTTGTCACGAGGGAACCTGAAGAACGACCGCGCATTTTTCTCTACTTCGTAATTACTGCACCCAAACACAGCACATACCTTTCCCCTCATGTTGAGAGGAGATATCAAGGAAGGACACACGCTACTATTTAATTATGTCAACTCACTGAAAACGCATAAATAACACCAAAAACTTCACACAAAAATACACGTGCTCTTATGAGAAAATCAGTACTGTTCAGGTCTATCCGCTAGAGAGAGCTCCAATAGCTGTCCCTCGATATCTCGCTCAGTGTCGCGTATTGTCTCTACTGTATTTGTTAGGATCAATGTTTGTAGGACTGTTATCACTTGCTTTGATGCCTGGTGAATGTTAGAAGCCTTATTTTCCATCACCGTTTTTATATACAAGTCATAGCCGAAAACTAACTTGATGATTTGCAGTTTGCTGGGGATCATTGAGATGAAGTAGTCTGTGTCGACGAACCCATTTTCATATGCTGCCGCAATGACTAGTTATCTCTCTGTATAAACCGCGGTAGTTCATGTGTTTCGTTGACAATGTGTATTTCAAGCTCCGTTAAGGCAAACGTCTGTTGGAATAAAATAAGTATAAATGCATTTTAGTGACGAAATTGTTTCCTTCGCCAGTCACACAACACATCATAAACAAGAATAATAATAATGAACTTAGTGAATATTAAACACCTTCAAAGGAAATAAAACGTACCGGTACACAAAGTTCATAGACAAGATACTGCCAGGGGGGTGACACTTCATAGGGAGCGTCTGAAGCAGTTCTGAGATGGGCCAATCGATCTCCGCCAACTAATGAAAACTAGAATTCTCTTCTAGAGGGTTAATTTAGAAGGCAGAGGTTGGCATTACACATTCAGTTGCGTGGTATAACAAATTCAAAACACAACACCCTTATCGTTGCGCGCTAAGGGACCTTGGTCGTACGATATGTAATAGTGCTTGTTAGACGAAAATTTGTTGAGATTCTTTCGCATTGAACGAGATTTTTTATCCAGTTTTTTGAGAGTATGGTGTGAAATTATAATTATGCGCGTTCTTAATGTGAAGAAATAGTATCATGATCATGAACGTACTTCACATTGAACTACCTAGCTGTTGCGAGTAAACGTCTGTGTGATTGTGCTTCTTACCTGCTGTTTGGAATAAATAAATTCAAAATATAAACTGTGTGCATTATGCTGTGTTTTACTTTCATCCTCTCCTTCTCGTGTTTTGCATTCCCATACATAAAAGTCGTGGGAAGGGTTCAACGAACGAACGAAAGAATGAGGTTATGTTAGATCGTGATTTAGGCAAGTATGGGCGTTTTGGGGTTTTATATGAATTGCATTAACATTTTCAGTAATCAATGTTGCATTTATCACTTAATAGATGTAAATTTACATTAAAATGCGAACGGTGAAACAACGATACAAGCTAGCGTTATAACAGTATTGCCAACATACAAAAACGGTAATTGCAATTTATTTTTCAAGTAAAAGACACGAGAGAAGCTTTAGATACAACTTTCCTACCGAAATACAATCATTATCTCTATCACAATTAAAATTTTAACAAAGTAACAACTATCACCATCGTGTTTACTACGAGGTACTATCGTGGGATTTATTTCCTTATGTTGGCAGAGAGAAAGTGGCCACTGTAGCTTCCATGACCTGTTTTCTCAGCCAACTTTATTATACAGGAGTGACGGATCTATTTCTCGTATATGATCCTTGGATACTGCATTTTAAAAAATTATCAGGTTAACCAACATGACAAGTACGCATAGGATGTAGAAGTGGCGTGGAAACCCTACGAGGTTCCTTGTGTACGTATTCGTTGTGGTAAATGAGAGGTACACTATAATCAGCTCAAACTCTAAATTTACTGAATTAACAAACTGAAGAAAAGTTACAAAATAATTGAAAACAAAATAAACAAGTTAAACAGTAAATGAAAATTAAAGAAATTAATGTGCCAGGAGACACAAAGTTCATACCAATGACATCTAAAGATATAAAAACCGTTACAGACAATGGCAATTTAAAATTACATTGAGGTAAGTAAAATAGAGTTAACATTATATGGATTACAAGTTTGCATAGTACATTACCGAATTAAGACAAAACAAAACTCAACGCAGTCAACTTGCTTCCATACCAAAAACACGTCTAATATGGAGCAGAGGATAAACTGAGGAAAGTAGCGTCCCGTTGGGTTCCACATCAGCTCTTCAACGTACAGAACTGGCACCGGTATGTTGGCATCTACCTGGACATTTCTGCAGTGTATTGTCGCCATTGATAAGACGTGGGCATGAACCTACGAGGCTGAATTAAAGCGTCACCCAGGTTCGCCAGTCGGGTGAAGCTTATGCTGAAAGTGTTATTCTTACGCATGCTGTGTCTAAGGGACAGACTGTCAACAATGATTAGCCTATATTGTCGATTTCTGGACCGGCATCTGCATCCGGCTATGCGTGGCAAACATCCATGTTTATTGCGAGACGATCACCCTATCGTGTTACATGTTGTCATGACGCAAATAATGCCAAGCTCGTATTGTAACAGTGGCACTGGGAGGTTTTGGAACGCCGTCCGTACTCACCGGATATGAGACCTTCTGAGTACGACCTGTTTCCGAAGTTGAAGGAACCCCTCTGAGGCCCTACTCCACGCAGTAGGGCGCTCCGTCGCTGTCATCAACAGAGAACGCCTTGACAACAGTCCCCAAAATTTGGCAATTTGATTCTGTGGGTGACTACATGGAAGGAATCAATCAATCACTAGTGATCTGCTTTTAGGGTAGTCGTCCAGGTGACAGATTCCCTATCTGTTGTTTTCCTAGCCTTTTCTTAAATAATGCAAAGAAATTGTACATTTATCTAACATCGCCACAATTTGTCCTCTTAAATTCCAGCTTTATATTTATATTATGATCTTTCCTACTTATAGACACCACTCAAACTTATTCGTCTACAAACGTCATTCCATGGCATCTCTCCACTGTCAGCTCGGAACATACCACTTAGTCGAGCAGCTCGACTCCGTTCTCCCAAGTCTTCCCAGCCCGAACTTTCAATAATTTTTAACGCTACTCTCTTGTCGGAAATCACCCAGAACGAATCGAGCTGCTTTTCTTTGGTTTTTTTCCAGTCCTTGAATCAAGTAATACTGGTGAGGATCCCATATACCGGAACAATACTCTATTTGGGGTCTTACCAGAGACTTATATGCCCTCTCGTTTACATCTATATTACAACCTCTAAATAACCTCATAACAATGTGCAGTGATCTGTACCCTTTATTTGCAATCATATCTATGCGATTACCCCAAAGAAGATCTTTCCTTATATTAACACCCACTGTCGGCGTAGAAAGTATATGCGGTCGAGTTTCAACGCAAATAAAATTTGAATTAGACAAATCTAAAAAATAATCAGAACATCGTAAAGCTTGTTTTATGCTGCGTTCTTTGGTGGTATTTGTATATTTTTATTGTATTTTTTGTGAAAGTTATATTAGGTGGAATGCAAAAAGTACCTATTTTCTTGCCCTTTTCTGTAAACAACAACTTTGTAATACCATTACATGAAAACGCACTGTCCGATTTTCATGAAATTTAGGTGGATTGTGGAATGCACTATTGTAAATATATTTCTGAAGTTTAATTATTTTACCAACTTTGGCAAAATAGGTGTTTAATGTTTTTGTAAAAGGCTGTGGTCTTTCAAAATCGAGATTGAGTTCATCAGAAAGGTCTGAAGTTTTTGTTCAAATCGTTGTATACCAAAAACGTATAATGATTTCTGTATCTTATACCGATTTTATTCGAAAGCCAGCGAGCGATATGCACTCAGGCGTGTGAAGCAGCTTGAGCAAAGCGTTGTCCAGTTGGCGGGCGAACGCCGTTGCGTAAGCTCTCTTTCACGATAAGATGACAACCAGGTGAATCATGGTATTTTCAGACTTATTTGTGGTGTAGTTATTTGCATTCATCTGGGCTTTCTATATCACAGAGTTAAAAATGCCTCCGAGGTAATGTTTTACGGAATGTATGAAATGGCATATGGCTTTTAGTGGCGGGAGTGTCCGAGGACATGTTCGGCTCGCCAAGTGCAGGTCTTTTGATTTGACGCCCGTAGACGACCTGCGCGTCGTAATGAGGATGAAATGATGATGAAGACGACACATACACCCAGCCCCGTGCCAGCGAATTAACCAATGATGGTTAAAATTCTTCGACACTGCCGGGATTCAAGCCCGGGACCTCTGTGACCAAAGGCCAGCACGCTTACTATTTAGCCATGGAGCCGGACTTACGGAAGGTGAAATAGTACGATTGTAAGTGCAATTTGCTTTTTCGCGCTAGAGGGAGAAAGCCTACGTGAAAACCGATATCCTCTATGCCAACGAGTGACAGATTGTCTCGGTATTTCGCTCCCATCAATGCAGAAAGTGAAAGCGGAAAATGCGAAAAATTCGTGTGCTTATTTATCGACCCCGTCTAAGAGCGGACGGCCGAGTATTCAAGTGGATTAGTTCATTATTGGAGTAATTCGCAGGTTTATTCACGAGTTCTTTCTGGCGAAACTGTTTCGAAATTTTGAAACAACTGAAGGATAAACTTGAAAAATTGCCAGACTTTCCAATTATGTCATGTCAACTGATTAAAGGCATGGGTTTTAGGTTTGAAAAATTAAACAAAAGCCTGTCCTTATGGAATCAGTGTCTGTTGCTGCTTCACGGCATTCGTTTAAAAAAAATACGATTCAGAGAGAGTGGGTATAAAGTGCATTACACAGATGAGAATTGGTGTAGTCAAAATCACATGGTTAAATATGCCTGACAAGAAAACGTAATAGAAGCGTTGAATTGTAATTCCGCAAGCTACGACTACCATCGTGGTCATTTACAGGAGATTTTTGGATGGAGAGGGGGCTTAAGAATCCTACTGGTGCCGGAAAACGTGTAATTATAGTACATATAGGTAGTGAAAATGGCTTCTTGGAAGGGGTGGAACTCTGCTTTGCAGGAAAGAAAGGGACTGGAAACTATCACAAGGAGATGAATTCTCGGCATTTTGAGAAATGGTGTCAAAAGATTTTAATGAAACTCCCATCAAAGTCGGCTATTGTGATTGATCAGGCGCCTTACCATACGATGCTTGACCCGGAAACAAAAAACCAAACGATGGCTTAGCTGAATACTAATATTATTTCCTGGATAGAGGAAAGGAACATGTCTCTGCATTCCGATGCCTCTAACTTCAATATATTAACAAAAGCTAAGCCTCATTTTGGAATTTCTCATTAGAGATAGGCCAAATTACGAAAAAATTGCGCCAAGATGCTGAATTGGTGTGGCTGCCTGTCGTGCATTGCGAGTTAAATGCCACAGAACTCATTTGGGTTTACGTGAAAAATAAAATTGCAAGTGTTAATATGGCAAATGCACAAGAAAAAAGGAAACCGTGAAAATGTAATTAGAGATCTGTGCGAGGAAAACTTACATTCCGTGATACCTGAACTTAGGAAAAAGAGTGTAATGCACGTACAGCAAATTGAGAATTATTATAGGGAGAAATATAATTTGTCATAAAAATACGTTAATGACGCAGACTAATTATTGATCTTGAGGACTCGGATTCCGAAAGTGACGGTAATAATTTCCACCTCAGTGATGATATTTCAGATGTAGATGAATAAATAACTTACGCAAACAAATGCTTACATTGTAAATAATAAACATTATACTGTACTGTGTATACGTTGTACACAATAGTCTAAATTTACAAAACACGAAAAAAGAGTATTAACATAAAATAAAAACATTTTTAAAGCTGCCGTTGGAGGTCCAAAGTCCTCATGTGAAAAGCTAATGTACACGTGAGCTCCAGACTATAAGTGAACACTCAACAAACTTACACACTACTACCTCTTTTCACTAGATCGATCAAAACTGGGTAAGAAATCGCCAGGAGCTGAATCGGGTCCCCTTAAACTTATAAACAGAAAGATAGAGGTACGTCCCAAAAATAAAAATAAATTAACGTGTACCTAGGGTAAATTAAATGAAACACATTTATTAATATAAGCAGGGAAGAAATCAGTCCAAGACTGGCATAAAAGAATAAATAAATAGGGATATGTGAAGTCAGTTACTCACATACATGATGTACAACGGTCCATTGAAAGGATGTGTTACACAATCACATATTTCTTTTATACGGTTCAAGAAAGCACGGTAGAGGAATCAATTTAGTAATATAATATTTCCCTCACCACACAGCGAGCACAGCGCTTAAGATCAGATTCAAAACATTTCCCTCTCGAACTAGGAAAAATAATCCTCCCGAGATACAGCATCAGAATCTCAACTAACTTCATTATTTTAACAATTCCCACGGAAATTTAAACCCCAATAAAATCAAAGATGCCAGCGAAATCAAGACAGGCTGAAAAGAACTTTTATGGAGCATAAATGAGTAAAGAAAAGCGTTTCCATAGCTACCAGAAATAAACCCGCGGCAGAAAGTTAAAATCCAAAACCAGCAGATAAATTGGCTAGGAAGGCCAGAAATGAAAGTAAGACAAAACGGGATCAATGACAATAACAAATAATAACCAGATACTGAAAAGTAGCATATGCCCGGTAATTACACCGCATTCACGTACACACACATAGAGACCGAGAAATAAAGTACAAGAGTACCAGGACACACAACGACAAGAATCGTGCAGCATAAAATGCTTTGGTCAACGGTTCATGAGTTTGATCTGAAAGCACAGATCAGATACCTAGAGTGCCGCAAAAAGGGGCATGGCATACCCAGTCCAAACACACAACGTAAACAACTACTCGCTGCATAACACGTATTTATATCGTGCAGAAAGACGAACATGAATCATATAGTATCAGCGACAAAACACAATGTAGAGCACGATCTCGAGCATAGACATCGAAGATAAAGAAAAATTAAAGGTCTCCAACAAAACACAACAAGCAAACCCACCACGCACAAGAACAATCGGGCCAATGCCACGGAAAATGAGGTAACGGAAAATAAGTCTGCAACAAGACATAAAGGGAATAATACATAAAACGAGAGACTTCCTTATAAACAGAGTTACTACCTATGGCAAAGCAAGAATGATAGGTAAAAACATTTCAAACCGTGAATGATAGGAACGAACATTACCTCAAGAAGAAGTATTCTTAGTTTGGACTCCAAACGCTGAGAATCGTTCAGAATAATGTTTTAAAACGTTTAAAATACCTTCGGTAAGAGACGGAAACTACATCAAAAAACACCGTCTCCATCTTATTTTTTCAACGTCAGACTGTCAAAGATCACACAACATGCAGGTTTGATAGAAAGAAATGCCTTGGCGATCCTCATGGCATGAGCTGTCATCTGTCTAAATAAGGATAAATTACACATCGGGCTCGGTATTCATGATGCCAAGCAACTATGACAGACAGACATAAGACATCGCACAAAATGCGGTATCTGAAGAATATGAAATCAAGACAAGCAGGTTACGACGTGTGGTTCAACACGTTCAGGCTTGCACTAACTGGCCTTATATGTTAGTTGTACTACCTCTGGTGAAAGCAAGCTGATTTCATGTCGGAGCGCCTATCGCTCGCTTTTAAGTAAAAATCGATATAAAATACAGAGATCGTTGCACGTTTTTGATACATAACGATTAGAAACCACCGCCGTCTCGATCCTCTTATACTACCTGCTCTATGCCACTAGTTTAACCGTTGCCTACGAGATAAGTAAAGGCCTCTGCATGCGCGGTCTTTTCAAGTACTAAATTGGCAGAGTAGCAGTAGTTCAAATAGAGCCGCCAGATGTCAGGTTAGCCCTCCATTCCTCACCACGGTTCGAATTGGCATTTTCGAGAATAACTTACACATAGAAGCACATTATAAAGAAAACACTTTGCGTTTTGACTAGAAAAGTGATACGACGTTTAGTAACGAAAAATAAATGTATCACACAGTAATTCAAGAAGAGCTCATACTAGTCAGATCGTACAGTTGCGACTGGAAAGTAGGGCCATACTAGCAAGGTGACCTGAGAGGTGTCTGTGTTTTTTTTCTTCATGTCTGTATCTACCTTTCTATTCTCACCTTCTTAAATTTAATTCTTCTTACTGTCTAGCCTACCTCACTGCCTCGGGTAGTTAACCCTGTGGGTGGGGCGGTAGAATATCGGCCATGGTAGCCCCTGCCTGTAATAAGAGGCGACTAAAAGTGGCCCCAGGGGCTCTAAACTTGAGAGCGTGGGTTGGCGACCACGAGGATTTTAGCTGAGTCCTGGCATTGCTTCCACTCACTTATGCCACCTCGTCACTTTCGTCCACCGGTATCCTACGCGTATTCGACCTCCCTTGATCAACTCTTGTTCTTTTTGTCCTCGACTGTATTAGAGTATTCGAGACCTAGGGCGTCTTTCATTTTCACGACCTTCGTGACCCTTGTCTTTCTTAGACCGACACCTTTATTTTTCGAAGTGACGGATCCGTTCCATTTTTCACTCTGATTAGTGTTATATAGAGGATGGTTGCCCAGTTGTACTTCCTCTTAAAACAATCACCATCACCACTCTCTTCGCTCCACTTGTACGTCGTTTGAAACATTTGTATTTGCCTGCGAGAATGCATTTCCATAGCTTCTTTTCTTGGGCAGCTTACGCGTTTTATTATGAAATACGATGAATACCCTGAAAGAAGTGTTGGAATTGAATTTGGAAGAAAGCGTCTGGTTTTAGCAGAAACGCTAAAGCACGTGCTTTCAAAATGGCCACTACATACTATACTTTTCGAGGAAGGTTGCCACATGCTATTTTTCTCGTCACACCGACGTGATATAATTTTGACCCATTTTTCTCGTCATTCTGTATTTGCTGGGAACTTGTGGAAAGAAATTCCGCTACCTTTGTGAAATTTACTTTTGCAGAATGGTTCATAGCAAAAAACAATTGTTGAGGACGCGCAATAGACATCCTGTGAATAGAATGTTCACAATAAATATTCTTCTTTTCTTTCTTCTTTTTCTACCGCTTTTTCCCACAGTTGTGGGGACGCGGGTGCCAATTGTATCGCACATGTGGATCCGACCTTGTTTTACGGCCGGATTCCCTTCTTATCGCCAACCTTGTATGGAGGTATGTGATTACTATTACGTGTTTCTGTGATGGTTTTTAGTGTAGTATGTTGTATGAAGAGGAAAGTGTTGGGACAAACATAAACACCCAGACGCCGAACCAGAAGAATTTAACATGAAATGCGCGATTAAAATCCCCGACTCACATGGGAATCGAACTCGGGACCCTCTGAACCGAATGCCTCAACTCTGACAATTCAGCCAAGGAATCGGACGTTTACAATAAATACTCCCTCGGCGGTAAGTACAAAACCTCGTATATATTTATAACTATTACTTTATTTTAAACTTACATTTATATAGAAAGTATATACTCCCTACAAGCTGAATACACAAATCAACACCTTACATAATTATTTTTGAGGTCTACCTGATCTAAAAACTCACTAACTTAACATTTTGCTGCACAATTTCTATATACGTCAGTGTTAAACAGTGGAGGACTAACACGAAGTCTAGCGGCGACTCTGGAACTAGAATGTATTTCACGCTGTGTAAGCTGCCATGCGGAGGCCTTTTACTGATCACGTAGGCAACGGTTTAACACAGGAAGCGTTGTTGATCAATGCTATGCGCCAAGCACCATTTGTTCCTTGGAGTTGTAGAAGAGAGAAGTTTCATTTTCTGCAAACGAAATAATAGAAAGCTTGAAGAATATTAATCCATTTTCACGGGAAAGTAGAAGTTACGCGAATTTGAGGAATTACTATCATCTCAACTGCAGTAGATAGAATAACAGCAGCTTGAAAATTCCCTTTGTGTGTGTTTATGTGAGTGCATCATGAACGATCCTCCTGACACGGGTCAGGTAATTAACGCTGCCTTACAAGCATGCTACAGCAACTCTCCATCGATGATTCCAGACTTTACTTTAAATGCTAAAATTCCTCCGAATCCACATCAACTTCTGTCGACTCAACAACCTGTCAACACCTACTCAACAGAGATGCAAGGAGCATCTGCCGCATTACTTCAAAGAGGTCAGGTACCAGTATCCATTGCATCAACACAACCAGCCAACAAATCAGGTAATTCTGACTCTGAATTTTTAAGTGAATTCAATCCCCAGTGCAAAAAAATGCGTCCTAGTGGAAGTGACCCCCGTCCTACTGAGGAGTCTGACATGATCCTTGATGTCACAAACAGTTCCGGTTCAACTCATACCACGAATAGTTCTAATGGTGCAGATGTGGGAGAAATAAATACTTTATCCTCATCTGTAAATCAGCCCAACACTAATCAAAGAGTTATTTATCGCAATAGTAGCGAAAATAGATACAATCCCAATGATCATGGCCCTTTCGTTGTTATCGTTGAAAGTGTAAACAAAGACGTAGGTAGTCTCCATCCAATGGCGCTTGGTAGGCTTTTATTTAACGAGCAGGTCGTTAGCCGTCAAAACATCCTGGACATAAAACCCATAGGGCGAAACAGACTTCGAGTTGAAACCACTTCAGGAGCAGTGGCGAATCAACTAGTGGAAACAGAATTTTTTCGTAAACAAAAACTAGAAACTTACATTCCGTCTAGTGTTATTCAAAGACAAGGTTTAATTAAAAATGTCGACCCCTCACTTAGTGAAGATGAAATATTACGGGAGATACAAACCCCGTTACCAGTTGTTCGTGTAAAGCGCTTCAGTAAGGTTATTCGCGGGGAGAGAAGGCCTATCCCAGTTTGTCTGTTAACTTTTCGTGCACAACAGCTGCCAGCATATATACACTTACTCGGAACTAGGTGCCCAGTGCAACCATTTGTGATGTCTGTACGATTATGTGAACGATGCCTCAGATTCAATCACTCTAGCCTGCAATGCCGAAGTGCTCAACGCTGTAGCCGTTGCTCAGGGCCTCACGATATTAGTCAGTGTTCAGATTTAATTACTCCCTGTTGTGTTCACTGTAAAGGAGCTCATCTCTCCACTGATAAAAACTGCACAGAATATAAAAAGTGGATTTCTGTTCGGGAACTTATGGCATTTAACAATATCTCTCAAGTGGCTGCGCTTGATATTTATAACAACAGAGCGTACGCTGACTCAACGGCACGCCCACCAGTTAATTATCAAAATCAGGTGGAATTTCCCCCGCTACCTAATATTTCTGCAACCTCTAATATGTCAACAGCAAGAAACTTTCCAAAACAACATGAGCCCTTGACACCAAGTTTTACAGCAGAGCCACCAATGAAGGAAGATACCCCATGGAATATCACACAACAGATCTCTCCCCATTCAACATTTAACCAACAACTCGACCATCCACTCGCCTCTCAGCGTAAAATTTCAGTTCCTGTAAACTCGTCAAGACGTCCGGTACAACCTTTCAAACCCCATTTCCCACCAATTTCTCAACTGGCCTATATTCCTCCACATTTACCTGTTACTCCGATTACTCACAATCCCTACCCTCCCCAACCCCATCGCGTAACATCAAATCCTGCTCAAAACAACGAACAACTCATTGAGCATATATTCAATATTATTATGCTCATCGTAGGTCAGCTCCAATCTTCAGCATCCAGCAACATTCATCCAACAACAATCCGCGACATGATTACCAATATTTTCGCCTCTGAAAATGGCCTTTAAAATCTTACAGTGGAACGGCCGGTCGGTGATCTCGAACAGAGGTGTTCTACAGCGTGAGATTCAAAGCCAAAATGCATCCATAATCGCACTATCTGGGACATGGCTACTTACTTTACTGGTCCAACTATTTTCGTCTCAACCATCTGACTCTACAACCCATGGCGATCAAGTATATTCTGCGACAGATTTTCCAAGTTCATAATGGCATTTAAAATTCTTCAATGGAATGCACGATCGGCTATTTCAAACAAAGAGAGTCTAGATAATACACTTCACAATATAAACCCTCACGTTGTTGTCCTGTCAGAAACATGGTTCAAACCTCAAAGATATATACATTTTCGCAACTATACCATTTTAAGGGAAGACCGTGATGATGGATATGGTGGCGTTGCTATTCTGGTACACACGACATTATCTTACAGACAGCTAACTATCCAACGTAGTGTACCATCGCCATTTCAACTGATTGCAGCTAGTATACAACTACCTTCTAGAACTCTTACGATAGCATCTGGATATTGCCCACCGAGAACAGCAGTCACCTTGGATATTTGGCAAGAAATCATGTCGCAACTTCCTTCCCCACAGATCATCTGTGGAGACTTCAACGCTCACTCCACAGCATGGGGTTGTCCAACCACCGATCGCTACGGCAATGATATAGTCAATATGGTCGAACATTATAATTTAGTCATCCTGAATGATCATTCCCCTACATTGGTTCCTTCACCGAATCGGCAGAAATCGGCAGTTGACCTCACTATTGCCAACCCCTCTTTATCCTTGTCCACCAACTGGTCCGTCCTTACTGATTCTGGGGGTTCCAACCACTTTCCCATTTTGATCACAATAGAGACTTCTCCTCCACCTCATCAGCAGAAAGTGTCAACAGGAAAATGGAACTGCTCTAAAGCAAATTGGCCAGTATTTACAGCCAATATGGATGAAGAGATATTACGCCTTCCACTGCAAAATCCTAGTGGTGTCAGCTACAACCTCTATATCTCCGCTATGGAGAAGGCTGCATCCGATTCGATCCCCCTGAAGAAAGTTGGATCTATACACACGGGAAAACCAGCTGTCTGGTGGACTCCAGACTGCTCTCGAGCTGTTGCACGACGACGGACAGCGCTTCGGCAATACCGGGAACAACCCACTTTTGAGAGGTACCAGCAATGTCTGCACACTACAGCTCAAGTAAGGAGATTTTTGAAAGAAAGGAAAAGACACAGCTGGAAGGAATTCTGTGCATCATTAGATAGGAATGCCAACATCTCCGACGTCTGGAACAAAATCAAAGCCTTCCGCCACAAAGATCATAGTCCACGATCCCATACGATCTCACCAGCCTGTATAGAGGGATTCTTTGACAAAATAGCTCCACCGTTTGTTGATTCTCAACCCCTTCAGTTCAACACGAACCCGAGTACTCATTTTTTATGCTCACCCTTCACATTGGCTGAGCTGCAAAATGCAATAAAACAGTCCTCCAGTACTGCACCAGGTTTTGATAATATTTGTTACCCGATGCTGGCCCATTTATCAATCCATGCTCTACAGTGGCTGCTTCGGATCATAAACGAAATATGGTCTCAAGGAGAATTTCCATTATCCTGGCTAACACAGATTGTGATACCCATCTTCAAATTCGGAAAGGAACCAGAAGATCCGAACGCTTACCGTCCTATCGCCTTGTCTTCATGTATACTGAAAACCCTCGAGCGTATGATTAAACTTCGACTCGAATGGTGGCTAGAATTTCACAATCTTCTACCACGAACTCAGAATGGTTTTCGAAAAGGAAGAAGTACCTATGATAGTCATGCACTGCTCACTACGGACATATATAAGACATTTGCTTCGAACAGTTATATGCTTGCCCTTTTTCTGGATATTTCTGCTGCATACGACAATGTTGATATCTCAAGATTATTATCTAAATTGATGGACCTCGGCCTTCCTCATCCGCTCATCAAGGGCATTTACAATCTTCTACACACCAGATGGATATATGTGCGTTATCATGACAAACTACTTGGCCCACGGAAAGTCTCACAAGGTCTGCCTCAAGGTGCTGTGCTTAGTCCCCTGCTCTACACCATTTACACCAGTGATCTAGAGACCATATTTTCACCCAGGATTAAAATATTACAATATGCTGACGATGTGTGTGTATATACTAGTGCAAGCTCTCTCCAGACTGTAGAAGCCCACATGGCTTTAGCTGTATATCAATTAGACCATTGGCTCCTTGAAAATAATTTATCCCTATCGCCTTCCAAGTCTCAAGTAGTGATATTTACGCGAAAATACCTGAGAGTCCTACCCTTAACCTTGAACTTGGGTCCATACAACATCAGAGTCAAACCTCAGGCAAGGTTTTTAGGTCTCACATATGACACTCGACTGACATGGTCGCCACATATATCTGAGCTTACACCAAAACTGGAAAGATCTATGAATATTCTTCGTGCTCTCACCCGAACATGGTGGGGGGCTGATCCCTGTGTTCTCCTTCTCCTATATCGCAGTTTGATCCGATCCAAAATGGATTATGGGAGTATGTTTTATCATAACGGAAGCAAAATCGCTTTGCGCAAGCTGGACAGAATACAATATAGCTGTGTCAGAACCTGCATTGGAGCAATGGCTTCGACCCCAACAAATGCGTTGTTACTAGAGTGCGTCGAACCTCCTCTTGCTGTCCGGCGACAATATTTAGCAGACAAATTTGTATTATCCAGGATGTACAACAATGAACCACCAATCTGCAGCAGTCTGGATGATTTAGAAACAGTTATGAGAGAACACGGACACCGAAAATGGATGAAAAATATATGCCTTCTGAACAGTCTTCAGTTTCTACGCCCCATACTTCCATCGTCAACACCCCACAAGTCTTGCCTTGCTTTTGAGATTCCGTACTCCTACTTATTGTTTTCTGTTCCAATACATCTTTTTACAACAGACTTACTTCCTCTAACCACAGTTCAGTCTTACTTTGTGGAATATACTCAAAGTCAGTGGCCCAATGCTCTTCAAATCTTCACTGATGGCTCAAAAATACCCTCACCACCTGCAGTGGGATGCGCTTTTTACTGTCCCGCAACTGAAGAATCTCGTTTATTCACTTTACCAAATGACTGGTCTATTTTTACAGCAGAAGCTGTCGCTATTTCCGAAGCTCTAGCATACAGTTTAAGAGTTAAACCTTCTGCAGTTCTCATAATTACTGACTCTCTCAGTGTCTTGAAGACTTTACAGTCACCTGCTACATACAAACTAACGGTTCATCAAATTCAGATCATTCAGAGAATTCGACAACTTACTCGCCTCAATATTGCTGTACACTTTCTTTGGATACCTAGTCATAAAGGTATCAAACACAACGAGTATGTTGACCGGCTCGCTAGAGCAGCAACGCATTTGGGCGAACGGTTAGATTCACCAGTGTCTATTCGAGACTACGTGCCACGTATCAAGCAGCGTTCCTGGACGCAAATTGAAGAAGAATGGTATATTACAAAAGGGCAACGGGGAAAACAATACGCTGCAGTCCAACCATACCCTCCTCACTCACCTTGGTTCTCCAAATGGAATGCTTGTCGCCGATATATCACTTCTCTTATTCGCATGAGGTTCAACCACGGCAGTTTTGCAAATCATCTCTATCGGATAGGAGTCCTAAACTCGCCCTACTGTTCCTGTGACCGCCAAGCAATCGCTGACCTCAACCACATCTTCTTCTCGTGCCATCTTTATAATGTACAGCAGGAAAAATTTATAACAACTTTACTTTCATTGAACTTCCAACTACCACTCAACATCCAGTGCATTTTATCATCCCAACAACCAGAAGCGTATAATGCAATCGCCTTATTCTTAAAAGACACCGATTTAAGATTATAAAGTTTGATGTGATACTACTTCAGAAAAGCTACGCAAACATACTACAGTTGCAGTGTCCCAATTTGTTCTTTTTTTTCCCTCTCTTCGTATGTGTGTGCGCGCATTCTGTACGGGCTCGGAACGTAATACCATTATAATACTATGGAAGATTCATAGGTGTATATGTATTCTAAATGTATATTTAATGTATATGCTTTGTTATCTAATGTATATCTAGCTGGCTGTTTGGTCTGGCACCTAAAGCCAATAAATTAATTTAAAAAAAAAAAAAAACACAGGAAGGCGCGACTACCAATATTTCTCCAAGTTGCCGTAAGAGTGCAGCAGCAGACGCACAATCTTCGCTGTTAGTGTGGGCACTGTGTTATTGGTGCATGAATGTGTGTGAAAACCCAAGTTATTTCGCACAATGAGTAAACGTGTCCGGTCATTTCCGTTCGTACAAGAGATATTTTGCAAAGAACTGTGAAATTAATTAATCATGCTATGCTTATAGATATTTCAAAAGTGTTTTTAAGGTGTTGGTACTTGTTTCTTTCCGTTCGTGCAAGGTATATTTTTCGTAGAACTGAAACTTCAGATTATTTCCTAGAAATATTCAACTTTTGTGCACCATTTTGACAATCTCGACAAGGTGGTTCGCAGCCAGAAGAGATATGACTCAATGAAATACCGTCTGGAAGGGAATTAAAAGAAATGCGGCTGTCGGCTTTATCTAGGCAAGGACCTAATAAAGGAAGGAATTGGATATCCTCAGATTACTCTCGCATCTGTGCCTTTACACATTATTTCAGAAGATGGTGGAGCCTCCGCGGCTCAGGCGGCAGCACTCCGGCCTCTCACCGCTGGGTTCTGTGGTTTAAATCCCGGTCACTCCATGTGAGATTTGTGCTGGACAAAGCGGAGGCGGGCCAGGTTTTTCTCCGGATACCCCGGTTTTCCCTGCTATCTCTCATTCCACTAACAATCTCCAATATAATTTAATTTCATGTGTCATTCATTAATCATTGCCCCGAAGGAGTGCGACAGGCTTCGGCAGCCGGCACAATTCCTATCCTCGCTGCTATATGGGGGCTTCATTCAGTCCATTCCTGACCCGGTCGAATGACAGGAAACAGGCTGCGGACTTTTTCCAGAAGGTGATTAAAGCCGTGGAGGATAGTGGATTCCTTGTGATAAGAATGGTGACGGACAATCACAAAACAAAACATCTTCATGTTTAGACATTTTGGACAACCTCAGATATCCAGACGATAATATTCCAATCAAACTAAAAACAGGAAATCAAATCCTTATTTTCGGGTACCGGTACTAAGTTCGTGTTGTTGAAGAGAAGATGGAGTGTGACATTTGTGTCAGCAACATCTCACTGCCTAAAGCTTTGACACCGCTAAATGGAACGAATTATGCATCAGGACGGAGGAGGAGTTCGACACCCAAACCCTTGTTTTGTTGCTCTGGTGAAGCATCTGCAGGGGTTCGTTTAAGCTGCTGTGCCCTATTGTCGAAGTCCTTCAAACGTATGAGCGTAATACGAGGACTTCCGACGTCTTCCCTTTCAGAATACCGGGCGAGTTGGCCGTGCGGTTAGGAGCGCGTAGCTGTGAGCTTGCATCCGGGAGATAGTGGGTTCGAACCCCACTGTCGGCAGCCCTGAAGATGGTTTTCCGTGGTTTCCCGTTTTCACACCAGGAAAATGCTGGGGCACACCTTAATTAAGGCCACGGCCGCTTCCTTCCCATTCCTAGGCCTTTCTTACCCCATCGTCGCCATAAGACCTATCTGTGTCGGTGCGACGTAACACAAATAGCAAAAAGAAAAAATTCAGAATGTGTTTTGTTACAGTGTAAGGTCAAAGAACATCAGCAAACTGTTAGTGATATTGTCCTAACCAAGTTTTTAAGACCTCTATTATTTGATATTGCGTTGGCAAGAACACAAAAAGTACGGTACCACTCCAAGCCTTCGTCCAGGAAAATCTTTAAATTGCGCATGAAGAGGCCAAGTGCGACTTCATACAGGTAATATTGCTGATGTATTTTACGAGCTTCAGTGAACATATGACCATACTGCATAGTGTTTTGTAGGCTGTCGTCATTAGAACAAGTTTAGAATATTGTGCGTCTATGTCTGCCATCTAGCGGAGAAATTTTGTCACAGCGTAGTCGCAAAAAGGCTCGCATAGAGCAGGCAGTATAGGAGGATCGAGACGGCGGTGTTAGAAACAACCATAGAGTTAGTAAATGAAACACTAGAGGTAGCATTGGCGCTGCAGTCGCGTGCGAAGTTGAAGGAGCACGCTGTTTGGCAAAAGCTGGATTGTTTGGCACTGTCACTACTGGAGCTTCCCGATAAATTGAAGTATATACTTCTTTGAAGAAAAATGTCAGTCTCCTGTGCAGCTTATGGTTGCGTAGAGAGGTTCACAAAGGGCCATAGCATATCATTTCACAGGTATTTCCTTGAAATTCATTTCCGTACGTATAAAATAATACATTGCATGACACTCATTGTCATGTGAATTGGCCTATTTGGGCTAACTTCGCGACTGATTCCCCTGTGGGCGTGAATGAGATTCTTTGGATCTTACCTTGAAGACTGAAATTAATGTTTTACGAAATATAAGGGATGATATTTTCCTTTCTCTGAATGGCCATGTGCTTGATACCGAGCGTGTGGCTACAGGCTTTAGGTCACGTAGCTGTCAGTTTACATTCAGGACATAGTGGGTTTGAACCCCACTGTCGGCAGCCCTGAAGATGGTTTCCAATTCTCACACCAGGCAAATACTGGAGCTGTACCTTAATCAAGGCCACAGTCGTTTTCTTTCCACTCCTAGCCCTTTCCTGTCCTATAGTCATCGTAAGACCTATGTGTGTCGGTGCGACGTAAAGCAAATTGGTACAAAAAAGAAAATAAGGAAAGATGTGCATGATAGCCTGGAATTGTGGTCCGTTTTTCACTTTTTGTGCGTATTTATAGTAGGCCTATTAAAAGCTCTGTATATACAGTCTGTTGCTCTCCCTTCATACAATAAGTGTAGCAATCCCCATTCATAGCTTACCACATTTTACAATGTAGAGACTAGACGTGCCACACCGTATGAACATCTGAGTCCTTTACTTTTGTCAATATTATTATTCCTTTAAATGTCACATAGGACTATATACAAGCATAGTGTATTGTTGACTGAACGAGTTGGCGGTGCGGTTTGGGCCACGCAGCTGTAAGCTTACTTTCGTGAAACAGTGGGTTCAAACCCCACTGTCGGCAGCCCCGAAGATGATTTTCCGTGGTTTCCCATTTTCACACCAGGCAAATGCTGGGGCTGTACCTTAATTAAGCCCACGGGCGCTTCCTTCCCTTTCCCAACCCACCATCACCGTAAGGCCTATCTGTGTCGGTGCGATGTAAATCAAATTGTAAAAAAATATTGTAAGTATTTTTTTCAATTCTCTTCAATCGTATAATTTACCACTCACCCTTTCCTCTAACGGAAATCATTTT